>NW_024070211.1:27218879-27818879 GCF_014754425.2 Oryx dammah | reverse complement strand
GTTCAGAAAGTGGCATAGAGAAATGTCAAACGTAAAGGTTTAATTTCTCAGAATTTTGGTTCACGCCAACATCTTTCTCCCCTTCTACCTCCTCTTCCTCCCTCTGCTTTTTTCTCTTCCTCCTTTCCCTCTTTTAGTGTCTCACACTACCTCCCTGAACTGAACTGAACCACCTCCCTCATTCCATGATGCAGACCTGAGCAGAGCTAGTATCAGTGCTTCTCTTCAAGGGCTGTGTATGCTCTGCTGTGATAAGTTGCTTCAGTTGTGTTCAACTCTGTGGGACCCTATGGCCTGTAGCCTGCCAGGTTCCTCTGTCCATGGGATTCTCCAGGCATGAACACAGGAGTGGGTTGCCATGCCCTCCTTCAAGGGATCTTCCCAACCCAAGGATCGAACCTGGATCTCCTGTATTGCAGGCGGATTCTTTACCATCTGAGCCACCAGGGAAGCCCTCTCTTCAAGGGCATTTAGGATTAAATAAGTGCTTGTGGGCTGTCCAGGGAATGTGACTACCACCTGTGAGACTGTGAGTTTTGAATATTTGGTAGTCAGTCTCTGATGAAGACTGCCCATACTTTAAAATGTGATTTCTCTCAAGTTTTAGCCTCGTGGTTGGAATTTATTCTGTATTCCACCCCCTTCTTTTACCATTTGCTCCTGAGAGGTTACCTCTGTTAGGCTCTGAGGTCATAACAGCTGTAGTTGGTTGCTAACTTGCAGAATAAATTACTTTTAGTTTTCTTTTTGAAGGAACAGTCTGTTCTAAAGTTCTGTGCCTCTATTTTTCCATCTACAGTTCAACCAACTAGACCATTTTCAGCTCAGTAAGGTTTTTCTTGTGTTACAGTGGAGCACAGAACAATCAGGTGGGTTTGGGATGGTCCACGGTGTTACTTTAGGCAGCAAAATCACCTCAACCTCTCAGCAGACAGTTATCCTATTTACCACAGTGATGGAAAATTGATTATAGAAAGGCCATTTAGGTAGAATGCAGAGATGTGGTCTTAAATTTTTGTTAAGTTTCAGACCTCCTTTTCAGAGGGAAGAGTATCTCAAAGTTTGCAACTGGAAAATTGGGAGAAGAAAACCATAAAACTTCTTTACCGTTAGTATTATTATGTCAGAAGCTTATGATTTCTACTCAGAATACTTATTTTCTTAAATCTTCTCGGACATACACACTGTTTGGGATATGCATTGGAAATAGATTCAGTGTGCTGTAAGGAAACCCACTCTGCAACTGCCATGCCTAACTCACAAAGCAGCTACATTCATAGCTTAATGTTCACAGTGCTGAAGGGTTATTTGTTTTACAAAAAGCTTCTCTGAAGTGTTCCCTAAAGATACCAAACTCCCTGAGTGCCTTGAAAATGAGAATCACACTACAAAATCCTATTTAACAGAGCATTTTGGGAACATGCAAGATGTGATTGTAAAAAATTATGGTTGATTTTAAGAAAAATTCCAGAAGTTACAAATAATTCAGTGGAGTAGTTGCTAAGTTATGTCTGACTCTTGCAACCCCATGGACTGCAGCCTGCCAGGTTCCTCTGTCCATGGGATTCTCCAGGCAAGAATACTGGAGTGGGAGTGAATTTGGAGTTAATTGTGGAGTAAGATGGCTGATGGAGTGTGTGTGTGTGAGTGTGCATGTGTGGTGATTTGTTTATTTATATTGATGAGTCCCTCAAATTACTAATCTCACAGAACTCATATATATACACATACATATATAATGTATGTATGCACATATATGTAATATAGATAACATGATAATAATGTGTATACTATTCATGTACTTAGTTTGGCAGGGTGGGGGGATAAAGATAAACAAGTGTTGTGTTTCTCTAGTTAGGGATGTAACTCAAATGCCTTTGGCAACGATTCTTTCTTTTTTTAAAAAAATTTTATTGAAGTGTGGTTGCTTTACAATGTTGTGTTACTTTCTATTGTACAATGAAGTGGATCAGCTACATGTATACATAAACCCTCTTTTTTTTGGATTTCTTTCCCATTTAGGTCACCACAGAGCACTGAATGGAGGTCCCTGTGCGCTACAGTAGGTCCTCATTAGTCACCTATTTTATACAAAGTATCAATAGTGTATATATGCCAATCCCAATCCCCTTTCCCTTCTTGGTATCTAGATATTTGTTCTCTACATCTATGTCTCCGTCTCAGTAATGGTTCTTAATCTTTGATAGATATTTAATCACCCAGTGAACATGAAAATATCCTAATATTCAGCCACAGCCCATACTAATTCAGTCAGAATCTACAGGAAGAGACATCAACAGTGTTAAAGACACCCTCACCCCCCGACCCTGCACCACGCCCCCACCCTCCCCACCCCCAACCAAGTGATTTCGATGTGTAGCCAAGCCTTAGAACCAAACCTCTGGGTCGGGGACCTCAGTTCCAGATGTACATTAGAGGCACCTGGGAGCTCTTAAATGTGACCAATGCCTGGACCCTACCCCTCAGAGATTCTGACTCAGTTATCTAGGGGGAAGCCTGGGTGTGGAGTATTTTTTGAGTTCTGTCATTGGTTTCAAAGTGCAGCCGGGTTTGGGAACCAGCTGATAAGGTAGGTGGGTGGAGTGGGAAAGGAGGCAGCCACACAAAGCCCTAGCGTGTCTGCTCTGTCGTAAGGGGCCAGCTGCCCTGAGAATCCTTGTAGGAACATGGGCCCTGGATTACCAGATCTTCTGGTATTTTCCAAAAGACACTGGAAGTCTGGATGTTTATGTGGATGCCTCTGTTTATTTTTTTTACTGTGGTAAAATATACATAACAAAATTTATCATTTTAACCAGTTTTTAGGTAACCACTTGTTATTAAGTACATTCACATTTCTATGCAACCAGCACTATCATCCACCACAGAGCTTCTTCCATCTTCCCAAATGGGAACTGTGCATATTAAGCACTAACTCACCACTCCGCTCTCCCCTCAGGGCGTGCTCACTTCTCACCATTCTACTTTCTGACTACTTTAGGGACCTCATATAAGTGGAATCATACAATATTGGTCCTCTTCTGACTGGCTTATTTCACTCAGTATAGTGTCTTCAAGTTCTATCCATGTTGCAGCATGTGTCAGAACTTCCCTTTTTAAGACTGAAGAGTATTCTATGTACAGAGCACATTTTGTTTCTTCGTTCATCTGTTGCGGGACACTTGGGTGGCTTCTACCTTTTGGCTACTGTGAATAACAGTCCTGTGAAGATGGGTGTGCAAATACCTGTTTTCAGTTCTTTGGGGTGGAACTGCACCACTTCTTTCCTCTACTCTCATGCTATAACCACACACAAACTGCTTCACTTTTTAAAACAAGACCTACAATAATCAAACCAATTTTTAAAATGTCTTTATTGAACTTGTTATAATACAGTTTTTGTTTCATGTTTTGGTTTTTTGGCCATGAGGCACATGGGATCTTAATTCCTCCAGCAGGCATCGAACCTGAACCCCCCTGCACTGGAGGCAAAGTCTCAACTACTGGACCTCCGGGGAAATCTCTTCACTTCACTTCTGTGAGTTGTGTGGGTCTTTTCCCTCCTACGATCAAGCAATTCTTTGTGACACCAGTTGGGGTCCTATGATTCAATTCACTTTGTCACTGACTGCAGTTAGTGCAGACCCCACAATGAAGGGCTCAGTCCCATAAGCCTGTCCTCCCTTCCCCCGCCCTCCTCAGACAGTCATGAATCCCACATAGTCACCTGTACTTTTGATTGACTCAGTATAAATCAAAAGGTCATAGCAATACCTCCTTGGGTTTGCTTGTTTGCTTGAACAGCTCACAGAACTCAGGGAAACACTCACTTACATTTACTGTTTTTTCAAAATATGAAAAAGGACACAGATGAAAAAGTAGATAAAGAGGCATACAGGGCAAGGTCTAGAACGGTCCTGGGCACAGGACCTTCTGTCCCCATGGAGTTGGGAGTACCACTGTCCTGGCACGTGGATGTGTTTACAAATGCAGAAGCTCTCAAAAATCCCATACTTTTGGGATTTTTGGAGACTTTCTCATTTAGTTCTGAACAGCTGTTAACTTAGCTCTTCTCAGAGGATAGGAGGTGAGGTGGAAATTTCCAAGTTTCTTATCATGGCAGTCTTTCTGGTGACCAGCTCCCCCTTCCTGAAGCTTTGGAGAATCCCACAAAGGTTAGTACAAAAGACACAGCTATCACTTAAGAAATCCCAAGGGATTTAAGGGCTCCATGTCAGGAACTGGGACCAAAACCCAAATATTAGAACAAAAAATGTGCTTAGTGTTCTTACCACCTAGGAAATCGCATGCATTTTAGGAGCTCTGTGCCAGGGACAAGGGCCAGACACACACACACATGTTTCTATTTCACCCCAGAAGTGGAATTGTTGGGCCATATGGTAATTCTGGGGTAGTGCTAGTGGTAAAGCACCTGCCTGCCAGTGCAGGAGATATGGGACATGGGTTCAGTCCCTGGGTAGGGAAGATCCGCTGGAGGAAGGCATGGCAAGGGAGCCTGGCAAGCTACAGTCCATAAGGTCACAGAGTCTGACACGACTGAAGCAACTCAGCATGCATGCATGGTAATTCTGTGTTTAGGAGCTGCCATCCTAAATCTCCTATTTTTAAAATGTTTATAAATAGTTCCTACTTGAAACAACAATAGCAACAGATGTAGAACTGCTAGTTTGGCACCTTGTGGGCTGAAGACTCTGGTATAATGAAGCCCCTTTTCTTGCATGGTTCATGAGGCCACAAGTCATTCCTCCCTGGGCCTCAGTCTCCGAATCCCCAAAGTGAGAACACTGGACTGCATCATCCATGGTTTTGTTTTGCTGGAACAGTCTGTGATTTTGGGAGACACTATGCTTCCAATTTGATTGTGATTCTTTTTCTTGCTTGTAGATCTTGAACCCGAGGCCAGCATTCTGCGTCCCGGTGCTCACATCACAGAAGCCCACATAATCTGGCGGTCTAGATAAAACAGAGGGAATCAGAGCAGACACTTGTTTGGGTCCAATCCGACACAAGTAGAATCTAAATCAGTCAAGATAAAAAACCTGTTTGTGCTAGCCACAAAGCAGTCAGTTTGCCCTTTTAAGGAAAGAATAATCTATTTTCCAGTCCCAGCAAATTTCAACCACACTTGAACAAAAAAGATCACATTTCCGAGCTGTAGGTAAAAGACTCCTGTGGTAGTAACATGAATCTTTGTATGTTTGTGACAATTTCTTAGCAGGATCTCCCTGTTGGCTTTTAGAAGATGTAGGTCTGGCCTTTTGAAAGTTTGTTTACTTATTTTTATGAGCCTCTTAAATGACTAATCTTGCAGGACTGAGGCACAGAGAGGACAGCTGCTCCCACAATCCTCTGGTTCCTGCCTACTCAGGACAGCATTCACCTCTCCCTCTTTGTGTCCCTCAAGGACTTCAGCTTATGCCTTATTATTATTTAAGTAGGTATATACAGCAACTCCAGACTCCCAGTTTTCTCTCACTTCCTACTTTTTGCTTGATTCTGTTTTTTTTTCTTAAAATTCTCACTAGAAGGAAACAGGTTTTAAGACCTTCCCCCAACATGCATTAACAACTTATTAGTCATCTCAGGGTCTTATTGTTAGGGGAAGCACACTGATTGAAACCACCCACCCTGGCCAGGCACCATAGTAACTATTTGCATGAGTTGTTTCATGACAGGAGATCCTGATAAGGAATACAGAACTAATAAGCCACCACCAACCGGAAGAGTTTGGGAAAGGTCTAAAGGAGACACTGTGTGTCCTTCCACCTCCCAGAATCCCTCTCGCTAACATCCATCTTGGCTGAGCGATGCGTTTGCCACCAGGAAAGACTCTGAATTAGAATGATTGGCCAAAGACCACCTGGAAACTAATCCCATCACCATAAAACCCAAGACTGCGAGCCACGTGGCAGAGCAGTTCTGGGTTCCTTTACCCTACTGCTTTCCACCCGGGTGCCCTTTCCCAATAAAATCTCTTGCTTTGTCAGCATATGTGTCTCCTCAGACAATTCATTTCTGAGTGTTAGACAAGAGCCCAGTTTCGGGCCCTGGAATGGGTCCGCCTTCTTGCAACATTATGACATGGAAGATCCATGTCAGGAAATGTATTTAGTTTCTGTTGATCAGGGGGAAGGTGATTCTTGTGGTGGGGGAGTGGAAGTGTGGGATGTTGGGCCAGGCTGGTGAAAGTCCACTGGACAGCTCCTTGCTCCCTGACTTTGGACAGATGGGGCCTTTGGTTTGGCACTTACAAAATGGGGACTACTTTTCTTCCAAGATTGCAATAAGATTAAATTAACAATGTATGCATGGTGCTGGGCCAGGGGACATGGCACGGAACAAGTCCTCAATCAATGGAAGCCTTTATTAATCATCTTGAACTCCTTTCCAGGCATTGAAAAAGAAATACAGGGGGCTGAGAACTGGAAGACTTGAATTGATTCTGTTACTAATTAGCTATGCAGTGATAAACTTCCTGGGTGTCAAATTCAACATCAGTTATTTAATAAGCACATATTAATTGCCTATTAGTTGGTAAGTTCAATCTTAGGAGGTGAGAATAAAAAGATGAATGAGACATGCCCAGCTCTTACGAGTTCATCAGCTAGTTGAAGAGGACAGATACCCTAAGGTTGTGGATATGAGTTAGAAGGACTCCATGAACCTTTAGATGGGAGCATCGGGAGACCAGCAACTTGGGGGTACATTAACATTAGCCTTGAGTTGCAACAAATTTAGACTTCTGATAGCTCAGTTAGTAAAGAACTCACCTGCAATGCAGGAGACCCGGGTTCGATTCCGGGTTCGATTCCTGGGTCGGGAAGATCTGCTGGAGAAGAGATAGGCTACCCACTCCAGTATTCTTGGGCTTCCCTTGTGGCTCAGCTGGTAAAGAATCCGCCTGCAATTCTGGAGACCTGTGTTCGATCTCTGGGTTGGGAAGATCCCCTGGAGAAGGGAAAGGCTACCCACTCCAGTATTCCGGCCTGGAGAATTCCATGGAGGTTGCAAAGAGTCAGACATGACTGACTAGCTTTCACTTTACTTTTACTTTACAACAATTTTAGGTGGAGGGATTTATGGGGCTCTTCTGCACTTTCAGGGGTTTGGTTACCTGTTTCTAATTGGCACCGCCTTCTGTGTGTAGGCAATGCTCTTTGAACCCCTATAGTGAGGCAGAGCCACTACCCCTTGCTGCCCAAGGGCATCAAGGTGGAAAATATGGTTTTGTATAAACTGTTACATATAAACTTCTCATTGGCTGGTGCTGATCAGAACACCAGAGTCAGCTCCTGATGCTTTGTATTCACTTTGCAGCAATTTTGCCACTAACAGTGACCAGTAGGGTGTCTGTGCTTCATTTCTACTCCTAGTTGAAAGAAAATCATTCTTTGTTAATCGTTGTATTTTAATTGTGAAACACCATGTTCGAGGAAGAGTTTCAAGGCAGAAATGGCCTTGAGGTCTCGTTTTCTTGTTTTTTAATTTGGAAGGAAAGAAATTCTCTCACCCGAATTCCCCAATAGCCTGCAGGCATTGGCATTCTAAACAGCATGCACACAGGAAAACAGATCATATTTAAAAAGGGTCTTCTTTCTTTTCACTCCATTTACCTCTGTACCATTCAAGGGAATGTGAAAAAAACATGGGACTCTTCTATTAAAAAAAAAATGCCTTCTCAGAAAAACATCAAAACATCAGTCTTTGCCATTTCCCATTGCCTGGGGAATTGGCACGTGTCTTCAATGCTAAAAGAATGTTCTTTTCATGTTGCTTTGCATTGCAAATGAGCTTCATTCTTGGAAGACCTAGCAGAGCAGGGTGGCACTTTCACCATTGATTTCCTGCCACCCAAAGGGATATGGTAATTCATAGAGTCCAGAAAAGCAGCTTGATGGGATGCCTGGGGTTAGCAAGTGATCGCACTGGTTGGTCTGGCTACCCCTCAAGACCATTGTGTTCACCATGCTTATAGGAAACTGGGACTGGCATTAATATGGGGACAGGGCCTAACGCCTTTAGGTATAAGCAAGGAAACAAGAGGCTGGCAAGCTTCCACCAGAGGGAGAGACAAAATAATCTGAAATCATCTATCATTGGAACTGGACATGGAACAACAGACTGGTTCCAAACAGGAAAAGGAGTACGTCAAGGCTGTATATTGTCACCCTGCTTATTTAACTTCTATGCAGAGTACATCATGAGAAACGCTAGACTAGAAGAAGCACAAGCTGGAATCAAGATTGCTGGGAGAAATCTCAATAACCTCAGATATGCAGATGACACCATCCTTATGGCAGAAAGTGAAGAGGAACTAAAAAGCCTCTTGAAGAAAGTGAAAGAGGAGAGTGAAAAAGTTGGCTTAAAGCTCAACATTCAGAAAACAAAGATTATGGCATCTGGTCCCATCATTTCATGGGAAATAGATGGGGAAAGAGTGGAAACAGTGTCAACAGTGTCAGACTTTATTTTTGGGGGCTCCAAAATCACTGCAGATGGTGACTGCAGCCATGAAAAAGATGCTTACTCCTTGGAAGAAAAGTTATGACCAACCTAGATAGCATATTCAAAAGCAGAGACATTACTTTGCCGACTAAGGTCCGTCTAGTCAAGGCTATGGTTTTTCCTGTGGTCATGTATGGATGTGAGAGTTGGACTGTGAAGAAGGCTGAGCACCGAAGAATTGATGCTTTTGAACTGTGGTGTTGGAGAAGACTCTTGCAAGTCCCTTGGACTGCAAGGAGATCCAACCAGTCCATTCTGGAGGAGATCAGCCCTGGGATTTTTTTGGAAGGAATGATGCTAAAGCTGAAACTTCAGTACTTTGGCTGCCTCATGAGAAGAGTTGACTCATTGGAAAAGACTCTGATGCTGGGAGGGATTGTGGGCAGGAGGAGAAGGGGACGACTGAGGATGAGATGGCTGGATGGCATCACTGACTCAATGGACATGAATCTGAGTGAACTCCAGGAGTTGGTGATGGACAGGGAGGCCTGGCGTGCTGCGATTCATGGGGTCGCAAAGAGTTGGACATGACTGAGCCAATGAACTGAATTGATCATTGGAAAGACTGCACTGAAGCTCCAATATTTGGCCAGCTGATGTGAAGAGCCAACTCATTGGAAAAGACCCTGATGCTGGGAAAAGATTGAGGGCAGGAGAAGAGGGCAACTGAGGATGAGATGGCTAGATAGCATCACCAACTCAATGGACATGAATTTGAGCAAACTCTGAGAGACAGTGGAGGACAGAGGAGCCTGGCATGCTGTGGTACATGGGCCCATAAAGAGTCGGACATGACTACGAGCCTGAACAACAGCAACAAATACAACAACTGAAGGGCTTCCCTGGTAGCTCAGTGGTAAAGAATCTGCCTACCAATGCAGGAGCCTCAGGTTTGATCCTTGGATTGGGAAGATTGCCTGGAGAAGGGAATGACAACCCACTCCAGTATTCTTGCCTGGGAAACCCTATGGACAGAGGAGACTGGCAGCTTACACTCCATGGGTCGCAAAAGAGTCAAACATGACTTAGCGACTAAACAGCAACAAGATAGCAAATGAAATAGCTATCGAAATAACCAAGACATACATTTTCTTTCTTGCGTCATTTTGAAGTTGTTTAGTTCCCAACTGCCACTCTACTGAGCCTCTTATTACCGCTGCTGCTGTCTTGGAAGAACTTTCACGTTCCAAGTCCTAGAACACTGATGCTTCCCTTGTGGGACTGACCTCCACCTTGAGAGGAGTAGCCAGGCCCTAGGATCCTTGTAGGGAACTGGGCTATGGCACAGGATACCCTGCGGTCAGGTTAGTGAACCTGCTGGGATGTGTGTCTTTGTCCACATCTCCAGGTCTTGCTTTCCCATTACTCCCTGTACATCATTTTCTCCCCGTAGAGTCCTAGCAACTGTCAGGTCTACATATTAACCTCAGAAAAAAGTTGAAAAGGCATCACTCTTGGAGGCAATGCTCCAGCTCCCCTGCTTCCTCCCAGTCCTGCTTCTGCTTCCTCTGACTTATGTTACAGTCATTAGTTGCTTGTCCAATTCCCCACCCTCTGGCTCAGCTGCCTTGCAGCCTGCCCCCACCCCCATGCCTCCCCACGAGGTATTCTGTGCTCCTGTCTGTCTCCCCCATTAGATTGTAAGCATCTTGAACAAAGTGGCTGTGCCTTTTAGCTACGTGGTCTTGGCACCCGCAGACACAGTTGAGTGTACCTAGTAGGCACTCAGTGAATGCACGCTGCACAGAGTTGCACATATGGTTTGCATTTTCCAGGAATGTCTGTTTGTTCTGATTATCTGCCAGCCAAGTGTACTCTTGGGTGGAGAAAGGGAAATGGACTAAGAGATGTGGTTCAAGGAGTAGTCAATAGCCTGCTCATAATTACTAGTGGGAATGGAACAAGCAGAAACTTTCTTGCATAACTAATCAATATCTTAATATATCTCCATTAGGGAGGGTGTATTTTATGTTATTGATATTAAATATCTACCTATTGTGTCAGAAAGGTTTCAGGGTAATTGTTATTGATGGTTAAAATCTTGTCGGCTGCTGGATGTAGACTTTTTTCTTAAATGGATGATGACTGGCTGAGATTTATTTTTCCTGTATTGCTATAAGCCAGATTCTCCATTAAGCTATAAAATATTATGATACACTTGAAACAATGTAATATGATCCAAACACATAGTTATAACTCATTTCATTATTAGTCACATGTGCCCAGACATTAGCATAACCGTTAACTAGTCCTGGGATAAGTGTGTTGCTTAAGAATACTTTTTAACAACACAATTGCATTAGTGCCAGTTATAGTTTAATTATCCGATGGTTATAATCACACACTTAATGATAATTGGGCAGTGGAATCACTGCTGACATGGATTTTTGAGGCAGAATCTCAGTTTTAGTTCTAAACTCAAAAATCCAGTCTAGAGAACAGTGTGATGTCTGCCATCATTTGCTGGATTTCAGTTTGTTAGATGAGGCTCCAGGCTCCATGGTGGGTAGTACCTGAGTTGTAGCCATTTAGAGATGGATTTCTCTGCAGTCCAAATATTCTGTGCTGTTCTCATATTTCCCTGAACTACTTCAGAGTTATGAAACCACAGCACTCGGGCTGCCACATGGATTAATATTTCGGAAATTCTTATGCTTTAGGCAATTTCTCCTTTCATGGAATGCTGCTGTGGTAAATTGCATGAATGGTCCCAATTCTTCATCTTCCCAATGGCCACATCCTTTACAATGGGACTTGGCAGTTCCTGCCACTACAGAGGAGTGCTGTTTCCCTGCTTTGGACTTTGAGTGTGGCCATGTGACTTGCTTTGGTCAGTGAGGTGTCAGAAGGTCCACATGACTGCTCTCCACTTCCCTGACTTTCCCATCTCGATTTCCAGCTATGCTAATTCTGAGTTCCCAGGATGCATCATGCAGAGTAGCATTAAATAGTCCCTGGTTCTAAAATAGTCTCTGTGACATATACATCCCACCATAGCCCGAGGGTTCCTTCTTTTTCTGGGCAAGACTGAGTTATTCGTCAGTCAACAGTCAAGAATCATCTTTTCCAGGAGGTTCCCTGCTTCTTCACCTCCCCTCTTCCTCACCGTCCTTCAGGGAACTTCCCTTGCTGCACTTGTTGACTTGTCTTCTAATTGCTGGCTGCTTCTCCCTATGAGTCCCCCTAGAGGACAGGGACATATTTATCTCTGTATTCCCAGTGCCCAGCACAGTTCTTGTCTCATAAGAAGCAAACGAGCCAGTTTCATCCCTTTTCCCTTTGGTTGTCACCTGCCTCATTCCAAAATAGGATTTGAGTCATGCGAAAGAAATTGAGGACACAGGATAAAGATTTAGTAGTTGAAGAAACTGGGAGGGAAAAGATAAGGGGAAGACAGATGATGAAACCAAGACTTAGGTTGGAACCCTCAAGGGCCAGGAGGTCCTAGTTGTTATATTTCACTCTCTAAGCTAAGTTGTTCTATTGAGCTCTAAGTTTCCAAGTAGCCAAGCAAACAGGAAAATAAGAATTGTTATTAATGTTTATAGTTTTAGATAGTTCACAAAAGAAAAGAAAATGTATGAATGGCTGATAAGCACACTGAAAGATGCTCAACATCATTAGTCGTCAGGGAAATGCAAATCCAAACTACACTAGATGGCACATCTTACCCATTAGATTGCTTCAGTTTTTAATTGAAGCAGAGTTGATTTACAATGTTGTGTTAGTTTCTGGTGTACAGCAATGTGATTTAGTTATATACATATAATTTTCATATTCTTTTCCATTATAGTTCATTATACAGTACACCTTGTTTATCTGTTTTATATATAGTACTTTGTATCTGCTAATCCCAAACTTCTAATTTATCCCTCCTGTTCTCACCATCCTACTAGACTGGTTTAAAGCTAAAAAGAATGACAGTAGCAAGTTCTAGCAAGGATGTGAAAAAGATGGAATTCTAATATTCATGGTCAGAAATTCTGGCAGTTTCTTATGAAGTTAAGCTTTCACCACCTTATGATCCAGCAATTTTACTAAGTATTTGGCTCAGAGACTTGTACCTGACTTATACAAGAAAGACATATACGTGAATGGTAGCAGCAACCTTGTTTATAGTGGCTAAGAACTGCAAATAACTTAATGGTTGGTTAATGGGTGAATGGATTAACAAGTTGTGGTATGTTCATGCAGAGAACTACTACTAAGTAATAAAAGTGAACAAATTGCTGATGTCAGCCATAACCTGGATATGTTTCAGGGACATTATGTTGAGAGATACAAGCCAGACAAAAAGGATATAGATCTCTCTTTCTATCTTTTGGTATATATGTATATATATATGGATAGCATATATAATATCTATACATAATCAAATGTCATCATATATATGGGCTTCACTGGTTGCTTAGCGGTAAAGAATCTGCCTACCAATGTAGGAGACGTGGGTTCTATCCCTGGGTTGGGAAGATCCCCTGGAGAAGGAAATGGCAACCCACTCCAGTATTCTTACTTGGGGAATCCTATGGACAGAGGAGCTTGCTGGGCTACAGCCCATGGGGTCACAAAGAATTAGAAATTACTGAGCAACTAAAGAACAACAACAAAATCATATATATGTATATGTATATATAGGACATCGCAAATTTAAAATATGATTTAATTTATATGAAATTCTAGAAAAGGTAAATTTAATCTATAATGATAGAAATCAGATCAGTGGGTCCCTGGAATGAGTGTAGACTGTGGAGAATTTACTTTTATAAAGCGGCATAAGAGAATGTTCTGGTGTGATGGTCATGTTCTCAACCAGGGTTTGTCAAACTTTTTCTGCTAAATATCAGCTAGTAAATATTGTAGGCTTTTCCCATCATGTGGGCTGGGTTGCAACTACTCTGCTTGGCTGTTGTAGCACCAAAGCAGCCAGGCACACATGCACGCTAAGTCACTTCAGTTATTTGACGCTTTGAACAACCCTGTGGACTGCAGCCCGCCAGGCTCCTCTGCCCATGGGATTCTCCAGGCAGGAATACTGGAGTGGGTTGCCATTTCTTCATCCAGGGTGTCTTCCTGACCCAGGGATGGAACCCACCTCTCCTATGTCTGCTGGCTTGGCAGGCGGGTTCTTTACCTCTAGTGCCACCTGGTACCTGTCTATGTGTTTAGTAGCTCAGTCATGTCCAGCTCTTGGTGACCCCATGGATTGTAGCCCACAAGGCTCCTCTGTCCATGGGGATTCTCCAGGCAAGAATACTGGAGTGGGTTGCCATGCCCTCCTCCAAGGAATCTTCCCCACCCAGGGATTGAACCCAGGTCTCCCGAATTACAAGTGGGTTCTTTACTGTCTGAGCCACCAGGGAAGCTCCTCAAAGCAGCCATAGGTAATATGTAAATGAATGAGTCTGGCAGTATTTCAATAAAATCTTATTTGTGGACATTGAAATCTGAATTTCATATGTATTTCACATGTCACAAAATATTCTTAAAACTTTTTCTTCAACCATGTGAAAATATAAAAGCCATTGTTAGCTTGTTAGGCTTTGGGAAGACAGGCAGAAGGGCAGATCTGGCCCACTGGCTGCAGTTTTCCAGCTCTGGTTCTAAATCCCATTTGGTGTGGTGTTTATATGGGTATATCCATCTATAAAACTCATCAAACCACCCTTTAAATCTTTGCATTATTTATATATGTAAGAAAAGCTTCACAGTTTCTATGAGACAAAAATATATATATATCTCAATCTGTTGAAACTCAGCTTTTCAGGATAGAAATTTGTCCTGTGGGTTCTAAATAAGGTTGCAGTTAGGTGGTTACTCTCACTACTCTGTAGCTGCTGGTGGGCTGGCTCTTGCCTACAGATAGGTTTTGCTTGGCCTACAGAGGGTTAAAAACATGTACTTGATTTTGACTAGCCCTTGCCAGGCAATACCCTTCAGTTCCACAGACCCCACTGTGCCCTAAATTCTTTACCGGGTTTGTTTTCTTTCCTTTACTTTCAACCTCTTACTACTCTTATATTTGTTTCCCCCATAAGTGGTATATGTTTGGATCTCTTACTTATTTTTATTCCTTTGTATTGTTATGCATATTTCAGCTTCTTTAAATCATTTGTAGAATAAAACATGGGGGTTGAGACCTTGTCTGTTTAGCTCACCACTGTTTCCCTGGAGCCTGACATAGTGCCTGCATAGCGGAGCCGAATGCATCCTTTTGGGTATATGAGTAAGTCCACAGATAAGTCAGTGTCCTTCAGGCAGTCCTTATGATGCTCATCCTTCCAAGGAAGATCTGATAAGAACTGAGAAGCAATGAATCTGAGATTCTATTTTCTGGCAGGAAATTACTGTGATCAAATGAGTGGTCTACTCTTCCTGGGTGTGGATGATGGAAAGCATAGACAGTAGCAGGTACAGTTCCCATGTGGCTATCTAAGTTTAAATGAACTCAAAACAAAATTTAAGAATTGAGTTTCTCAGTTTCACCAGTGGCATTTGAAGTACTCAACACCACATGTAGCTAGTGGCTCCTCTGTGAGATGGCACAGAGAGAGAACACTTCTGTTATCACAGAAACTTCGACTGGACAGTAGTTGCCCAGCATCTAGACATGTGTCTATGTGTCATGACCTTGACACATGCCATTTGTCTGAAAAACTACAGAGAAAAACAACAACAAAAAAGTATAGTAGGTCCCCTTATACATACTAACAAATTCATTCCGAGAGCACATTCTTAAGTACAGTTTGTTCATAAGTTAAACAAACAGCCTAGGTACCCAACTAATACAATTGGTTAGATTTATAATACTATTTGCACAAATAATACATTAAAAAAACCCACAAAATAAAACATTTTTAATCTTACAATACCTTGAAAAGTACAATACTATACATTACTGCTACTTTTACAATTGTTTTGGGCTTCCCAGGTGACTCAGTGGTAGAGAATCCACTTGCTAATGTAGGAGACATGGGAGACATGGGTTCGATTCCTGGGTTGGGAAAATCCCCTGGAGTTGGAAATGGCAACCCACTCCAGTATTCTTGCCTGGAAAATTCCATGGACAGAGGAGCCTGGGGAGCTATAGTCCATGGGGTTGCAAAGAGGTAGACTCTACTAAGCACACACCACACCTGGACATCCTGGGCTTGAAATAAGAATACTGTACATATAGTTGATATGTATCCTTAATTTCCAGATCTAGGGTCGGGGAGATGTACAAAGTATAGTCCTATATCTTTCTTGGCAATCTCTCAAGTTTCTCATTTCACAGAGGTAGATGCCGAGATAACGTAAAGTGAAATTTGGGTATCTAGTTTAGTCTCGTTTAATACATGGTGGAACTTCTTTTTAGATTCTGGAACTAGATTGGCCTCCACATTGGTTTTTGCTGTTGAACATTTTGATGGTTCCCAGGGCCATTATAGTCTTTTAAATTGGAAGTTAGTGGAGGCTGCACTATGTGGTGATTACTAGCTCAAAAGTATTTTCAGCTGAATGTATGACTTATTTTTTTCTAAGTTAGGATTGCTCAGGCGGCTACTTGTTTATCACTTGATCGCTCCTCCTTCCAACACCTGTAATGTTAGTGCTGGGACACTTCACGATTTCAGCTTTCCATTTAATGGGGGTACTGCCAATGCTTGCCACTAAAAGGGCCACCCCTTTCTTTTCTCTCTGAACAGTTCAAACCACATTTGAAAAGAACATTTAAAAACAGGATTCTATAGTGAATTTGTCAAATCTACAGTCCTTGGTGAGAAAACATGAAAGAAACCTCTGATAGCAAGTAAAAAAGTGAATCCTTTCCTTGTATGCTTCGGTTTGACAAAGGGATTACAAAGCTATTGTTGGACCACAGGCAATTCAAAATGAAGAATTTTCTATCTGTCCTGCTGAAGTTTTGAAGGGCTTTCTGAATCAAAAAGGTCAATTTTGCATTGAGGTCTTGCTATTTATTTTAGAATTTAATTACACAGCGTGGTGACATCTTGACTCAAGAGACCTGTATGGGTATAACCAGTTTTGACCAAAGTGGGAGATCAGCAAAGGAGAAAAAGAATGATGTGAGGGCTGAATTTAAGCTGCAGCCTTTATTTCATCATTATATAACACTTACTAGGAAATACTTTTTTATTGAGAATTAATGTTAACATGCAAATGCCAAGAGAGGGGTGCCAGTGAGGCTTGATCATTATGAAAACATATACCATTAATGAGAAATGTAAAGTTATTCATAGATATGTACACAGAGCACAGCTTACTAAAAAGCCTGGGTGGTGCCATGATACTTTACTTCAAAGTTGATGACATAGGTTTAATCACTGGACTGTTCTGTTTTTATTTCACCCATGGGTTTTTATTTTGTGGTTATGAAAGAAATAAGCGAGGGATTAAGTGTGAGTCTCAATCCAGCTCGTGTCATCTCTCTGAGCCTTCTTTCCTTATCTATAGACAAAGGATACCTGCAAGGCTCCTTCCTTAGAAGGCTAAGCCTTGAAGAACTGTTGCTTTTGAACAGTGGTATTGAAGAAGACTCTTGAGAGCCCCTTGGACTGCAAGGAGATCAGACCAGTCAATTGTAAAGGAAATCAGTCCTGAATATTCATTGGAAGATGCTGAAGCTGAAGGTCTAATACTTTAACCACCTGATGAGAAGAACCGACTCATTAGAAAAGACCCTGATGGTAGGAAAGATTGAAGGCAGGAGGAGAAGGGGACAACAGAGGGTGAGACAGTTGGATGGCATCACTGACTCAATGGACATGAGTTTGAGCAAGCTCCAGGAGATGGTGAAGGACAGGGAAGCCGGGTGTGCTACGGTTCGTGGGGTTGTAAAGAGTCAGATATGACTGAGTGAGTGAACAACAACAAAGGCTCCTTCCAGCTGACATTGTCTGATTCCTTGTAAAGTGCACTTGGGACACACAAGGTGGCTTTTTCATGAGGTGGAAAGGCTTGCCGTTGTTTGGTCAGTCCATGTTAACTAGCCCATGAGCAGCAGGGATCTAGAATTATTTGCTGTGCTTGTTCTCTGGGGCATGCTAATGAGCTCCGGCAAATTGGAGCTGCTGAATCTTTCAGGCAAGCCCTGCTCCCCCAGTGATATGTTCTGAGATAGCACATTACTGAAATGAAGATGTGTTTTCATGGACTTTATGCTATCAAATATTTATGCCCTGCCTTTGGTTATAGAAGTATTTTGCAGTGTAGGTCATCTTCTTAGAAAAATGTCCCACTACAAGAACAGCTTCTAGAGCCCCAGTGGATCCGTAGGGCAGGTGCATAAGATGGCCCTACGGAACCAGACGCTGTCAGGGTGAATGCCTGAATATAAATGGATCATGCATGACTTAACTCTAAAAGAAGATTTGGAGAGAATAGAATTTCCAAGATGTACAATTAACTCTTTTATATTAATGAGAAATATAACCTTCAATGATGTTATCTGTCTCAGGATATAGTCTATGAAAATTTAACTCTTTCCTTCCTCCATATGGAGCAATGTTTCATTATTCAAATCTGTCAAGGTGCACGGGGGTAGGAATGATCAGACCTGCTGCTCCCTTTGTCTTGTCCATCTTTTCCCTTCTTTATGTGCTCTTCTTGATATCATAACTGTTTATTAGATCTCTACTTCAATATTCTGGCCATGCTGCAGAAGGTCTGCAGAAATGCACAATATGATTTCTGCACCGAAAAGACCAATCATTCTTTCTTATCTTAAAGAAAGAAACAAGTTAAAACAGCATACAATGAGATGTGTTACACGCAATATGATTGGGTTCTAATTTATATAATGATGATAGTCAGCGTGACTCTGATTACAAAGAGTAAGAATTAAGGCCAGGCTGGGGAAGTTAACGAAAACATTTTGGGTGTGTGGAATTTTAGCTGAGCTGTGAAAGATGTCAAGGTTTGGGGCAAGTAGGAAAAGGGAGGAAGTCGTGTGACTCATTGGGTGAGACTTACCAGCTGCTAAAGGTAGAAGGGCCCTTGATGGCTACGCAGGCCAGGACAGACTGAGTTTATTCTGCAATAACAAACACGCCCAATTCTTGGTGGCTTAATTAGTCAACACTTACTCTTCCCTTGAATTACAAGTCCGTTGTATATGGACTGAGATCTCCATTCTGAATTGCCCTTTTTCAGGGATGCAGGCCACCAGAACCACCACCACCTAGAATGTCTGTGGTCACCTTGGAAGAGAGGAGGGAGGGCAAATCACACACTGGCTTTTTACAGGCTTTGGACTGGAAACAACCCCATGGCATGTCTTATATTTCACTGACCAAAGTAAATCACGCATGTGTGTTTAAGGAGAAATACATTTCTCCCATGTGTCTGCAAGGAGGAGAATAGGCAATGTCAGTGAGTAGCTCTGAGAATACCAGCTGCATGCTGAGGATGAGAGAGGCTGTGTAGAGCAGTGAACAGCACAAGGACATGGCAGACATGGGCCTAGATTTGAAAGTTCTCTCAGTGGCCAGCTGAGTGACCTTTGGCAAGACACTGTGTCTACAGAATGAGATGAATTATTATGATATAGCAAGGAGGTTATGGGGATTACATGTGCAGGTAAATATTGATATATTTAGTTATTATCTTTCCCTCTTGACAGCTTTCTATTGAGTTGGTCGAAAAGTTAGTTCAAATTTTTCTAAGAGATGTTATGGAAAAACACAAATGAACTTTTTGGCCAATGTAATATATATATACTATATATATATAGTAATTCCACATGATATCTACTGTACATCTTGCTCTTGAGTCCTAAGAAATAAACTTGCAACCTTGCAATAAATTTCCATTTTTTGCTTAGTTTAGTCACTAAGTGTGTCTGACTCTTGCAACCCTATGGACTATAGCTCGCCAGGCTCCTCTGTCCATGGGATTTTCTTTGCTTAAGCTAGTCCAAACAGATTTCAGCTAAGACCCCTGCTGGTCCATGGGGTGCCTTTGCAAAGTAGAAAAAGATATCTCCTCTTCAGTGGGATTGCATGGGTTCATGAATATTCAGTCACTTTAGGTGGTGCTAGTAGTAAAGAACGTGCCTGCCAACACAGGAGACATAAGGGATTCAGGTTTAATCCCCAAGTCTGGAAGATACCCTGGAGGAGGACATGGCAACCCACTCCAATATTCTTGCCTGGAGAATTCCATGGACAGAGAAGCCTGGTGGGCTACAGTCTGTAGGGTCACAAAGTGTCAGACATGGCTGAAGTGACTTAGGATGCACACACAATCACTTTATGTGAATTAAGAAAAGATCCCTGATTGTTTTGATAGTCCTATGCTGCTGCTGCTGCTGCTAAGTCGCTTCAGTCATGTCCGACTCTGTGCAACCCCACAGACGGCAGCCCACCAGGCTCTGCCATCCCTGGGATTCTCCAGGCAAGAACACTGGAGTGTGTTGCCATTTCCTTCTCCAATGCAGGAAAGTGAAAAGTGAAAGTGAATTTGCTCAGTCGTGTCTGACTCTCAGTGACTCCATGGACTGCAGCCCACCAGGCTCCTCTGTCCATGGGATTTTTTAGGCAAGAGTACTGGAGTGGGGTGCCATTGCCTTCTCTGAGTCCTATGCTAGGATGTATGGTTTGGTAGCAGAACACAGGCCATGTTTCAGCCTCAGTTCATTTTGGTGGCTGCCTTTATGCAGTGAATAACCTGTACAACCGTATGTGGTAGTCTTGGCTTTAGCTCCTTTCAACAGATTCTGAGAAAGACAGTAGTCCTTTTGTGGTCCAGCTTCCCTGCACAAGAGAAGACAGGATTTTTCAAAGGTGTATCATCCATTCTTGGGAAAGTATGCCGTACAAAGATTCCCAATATATGAATTCCCAAGAAAATTACTAAGAAGCATTATGCTCTTACAATCTGAGAATATCCTCACTTATCTGCAATATTTCAAATCAATAGTATCGTTATTTATAAGCAATTCCCACTGATCTTAAAGAGTTTAATGAATAAAAAATGAGCATAATAAGTGAGCTTAACTTCACCAAGAAATCATTTCTTATACAAAATAAGTTTGATATTAAACTACCACCAAATATAATACAATTAAATCACATTAATTCTCTTAGGTATAATGCAATTGTCTGTGTGGAACATAGATAAGCTGAAGGCAAATTTCTGGTATGCCTTTGAGTAAAATTTGTGTAACTTTAAAAATAACTCAGGGGAAAACAAGGCCAATATTGAAAGGGTTTTCTAAGGTAGAGGAGTTATTTTCATTTGCATGACTTCCTCAGAGCAATGCCTAATTTGCTGATCATGATTCATAGGAAAATGTTAGAGAGGTAAGGTTTGGAAAACATTGACCTCAGCATTCTCCTCAGTCTGCAGGTGGAGGAAGGGAAGGCAAGTGACCCTTTGTGTGGACACAAGTCCATGTGCTGAGTGGTGGCCCCTTCGCTTGGAGGCACTGACTCTGTGGAAGCCTGATAGTGTGGTTGGCTGAATAAAAGTGTCCCCCGCTGAGCACTGAAGAATTGATGCTTTTGAACTGTGGTGTTGGAGAAGACTCTTGAGAGTTCCTTGGACTGCAAGATCAAACTGGTCAATCCTAAAGGAAACCAGTCCTGAATATTCATTGGAAGGACTGATGTTGAAGCTGAAACTCTAATACTTGGCCACTTGATATGAAGAACTGACTCACTGGAAAAGACCCTGATTCTGGGAGAGATTGAAGGCAGGAGGACAAGGGGATGGCAGAGGATGAAATGGTTGGATGGTATCACCGACTTGATGGACATGAGTTTGAGCAAGCTCTAGGGGTTGGTGATGGACAGGGAAGCCTGGTGTGCTGCAGTCCATGGGGTCACAAGAGTCGGACATGACTGAGCAACTGAACTGACCCCAAAGATGTCTACATTCAGATCCTAAGAACCTGTGGATACGTTCCTTTACACGGCAAAAGGGACTTTGCAGATGTGATTAAATCATGGCTTTGGGGATGGAGAGATTACTTTGGATTATCCAGTGGGGCCCAATGTAGTTATAAAGGTCTTAAGAAGCAGGACTGTTTAGAATCAGAGTAGGAGATGAGGCCATGGAAGAGAAATTGTAGCAATGTGGCCATAGATGCTGCTGCCTCTGGAAGTCAGAGGAAACAAGGAAAGGATTTTTCCCTGGAGTTTTCAGATAGAGCCGTACCTGCTGACACCTTGATTTTAGCCCAGTTAGAGTCAGGTTCCACTTCTGACCTCTGGAACCATAAGAGGATACATTTGTGTTGTTTAAACCACCATGTGTTTGTGGTGATTTATTACAGCAGCATAGGAAGCTCTTGCAGGGAGCAAGGATGGGGCTTTTTGAAGAGTCACCTGAATGGAGGGTGAGTTAGCAGACATGGTGTCCTTGGGTCAACTCACTAGCCCAGGAGTTGGAAAGAACTATGGCCCGTGGGTCAAATCCAGCCTGCCACTTGTTTTTGTGCAGCCCTTAGCTAAGAATTGCTTATACATTTTTAATGATTGAAAAAAAAAGTATATCATCTTTTTGTGACATGAAAATATTAAATTCAAAATTCAGTGTCTATAAGTGAACGCAGCTGCACTCGTTCATGTACCTATTGTCCGTGGGCATTTTTGCTCTGCAGCGGCAGAGCTGAGTAATTATAACAGAGATTGGAGAGCCTGTAAAAGTGAAAATATTTATTATCTGGCCTTTTTCAGGAAAGAGTTGCTGATCTCTGTACTAGAGTCAGGGAATCAGCTTTAAACCTGGGGTTCTAATGTTTTTCTGTGTCTTTCATGAGACTGAATTTACCCTCCCCTCTCCTGCCCACTGGGTTCACTTGGTCAAATCCTCCACTTAAAGTTTCTCTGACTCAGACTCTGGCCTCCTCTATGAGGCCTGCTTGCCACGTTGAGGGCTTAACCATGTTCCATACTCTGTGATACATGTTGGACATACAAAGGTGACTAAGATGTGATTTATTCCCTCAAAGACTGTACACCCACACACCACAATCAAAAGCAAGAAACCCTACTGTGTATCAAATGCGTTTGATAGCTGTTAACACTCCCAAAAGTCAAGTGAGGTAAACATTACTAGATCAGTTTTCCAGATGACAAAGTGAGGCTCAGAGATGCTAAATAACTACCCATAGTTAGTTGAGCATTTCTATTTAATGCCTAAACCCAGTCTCTTTCTTAATATCACATGAGGATCCCAGAGTAACCTGGTCCTGTTTCCATTCCTCCCACCTACTCCCATCAGCTGAAAGCTATTGTGACTTCTTCTCTCCATCACTCAAAACCTGTACCTGTTTATGGGATTTACAGTTTCCAGGCACCCAGCTGAATTTGCAAAGACACCTCAGAGTTTTGTTTTCAAAAAATCCTAAGAGTCAACAAATTAGGAAGTTGAGAGCAGGTATTAGATTAAAATTTAAAGCTTCAGGCACAGTGGCCGCTGGCCTTACTGGGCAGTGGACAGTGGAGTAGATTCATTTTTGCCCATGTGCCTCAAGTCCTTTAAGGCAGGATTGTGCTTACAATTTTGACTTTCTTCTTAGATTTCCTTTGGTATTAGACCCTTGAGTGACCATCTGTGTGTCTAGCATAGAAAGGGCAGAAAACTATATGTTGGTTGTTTTAGTTTCTCTCCAGGCTCAGATGATAAAGAATCCATCTGCAGTGTGGGAGAGCTAGGTTTAATCCCTGGGTTGGGAAGATCCCCTGGAGGAGGGCATGGCAATCTACTCAAGTATGCCTGCCTGGAGAATCCCCATGGAGAGGAACCTGGAGGGCTGCTGTCCGTGGGGTTGTAAAGAGTCAGACACGACTGAGTGAGTAAATCACCATCACCACCGTTCATACGTGGTAACATCAAATGTTGGCCACCTTCTTATGCCCAAGTATGGAGCCAGAAAGGACAAAGGACTAAGAGTCATTCAGGTGCCATGAAGAAAATCAGTTTTTTGACTTACTTTTGACCCAAGTGCTTCTCTTACCCTTCCTCATAGGATTGTGGTGATCATCTAATGAAAGTGTGCATGCTAATTTGCATCAGTCGTGTCTAACTTTTTGTGACCCCATGGGCTATAGCCTGCGAGACTTCTCTGTCTATGGGATTCTTCAGGCAAGAATACTAGAGTGGGTTGTCATGCCCTCCTCCAGGGGATCTTCCTGACCCAGGGTTTGAACCTATGTCTCCTGCATTGGCAAGTGGGTTCTTTACCACTAGCTCCACCTGGAAAGCCCAATGAAAGTGTACAGGTGAAGTATTTTATACGTCAGAAAATGTTTTCACCAGTGTAAGACTTGGTATTAGATTATACCAAACAAGATGTATTCTTATTTTCAACAAAATTTATTTTGTGCTTTCTGTGTTCTTAGTTCTGTTTCATGGATTCCTAGAGGACTATTAAGAAGCATTGGCAGGTACTACAAATTCTTTTTCTTATTATTAGTGTTTTTGTTTTCCTTGTATGGCAGAGAAGTCATATTTTATGTCACTTTGACCCTACTTCACTGCTGCCGACTGTGGTTCATACATTTACGAAATGTAATCTAGTAAAGGCAGAAAACAGACATTTTTCTTCCTGGAAAGTCTTGTAGGTTTGTCACACTGCTCTGAGCAACAGTGGTAGAATTTCCAAACTCCTATCAGTGAGAGAACAACTTATTCTTGATGGGAGAAGGGGGCTAGAGGGAGGAAATATTGGCCAAAAATATAAAAAACAAGAGACAAAACATGGAATCCCAGTTCTGAAGGCCTTTCATTACAACCCTGCTAATTTGTGCTTGAGTGGGGTATTAGAAAGATTGTATGTAGCGGACTGTCATAGTAACCCAGCTTTGAATCCCAGCACATCGGATTATCTTCCCAAAGCAGTGGTGTCAGGCTTGACCCAGGAACTGAGGCATATAAAAGTAGTTATGAGAAGCTTTAAAGAAGAAAATGGATATAGTTTTGAAATTGGGATGAGATCTATTTTGCCAATGACTATTGATATGGGGGTGGTCAAATCAGACATGATTTTTATAGTTCACCACAACTTATTACAAATGGCAGAATTGCACCAGTAGTGGTATAGCTTTCTTTAAGAAAATTAAATATTTATAACCCCACAGATTTATAAACAGATGAATCAGGGGATGAGTATTTCCATTGTAAAAGTATACACTTATGGGATTCTCTTCCAGAATATTTAAACTATAACTTGATTTACAAATATAGTTTGCCCATGTGTTTTCAGAAATGCATCTGAGAAAAGTATGAATTCACACGCACACACTCTATTGGGTGTAGATCCTTTGTTAAAGTAGGTAGATGGCACCTAATGTCTCAAAGTGACTATACCTTCTACAGGCTTGTTCCTACTGCAAATAGCTCACTTGGCTGTCAAGAACTACTTCGTGTTGGGAGATACAATCTGTCATAGGCTTTGAATGTCCCTGTAGTTTTTGCTGGATATGCAAATCTCTGACTATTTTTTACCTGGACCATTTCTCAGGGTTGTGTTGACTGTGAATATACTTGAGGGACATGATAATGTCTCTTGCTTACAGCTTACCAGCAAACATCACAGTCCCTAAGCTCACTGTTCCTCATCTGTGTTGCAAATCTACTGTGTGCACAGCATTGATCTGGGCCCCTAACTTTACTCCAATGGGACTTGAGGGCCAGGGGAACTGACGCATGCTGATGTTCAAATTCCTTGCTGGGCCATGAGTAAAAAGGTCTTTTGTCTCTAATCCAGAAGTCCCATATCTTCCACCAGTACCCACAAAACAGCAACCTGCTAACTTATTAGCTTGTATATAAGGTAAAAATCAAATCCTAGACTAGATAGTTATTTCAATTTGATTTGTTGACTCTATACCTGTGGATTTTGCTTTATCTGGGTACATTGTTAACTTTATATAAAAGGCATCTCCTACTTTGTTGTCCCATCTTTTATTTGCTTAGGACTGCATGCTAAAATAGTAGCTCTTATTTTATTGTCATGGATCTCAGCTACAGCAGCTGGTGTTTGGCTTAGATTTTTATTGTTGTTTCCTTTTATATTTAGAAAGGCAAAATTCTTAGTACTGTTGAAATAACTATTGAATTAACATTATATTCTCCAAGTGAAACTTTTGATTATACATGGATATTATGATTATTAAGGAAACTGAAAATTGGGACTGAGTTTGTATGTGGGATTTATGAACTGATTGCACATGTAGGATGTGTACTTTAAAAGTTATCTTTAAAATGCTTCCTGTGTGGTTACCTGTGCTGTGTGGTTGCTCCTAGAGTGTACGCATGTATCTGGATGACATGACAGGTGGTACTTTATGCTCTGAGAATTAAAATTCAGCCCCCAGGTTTTGCTTTTTTTCCCCTGAGCTGGGGTCTAGTGCCTCAGCACTTAGATGGATTTCTACCAGAATTTTTGGGAAGTAAAAAACCACTACTTTTGAGGTAGAATATATGTGTGGGTGTATGTATGGGTGGATCTGTAGATCAGAGTTATTGCATATATTTGTGAATGCACACAGCGATGAGCTGGATTTAAGTGAACTCTCGAAATGATCAAAATGAATGTCATCCTCTTCAAATTATCATCTTGGGATATCTGTATATTATTCCCAAATTATTGCCAGTATTATGACTCAGACTTTCCTGCAACTTCTTTTATGGGGTGTGTTCAGAGTCTGAGGTCCAGTAGTGATCAACCTTTGTGCTTTCTTCCCCCATCCTCTTACATTTAGCTCCATGGCTGAACCACCTGGCATGTCAATACCAACATGACTCTGTGTGGGATACTGTGTGAGTATGTGCTTCAGGGCCAACTGCACACCTGATTAGAATTGGTTCCAAGCAGCCGATCTTTATTATTTAATTCACTGCTGAAAGCTCTGTGAAAAGCCAGGTCCTTTAATACCAATGAGACTATTTTAATGACTGGTGACAAGTTGGTCTCAGAATTCTGCCTTGTCCTTTATTTTCCACTTTCATGATAACAGAGCAGGTGCAGGGATCTTGGACATAAATTTTGGTTTTCACACATCATGATTTTGCAATATATATGAGCCAACTGTGTTATTATTTACTTACTTTCTTAACGATACATCACTTGAAAAAATCATAAATTTATTTTATTTTTTTGATCAAAAGTGTGGAACACTTTTAAAGACTTTATTGAATTTGTTACAATATTGCTTCTGTTTTATGTTTTGGTTTTTGGCCATGAGGCATGTGGGATCTTAGATCCCTGACTGTGGATTGAAACTGTCCCACCTTCGTTGAAAGGCAAAGTCTTAACCACTGGACTGCCAGGGAAGACCCATAATATTATTTTAAAAGGAGACCCTCCGTTACTACTAGAAATGAAAAGCCATTTGACATGAATATAAGAAAGCCATAAAATAAATATGAGGAACATAAAAAATGTTATTAAATTTAAATACTGATTCTTTGAGCCTGAGTTCTAGTTTTTGTTTGCTAACAAGGAGACTAGCAAGTGCTGGATAGATGTTAAAGACATATGAAGCCTGTGATGGATTATTGCGCCTGAATTCCTTTATGCCTGTTTGTGTCTACACCCCTGGGTAGTCATTCCCACAGTGACTCTGGTTTTGGCCGTGGTTTGCTTTGGCCATTGAACTAAGTCACTGCTAGTTGTGACTTGAAAAGTGCTTACACTGGAGCTTTCCCTGAGTTGCTGTTCTTGGAAATTTTGACTGGCATGTGAACAAGCCTAGGCTAGCCTGTTGGATGATGAGAGTCACATGTCCCAGTCACCTCACCCCTCAGCCAACAGCCGACCAACGATAAGACATGTGACAGACTGACCCTGGTCGATCTGGTGCTGAATGCACAGTGAGCTCAGCCAAGATCAGCTGAGCCTGGTCCAGGCCAGCAGGACCCGTAGACCCATAGATGTGGGAGCACTAATAAACCATTGCTGTGCTACCAAAACATGTTGGGGTGGTTTTTCAGTCGACAAAAGTTGGCTTAGACCACTGACCGTGGTGCAGCAGAGCAGGTCTCTCAGGCAGGATCTTTCCCGGAGTTCATGAAATATGTAGAAGTTCAGTCTGCATGGGTAGTTAGCGTTCACCAGTGTTCTTTGTAAGTTCACTTTATTTGGGGTGTGATGAACATTTCTATCTCCTGTCAGTGAAACCATCTTCTTAGACTGCAGAGAGATACACCTAGAGTTGGAATTCCCTCTCTTCTTCCTCCTTATTATACTGTGATCCTGGTGCTGGTTTTCCTACACAGGAGTTATGTCGACATTCAGTGAATTTCTACCGTCTGCCCTCTCAGCAGTCAGAGCAACACTTCCTTTTCTTGGTTGCAGTCATTATCCATTTACAGTCATTTGCATTTTGAAATCCTTATCCTGTAGCATCAAAGTATTAATGAGGGCTGCGGGGCAGATCCACCAAGACAATTTGCTTGGCTTCTGAAAACTTCCTCCAGATAAGCCCCCCAAATCTGTCACTATGGGGACCCCAATTTGTCTGATCACCTTTTTACAACAGATGCTAGGGTCATATCCTCAGACTCTTATTTTTGTTGCTTTCCTTTTGTTAATTCTGTGAGTGACTTACTCTGGACATGAAAGTCGTTTGCTATTAAAAACAAATGTCATCTCAAAAGGAAAATCCCAAGGCTGTCTTTCCTTCTGATCTCTGCATCAGCAGCAGCAGTCTGGATGTTCAAATCAAAAGTGCTGCTTTGCATTTATTGTCTTATCTCCACCCGTACCTCTTCAGTATTTGGGAAATAATGGCTCAGACTGAAGAAGAAAAAGAAGTCATGAATAACTTTGGGGATTGGATGAATTAGAAGCTGTTCCTTAGACTGTACCTGGATGGCACACTAAACATGATGCCAACCTTGAAAATTTTTGGTGAATTTGTCAGTGACTGCCCACCCCACCCCCCACCCCAATCCCTCGGAATAACATTTCACTCCTCCTTCCTCAAGTGTTAATTTATTGGGGCTACCAATGTGCTCATCTACAAAACCACGTTTCCCAGCTTCCCTGCAGCTAGGTGGCCATGTGGCACAGTTCTGGCCAATGGCATGTAAGTGGCAATCTGCTGGGGATTTCTGGGAAAATCTTTGCTTTCTTAATGTAGCTGTTTTCTTCCTTTCTTCTAGACCCATTTCCCCTCCCTCTTGTCTGGAATGTCTATGAAATGTCTGGAATTGGAGTATCCATCTTGTGACAATAATGTAAAGAACAAGAGAACTGCAAAAACTTTTCTCTAATGCGCTTAGTGACCAAACCAATGCCAGGAACCTTCTATCTCTGGACTTCTTTCATGAGGAAAAATAATTTCCATTTATCCACATCACTGTTAAGTGGGCTTCTTATGTGCAGCCAACTTGATCCCTGAGTGATATAGTGTGCTGCTGCATTTTGGGCTAAAGAGTTATTTGGAGTTGGAAGGAAATATGAGCCAGGGCAGGGAGGGAAGACTAGCACGGCAGAGAGCCCTGTCATTCCTGTGTATGTGTCAGACTGGGCCTCTTCTCATATTCTCCCATGGCTTAGCTCTTTATTGGTGTTCTGGATAACTTGTCAGAAGGATTCCCTGGGCTTCTGTGCCCTTTTGGGGAATTGCATTTAATGAACTTCTGCTTTGTTCATTTCCTCTCTAATTTTCCATTTCTTGAGAGAAAAAGGAAGCTCTGACAGAGATAATGATATCCCAGTGCTGGTTAGGAGAGAACTGTGTACCTCTAAGTAAGTTGGGGGGGAGGAAGGATACATTTTTGTGAATTGAAAATGTCATTTTGTGCACAAGAAGTCATTCCAAGTGAAGACAGACACACTCACAAAACCTAGAAAAGTGGCTGGATGGGATGATATCTTTTCCTGATGTAGTTAAAAAAAAATTGTTTCAGAATGTTCAAGTTATTATTTCCCACTGCATTCTGAAGACTGGAGGTCTACTGTGGTCTCTTGAAATAGTCCTGCCTAGATGAGGGGGTCAGAGTGTCAGTGAATGGGCTACTTATGCTACTGCAAGCTGGGGAGCTCTATGCTTGCTCTTGGCTTTGTGGGAGTCCTCTGTGGATTCCCTTTATGGCCTTGGGTCCAGATGGTGAGAGAGACAGCTGGTATGGACGGGACCTCTGGGATGCACAGGGACCAGCTTCCTTGTGAGGAGAGCAGGGGACCCCCTTTGAATTTGTTCCTACATCTCTCTGGCTAGACTCAGGGACTTCTTATTTACTTCCAGTTTTTGGCTATTCTCTTCACACAGCTTGACACAAAATGCACCTCCTTAGTGAATGGAAAGTTGGGCAGTATTAACGATTGAGAACCTGGTCTGGAAGATCTGAGTTCTGCCCTATTTCTGCCATTTATTTGCTGGCTGACCCTCGGGTAAGTTACTTAGCCTATCTGAGCCTTAGTTTTCCCATCTATACAATTAATTATTCATGGTATCTACTATTGGTGCATAATAAACACAGTCTCAGTGGCAGTTGACAATAAGCATTTATTTCTTCCTCACATATGGCTCGTTAGCTGGGGCAGTGCTTCTTCAGATTGCTGAAGAGTGAGCCTCAGGTCCAGATTAATCCGTGTGGTTTATTCTGGGGCCCAGGCAGGGGACAGGGGCTACTAGAAGCATGTTCTCCCCGTGGTGGAGTCCCCAAGCTCCCACAGTGATGAGCAGGAACCTGTGATCCTCCTTAGGCTTATGGCTCAGGCACTTTCAGTTCCCCTGTTGCTCCATTGGCCAAAGTCAGTTACATGGCCAAGCCCCATGTCTCTGGAATAGGAAATACATCAAACTGGTTCCAAATTGGGAAAGGAGTACATCAAGGTTGTATATTGTCACCCTATTTATTTAACTTATATGCAGAGTACATCATGAGAAATGCTGGACTGGATGAAGCACAAGCTGGAATCAAGATTGCCAGGAGAAACATCAATAACCTCAGATATGCAGATGATACCACACTTACGGCAGAAAGTGAAGAAGAATTAAAGAGCCTCTTGATGAAAGTGAAAGAGGAGAATGAAAACAGTTGGCTTAAAACTCAGCATTCAGAAAACTAAGATCTTGGCATCTGGTCTCATCACTTCATGGCAAATAGATGGGGAAACAGTGACAGACTTTATTTTTTTGGGCTCCAAAATCACTGCAGATGGTGACTGCAGCCATGAAATTAAAAGATGCTTACTCCTTGGAAAGAAAGTTATGACCAACCTAGACAGCATATTAAAGAGCAGAGACATTACTTTGCCAACAAAAGTCTGTGTAGTCAAAGCTATGCTTTTTCCAATAGTCATGTATGGATGTGAGAGTTGGAATATAAAGAAGGCTGAACACAGAAGAATTGATGCTTTTGAACTGTGGTGTTGGAGAAGACTCTTGAGAGTCCCTTGGACTGCAAAGAAATCCAGCCAGTCCTTCCTAAAGGAAATCAATCCTGAATATTCACTGGAAGGACTGATGCTGAAGCTGTAACTCCAATACTTTGGCCACTTGATGTGAGAAACTGACTCATTTGAATTGACCCTGATGCTAGGAAAGATTGAAGGCAAGAGGAGAAGGGGACGGCAGAGGATGAGATGGTTGGATGGCATCACTGACTCAATAGACATGAGTTTGAGTAAATTCCGGGAGTTGGTAATGGACAGGGAGGCCTGGTGTGCTGCAGTCCATGGGGTTGCAAAGAGTCGGACACGACTGAGTGACTGAACTGAATGAAGGAAGGTGGGAAATGAATATTTACGGAACAATATTCTAATTACCAGGGCCTCCTAAGTGACACTACTGGTAAAGAACCCGCCAGACAATGCAGGAGACATAAGAGACTTGGGTTCGATCCCTGAGTCAGGAAGATCCCCTGGAGGAGGGCATGGCAACCCACTCCAGTATTCTTGCTTGGAGAATCCCATGGACAGAAAGCCTGGTGGGATATGGTCCATAGGGTCACAAAGAGTCAGAGACAACTGAAGCGACTTAGCACCCACACACACATTCCAGTAAACACTTCCAGCTTAAACAGATGTTTGGAGACTTAGAGAGATGATGGTGAGAGGCATTTGGCCTGGAGCCACGCACATAGTAAGTAGTGATTAAACAATAGTGCCTCTTTCTACAGCTGCTGTTGTTACCACAATGTCTTGTTACCACTACACTCCTGTCGTCAGTGTGGAGAGATATACAGACTCTCAAGGAATGCACAGAATAGGCTGTGCACTGTTGAAGACCTTGCTGGCATGAGAATCAAAGCATTATTTCCTCCTCTCCAGCATGTGGTATCCTCCCATTTGACCTCAAATGGGCCTGAGGAAGCTTCTGAAAATTTTTGTGATATTCAAGATCATTGAGATATTTTGAGATAAATGGGATATTTTGAAATCTTTGTGATATCCGCTTACTATTGTATATCCCACTCCATGTAAAGCATGTTCACATCCATTCTGACTTGATTCTCTCAGTTATCTTGGGGAATAAACTGAGAAGCCATTGCCACTGTCATTTTATGGAGAAGGGCACGGATTGGGTTGAAGCCAAAGTCCCTTGGCCTTTAGAATAGCAATTGGATAACAAAGTATCATTTTCATGAGAAGGGCGTTAGTCAAGGTATATAGGAATCAACCATAAAGATTTGGAACTTTAGCATTTATTTATTTTTTGGAACTTCAGTATTTATTTCTTCATTCATTTATTTACTCATTTAACAAGTTGACATTTGTGGAGTCCCCATTATTTGCCCTATAAACTTTGTGGTGAGTGCCTTAGATACATCCTGTAAGGAGAGAAGAGCTCAATAGACTCTGGTAGCTCCAGAGTCCATCTGGGCTTCAGAGATTGGCAGGGAGTTGGGGATGAGGACCAGAGTCATGCAGCCTGAGCTTGCTCATCACTCCTGTGTCTCTCTTTATTCTGTATCTCTAAGCACCGTATGCAATCTTCTCCCACATCTCCTTAGAGTGCACATCAGGTCCAACGAAGCCACTTCTTCAGGAGAGGCTGGTTCAGTCCAGGGTTCCCAGAGGGGTCCAGACAACTCCTATTCCCCAGGATCACACAGTGACCTGCTTTGAGATGCACATAGCCTGTCACTCTAATAAGCACCCAGAGAGAGTGGGCAGCAAGGTCTGAGGCCTACAATTGGGAGTCAGGAGTGTGGGCTGCTGTACTGACTCTGGGGCCAACTGGGAGCTTGGGAGGCTATCTAACCACATTCCTTCCCATTTCATTTCCATTTTTCTGGCTCTGAGATGGGACTTGTGGTACATTGGATGGAGAGAGTCTTGATTAGTTAATTTCCTATTCTTAAGCCTTAGCTAGAGCTCACAACAATTTATTCCCTTTTACAGATGAAGAAACAGGCTCAGGGTAAGTGAGTATGTGGCCTGTCCACAGTTCTGCTAGAATCCCTACTGACCCCACAGATCCTTTCTAGTCTTCAGATCCCATGATGGATTTCAATTCACAAACACTCACCGTGTGTTGGTCCTTGCAGCGCCCCAAGCTTGTCTGTGCTCCTTCGCCAGTGGTCTCGGGAAGAGGCCTGAGGTAGAGGGGCAGACAGGAAGGGGAGTCTGCTTTCTCTGTCCGAGGGAATCCTGATCATCTGTTACAACTTCTTGGGCTTCTCTCCACTCCTATAACACTGGATTTTGTAGGGGAAGGAAGGTCCAGTCCAGGACCTAAGCCCATTGGAACCAATCCTGACTGAGGTTGAGCTGGAATCAACAGGCATACCACTCTGCTCTGGGTGGGCAGCCTTAATTCTCTGCCAGTGCTGGCCCCTTGGCCTCTGGTCATCTTTGGCCTTAGCCTGCCATGGGCCTGAAATCTTTTGGTGGCTTTGTCAGTCTCCCTCCTACCCTCTTGTTGAAGGTCTTGACTTCAGAACTTTATTTTTGCAAATAATAAAGGTATCACTGCAGTGTACCCTCTATGCCAATTCTTTAATAAATGCTTTACATCTGCTGTTTGTTTTGAGTGAATTTAATCCCCCCTTCTGTGATACAGGTTGTATTCTCTTCATTTTATAGGCAAGGAAACCATGAAGCTCAGAAAGGTTATTTGTCTTTCTCAGGATTACACAGTTGGTAAACAAAACTTCCTCTTTCCATCACATAATTCTAGTCTGGGTAATGGCTGCTGATAAGGGTCAGGGACTTCTTATATGTTGATTTGCAATCCTCATAACAATTGCATAACTGACTGCCTTCTCATCCCCTTTATTGGCCAGGTGAGAGAATCGAGGCACAGAGAAGTTAAGTAACTTGCTCTAGTTCACACAGTGAGTAAGTTACAGTTAGGAGGTTCAAGCCCGAGGATCCTAGATTCCCACACTCTTTTTCATTTTCTTTCTTGCTGAGAAAGACCTTAGGGGCTTCCCCAGGATCTTGCTGAGCCCTTCTCCCACACCCATGTGTGGTAGAGACTAATTAAAATAACATTGAGAAAGAGGAGATGGAGAAAACAGGTCTCATTTAAAGGGGGCACCTGTGTGTGTGGTGTTTGGAGGGAGAGAGACGGCGAGAAGAAAAAGCTCACCCTGTTGGTGGCTGTTGGTGGGCCGACTGGAAGACCCTCACACCTTCTTTTTTGAGCGTCTCCCCCTGGAGCCACCTCCTTTTCTAGCCCTTGACTTTCTGAGTTTCTGGTTGACAGCCATCACTCTAAGGACTGTCTTTCCTCTGGCTGAGCCCCTCTGACCTATGCCCCCAGCCTCAAACCATTTGGAGCTGGCGTTCGTCTTAGCAAGGTAAGCCAGGCACACACAATAAAACAATAACAACAGCACGCATGGCTTCCAGCACCAGGAAGGGATTCAGAGTCTTGCTTGGATCCCAGCCCAAGCCCAGAACACACAACAATAGGAGATCACTTGGAAAGGGTATTAGCTCATGGCAACCTTTAGGAGCTGTGGTTTTGCTCCTGCCCTGGGAAAAACTGTCCATTTTTTTCCTCACTACTCCCCATTTCTCCCACATAAACCCAAATGCTCAGGGTCAGGGTGAAGCAATCAGCCCACCCTGTGCTATGAGCACCACACGACTCTGCACATCTAATCTGATTGCATTTCCAGTCCAAACCATCTTCATTTCTCACCTCCTAATTGATTTCCCTGCTTCTACTCCTACAATTTATTCTTTACTCAGCAGCTGCCCTGATCCTTCTAAATTGTGAGTCTGGTCATGTCACTCTTCTGCTCCAAGTCCCCTAATGGCTTCTCGTATTCCTCAGAGAAAAGTCAACCTCTCGATCATAGTGGCCTCTGTGACTGAGGGCAGGTGCCAGAGCGCTTTTTCTGTAAAGGGTCAGATAGTAAATATTTTTGGCTTTTGTGCGTCACCTTCTCTGTGTGGTAACGAAACTCTGATGTAGCAGGAGAGCAACATGGACAATACGCAAATTAGTGGGTGTGGGCATCCTAGCTAGACTTTATTTACAAAAACAGGCAATAGGTTGGATATGGACCATGGACTCCAGTCTGCTGAGCTCTGCTCCTGCTGATTTGGCTTCTGGTACCCCTTGGTCCTAATTGCTTTCTGCTCTTGCCTTCTGCTTCAGCTCCAGTGAGCTCTACAAACACTCCAAGCCTTTACCTGAGCGCCCTTGCAGTGTCTCTTCTATCCAGAACATTCTTCCCTGATATATACGAGTGGCTCATTTTTTTTTTTTTTTTTTTACTTCTTCCAGGTTTCTGCTTAAATGTAATGACCAGGGAGCCCTCCCTGACTACTCAATCTGAAATAGCTACCTTTCTCATATTCTAAACCCATTTGCTGCTTTATTTTCCTCGATAGCCCTTGCCATCAGCTAGCATATTTATTTATTGAATGACTTGATGATTTCTTCAGCAATTGTTACTGAGTGCCTCCTTAATGCCAGGCAGGTGCCAGAATTCCATCAAGAACAAAACAAAGGCCTTACTATCACTGGACTTGAGGTCTAGCTGGGAAAGACAGACAATAAAAGTAGTGAAAATAGGTATAAATGTGGCGGGTGGAGATAAGCACCATGGAGGAAATGAGACTGGGCCAGGGGACAGGTTGTGGGGGCTGCCTCTCTGCTCCTCGCTCACTGCTGCCAGGTATCATCGCTAAGGTTTCCCAAGTTACAGCTGTGGTGATATACACTCCCTTTGCTCCGCTTAGAGCCTGTAGCCGAGCTGGCTTGTCTGACACAATCCTGGAGCCAATAGGGGGCGCCCCAGACTGTGCAGAACTGGCTGTGCAAAAAGGTGTGATGGAGACAGGGGCAGCCAAGCTTCTTCACAGGAGGGAACGGGAGGTGAAGGCTGCAGCGGAGGGATGGGGAGGTTGGAAGCTGTGGGATGTAACAGGATCTGAACACAACGGCTTGCACCACAAGTATTTTTCATGGAGCGCTGCCTAAACTCTGAGGCATTATGGAACAATGCACTTCTGAGTCGGATGCTTAATAAATCAGCCAGGCATGCATTATTATGCCGCAGCGGAGCCCTTGTTGTGTCTTAATGCTCAATTATACAGCGCAGAATCTGGGTCGGGCTTTCTATCATCTTGGACGTGGGGCAGCAATGGCCTAGCTCTAATTGCTCTACATGCGGATGGATTCGTTTGTGTCTTGGAAGAGTGACTCACTCTGACTGATGTTTAGATCGATGGAGCCTTCCATAGAAACACAGGCTCAGAGAACTCTATAGACCTTAGAGGTGATCTTAGTCCAGTCTGCTCACTTTACAGATGGGAAAATCGAGGCTCATGGAGAGGAAGTTACTTGCTCAAGGTCATAAAATAAGTAGCAATTGAGGTTTCAAGTGAGGCTACTGATTCTGAGTCAAATACACACTTTACCACCCCAGGGGCTTCTGTTGGTAGCTCAGGCAGTAAAGAATCTGCTGGCAGTGTGAGAGACCTGGGTTTGATACCTGTGTTGGGAAGATCCCCTGGAGAAGGAAATGGCAACCCACTCCAGTATGCTTGACTGGAGAATTTCATGGACAGAGGAGCCTGGCGGTCACAAAGAGTCAGACACGACTGAACGACTAACACTTTCTAACATCTGACCACCCAGACAGTCTCAGGACAGCCACTCTGCCCTTCCCATCTTCGTCAATGTTTGCAATAAATGCCCGGATTGATGTTCCTTCTTGCCATCTGATTCTGAAGTTAAACATCGACCAGAAGAAGCTGTGCTTCATTTATGTGAATAAAAATGGACAACCAGTTAAAAAACCACAGACTTCCATATTTTTTGGATCCCTGCTGCTGCTGCTGCTGCTATTTTTTGGATCCCTAGGGATTCATAAACTTATGCTCCCAGATTAAAGGAAGGAGGAAAACCGTCCCCCACATGCCGAACTAGGCTGCCTGCTGGTTCCCCAGTGCCCCAGTGGTCTTCAGGATGGAGACAGTCATATATGACAGCTGGAGAGCGTTATCACTTGAAGGTTTGCATTATGGTTTTTATATTTGATTTACATAGATCTGCATGCTATATGCTCTGGGCATGGTTTTCTGTTTCATTCCATCTTCACAGCCAAGCTCTCCAAGCTCAGTTGGTATTTTGGCTTCCTCAGCTCTGCTGGGTGAGAGGGGCACTTGGCTAATTTGGGGCACCTGGAAGTTCCACCTCATCGTGAGAGGCTCTGGGGAAGAAAGTGTGTGCTGAATCAGTGATGTGGGTTTTTGGTCATCAGTTCCCTAAGGTTCCACTGTAAAGATCTGTTAATTGCAGTCCTTATCTGTCTCTTATATCTAGGGCCATCTGTATGTAAATGCCCAGAGGGTGGCCCGCGTGACCATAATCACTCTCTGAGTCAGGGAAGGCTGAAGAGGATAATCCACAAAGCACTCTGGTATCAAGAGTCTAGCATCGAGGCTTCTTCTAGGCCAAGTGAGGCAAACTGGCACCTTCTAGATGCCATGGAGGAATGACCACCTTTTGGGTACCTAGATCAGTCCTAGATGGGAATTAGTCCTAGGTGAGAAATGCATGTTAAAACCACAGTGAGATACCACTACCCACCCATTGCTACTGCTACTGCTAAGTCGCTTCAGTCATGTCTGACTCTGTGCGACCCCATAGACGGCAGCCCACCAGGCTCCTCCGTCCCTGGGATTCTCCAGGCAAGAACACTGGAGTGGGTTGCCATTTCCTTTGCCAATGCAGGAAAGTGAAAAGTGAAAGTGAAAGTCGCTCAGTCATGCCCGACTCTTAGCGACCCCATGGACTGCAGCCTATCAGGCTCCTCCATCTGTGGGAGTTTCCAGGCGAGAGTACTGGAGTGGGGTGCCATTGCCTTCTCCAACCCACCCATTAGGATGGCTAAATTAGGATGGCTAAATTGATAAACCTGATGATCCTAAGAGTTGACAAGGGTGTGGGTCAAGTAGAACTCTAAGGTAGAACTTCTAGGAGAGTAAACTGGTACAATCACATTAAAGCATCACTTGACAGACCTTCTAGAGGGAAACATGTTTCTCCTGTGATGAAACCATTGCATTCCCAGACCTTTCACCAAGAGAAATGCGTGCACACATCCACCAAAACACACATACAGAAATGCTCCTAGCAGCTTCATTCCTAACAGCAAAATACTGCAAACTACTCAGATGGATAAATAAGTTGGATATGCTCATAGAGTGGAAGAGTAGCCAGAAAGACTAGGCTACTTATATGCAATAACATGGATGAGTCTCACCCACGCAATGTGCAGCCGAAGAAAACAGACACAAGAGTCCATGCTGTAGGATTCCATTTACACAAGGTTTGAAAACAACAAAGCTAGCTGATGGTGATGGAAGTCAGAATTACGGTTACTTTTGGGGAAGGGAAGTAGATTAGGAAAGGGCATGGAGAAGACTGCTGGGAATGTTACCTGTGTGAAAATTAATTCACTCCCTTAAGGTTTGTGCACTTTACTGTGTATCTATTATACCTCAGTGAAACCTCAGAGGCAAAGGGATATTTCAGATAATGTCCCAGGTCTCTGACGTCCAGGACTTGGCCTCTATTCTAGACTCTTGATCTCAGTTTGCTTTGTGGATTGTCCTCTTCAGCATTTCCTGATATCAGCTTTACCACCTGCCTAAAGCCTTTATGTTCAAACATGCCCCAGGCCTGCCACCAGCCTCTGTGTTTGTACAATATATGCACACTCTCAGGTTTGTCCAACTTCAAATTGAGTGCATGGTGTCAGAGTTTGCCTGCAGCAAGATAGCTCTTCTGTGGCCTGCCTTCCTCGACGCCCCAGCGTCCTAATCCCACACTCAGTAGTCAGGGTGAGATGGGAACTCTCTGCACCATGCCCTCCATTAGCTACCTACTGCTGCCAGAATTTCTAAGAGGCATCCGCAGAGAGAACACCCCAGGTCATGTGTATTGTCTTCCAAACAGTGTAATAAACCCTGGGTAGTCCCAGTGAGCTGGTCTGTGTAGACCCATCCAGACTTCTTTGGCCTGAGCTAGTGGCCAGCTAAACGCTTAGAACAAAAACAGACCCCACCCGCCTTGGGCCTTCTCCTCTGGGACAGGGATGGCAAATCATTTATGTATGGGCCAATGCATCCTCCTCCCGATCATTCCTACCCCGTGGCAGACATTAATAATCACTTATAGCACTTTCCTAATGAGCCTGGATGGAAAAGAACAAGAGACAAAGTGTGGGCTCAAGTTTCTGGAGAGGAGCTGCCCTTTTAAGTCCTAGCCAGGGCAGCACCTCCTCCCAAACAAAAGGCCACCATAGGCCTCTCTTACCATACCAGCTGCAGATAAGAGAGATGCAAAGTTCTAGGGTCTTCGGGGCATATGCTGAAAGGATTTGCCTGAAAGAGACTTATTAAGGAAGTGCTCCCAGGTTATAGAAAGGGATAAAAGCAAGTAAAGGTGCAGTCTCAGGCAGAAGGCGCCCAGAATTGGCTTCACTGTGATTGGTAGGGGTGTTCTGGCACATCAGTTTCTCTGGGAGTTGTCCAAGGGACCTGATCTTGTACACTTTCTCACCCTCTGTTGGTTAAGGGCCTCTGGGAGAGGGAGTTCCTAAACACTCCTGGCCATCTGCATGCAGGGGTGCTCCGGTGGCCTGAGGGCAGTCCTCTGAAGATGAGCCTCGGGGGGGTGAGTGATGCATCCCAATTGGGGCACGCAGAAACAGTAAAACACAAACACTCTCTACTACTGTGTTAGTCACTCAGATGTATCCAAGTCTTTATGGCCCCATGCACTGTAGCCCGCCAGGCTCCTCTATCCATAGAATTCTCCAGGCAAGAATACTGGAGTGGGTTGCCATTCCCTTCTCCAGGAGATCTTCCTGACCCAGAGGTCCAACCTGGGTCTCCTGAATTGAAGGCAGATTCTTTGCCATCTGAGTCACCAGGGAAGCTGAAACAAATCAAAAAGACAAAACCACAATGAGAAAGGCTTTGTGATGAGCACCAGAGTGAGGAAGGGGTGAGGCAGGAGGAAGGTGGTTGAGTTCCTCATGGTCAGTCCCATCCTGACCCCCAGCCTAATTGTCCCTGATGGCTGATGATGGTTAGAAGGGGCAGGGACACTGCCTCTAGATGCCACTGTTGCAAAGACACAAAGGGATCTTCTTGGGAGAGGCTGCTGGCTCCTAATCCTCGTGCGAAATCCATGTGGATCATGATCGCTTCTGTTTTTACAGCAACATACGGTTTCAGAGCCTGCACGCGCAGGGCTGTATTCTCATGCTCTGAGAGGTGGCAGGGGCTTTGATTTCCATCAGTCACATAATATAAAGGGTTGGTGCTCTCTCCGACATACTTCTGTGTGCTGCTTCTCCAATTAGTTTGTGTTTTTGTCTGAAGCTGACCCTGACTGTACATATCTACCGCTGAACTGGGTGGCGGTGCGGGGTCAGGGGCTGGTGTTACAGGCTCAGAGGCGGGTGTTGGTATTACTTGCCCACCTTTAAATAGTCCTCTTCCTACTCTAAGTAATAGAATGATTTTTTTTTCCCTTTTGTGCAGAAAAGATGGGGACTCTGAACATCTGGCCCGAGTGTTGGCTCAGCCCACCTGCTGGCTGTTAAAATTCTTTAACCTCTCTGGGCCTCAGTTTCCTCATTTGTAGTATAAAGAGGTTGGCCTAGATTACAGCTGCAGTCCTTGTTCTGAAATGGTGTGCACACATGGCTCCCGGTTATGGGAACGGTGTTTCTTTGTTCATTAGGAACAAAGAGCAGGACTCAGATTTTAAAGGTTGCTACTATTTTTTTGGGGGGGCTCCAATACGTTAATTTTTAGGTAACATGTTTCTTTAAGAGGAGGGAGCTGATGGGTATAAGGGAACCTGTTTTTTCTTTTCTTTTTTTTTTTTTTAAGACATTAAAGCCACTGTCTTCAGAGAAGAAGAGGTTGTTGGATGTGTTTTGAATGTTTCAAATCAAAGCCTGCCAAGGAATGGAGAGCTATAGGTTTCAATAAGCACCTTCTTTCCATAATTTTAAGAATTTCACTTATGAGGATAATGAAATCTTCAGAAACCCTAGGAGACATACCAGAAAAAAGTATGATTCACTGGAGGAATTTTCCTAAATACTCTCTCTCCCTACTCCATGTGCCCATCAGGAGGGGTCTCCCCTGAGAAATCTGATGTTTTCTGCATCCTAACTTAGGGATCTTTGGAAGCTTGAGACCTTGAGAGTTTTGAGCCCCCTACTCTTCTTTCTAGTCCCCTTCCCCTACTCCCCCTGCAGTTTCCAGGCCCACAGTTGAGCACCTTGTCCCCAGGGCCAGAGTTGCCATCATGGGTGGCTGTGTCTGCCTGTGGCAAATGTTTCCACCAGAAGCCCAGGCTTTTCGTAGCAAATGTTGATTGCTTTGCTTTCTGCCTCTCTCACAGTGTTGCTTTAATAAAAACAAAGGTGCAAGTGCATTCTTTCTGTGACAAGATGTATAGATTTCTTGTAGATGTAGGATTTGCACCCACCCTGGGGTTTGTGGGCCTCAGCTGAGTGATAAATGCCCTGAGGTCAGTCGGTATGTGCAGGTTCTGCCACATAGAGTGTGACCTGCTCTGAGTTGGGAGAGGAATGGGTATAGAGCTGGCTTCTTCCCTTTGATAGCTTTTCTTGAGATTTTGCCAAAGTTTGTTCCTAGCTATTTAAAGATTAAGAAGTACATTTTTGGGAACTTAATTTGATGTAATATTAGGCCCCCCAAAAGGATCCATTTAGAAAAGGCAATGTGAAATCCTTAAAGACCTGGTTGAAAGTACGAGCTGATGTTTAATTAAAAGCAGTGGGCATGGATGGATTCTGTACATTTTTCAAGGATCGAGTTACATGGAAAGAAAGAAAAATTGTGGGATGGGTATAATATAAACAAAAAGCAGAGTTCAAATGAGGACTTTAAGAAATTAAAATCAAAAGAAACCCTTCAAAAAGAGTGTCCATCTTGGGTATTAACCTCCAACATTGAAATGAAAACAATTTTGAAAAGCTTTAAAACAAAAGGCAACCCACATTGGGGCATCCTTCAGATGTCTTGGCCTCCAGCTTTCTGTGGGAAGCTATGGTTTCCCATTGTTTGCTTGCTGGGTCTAGCATTTGTTCTCTGCCAGTGCATCTAGAATTTCATACCAAAGCCATGCTGACTTGAAAGAGGACACTTTATGGCTCTTGTACAGTGTGTGTGAATCCAGTGTAATGGTTAAAACACAGAGCAGGAGCCAGGAGACGTGAGTTCTTGGTCCTGTTGCTGTTTCTCACTTACTGAGTGACTTGGGGGAAATTACTTTCTTCCTCTGAGGCTCAGTTTTCTCTCGCTATAAAACAAGACCCTTTTCAGCGCTGCCCAACAGGACTTTCTGTGATAATGGAAATGTTCTATATCCGCACCATCCAGTAGAGTAGCTGTAAGACACATGTGCTGTGAAGCCCTGGAACTGATGCTAGTGCATCTGAGGAATACACATTGTAATTTTATTTAATTTTGGCTAATTTAAATTGCCACACATAGCTAGTGGCTAATGTATTGGATGGAGCAATTTTAGGTGGTTGCTGAAATCCCTCCTGGTTGTAAAATTCTGTGTTTCCATCCTCAGTGCTCATTGTTAATCAATCATGAACAATCCTCAGACCATTATTTGGGATCTTGCCTGATCCAGGCTCAATTTTAATTCCTAGGAAAACAAAGATGAGTAAGGCAGAGACCTTGTTCTTTAAGAGCTCACAGTCTCGTGGGAGAAAATCATAAACTCTAGAAACCATAGACTGTTAAGGCCTGGGACTCCTGGGAAAATGAAGAGTCAGTGGAGCCAACCTTCGTTAATATCGGTTACAAGTGAGTCTATCACATCCGTGAGCAGGGATGCTCTGTAGGCAGTTTGACCGTCTGAGTCTGGCTCACTTTTCCTCCTTAACCTTAGATGCTAGGAGTAAACCTGGACATTTGCCAGCTGCTGAGTCAAAACTTGGTTATTTTTAGTGTCGGGAGCCTTGAAACCTGGTTAGGGTAGAGAACCTAAAAGGATGGACTGAGAGATTTATTCTTTCATTCAATAAATAAGTATGTGTGCATTTTAAGCATCAGATAATTGGCTGGCATGGGGATGTAGCCACGCAGGAGGCTGAAACCTGTTTTCCTCTTGGGGAGCTGGGTTAGCTTTCTTGGGGAAAAGGCAGGCTCTGCACAAGCAAATAGAGATAATGTTTTTAGATAGTGTTAAAAGAAGGAGCTCCAACCAGTTCATCCTAAAGGAAATCAATCCTGAATATTCATTGGCAGGACTTATGTTGAAGCTGAAACTCTGATACCTTTGGCCACCTGATTTGAAGGATTGACTCATTTGAAAAGACCCTGATGCTGGGAAAGATTGAAGGCAGGAGGAGAAGGGGATGACAGAGGATGAGATGGTTGGATGGCATCACCGACTCAATGGACATGCTGCTGCTGCTGCTGCTAAGTTGCTTCAGTCGTGTCCGACCCTGTGCGACCCCATAGACGGCAGCCCACGAGGCTCCCCCATCCTTGGGATTCTCCAGGCAAGAACACTGGAGTGGATTGCCATTTCCTTCTCTAATTCATGAAAGTGAAAAGTGAAAGTGAACTCGCTCAGTAGTGTCCAACCCTCAGTGACCCCATAGACTGCAGCCTTCTAGGCTCCTCCATCCATGGGATTTTCCAGGCAAGAGTACAGGAGTGGGGTGCCATTGAATTTGAGTAAACTCCGGGAGTTGGTGATGGACAGGGAGGCCTGGCATGCTGCAGTCCATGGGGTTGCAGAGTTGGACACAACTGGACGACTGAATAGAACTGAAGAAAAGAGGTTGACAACTAATAAAAAAAAATTATTTAAAAGTTATTTCGGACAAGCCCACTAAATCTGCTGGCCTGTAGCTTGTGGTCTCTGTGTAGTTGGTGGTGTCGGGATCTTGGTTTTGGAGTAAAACAAAGGAGTTCCAGGCCTGGCTGTGCTGCTCACTTTGGTGGCTATTTGGAGAAGCACAAGCTTGTTCTGGGGATGGAATAGTGCATGTACTGTGTATGAAAGGGCTTCATAATCAGCTAAGCACTCTACAATGGTAAGGGTCCATTATTACTGAAGTTCCAAAATCTCCTGTAGATAGTAACTGACTAAACGAGGACCATTCATTCAGCACACAGGAAGGGGAGACCCAGGAGAGAGATGGAGAACATCATGAGGAATATCTGAGGGATGCTGCAGGTCAGGGGTCTTCAAAGAGTGATCTCCAGAGCTGTTGGCTTCTGGCAGAGGGCCTCCTGCTGCTGTACAGTGTACAGCCTAAGAGGCTGGTCCAGTAGTCTGACCCTACTCTAGCTAGAACTGCTCAGTCTTAACTATTTTATATGCTGGATGTATGTGCAAAGTGTTATTAAAAGTAATCTTTTGGCACAAAAAGTGCTTGAAATTGTTTGGGTGGCTGCTGAGAGTGGATGGGGTTACCAAAGGCTCTGGAGCACTGCAGGAGCTCAGGCCAACTTCCCTCCCTTGGGGACAAAATGGGTATGACCAGTAGGAACCTGGGAGAATCCCTGGGAGATGATGAGAAAGGAGCAGATGGCTTCACCAGGCGTCGAACCTTATTTACAGGGCAGCCATGATTTGAACCATTTGTCCACGTTGTGTGCAGTTCATGTTGTGTCCAGAACAAATTACTAGTAACAGGAAGAAGCAGTTAATACAGTTATATTGAACGTGTGCTCCAGACGCTGTGCTACGCTGCCTCATTGAGCTCTTAGTGCTCAGTAATTTCCATTTGTCTCTGCATGTTCACCTCTAGTCTTCTCCACCCTGCTCGGTGCCCCATGTGGAATATATTAAGGGGCTCCTCTGCCCTCTGATTTCTTTTGGTTTCAGCAATGGAAGGAATGGAGGGAGGAGAGTGAGGTCAATACATTTATTCATGTGGCTCCTTCACTGCGGGGTTGCTACCATCTGGTTGCATCCCTGCCTTGAAGGTCATAACTCATATCAGGCACCCTCTTCACAGAGATCTTGCTTTCTCTGGGTATAGGTCCCCACGTTTGTCATTGTGCCCCTTCAGACCTAGGTGCGATGATGACACCCACTGCTGCTGGCCTGGGGTACTGTACCCTCTATTGCAGTTTTGCTACATTTTTTCACACTCCTGTGTAAATTGGTCTTTCATTAAACCCTCCTTGTATTATCCCAATCTGAGGGTACTGTCTCCTCCTGGGGTTCTAATGCGTGTAGGCACATCAGTAAGGTATGTACAGTTATTATACCACCCTGCAGATGAGGAAATGGAGAAACAGAAAGGTTAGGATATGCATCCAAGGTCACACAGTGAATCAGTGAGCCCAGAGGATTGAAAAACCAGGCAGTGTGCCCTTGAGCACTGCATTATAGCACCTCTTCAAGTAGTGAGGTGGGTGGGTGGGTGGGTGGGTGGATGTGGGGGAAAGGCTTTCAGCTTGGTTTCCATTACAGGGAGCTTCCTGCTTGTTCCCCTGAGATCCAGTCTTTCTCATTAGCCCCTCTTATCTAACGGTCCATCCAGCACCATTAAGTGCTCCCAGGTGGGCAGCCTGTAAGAGGTGACAGTGGGGTGAGGTCCGGGGAAGAGCAGACAACAAAGTTGGTTTCTGTGGTTGCAGAAAACACCACCACCCAAAACAGTACAACTCCTAATTAGTTAAATGAGCAGAAATTAGCCTCCTGGATGTGGCAGGGGCTGACATCTTCCCCTCCATGATTTCATTTCGGGGTGACAGTTTTGTCAATACAACATACTGCCTGGAACCACACACAGTGTCTGATTCTGTCTGAGAACAATTTTTTTTTTCTTCTAACTTGCACAGGCTCTGGCTGGGAGTGACAGAAGCCAGCCTCTAACTTTGCTGACCTACTTCCCAGCTGCCTCTCCAGCCAGCAGCTCACGCAGCATCCATTTTAACCAGCTTTTCAAGGTCGAGACTCTTCAATGCAGGGGCTGGCTTTTGCTTGACACAAAGCCAGGTACCATCAATTGTCCTGTTTACTAAATTTCCAGTGTTCCCTTTCTTTGGCTGAGTAAAAAGTATGGATTGGGCTCCTGTTTAGGACAGATAACAAATGCAGCTGCTTTGAGCTGAAATTGGCCACTTGGTCTATACTTCAGGTGCTTTAAAAAGCAGGTTTTCTACTATTATGGAATACCTGGGCCAGACCAAATGCAAACAATGTGGATTTAGGCTGTCCCAATAGACGATCAGCCTCCTCCTTTTTTTTTTTTTTTTTTTTGTTGAAGAAAAAAAATGTATGCTCCACATAAACACAATGTCTTATTTTTCACTTTTATGAAAGGCTCATATGAAACCAGCTCTTCACAGATAAAAAGCAAGTGCTTTGTGTATCTATTACTGTACCTTTCATCTCCCAAGGCTTTGTGAGAAACTTCCAGCTGGAGCTACATTCTTTTCTGGTTTGATAAAGATAAATTGTATTCAGTGGGAGAGAAAGGGGAAACCTTTTCTTGATTATTCTCTAAATAAAAAGTCAGGGGAAATGTGATTTTTTTTCTCCAGCCCTCAAAGAAATTAGTCCCCCTTCAAAATGACCCCACATTTTCTGTGCTGCTCAGCATACTAAAACTGTTTGATCTTTAAGAGAAGCTTGTTACATTTTGGGTCCTGGGAACTCATTAGAGAATACAGAGGACAGATCTTTTTCTTGACTAGTATCTGTTCATGATCAACACTCAGGTTCAGGCAGTATGGTGTAGTGGTTTCTGCCATAGGCTCTAGAGTTTAAACCTCAGCTTTTTTACTTGTCAGACTGGTAACTTGCCAGTACCTCACTTTCCTCATCTGGAGCATTAGATATAATATAGTTGCTAAGTCGTGTCCAACTCTTTGCGACCCCATGGACTGCAGTATGCCAGGCTCCCCTGTCCTTCATTATTTCCCGGGGTTTGCTCAGATTCATGTCCATTGAGTCGGTGATGCTATCTAACCATCTCATCCACTGCTGTCCCCTTCTTCTTTTGCCTTCAGTCCTTCCCAGCATCAGGATGTTTTCCAGTGAGTTGGTTCTTTACATCAAGTGGCCAAAGTATTGGAGTTTCAGCTTCAGCATCAGTCCTTCCAATGAATATTTAGGGTTGATTTCCCATTAGGTTTCCCATAAGATATTTTGAGAGGTAAATGGAGTATACCATGGAAGATGTTCTAAATAATGCTTGGCACATTGTTAGATTTTAACGAATGTTCACAATCATTATCCACCATAAGAAAGATAGAAAGGTGGGAAGAAACCCAGTCCAGTGAGTTTGTGTGTTAAGTGTGAGTGTGAGTGTGTGTATCTGTACATGAGCAACAGCAAGTATGGAATTGAGTTGCTGGGAGAAGGGAACTTGAAGAAGCAGGGAGCACAGCAAGAGGAAGGTGGTGGGGATTCTAGAAGGAGCTAAGTGGGATCCAAGTGTCTTCAAGACTGGTTCTCATTTTGTGTTTGCTTTCAACACAAGAAGGACGGAGAAGCAGCCAACTGCCTATTGGGTTGCTGTCCTTGCCCAGGTGGTGCCACGAAGAGCTCTGAGCTTTGCTTTCAGTGGAAGTACAAGTGTTGGGGCTGGTAGTCTCCTGAGGCCAGTCAGAAAGGGGCACAGTGGGATCGACTCTTGATGGTTTGAATGCTGCAGTGATCTTTTGTCTTCCAAGAAGCTCTTGTTTCACAACACCTGGAGCCACTCACAGACCAAAGAGCTGCAGGAATGGACCCAACAGGCTGCAGGTGTCTGTGATCTCATGGTTTAGAGATTCGGGATATTTTGACCTTACCATTTTGTTCCAAGGACATTGTGAATATCAGACTTTTAATAGAATTGTGCCAATATTGATTGTTTTATTTTGGAAATGTATTTTTTTCTTAGGGACTCCCATTAATTCAGTTTTAAATCTTGATGAATATTCTAGCTAGCACAGGGAATACTTTTGGATATTTTTCTATTTTTAATAAGATTATTTTCATTTGGATCTGATTCAAAGAGAAACAGAGAAAAGAGGGAAGGTTGAAAAGGGGATCAAGAAGGGGAGACAGCGTAGAAGGCAGAGAGAGAGGAAGCAGAGACACACAGAGGAATACATACACAAGCACATTTACACAAAGACACAAAGGAAAATCCAAAGATGCAGACTTAGAAAAACTGGGGGATTTACATGTGTTGTCGCACAAAGAGAAAGGGAGACAGAGAAGCACAGAAAGACAAGGAGAGAGAGAGCTACACAGGACAAATGTTCAGGTATGCTCATGTGTGCACACACATGTATATGCACAATCACAAAGCAAGAGAATCGTAGACAAGACGCTCACACACACTCCCCACAGCCACGCAGGCAGCAGCTGTTCTGCTGCGTTGATTGCCAAATTTTAGGGAATAGCAGGATCAGAATCCCATTAGGATCAAACAATGGGGTTGAACCTCATGATTAAAATGGCAGAATTAAGATCAGGTGTATAAAGTTCTTCACAGAATGCTTGATACATAGAAGTTATTAATTGTAATAGGATCTTAGCCCAGATACTTGCAGCAGAAACCCCTTTCCTGGTTGGAGGACCACTTTCAGGTGACCTTAGAGATTTTTTCCTTCCAGGGTTGGGAGCAAGCTGGTTCAGAGCCTCCTCCTCATCCATTGACTCATTTCCCACTCTTCTCTTTTACACTCTTGAGATGCATGGTGGGCACAAAATAAAGCTATTATTTGCTCCTCTTTAGTAAGGTGGCAAACCTTGTAAAGACTGGTGGAATGGGGGCTGGTGGGCAATGAAATTTGGTAGGAGAACAGACTGAAATAAAATAAAATGTCTGTGACTGGGGGCACCAAATACCGTGAGACTCATTCTAAGCAGTGTTTTTTTATGGCTGTTTCAAGATCTCAAAATCCTTATGGTTTCTTAAATCCCAAGGAAATGGGCCTGAAGACACAGAGAATGTAAACTAGATCTTTGAAATTCCCTCCGGTTATTCTCCGGAAACCTACTTCTGCAGAAGTGCATTCTGATTGACAAAAGCTCACTTTTATATTCACAATCTCACCCTGTCAAGGTCTAGTCTAAAATCACCCTCAGAGAATATTGTGCAGTAACTTCTAAAAAGCCCAAATCCTCTCGATTTATGCATTTAATTTATTGTTTTTCTCTTTCAGAGCTTTCCTTTGTACATAACCAAGTCCCAATTTTGAGTGCCTATTGCACACCCCTAAACCATGATGTTGGAAGGTATTTTTAAAATTTAAAACTTGAAATTCCCTTCATTTACTTTCAAGTCCCTTGACCTTTGGAAATTTGTATAAAATTTCCCATCCCTCCCAATCTCCTACTTTATGCTCCCTTTGGAAGCAGTTAATTAATTTCATTTCTCAAAGATGCTTTGTTTCCTTAAGTAGTTCAGTCTGGCTAGTCTTCCACTGGGTATCACTTTTTGCCAGCACTTTACGCAGATTCATTCAGAAATGGCTCATTGTGGGCCAGTTGTCTGGGTTTGATGGGGCTGTTGCTTATGAGGTCAGGGTCTGTATGCATCACTCAGTTGTTCAACAGTCATCCTCAAGTCTCTGATATGGGCCAGGCACTGGGATGCAAAAGCCTGATCTATTGAATCCCTGCCTCCAGGCCCTAAAGCCCCCAGTGACAGAGCTGGGTGGGGCCCTCACAGGCACTTTGGGGGATTTCATACTGAAAATACAAGATGTAAGAGCTGGTAAGTAACGCCAAGCCAGTGCCTTTGATGGGGAGTTGAGAAACCAGCAGAGTACACGCATCTGTCAAGCCAACAGGCCTGTAAATGGGAGATAGAACCAAGAGTCAGTAACCAGACAAACAGCAGATTAAAAGGGGATTAGGGTGAGTCCGTTCCTGGATGACCGCCATAAGCTCAGTGTGGGGGTGTTGACAGCTCAGACTGATGGTCCCGGAGCTACACAGCACATGGGTGTTTCTGCTGGATTAAAGGCACAGGCTCTGGATGGGGTCTATCCACCATCCACCATCACTCAGGCCTTCCATGCAATATGGTTTGGAAGAGGGCAACCTCCACTGTACTCAGTCAGAGAGCAGAGGGATGTTCTGGGATGTTCACATGAAAGGCCTGATTAACTTCTTTGAGTCATCTCCTTTGCATGGTTCTAGTTATTGAAGCTGGAAAAGGTGTCTGTGGTAACCTTATGTTTCTTTAATTGCCTTCTCTGGCTTCCTGTCTTGGGCTGGCGGGTCAGGATGAGGAAGTGCAGGGAAAGCCCAGGTGTGGACAGGTCAGGCTAGCAGAGGCGGTGGTCGATAAGATGAATGTGCAGAGATGGGATAGCTTGGGGCAAAGATCAACATGGTGACTTGCATGACTTAGGGTGAGTCTCAGAAGTGCCTGTGAGTTTGGGGGAGGGGCATACGGTAAAGACAGAGATGTAGAAGATGGGTGGACTGATAGAAGCAGCCAGAGGTCCAGTGTAGAAGTTTAAAATTTTGGCGAGTTTTCCTATTATTGTCAGAAACACACTGTGGCCTTAGAAGTGTGGTAGCTACAGTTATTGTTGCTGTTCAGTCTCTAAGTCATGTCTGACTCTTTGTGACCCCATGGACTGCAGCACACCAGGATCCCCTGTCCTTCATTATCTCCTGGAGTTTGCTTAGATTCATGTCCATTGAGTTGGTGATGCTAACTAACCATCTTATCCTTTGTCACCCTCTTCTCCTTTTGGTAGCTTCATTATAAACCTAAAATTATGATTTTTCAAGGAGTTTTCAGGACTGAGAGTGAAGGAGCTATCCCTTGGGAGTGTTATACTGGGAAGAATTGGCTAGATTCCACATTGTGCATGGACCTCAGAGAACTCTCTACTTCTGCTCACTCCTCCAGCCCCTTGCCTATTCCAAGCCCTGGGGCAAAAGTCAGCATGACCACTTGCATGACTTAGGGTGAGTCCAGGCTTCCCACAAGGCTTGGGAAGCAAGACATTTGGGTAGAGCTAGGTCTTTTGGTAGAAGAGACCCACTTACACTCAGTCTATTTAGTCTATCAAATGATGCCAAGACTGTGTCAAGCCATACCAGCCATGATTGGGCATAAGCATTTCTGCCTTTCACACTAAATGATCTTAATTCTATCAGTGACTGGACTAATTTCTGCGCACTGAAGTTCTTGGAGCAGGATGTTTTACTGTTGTCTTGTAGATTGAGAAATCTGCTTAGTAGTTTGAATCTGAAGCATTAAAAGTAATTTCATCTCATCTGAAGGTCGAGAAATTTAAAAAAACTGATGTTCTGACACTGGCCAACATGGGGCACAAATGACATGGTCATAGATGATAGATGAGGGATGAGGTGCCTTACCAGTAGAATGGAACAGAAATGACAGTGCTGGGCCTAAGCTTTAAAAGGCAGATTCATTTCGCCTTGTACTCTGGGGAGTCCTGAATTGCCAGGTAATAGGAGAAGCAAAGTAGTTGGGATTTAGACTTTTGTGAGATCCAGCTGAGCCCAGCTTTCTGATCAACTCTGGCAAAGTCCCAGATAGGTGAGTGAGCCATCTTGATTGTTCCAGCCCAGCTGATATTGCCAGATGCAGGCAGTATCACGTACAGCAGAAGAATCACCCATCTGAGTCCAAACAATGCACAGAATCTTTAAAGATAGTAAATTAATTGCTATTTTAAGCCACTAAGATTTGGAATGGTGTGTTGTGCACCCATAGGTAATCAAAACAAGAGACATATCCTTCATCAGTTCAGTTCAGTTCAGTTGCTCAGTCGTGTCCGACTCTTTGCAACCCCATGAACCACAGCATGCCAGGCCTCTCTGTGCCTCACCAACTCCCAGAGTTTGCCCAAACTCATGTCCATCGAGTCAGTGATGCCATCCAACCATCTTATCCTCTGTCGTCCACTTCTCCTGCCCTCAATCTTTCCCAGCATCAGGGTCTTTTCAAATGAGTCAGCTCTTCGCTTCAGGTGCCAAAGTATTGGAGTTTCAACTTCAACATCAGTTCTTCCAATGAACACCCAGGATTGATCTTCTTTAGAATGGACTGGTTGGATCTCCTTGCAGTCCAAGGGACTCTCAAGAGTTTTCTCCAACACCACAGTTCAAAAGCAGCAATTCTTCTGCACTCAGCTTTCTTTATAGTCCAACTCTCACATCCATACATGACCACTGGAAAAACCATAGCCTTGACTAGATGGAACTTTGTTGGCAAAGTAATGTCTCTGCTTTTGAATATGCTGTCTAGGTTGGTCATAACTTTCCTTTAATGAGTAAGCATCTTTTAATTTCATGGCTGCAGTCACCATCTGCAATGATTTTGGAGCCCAGAAAAATAAGGTCAGCCACTGTTCTCAATGTTGCCTCATCTATTTGCCATGAATTGATGGGCTCTGATGCCATGATCTTTGTTTTCTGAATGTTGAGCTTTAAGCCAACTTTTTCACTCTCCTCTTTCACTTTCATCAAGAGGCTCTTTAGTTCTTCTTCACTTTCTGCCATAAGGGTGGTGTCACCTGCATATCTGAGGTTATTGATATTTCTCCTGGCAATCTTGATTCCAGCTTGTGCTTCCTCCCGCCCAGCATTTCTCATGATGTACTCTGCATAGAAGTTAAATAAGCAGGGTGACAATATACAGCCTTGACGTACTCCTTTTCCTATTTGGGAAACAGTCTGTTGTTCCATGTCCAGTTCTAACTGTTGCTTCCTGACCTGCATACAGGTTTCTCAAGAGGCAGGTCAGGTGGTCTGATAGTCCCATCTCTTTCAGAATTTTCCACAGTTTATTGTGATCCACACAGTCAAAGGCTTAGGAATAGTCAACAAAGCAGAAATAGATGTTTTTCTGGAACTCTCTTGCTTTTTCCATGATCCAGCAGATGTTGGCAATTTGATCTCTGGTTCCTCTACCTTTTCTAAAACCAGCTTGAACATCTGGAAGTTCACGGTTCACGTATTGCTGAAGCCTGGCTTGGAAAATTTTGAGCATTGCTTTACTAGCATGTGAGATGAGTGCAATTGTGCAGTAGTTTGAGCATTCTTTGACATTGCCTTTCTTTGGGATTGGAATGAAAACTGACCTTTTCCAGTCCTGTGGCCACTGCTGAGTTTTCCAAATTTGCTGGCATATTGAGTACAGCACTTTCACAGCATCATCTTTCAGGATTTGAACTGGCTCAACTGGAATTCCATCACTGACACTAGCTTTGTTCATAGTGATGCTTCCTAAGGCCCACTTGACTTCACATTCCAGGATGTCTGGCCCTAGGTGAGTAATCAGACCATCATGGTTATCTGGGTCATGAAGGTCTTTTTTGTACAGTTCTGTGTATTCTTGCCACCTCTTCTTAATATTCTCTGCTTCTCTTAGGTCCCTGCCATTTCTGTCCTTTACTGAGCCCATCTTTGCATGAAATGTTCTCTTGGTATCTCTAATTTTCTTGAAGAGATCTCTAGTCTTTCCCATTCTATTGTTTTCCTCTATTTCTTTGCACTGATCACTGAGGAAGGCTTTCTTATCTCTCCTTGCTATTCTTTGGAACTCTGCATTTGAATGGGTATATCTTTCCTTTTCCCGTTTGCTTTTTGCTTCCCTTCTTTTCACAGCTATTTGTGAGGCCTTGTGTGACAGCCATTTTGCTTTTTTGCATTTCTTTTCCATGGGGATGGTCTTGATTCCTGTCTCCTGTACAATGTCACGAACCTCATTCCATAGTTCATCAGGCACTCTATCTATCAGATCTAGTCCCTTAAATCTATTTCTCACTCCCACTGTATAGTCATAAGGGATTTGATTTAGGTCATACCTGACTGGTCTAGTGGTTTTTCCTACTTTCTTCAATTTAACTCTGAATTTGGCAATAATGAATTCATGATCTGAGCCACAGTCAGCTCCTGGTCTTGTTTTTCCTGACTGTACAGAGCTTCTCCATCTTTGGCTGCAAAGAATATAATCAATCTGATTTTGGTGTCGACCATCTGGTGATGTCCATGTGTAGAGTCTTCTCTTGTGTTGTTGGAAGAGGGTGTTTGCTGTGACCTGTGAGTTCTCTTGGCAGAACTCTAATAGCCTTTGCCCTGCTTCATTCTGTACTCCAAGGCCAAATTTGCCTGTTACTCCAGGTGTTTCTTGATTTCCTACTTTTGCATTCCAGTCTCCTATAATGAAAAGGACATCTTTTGTGGGTGTTAGTTCTAGAAGGTCTTGTAGGTCTTCATAGAACTGTTCAACTGTAGCTTCCTAAGCATTACTGGTCGGGGCATAGACTTGGATTACCATGATATTGAATGGTTTGCCTTGGAAACGGACAGAGATCATTCTGTCATTTTTGAGATTGCATGCATGTACTGCATTTCAGACTCTTGTTGACTAGGATGGCTACTCCATGTCTTCTAAGGGATTCCTGCCCACAGTAGTAGATATAATGATCATCTGAGTTAAATTCACCCATTCCAGTCCATCTTAGTTTGCTGATTCCTAGAATGTCTATGTTCACTCTTGTCATCTCCTGTTTGACCACTTACAATTTGCATTGATTCATGGACCTAACATTCCAGGTTCCTATGCAATATTGCTCTTTACAGGATCAAACCTTGCTTCCATCACCAGTCCCATCCACAACTAGGTGTTGTTTTTGATTTGGCTCCATCCTTTCATTCTTTCTGGAGTTATTTCTCCACTGATCTCCAGTAGCATATTGGGCACCTACCGACCTGGGGAGTTCATCTTTCAGTGTCCTATATTTCTGCCTTTTCCTACTGTTCATGGGGTTCTCAAGGCAAGAATACTGAAGTGGTTTGCCATTCCCTTCTTCAGTGGACCACATTCTGTCAGACCTCTCTACCATGACCCATCCATCTTGGGTGGCCCCACAGGGCATGGCTTAGTTTTGTTGAGTTAGACAAGGCTGTGGTCCATGTGATCAGATTGGCTAGTTTTCTGTGATTATGGTTTCAGCCCATCTGCCCCTCATGTCCTCTCTCAGTGCCTACCATCTTACTTGGTTTTCTCTTACCTTGGGCGTGGGGTATCTCTTCACGGCTGCTCCAGCAAAGCACAGCCGCTGCTCCTTACCTTGGATGTGGGGTAGCTCTCACGTCCTTCATAGTCTTACTTATTGGAGAAGTTGGCAGATTATGACCCCTGGATCAAATCTGTCCCACTGTCCATTTTTGTGAATGAAAATTTTTTTTGAACATAGCTCTGTGTATTTGCCGAAGTATTTGCCTATATCTGCTTTGGCAGAGTTGAGTAGTTGCAATAGACAATGTGTAGCCTACAATACTGAAAAAGATGTACTCTCAGATCCTCTATAGACAGTGCTTTATTTACTTGCCCATGATCTATTACAGTAATCTACAAAAAAGGTAAAAGATAAGCAGAAATGATCTCTTTTAAAACAGTGGGAAAAACCCAAGTGTGTAGAAACCACTGGTATATGGGAAATGCCTTGTCTTTCATGGTCAAAAGTTTTAAACGTGCTTGTGTGGTTTGGCTCAACTTCTTGAGCCCATGCTCTCTGCCATGAGAAAAACATGCTCCAGATAGCTGTAGGTGATTTTGCCTGGGTCTCAGAATGAGTGACACATAGAGCGGAACTAAACCTGCAGTCTTGTTGGTGAGCTGGTCCAAATACAGCTGAGTCCAACAGAGTCCAGCAAATCCTGCAGACCTATGAAACATAAATAAATGTTTCTTTCTCCTGCTTCTTCTCTGTAATTGACATTTACAGTCCTACTGTTGTTAGTTGCTGAAACTTTTGGGATTGTTTGTTACCTAGCATATTTGCAACTATGCCTAACTAATACAAAGCTCAAGAAGCATAGAAAGGGAATTTTCTTTACATTGGGTTGCTACCAGTCCATACAGTACCACTGTGAAAATTAGAAAAAGGTGGTCCTCTGTCAAGATACTTTATTTCCCATCTGTCAGAAAGTTTACATATTATGACTATGCTGTGATAAGACACTTGATTGCTAACATCAGATGTATTATACTGGATAAATGAAGTTATGAGATCTGTTATGTGAAGGTTACCCAATCAGATGTGTTGCCTGAATGCAGTGAACACATACAAAACCAAAACTGATGAGTCTGTACTGTGAGAGAACTCAGTGAGTTGAGTCCTCCTGAATTAACCTGCTATGTTAGAGGCAGATGCAAGGGTATCATTGAAGACATTAGTTTGCTGCATAATATTATGTTTCACTGAAAGAAATTATAAGTTATTTTTCATGTGTCTTTGCATCCTTTCATGGGCGAATTCTATTCTCAACCTCCTCACAGATGGTAGCAAATGTGTACCAGGACAAAGGTAGTGCACTAAGAGAGATAAAGAAGAAAAGCTCATTAAAATTTTAAAATATTACCACAATGACATGTGCCAGTTCCATCTGGGCAAATGCAAAAAAAAAAAAAAGTTTCTTCTTTGTCCTTTTTTTTCTCCTTTATTTCCCTGTAGGGCAGGGAGGGATAAGTTAAACCTGGTTTACTGACAAGTCAGGACTGACCTGGGTGTTATTGGATTAATTTTTCCACGTGACTTATCTAAATTAGTTTAGGTTGAGATGTGTATATATTGAGATGTGTAACTTTGCAGACTGCTTCTGTTATTAATGTAAGTTCATGCATCCAGAGCCCTAGGAATTAATCACACCATATGTGCTAATGGAGAAAACCTAGGTTGTTTAGGGGAAAATAAGTGCTTTGAATTCTGGCCCCTCAATTTATTAGTTTGATGAGTTTCAGTTTTTCATTAATAAAGTGGTGAAAGTTCTTCCTGCTTCAAAGTGTTGTTATGAGGTTTAAACGCGATATTGTACAAGAATAACTTAGAAGAGTGTGCTACAGAGTTGGCATTTACTGTTGGTATCCTTTCCATTTCTCTTCAGGCCAAAACAGGGGGAAAAAACAAAGTAGAAATTATGTGTCTTTGGTGTCTTCCCATCTCTCTTCTTTCTTATCTTTGGTGTCCTTTTATTTATCATTTCTCTATCTCTGACATCCTTGCTTCCATTTTGTGAGCAGCCAAGTTTACATTTTTGTTCATATAAAGTTGCAGAAGCAAGTACTGGATTGTAGCATGTGTGCTCTTGCTTAGTTAGATCCCGGCAAGCGTCCGGCATGTCTGCATCTGTTACTGAACTCAGGTTTGGCTGCTTGCTGCTTGGAAGCCAATCTTCAAGAGACAAGTGCTGGTAGATGGCTTTATTCAGGAGGCTGGCGATCAGGGGAGAAGGTGGACTTGTGTCCAAAAACCAACTCCGAAGATTCTGCTCAACCATGGAGGTTTTTAAAGAGAGTGTCATTTATGGGAGGGCGTCAGAGTCTATGTTATCTTCCACTGTGCAGACTTCCTTCTAATTGGTTAGAGGTGTAGTAACAGGATGGTGTTCCAGGAATCTTGTTTTCAACCTGAAGTTACCATCCTTCACCTGGGTGGGGACTTTAATTCCTGCAGAAGAACTCAAAGGTATTGTTATCTGTATTGTTATCTATATTCTTTGAGGAGGGTTTTCCAGATGGCTCAGTGGTAAAGAATCCTCCTGCCAACGCAGCAGGTGCAGGAGACAGGGGTTTGATCCCTGGATGGGGAAGGTCCCCTGGAGCAGGAAGTGGCAACACACCCCAGGGCTCTTGCCTGGGGAATCCCACGGACAGAGGAGCCTGGTGGGCTACAGCTCGTGAGGCCACAAAGAGACAGACATGACTGAAGTGACACAGCACACATGCGTTAGTTCTGGACTGCTTTTCCTTTCTTTCTGTATTCCCTGTTTTCCCTGATGAGCAACTGTTTGAATCTGGCCTATGGAGCTCAGGGAAGGTCACAGAGGCAGAATGAAGCCTATTTCCTACAGATAAGAAATAGGGGACACAGAAAGGATTTGCACCTGGGAGAATCCCATAGGGTCCTGTTCCATTTCTCATCTCTTGAAAGTGAAAGTGAAAGTGAAAGTTGTTCAGTGTCTAGCTGTTTGTGACCCCATGGACTATACCGGCCATGGAATTCTCCAGGCCAGAATACTGGGGTGGGTAGCCTTTCCCTGCTTCAGGGGATCTTCCTAACTCAGGGATCGAACACTAGACTGTAAACTCTCTGAAGACAGGGGTTTGTGAATCTTATTCACATGGTACACACAGGGCCCGGCCAGCACCAAGTACACTGCGAACTGAGCAGTGATGCTTACTGAATTATAGTCGTGTTGTGAAAATGTGTCTACGTCACATTGTGAAAAATCCTTTCCTCTTTCCGTTTAATATTTATTACTTGTTCACTGTCTGTGTGTCTGAATTTTCTGGCTGTCAGTAGAAATGATCATATTGTTGGAGATTTCATTTGGAAAGGAAGTGTTTCTCTAGTGCTCCTTTTTGAACTTCTGGGTCAGATTAAGACATACTTGGAAAAAACATAAGTCAAAGTGTAAATTGTGTACCAATTGTGGAATGAGACTACATGGCCATGTGAAGCTGCTCAGTCATGTCTGAGCAACCCCATGGACTGTAACCTACCAGGCCCCTCTGTCCATGGGATTTTACAGGCAAGAGTACTGGAGTGGGTTGCCATTTCTTTCTCCAGGGTATCTTCCCAACCCAGGGATCAAACCCGGGTCTCCTGCATTGCAGGCAGACGCTTTACCGTCTGAGCCAGCAGGGAAGCCAATGAGACTCCAGCTAAGCTCTAAAAACTTCTTACTTTAAAATTTTGTGTTACTCAAAACTAACTTTCAGAAATAATATTGATTGAATTTCCAGTAAGCAAATGTTACATAAGTTTGAATTTCTAAAATGTAGTTCTAACAGCATTTGGTTTTTTATCTGTTTTGTATGTATGTTGGGGATCCTGGTAAGATTTAATTTGAGAAAACAGCACAACTGCTGAGAAAACTGCTCTGGGGCAGTTGGGCAAACTTTTTTATGGAAAAGGCCAGTTATTACATATTTTGGGCTTTGCAGACTCCATGGTCTCTCTTGCAATTACTCGAGTAGGCTGTTACAGCTTAAAAGCAGCCACAGAAGATAAAGGGTCTGAGTGTGGCTGTGTTCTAATAGTACTTTATTTACAAAAGCAGGCAGGGGGTAAGATGTGACCTTGTAGTTTGCAAACCCCTGATCTAGAAGAGAAAGGATGATGGACTTTGTAATTCATAGACGTGTGTGTGTGTGTGTGTGACTTACTTATTCTCTCTCATCATCAGTGTGTGTGTGTATGTGTGTGTGTTAGTCACTCAGTCATGTCCGACTCTTTGTGACCCCATGGACTGTAGCTCACCAGGCTCCTCTGTCCATAGAATTCTCCAAGCAAGAATATTGGAGTGGGTTGCCATTCCCTTTTCCTGGCATCATCAGTGTCCTCATCTGTAAAAGAGGGCTGATGAAATCTACCTCACTGAATGTCGAGAAGTTTAAGTAAGATAGGCTATGAAAACACCCAGTATTGCCATTGTTTTCTATCTTGATTTTCTTTCCTCTCTTTTCTCTTGCCTTAACCAGAACACGTGTACTTCTTTGGTGCAGCTACCTGAGCTAGTCATTGCTTGGGGTTTGATACTCACAAAAAAGAGAATTAAGGCCTAAGGGGAATTTGTGTTAGAAACAAGAACTTACCAGCTGAGCTGGCACTCCAGAGAGAAGATTCTGAAGCCAAGGCTCTTTTTCTATTCTCCCTTAAAAATTTTTTTCTTTGGTCATGCTGAGCAGCGTGAAGGATCTTAGTTCCCCAACCAGAGGTTGAACTTGTGCGCCCTGCAGTGGAAGCATGGACTGTCAAGGAAATCCCTCCATACTGTCTTAATATCCTGACTTTAGAGAAGTTATTTCTTCACCTTTGATCACTACCTGCTCACCTCCACTGCAATTAGTTTTTCAAATAGTAAAACAGGGACTCAGATTTTCTTTGCGCCTGGACAAGTCTAACAGTACTCACTCACTCTCTCTTACAGTGCAGGGAGTTTTGTACCACAGAGACTCAGAGAACATAATTTTGGTGTTCAGTTGAAAAAGAGCTTAGATTGACTTAAATAGGCAGTTTTGGAGGTGGACACACCTGGGGTTGAACTGATTCCTGTCCTAAAAAGTGATATGATCTTGGGTGAAAGAGCAAACTTATCTGAGCTTTCATTCTTTCATAATAATTAAAGGGAAGATAATACCTACCTAGATAGCATATTCAAAAGCAGAGACATTACTTTGCCGACTAAGGTCCATCTAGTCAAGGCTACGGTTTTTCCAGTGGTCATGTATGGATGTGAGAGTTGGACTGTGAAGAAGGCTGAGCGCCGAAGAATTGATGCTTTTGAAATGTGGTGTTGGAGAAGACTCTTGAGAGTCCCTTGGACTGCAAGGAGATCCAACCAGTCCATTCTGAAGGAGATCAACCCTGGGATTTCTTTGGAAGGAATGATGCTAAAGCTGAATCTCCAGTACTTTGGCCACCTCATGAGAAGAGATGACTCAATGGAAAAAAACTCTGATGCTGGGAGGGATTGGGGGCAGGAGGAGAAGGGGATGACCGAGGATGAGATGGCTGGTTGGCATCACGGACTCGATGGATATGAGTCTGAATGAACTCCGGGAGATGGTGATGAACAGGGAGGCCTGGTGTGCTGCAATTCATGGGGTTGCAAAGAGTCGGACACGACTGAGCGACTGAACTGAACTGAATACCTACCTCGAGGAGAAGGCAATGGCAACCCACTCCAGTACTCTTACCTGTGAATCCCATGGACAGAGGAGCCTGGTAGGCTGCAGTCCCTGGGGTCACTAGGAGTCGGACATGACTGAGTGACTTCACTTTGACTTTTCACTTTCATGCATTGGAGAAGGAAATGGCAACCCACTCCAGTATTTTTGCCTGGAGGATCCCAGGGACGGGGGAGCCTGATGGGCTGCCGTCTATGGGGTGGCACAGAGTCGGACACAACTGAAGAGACTTAGCAGAAGCAATACCTACCTCGAAGGGTTGTTGGAATGAACTATAGGAAATGTGTAGAAAAAAGAGAACACACGCCTTAGACTTGGATTGGCAAATGGAGAAAGCTAGGATTAAGTTTGATATATAAATACTGTTGAAAAAATAATGAAAATCAATATCATCATTATGATTTTTATCATGACACATATGGTAACTGAGATGCTGTTGTTTAGTTGCTAAGTCATGTCTGACTCTTTGTGACCCCATGGATACTGCAGTAAGCCAGGCTCCTCTGTCATTCGCTATCTCCCAGAGTTTGCTCAAATTCATGTCCATTGAGTCAGTGATGCTATCTAGACAACTCATATTAATCTCTATCATCACCACCATTTACTATTTTCTTCAATCTCTCCCTTTTTGTATTACCAACAAGTTATATACATCATTAATAACAATGCATTGCCATTTTGAATCTCAGTTGTAAAGCTCAGGACATTCAGACTTTGTGAAGCTGAGGATTTGGGAAATCACTGAGCCCTGAGCTTAAATGCTTCCTCCTGTCTTTACCTTCCTTTGTGTAAATTCTTATGGACTAAGTGAAGCGGCGTTAATAGAAATCAACTTACAGGGCAATTGGGAGGATTATGTACATAGTAGTGCCAATAAATAAACAGATAGATAGACAGAGGCTTAATAAAAATGAGTAATCATACCACTTCATTCTCTTCTAAGCAAAATATACAAACTAGGCTAAGTCTGTTTGGTGCCCCTTGGGAACTCTCTCTCATCTTCCAAACTATGTCTCCTTGGGGTTCTCAGAGTGTAACTCCCATTGTTCATCCACACCAGGTGTGAAGGACTGTTGACAACCTGAAGTGTGGTCACTCTGGGATGGGGACGTAGGGTGGATGGGGTGGTGGTAGTCACTGTAACATGTGTTTAGGCCATTATTGCAAACACAGATGGCTACAGGGACCACAGAGGAAACTCAAACTAGTGATGCAGCCTGGATGTACATGTCCAGTTTCTTAAAACACATCAGACTGTGAGGTCATCTTTTATTTTTCTCTTTTGACTTAGAAATAAAAATAGAGAAATATTTCTCTAGCTGTTCTCCAATGTGATCTGTGGAACTCTGGGGTGCCTGAGATAATTTCAGAAGGTCCATGGTGTAACTAATTTTATAAAATACAAAGCATTACTTGCCTTTTTCACTGTATTGGTATTTGCTGTGATGCTGCAAAAGCAATAGTGATTCAGCAGCAATAAAGGCAGTGACACCAGACCATTCTAGTAGTTATAGTATTCTCTGTGGTCATGCATTCAAATTTAAAAAAGAAATGCCAACTTCACTTATAGATGTCCTTGGTGAAATAGTAAGCATTATTAATTTTATTAAATCTGTCTCCAGAAAAAACATTTGTGCAATTGTTTGAGTTACAAGCTGAACTAGCCATTCCTTTTTTACTTCATGGAACACCATTTTTTAAACTATGGATATTCAGACATGGGTAGCTGGCATTCATTCAAAAATGAATGAAATCAGCTTGTCACTTCAAGGGAAACAACTGTCAGAATTTGTTGCTAGTGGTGAAGTTGGAGCTTTCAAGTAATATTAATATTTGGGAAAACCTGTGTCTGTAAGCGTGAGCTTGATAGCACGCTAATACTTTAAAGACTTCTCCCAACAAGATAACATTAAAAACAAATGTTACTTTTTTGATGCTATAGAATGGAATGTGTCAACGCTTGGAAGATCTGCACAACTCATTAAACCAATATTTTCCAAACGACTAATACATTGTATTGTAAAATCTTGCATGGGTAGAAGATACTTTCAAAATGTAAGACCATTGGATTTTAATGTAGCAGAGTATGAGTTTGTTGGTATGGTTGCAGATTCCACATTATAACTAACATTTAAGAATATAGCACTAGCTGAGTTTTAGTGTAGTATCAAAGAATCATGTTCACAATTATATGAAAAAGCTATGAAAGCATGTTTCCATTTTCCAATTGTGTGAGGCTGGTTTTCTTCATTTGCTTTAGCCAAAATAACATAGCACAGTAGACTTAACTAAACTGTTAAGAGAATCCAGCTGATTCTACCAAACCAGACATTAAAGAGATTTTTAAAAATATAAAAACAAAGCCATTCTTCTTGTGATCTTTTTTTGTTTTGGAAAAATAACTTTTCATAAAAATGTTATTGATGTTAATAGGAAATACCTTTATATTTTATACTTTTTCAGTTTTAATTTTTAATATAGTAAATATTTATAGAGCTACACAAATTCCATTTGTAGATTTACACAAAAACAGAATCTTTGAGGGCTTAATGATTTTTTTAGAGTGTAGGAGGATCCCAAGACAAATATTTGAGAATGTCTATTACAAGACATACAGGAGCTTAAGAACAGTGATAAGAGCAGCAAAGGCTTGGCTTTGCTGTTGGGAGGGTGGAACCTGTGGCAGCTGCAGAACACCCGCTCTGTCTAGTGGGGCTGCAGTTCCTCAGCACCTACTGATTGTTGCTATGAGGGGAAAGCAAGTCCAGAATCGCCAGAGGTTCTGGTTTTCAAAGAGAAGCCAGAATTTCACACCCTAGTGTCACATCTCTCAGTTTTTATATTGATAGCATATTCAGGAGAATTTTAATACCCTGTGTGGATAGAAGAAAATTCATGTGGGTACAGGATGCTGCCTATGGGACAGCCTCTGGTCCAGGCTTGTAGGCTGACAAAGCTCTGTACCAGAGGGGAGGAATGTATGACTGTGATGATGATACTAGAGTCAAGATTAAATAATAGTAAGGATTTAAAGAGGAAGGATTTTAGAATTTTGTGTGTATGATAAAAAATTATTCAAAAAGTCACAAATTCCTAGAAACTTACCAGATGATTGTGCTCTACATGGTAGACATTGTGTTCAATCCATTGGGGAGTCTGGGAGAAAAAATGAGGGCTTTTCCTGGCTTCCTTTTAATTTCTTTTCTGAGAATGAGCGCTTTTTGTCTCTACTCCTCAGTGTAAAGAAAACCAACTCCAGACAACATAATAGCTCTCTGTTTTATTATAGTGTGGTTGCGTACTTCTGTTCTCAACAGTTTGCCTCCTTATAAATTGGCCAAAAAAAAAAAAAAAAAAAAAAGAAGAAGCGACACTGGATTCCTTAAAGTTAAGCAGCTTGTACCTCCATTTGCAACAAAAGTGAAAAACATCTCAAAAGTAGCACAATTGGAAAATTCATCAGGATTGTGTAAATAAAAATGCTTTTAATTTAGCAGTCTAATTTCAAGAGCAAACCAACTCATATAAAATGTGCTTTTATGCTTCTAAATCAAAAGATTCTAGATTTGTAAAGGGTATGAAATAACAAGTATTGCATATATTTAAATTTTCTTTAACAATTTTGATTCTGTTTACTTAAACATATAAGCAAACAAATAAACAAACCTTTCCAACCCAAGTATCAATTATTATTTTACTCATGGCAGTTTTTTAAAAAAACACCAATATAATCCATCTTTTTCATTTGTGTGAAGTGAGAACAAAATCAATTTTTGAGGTTTGTGGTATAATGACAAGAAGTAGAATGGGGTCAGATATTCCTGGATTTGAATTTTCCTTCTATCATTCATACTAGCTATGTGATAAGATTTTGTATAAAATTTGAAGCTCTGTTAAACCTATTTTGTCCTTTTGCAACAAGAGAATGGTAAGGCTGGTTATGAGAATTCAGTGAGGAGCTAGCAATCAACACATCTTGGCAGGCAGGCAAAACAGCTACAAGAATATAATAAGAGCTAACCTTTCAGAGAGTTTATCACAATGTACTAGGTATTGATCTAGACATTCTGTATGAATTAACGCATTTAATACAGTGGCTTCATGAGAGTGGTGTTATAATTATTCTCAGAGGTTAAGTAAGTCACCCAAGATGACACAGCTAGAAAATTGAGGAGCTAGGACTTGAACCCTGGCAGTAGCAGCTTACTAAATTCTGCCTTCTTTCTTTTCTTCTACCTCTCAGCTTTGAACATTTCCATGGTAAGGCTACTAGGTCTGTGATGCTTATGAGTAACAACAACAAAAAAAGAATGTAGAGCTGAGGGTGGATTTGTCTGTGATTCAGGCAGCACTGTGTGGCCCTGCCAAGAACATCAGGGGTTGGTTGGTACCCGTAGCTCCAGTCACTAAATCAGACTCAAACCCCATTATGATCATCACTCTGCGTTTAATAAATCTTTCAGAAATCAATTTCCAGGGACTCATTTTAAGAAAGAGAATACATAATTTGCTCTAAGCTGAAGAATTATTTAGAATGAGCGAAGTCATCTATTTTTAAAAAGCTGATAAATATCACAAGCACTGCAAAATGCGGAAAAAAAGTCTTGTATGTCTTCATATGACAATGATTTTATAAAATCACTTTCCATAATAAAAATATAAAAATAATTCAGTTTGTTGGCATTTAAAAAATATGTAAATAATTTAGAAGAGTTCCTTTGAACTTTGTAATTTGTTCTTGGTAATGTCATTTACATTCAGGTTGACTGTCAGATTTGAGAAAACCTCTAGTGAGTTTCATTTGTAATTGAGCTGTTACAGATGAGGCACTCAGTTTGTGGTACTGCTCTGGGTTTTCCCCCAACAGATCCAGGAATTCTGAATTTATTTCACATGTTTTCCATCAAAAGGAGAAAAAAACCCAATAGTGCATTTATAATCGTATATGCTGCATTATGGAGTACACTTCCTCAATAAGAAAGGACTTCTGTTCTTATTAGGCATTAATGAGAACCAAATCTTCTACTTACAGTTTTAAACCTCTGGTGATTGGAAGAATTTTCCTCAGGCTGGCTTCTGTTCCACACATTTCAAATTACATTTCTCATCCAGTACCCACAGACTTCCATGCTGGGTCCCCAGGAGCTGTGAATATCTCTGAATGACCTCTGGCCCTGGTCTGGTGCCAGATGAGTTGGCACAGTAGGCAAGAAGAGTGTGCCTAAGAGTGGTCCTACCCTGGGATGGCTAACAATGACTTCACTATCCACAGAAGTGACCGTGAGCCATCGAAATGCCTCTCACTGAACTCAAACTAAATACACTCCAGCTCAACCTGCCCTCAGCCAGATCTCTTGAATACTATGACTCTCTAAAACACCTTGGTCAAGCGGAAAGCTTGATGGACAGGAAATTAGAACAAAAAGGCATGGTGGAATTAACACATTGCAGTTAAACTGTCTTACTTTTGCAGATTTTCCCAAAATGGTTGACCATATGAAACATTGCTTGGACTTCTCAAGTCACCAGGTAATTGGAGAAAGATCAGGTCGCTGTGTGGTAGAGAACAGTTTGACAAAGACACATTATTATTTAAAGAAAGAATAATTTTATTTATTTATTTAATTTTGCCTTCATGGGTCTTTGCTGCTTTGCACGGGCTTTCTCTAGTTGCGGTGAGGGGGAGCTGCTCTTCCGTGTGGTGAGTGGTCTTCTTGTTGCAGTGGCTTCTCTTGCTGTGCAGCACAGGCCCTAGGTGTGTGGGGCTCAGCAGTTGTGGTGTGTGGGTTCTAGAAACTGGGCTTCAGTAGTTGCCACACACGGGCTCAGTAGCTGCACAGCTCACGAGCCTAGCTGCTCTGTGGAACGTGGGATCTTCCCAGATCAGGGATTGAACCTGTGTCCACTGCACCACTAGGGAAGTCCCAAGATACATTATCTTGAATTGATCTTCATTAATGCTAGCTAATCATCTGACTCAACAGGTAAACCTTTAAAAAGAGGCAAAATATTGAATACAATTTAGTAATTAATTCTGAGTTTTTGGCCTTGTAATTACAAATGTTGGATGTCACTTTAAGCCAGCCTTTTAAAGATTGTTTGAAGCAGCTTGTCCAGGCTTCAGATAGCTAATGTGTATGGGAAGGATTCAGAGTCTGTATTTATAATCCTTAAAGAGTGGGTCATCTGATGATTAATACCTGTTTTGGAAGCCTTTGAGAGATTACTAATCATTTTACAAAGGAGGAAACATATTTGGAATAATTTTTCTTTATGTTTTGAAAGGCTATGCTTGTAAGACATTGCTAATTGGTTCATGAATTTGTCATTAGGTTCGTGTATTTTTTTTTTTTTGGAAAAATATACATACCATAAAATTTTTATGTGTACCAAAAAAGTACAATAGGTATGACATTACTGGAATTGCCATGAATGAACAAAACTAAAACAAAACCCAAAAAACCTGTTCTACTGTTATGAGTCTGGGTACTTTTTAATTGGGATGAAATTTTCAGTGTAAAATTGGACAGTCAAGTCCTCACATAACTTAGATGTAAATGAAGATGGTGTATGCTGGAGAACTGTACATCACTAAGAAGCTGCTGTCCAAGTTATGGAACATTTAATATGGTTTCGGGAAGTGTGAGAATGGAAAAACGATGTGTTCATGTATTATTTTATATAAGTCTCTTAAGTACATGTTTATAACTACATTAATAAATTAAATATTATAACTAGAGCTAATGATTTCAACCATCTGTCCATATAACAAGCAGCCGTAAAATCTCTGTGGGATAAACAACGAGCACGTACTTATCACCCCAGCATGTTGTTCAGGCTGCCTGGGATTGAGCTGAGCTGCTCCCAGCTCTCTGGGCTGAGCTCCAGACTACGCTCTGTTCAAGTTGTCGCCTGGGGCTTATTCTTCTGAGACCGGTGGGCTGCCCAGGGCATGTTCTTCCCTGGCAATGACAGAAGGACAAGTCCAACCTTGCAAGCACATCTCAATCTTCTGCTTGCATTGTATCTACTAATATGTTATTGGCCAAAGCAAGTCACATGATTGAGTCCAAAGTGAAGGCGCAGAAATGTACTTTCTATTTGCCTAAGAGGTGCCAGGCAGTCTCATGGCCAAGCCCTGCATCAATGGGCAGTCACATCTTCCCTTCTCACTGAAGTGAAAGGGAGGAAATGAACAGATGCTGAATTCATTTCCCGTGGTTGTTCTCTTAAATGACCACAAACTTGGTGGCTCAAAACCACAGAAATTTATACTGTCACAGATACAGAGGCCAGAAGTTCAGAATCAGGATCACTCATGGGTGGTAATAGGGCTGTGCTACCTCCAGAGGCTCTATTGGAGAATCTTAACTCTTCCAGCTGCTGGTGGCTGCCAGGATTCCTTGGCTTGTGGCCACATCATTGCAATCTTCACGGCCGGCATCTTCAAATCTCTCTCTACTCCATCATTTTGCCTCCTGCTCTGCGTCAAATGCCCCTCAGCTTCTCTCTTATATGAACACTCCTGAGGGTATTTAAGGCCCACTTACATAATCCAGATAATCAACCTTATGTTGAGATCCTTAACTTAACCATATCTGTAAAATCTTCACCGTGTAATGTAATATTCACAGTTTTTAACGATTAGTACTTGGCGTCTTTGGTGGCTGCTATTCTTCCTGCTACAATCACAGTTCCTACAAATGTATATACTCACGTTGAATAAGAATTAAAAAAAAATCTTTTTGGAAAAATAGTGGGTTACTGTATATTTGGAGTGACTTCAATTGTAATTTAATTGGTTGTATAGGACTAGAAAGACTGGGAATTAGGGCTAACACTAGCATTTAGGTGTTAAAGTCTGAAATTCACATCCTTTAACAGTTCTGCTGTCAGAGTCAGAGTCAGGAACCTGTTGTCTTAGTTAGCTCAGGCTGCTACCCATAGACTGGGTAGCTTAAACAGCAGATATTAATTTTTCACAATTCTGGAGGCTGGAAAGTCCAAGATCAAAATGCCAACCGATTTGATTCCTGGTGAGAGCCCTCTTGCTGGCTTGTGGACAGCCACCTTTTTGTTGTATCCTTACCTGGTGGGTGGTGAGGGGAGGAGAGAGAGCGAGCTCTGGTCTCTTTCTCTTCTTGCATTCTCAGTCACTATGTTGTACTTGACTCTTTGCAACCCCATGGACTGTAGCCCTCCAGGTCCTCTGTCCATGAGATTTTCCAGGTAAGAGTACTGGAGTGGGTTGCCATTTCTTCTTCCAGGAGATCTTCCTGACCCAGTAATTAACTCCTGTATCTCTTGCATTGCAGGCAGATTCTTTACCTCTGAGCCACCTGGGAAGCCCCTTCCCCTTCTTATAAAGGCACTAATCTCATCATGGGGGAACCTACTTCATGACCTCATCTAAACTCAATTACCTCCCAAAGGTCCTGCCTCATAAAACCATCACATTGGGGATTAGAACTTCATCGTGAAATTTTAAGGGACACAAATATTCAGTCCACAGCACCTGTACAGCTCAATAGCTCCTCCACCCCCAGCTACCTTCAAATCTCTGCCCCCTTGAACTTTGACATTCCCTTTGTGAAAGGATAGAGGAAAAGGGACACTGAGAGATTAATTTCAAGATAGCTACTTGGAGCAACCAGATAGACAAAGAGATAATAAAATGTGTGTTTCATTGATGTCAGGATGGAATCCTGCTTGGCTAGTTCAGCCTTTGGGGACGAGGCCAAGTGACACATTGGAGGTAATAAATACACGGTGGCTTTCTAAGAGGAGCCCTGAGAACTACAGAATCCGGGTACCACTCTTCTGACCTCAATGCTGAGTGAAGAAGGCATGGGAATGTCCCCAAAGGTGACAGACTCTTGTGACTGATTTAATAATAAAATTTGGAGGTTTACTTTGGAGAAGAGGAGCTATGTAACATAAACTTTTCAAGCACCTAGCAGCAGAAAGAGGTGCTGCCTAAGAGGATAACCTGTGTTTTTTTAAAATTAAATAAAAAGGAATCTTAAAGGTGGAAAAAATAGAGTAAGTGTAGTCTATTAATACTTGCTTAATTTTATAAATGAAGTAACTGAGTTCCCAATTGATTAAGCATTACCAAGTTTATATAATTAGCTCCAGAGAAGGAACTAGAACTAGGTTTTCTGAGACACCAGGTTCAGAGTGTTCTCACTGCAGTAACATAACAGATGCTCTTTGGTTGGGTTTCCAGGCTGCCAGAATTTCTCTTTCTCTGGGGCTAGCTTGGGATATATGGGTATTGTCCTTGTAGACCATGGTCATATAGCATGGCCCTGTCTCTCTGACCAGGAGAATTAGAGAGACGTGAATGTGGAATCTGAAATGGCAACACATGGAGAGTGGTAATTGATGGTGCTGGGTCACCTGGTGACCGTTCTCTAGGAAGAAGGTAGCACGTGGGAGCAGTGTGGAGTCAGCTCTGCTGCTTAGTATCTCTGTGACTTTGGGCAAGTTACTTCTCTTTACCTATCTTCTTTGTCTTTGAAATCACCTACTTGGTGATACTGTTTTGAGGACTCTATGAGAAAATATCTTTAAAATATATAGAATGGTGCCAGACATATAGCAAATATTCAACATGTATTAGTTTCTAGGAGATGCCCTGGGCTCCTTTGCTTTTCTCAGTCTTGTTATTTACTTCTTCTTTTGATTCTAAGTGATAACACGGGATCTTCTCTATAAACGTTTCTCTCCTCCTATAGTTAAGCAATTGAGAGTCAGCTTCTATTTCTTGAAACAAGAATAAATTAAATAATATTGATGTTCATGCATTATGGCTACTACATTATTAGGAAAATTAAATAAAGTGTTATGACTCTTAAAGCTACTTCTAGATTAATCTGATTAACTTGAGGTACAATTCAATAGGCTTCCCAGGTGGCTCAGTGGTAAGGAATCTGCCTGACCAGCAGGAAACACAGGAGACTTGGGTTTGATCTCTGAATCTGGGAGATCCTCTGGAGGAGGAAATGGCAACCTACTCCAGTATTCTTGCCTGGGAAATTTCATGGACAGAGGAGCCTGGCGGACAACAGTCCTTGGGGTCACAAAAAGTTGGACACAACTGAACATGCACACATGTGATGACTCTCAGCTGGTGTGTGTGTGTGTGTGTGTGTGTGTGTGTACCCTGACAGTATAAAATGAGAGCATATGTTCTGTTTGACACAAAAAATTAAAAATCAATATTTGAGGGAAGCAGTATTGAAAGTAATGTGTACTAATGCTACTTTACATCAGTGAATGGAAGTTGAGCCAGTTAGATCTGTATAAAGAGGGGATAGACAGATTGATCTAGATCATGATGTGCAGTGAAATGCTTCATCACTAATGTATTCAAGAGCTGGTTATCAGCGTTTAAATTACCAAAATATTGACTTTATCTGCCAATACTAGTTGAGAAAATTGTTGCATTCCACCATATTTATTGGATTACATAGATCTTAGTATGTATACTGTGCAACCATAAATAAAATTCAGCTGATACATTTAGGAGAGAAAGATCATTTTGATAGCCTATATTCCATAACATTAAAGGGAGTGATAATTCCTAATATTATGCACCAGATACACTTTTGTTTAACAACTTGCTGCCTTTGTACTTTACATAAATTAGATATATAGCAGCAGGTTCAATTAACTCTACAGAATAAAAATAGCAATTTCTAAAAGCAACTTCAGGACATTTCTGTGTGTAATTCTACAGGATGCCTTCATACCATTCAATGAATGTAATAAAGATGCTGGTAAAAATAGCATTTGCGTTGAATTTAGAATGGAAAATAGAATCAGTAGGGATATTAATAAATACTGAATCTCCAAATGAATCTTCAAGTCTATTAAGAGTTTTAATGCTGCATTTGAAGCTCATAACTCCAGGCAATTCCCTATCTAACTTAGCTTTGGCAAATGTTTATTTTGAGAAATGTTCAGTCATCTGTTTTACAAGCTGATTCTCTTTATACCTGAAACTTTTCATAAGAAAGTCGTCAAAAAAATTGATTCATTTTTAGGAAGGGTGGAGCCCATCTGCTTTAGGGTTGGGGGACATACACACAAAGGGCTTCCCTCATAGCTCAGTTGGTAAAGAATCTGCCTTCAGAAGACCCTGGTTCAATTCCTGGGTTGGGAAGATCTGCTGCAGAAGGGATAGGCAACCCACTCCAGTATTCTTGGGCTTCTCTTGTGGCTCAGCGAGTAAAGAATCCACCTGCTATGTGGGAGATCTGGGTGTGATCCCTTGATTGGGAAGATCCCCTGGAGAAGGGAAAGGCTATCCATTCCAGTATTCTGGCCTAGAGAATGCTATGGACTGTATAGACCATGGGGTTGCAAAGAGTCAGACATGACTAAGTGACTTTTCACTTTAGTTCACTTCACACAAAGAATATTGCTTATTTGAACAGGAAGAAACCTGAGAGACTATCACATCTAATCCTTTATTAATAGATTGTAAACTCTCAGAGTGGTGGATTACTTGTGTAAGGTTGCACAGGAATTTGGTGGAGCCGGGGTCATGCCCAGTCCCAGTCTAGGACTCCTTCTGCCACATCCACATCCTTTTATATGAAGAAATTGAATCCTGAAGAGGTTAAATGACTTACCAAGAAGGTAAAATAGCTAGTTAATGGCTGATGGTGACCAGCAGGACTTTTGATGCTTTTCTATGGGTTTTGATCAAAATTTGTAAGGATATGATCCAATGGGCCCTGTTCCATGATCGAGAGGTTATTTCTCTTATGTTCATCTAGGCATCTGAATACTTTATAAAGAAGAAACTTGTCTTAATAAAGAGGAAACTTCTTTTGTTCTTAATCAGACATTAGACAGAAAATAAAATTACCCTTGGGAAAAGTATTGGGTCAGATTTATGCCAGAGTACCCTGGATTTTCCCAGGTCTCACCAGCCAGTGAGTACAAATAAAATCCCAGTAACATTAGGATCTCTGTGTCTGGGGCTCATTCTTCCCCCTGGCAGAGACAGAAGCAGGCTGGGACTCAGTTTAGCCACTAAGACCCCTGGCCATGTAGGGCTGTAAATGATGCATAGGAAGGAAGCAAAGGCAGTCGAATCAAACTTTCCTTTCATACTGTGCTCCCTTTAGACAGTCCAACCCACATCCAAGGGAGTTTCAGCAATCTGGCAATTGCTTGATTTAACCCCATTTCTCATTAGTATCAATGACTAATTTTTCTTTGTCAGTTGAACCTGTCATTTCTCTCCTCCAGTCCATTCATTCAACAAACTTTTATTGACCTCCTACCTACTGGGTTCCAAAAACTGGAAAAAGTGTAATGAATAGACAGACGTGGTTCCTGGACTCGTGGAGCTTATGCTTTGGAGGGAGACACAGGCAATAAATACATAAACATACCAAAGTTTACAGGTTATAATAAGTGCTTTGTTATTCCCTCGGTTGTATCCAACTTTGCGACCCCATGGACTATATGCAGCCTGCAAGGCTTCTCTGTCCATGGGATTTCTCAGGCAAGAATCCTGGAGTGGGTTGCCATTTCCTTCTCCAGGGGATCTTCTCGGATCAAACTCGGGTCTTCTGCACTGTAGGCAGAGTCTTTACTGTCTGAGCCAAGGGAAGCTCCATAGTAAGTGCTAGGTAGGCAATATACAAGGCGCCGTATAAAGAAGAATGGTGTGAGAGCAAGCCTATGTTATGTAGGGCGCTCAGGATGCTATGAAGAAGGACTCTACACCATAACAGCAATATATTCAGTAGTAAACACTTCAGTTCTCCTCCCAAAAGACTTTTATCCATGCACTGGGGAAAAGGAAAATACCAAGCTCTTTCCAGTGCACCATTGTAAGATGGGAGAACACTCATGAGAAGATTCCTGCAGGACCAGAGGCTACAAGTAAGCAGTAGGAGCAGATGCCACAGACTGAAAGACATAGTCTGTACTGATAGTGATCAACCAGGGATCCAAATTATCACCATAGCCCCACTTTTCAAGTGAAGGTGTGTGGGAGCCTGGTAACAAGGAAAGCCTGGTACAGGCCTTGATCACAGTGGGCCCTCTGGATCCAGACCCACCTGATGGTCATTCTAGTCCCAAAAATATAATTGGAACAAACTTACTTGGGACTTGTCAGAATTTTCCTTACCTGAAGGGCAACAGTTATCATTGTGGGGATGTCAAGTAGAAGCCTCTGGTACTGGGTCTTCCCCAGTCCTACACCAGATTGTAAATCAAAACCATGACTGCCTGCCAGACATCCAAGACTTAAAGAAGGCAGAGACTGTCGTCCCTTTCGTATTCCCATTTTCATTCTTCAGTATAACTTGTAAAACCAGGTGGACTATGGCTGAGGACAGCGGAAGACTACAGACTTTACCAAGTAGCTATTCCAATTGTAGTTCTGAGCCAGAGGTGAGTTTCTTTGCTGGAGCAAATGAGCTCAGCCTTGGGCTATACTCAGTTCAGTTCAGTCGCTCAGTTGTGTCCGACTCTTTGCAACCCCATGAATTGCAGCACGCCAAGCCTCCCTGTCCATCACCAACTCCCGGAATTTACTCAGACTCATGTCCATCAAGTCGGTGTTTCCATCCAGCCATCTCATCCTCTGTCATCCCCTTTTCCTCCTGCCCTCAATCCCTCCTAGCATCAGAGTCTTTTCCAATGTGTCAACTCTTCGCATGAGGTGGCAAAAGTACTGGAGTTTCAGCTTTAGCATCATTCCTTCCAAAGAACACCCAGGACCCTTCTCCTCCAGAATGGACTGATTGGATCTCCTTGCAGTCCAAGGGACTCTGAAGAGTCTTCTCCAACACCACAGTTCAAAAGCATCAATTCTTTGGCGCTAAGCTTTCTTCATAGTCCAACTCTCACATCCATACATGACCACTGGAAAAACCATGGCCTTGACTAGATGGACCTTTGTTGGCAAAGTAATGTCTCTGTTTTTGAATATAGTATCTAGGTTGGTCATAACTTTTCTTCCAAGGAGTAAGCGTCTTTTAATTTCATGGCTGCAGTCACCATCTGCAGTGATTTTGGAGCCCCCCAAAATAAAGTCTGACACTGTTTCCTCATCTATTTGCCGTGAAGTGATGGGACCAGATGCCATGATCTTCATTTTCTGAATGTTGAGCTTTAAGCCAACTTTTTCACTCTCCTCTTTCACTTTCATCAAGAGGCTTTTTAGTTCCTCTTCATAAGGGTGGTGTCATCTGCATATCTGAGGTGATTGATATTTCTCCCGGCAATCTTGATTCCAGCTTGTGCTTCTTCCAGCCCAGCGTTTCTCATGATGTACTCTGCATATAAGTTAAATAAACAGGGTGACAATATACAGCCTTGACGTACTCCTTTTCCTATTTGGGAACCAGTCTGTAGTTCCATGTCCAGTTCTAACTGTTGCTTCCTGACCTGCATATAGGTTTCTCAAGAGGCAGGTCAGGGTCTGATATTCCCATCTCTTTCAGAATTTTCCACAGTTTATTGTGATCACACAGTCAAAGGATTTGGCATAGTCAATAAAACAAAAATAGATGTTTTTCTGGAACTCTCTTGCTTTTTCCATGATCCAGCGGATGTTGGCAATTTGATCTCTGGTTCCTCTGCCTTTTCTAAAACCAGCTTGAACATCAGGAAGTTCACGGTTCACGTATTGCTGAAGCCTGGCTTGGAGAATTTTGAGCATTACTTTACTAGCGTGTGAGTTGAATACAATTGTGCGGTAGTTTGAGCATTCTTTGGCATTGCCTTTCTTTGGGATTGGGATGAAAACTGACCTTTTCCAGTCCTGTGGCCACTGCTGAGTTTTCCAAATTTGCTGGCATATTGAGTGCAGCATTTTCACAGCATCATCTTTCAGGATTTGAAATAGCTCCACTGGAATTCCATCACCTCCACTAGCTTTGTTCATAGTGATGCTTTCTAAGGCCCACTTGACTTCACATTCCAGGATGTCTGGCTCTAGGTGAGTGATCACACCATCGTGATTATCTTGGTCGTGAAGATCTTTTTTGTATAGTTCTTCTGTGTATTCTTGCCACTTCTTCTTAATATCTTCTGGTTCTGTTAGGTCCATACCATTTCTGTCCTTTATCAAGCCCATCTTTGCATGAAATGTTCCCTTGGTATCTCTAATTTTCTTGAAGAGATCTCTAGTCTTTCCCATTCTATTGTTTTCTTCTATTTCTTTGCACTGATCGCTGGGGAAGGCTTTCTTCTCTTCTTGGTATTTTTTGGAACTCTGCATTCAAATGTTTATGTCTTTCCTTTTCTCCTTTGCTTTTGGCTTCTTTTCTTTTCACAGCATACTATCTGGTCCTTAATCTTGCAAATCTGTTCTTTTCCACCTTTATTAGAAAGGATGGTCAGAAACAATTTGCTTTCAATGTAACAGAAAAAAGTAACCATTGTTTACTTTGTTGCATGGCCACACTCACTCTGTCCCTTCCTCGTATCACATCCTAGTTCAAAGGGCCAAGGGCCATTTGGACATTCCTTAGAATATTACAATAGTCCATTGTATTGATGATGCTGTGTTCATCAGATTAGATTAGCAAGAAATGGCAGCTATGTTGGAAGTCTTGGTAAGCTACACATGCTCCAGAAGGTAGGAAACAAACCCAGTGAAGATTCGGGGCCCTGTCACATTGATGAAGCATATTAGAGTCCAATGGCCTGAGCCATGCTGGGAGATCTATAAGTAAAGGAAAACATCACAACTTTCATTTCCCAGTACCGAGAAAGAGGCACTATGTGTCAGGTTCTGGAGGAAGCATATTGTACTTTGGAGTACTGTTCCTGCCCATTAACAGGGCGTCATGGTAGGCTGCTTTGAAACAGGCCCAAAGAAGGAGAAGGCTCTGCAGCAGGCCCAGGCTGTGATGGAAGTAGCTCTGCTGTTTTGGGTCACATGGCCTGGCAACCTCTGTGGCTCTGAAGGCACTGGTGGTAGAAAAAAGCACTGGGTAATGTTTATGGGAAGCAGTGATAGGAAATCTCATCATGGACTCCTGCTGCTGCTGCTAAGTCACTTCAGTCGTGTCCGACTCTGTGCAACCCCATAGATGGCAGCCCACCAGGCTCTGCCGTCCCTGGGATTCTCCAGGCAAGAACACTGGAGTGGGTTGCCATTTCCTTCTCCAATGCATGAAAATAAAAAGTGAAAGTGAAAAGTGAAAGTGAAGCCGCTCAGTCATGCCCGACTCTTAGCGAGCCCATGGACTGCAGCCTACCAGGCTCCTCCGTCCATGGGATTTTCCAGGCAAGAGTACTGGAGTGGGGTGCCATTGCCTTCATGGACTCCTAGGATTCTAGAACTAGACCATTCCATCTACAGTAGAGAAGTATACATCATTCAAAACAAAGCTTCTGGCACATCTCTGGACCCTAGTAAAGGCTGAGCATCTGACTATGGGACATCAAGTGGCCATGCAGCCAGATGTGGCCATTCTGAGCAGGCTGTGTCCTCAGGCATGGTGGACTCTCCAGCCCTGCATTGTAAGATGGGAGAAGAACCATCATAATCTGGCTCCCACAGGACCAGAGGCCATAAGTAAGCTGTAGGAGCAGATGCTGCAGAGTCCATAACACCCATCATTGTTGTACCAGTCCTGGGCTTGCACTTATACCTATGGTCAATCAACCCTCATAACCAAGCAGCTGACAAAGAAGGAAGATGCCTTAGTCAGGCTCATGGATTGGTGGATACAAGCCAAAGTCAGAGAGTAGCTGCACTCTAGACCCGCTTCAGTGTCTCTGAAGGACACCAGGCAGTGGGAAGTCCTGCAGTGGGTGGAGTTCCACGTGGTACAGTGGGTCATCCAGTTCATGTGGAAAGTGAAGTGGTCCTGTGTAGGAATATATTCAGACTCATGGCCTTGCTGCTTGGTTAGAGGCTTAGAAGGAGAAAGATTAGAAGATCAGAGGCAAGGAGGTCAAGATGGATCTATGGGAATGGGCATGAATTTTGTATGGCATGTAAATGATTGCAAGAGATTATGAGGCCCAAAACAAAGTTGTAAAGTGTAAAGGCCCAAAAGAAAGTTGTAAAGTCAGGTGACATCAGCCTAGCTGGCATGAACCATCTCAGTGATGGCACAATGAGTAAAAGGAAAGAATAGCCATGGTTTCAGGATCAGGGCAATTCACTAAGACTGATCTAATTATATCCACTGCCAAATGTCCAACTGCCCAGCAACAGGCACCAGTGCTGAGCCTTTAATATGGCACCATCCATTAAGGTAACCAACCAGCCTCTTGGTAGCAAGTTGACTAAATTGGATACCTTTTACCTTGAAACAGGCATCAGTTCATCTTGACTGATGTTGACCCATACTTCATTTATGAGTTTGCCTATTGCTTGCACATCCTCAGCAAGTATCAGAACCTCAAAACCTACAGAATATTTAATCTACTCACACGAGACTCTGTATAGCATTGCTTTGAGCCAAGGGACCCACTGTACAGCAAAAGGACATGTGGCAATGGGCACACAGACTTAGGATCCTTTGGTCTTTATTATTTACTATACTACCCAGAAACTACAAGAATGATAGGGTGGTGGAATGGTCTACCAAAGAACCTGCTCAAATGCCAGCTTGAAGATGATATATTGCAAAGATGGGACACATCACCATCCATTTGAGGTATATGCCTTAAATCAATGACCTGTAGTATTTAATAGGTAGAATATATAGGTCTGGAAACCAAAGAGGTAAAGAAGTAGGAATGACCCCTTACCGTTTTTTCCAGTGACCTACTTGGAGCATTGCTACTTCCTTTTCCCATAGCTCTGAGTTCTGTGAATCTAAAGATCCTGGTTCCAGAGGAAGAGTGCTTCCCCAAGGGGACACAGTAAGTGTCCTATGGAACTGTGGTTGCCACTGAGTCACTTTGACTTTCTTATCTCCAGAGACCAGCAGTTAAGGAAACGAGTTACATATTGTTATGAGTAATTCGCCCTCATTATTAGGCAGATGTGGTAGCACTGTTGGTAAAGAAGCCACCTGCCAGCGCAGCAGGCGCAAGAGACATGGATTCGATCTTTGGGTGACATGGATTCGATCTTTGGGTGGGGAGGCTCTCCTGCAGTAGGAAATGGGAATCTGCTCCCGTATTCTTGCCTGGAGAATCCCATGCACAGAGGAGACTGGCAGGCTACAGTTTATAGGGTCACAAACAGTCGGACATGACTGAAGTGGCTGAGCATGCAAGGGCTGCGGCTACACAAAGAGGGTGGGAAGAGGCTGACGTTTAGGGGATGCACTAGGACATCTTGCTGCTGCTAAGTCGCTTCAGTCGTGTCCAACTCTGTGCGACCCCAGAGATGGCAGCCCCCAGGTTCGTCCGTCCCCGGGATTCTCCAGGCAAGAACACTGGAGTGGGTTGCCATTTCCTTCTCCAATGCGTGAAAGTGAAAAGTGAAAGTGAAGTCGCTCAGTCGTGTCCGACTCTGTGCAACCCCATGGACTGCAGCCCACCAGGCTCCTCCATCCATGGGATTTTCCAGGCAAGAGTACTGGAGTAGGGTGGACACCTTACCCAGTTTTAATTGAAAATAAAAAAGTACAACAGCTTCTGCCTGAAACTGACATCGGAATCAGTAGCTCAGAACCCTCAGAAATGAAAGTCTGGATCATCCTAACACATATGCTGTTTAGACCAGCAGAGGTTCTTCTAGTCAAGAGTGCAGGGAATCTGGAAGACATGTGGCAGAAGAGCCAAATAATAATTATCAAGTTTCAGCCTTGAGATCAAGTGCAGAAGCCAGATTATTCTTTGTACAAGTCTTTGTCTTGTAAATTTATCCCAGAAACAAAGTCACCCATAATCATGGAAAAACTGTTCCTTTCGTGGGTAGACTTACTGTAAAAACAAGTGCATAAGAGGTGGGCTATCATGAGCCATAATGTTCCATCTAGATTCCTCTTGAGAACTGATGCTGCTGGGGACACTGGCTGCTCCTGGCTCCCAGCAAGGTCACTTAGTGGGAATTGCTCTTGACCCCGAAGAACTGCCTTGCCCAAGGTATGTAATTGGCTGATAAGGGGTTAAAAGGCCTGGCCTTTTTTCTCAATTTGGGACAACTCCTACAGGCCCACCCAGGTTTAGAGCTCCCCATCAGATCATCTGAGTTTCTGTTGCCACCACTCTCTTGGCTGGTTTTTCCCTCTGCCCTGTCCTGAGGTCCTCTCTTCCCTGGATCCTGAGAGCACCACCCCCGCCCCCCCCCCCCCCCCCCCCGCCCCGCCCCCGGTAAACCATCAGCAGGCAACTTTCCATCTCAGAGTCTGTTTCCAAAGATCTCAGTTTCAGACACCATCCAAGTGGAAACGTAAACCCAAACCAGTTCTTTGATGCTTGTACATGTGGCCAAGGCCTAGAACCATGATTGGATGGAATGTAGCTGGCCCCCTGGGAAAAGGGTATAAAAATTTTTAACCATTTTGCTCTGAGCTATTTGCATCTGGAGCACAGGCCTCTGTTGGGGGTTTAAATTCATGAGCAATCATAATTATATGCCTAAGGGAAAATGTGATGGTTTGGGGAACAGGGGTGACAGAGCTGGGGAATGGAGGGAGAACTTGAAATGAGCCTTCTTCTAAAGGGCAGTTTGTAACATGGGAGCTATGATCTAAGGAAATCAGCATGAAAGACAAGAAGAGGAAAAGGAGTTCCCTGTCAAAAAATCCTGTCCTGCCTTTATGTTAGGTCTTATCTTAACAACGTGTTCCACCCTATGTATTCAGGTAGCTGAGTGGTTGTAGGAGAAATACACCTGGGGCAGGACTGCTTCCTGAGATTTATAAATCACATTCTCTTCCTTCTGAGCTATAAGTTGTGGTTACTCCACTCGCTACCAGCTCTGATAGTAGGGCCACCTTTCCCATCTCACTCACAAGACTCTCCGACTGTGGTCAAGTTAGATAAACAGAGGCCTCTGGGGGTGGGGAGCATACAGGAGTATTCAGGGAAACCTTATTGAACTCGTTTGTGAGCTCTTGGTAGGGGAAGGAGGCTTGTGTGTGAGGTGGGGCCTCAGTGTTGGCTCCATTTCTTGAGAGGCTATGAGTGGTCAGATGTCATGGCCTTGGGCTGGAGCTGCAGCTGGGTCCTCTCATGAGCTTCATTTCAGCCCTCCTGGGTGGTACTCGGCCCCTGAGGCCATGAGGACCATGCCGCGTTGTGCAAGAATGGGTTCTCCTGCTCAGATCTGTAGATGGATTGCCAGGCAGAAAAATGTGGTCTGTAACGGGGTCTGCCAGCTGTAACTTGTGGGTTGGGGGGAGTAGGGTGGAGGGAGGCCTGCTGGGTAGGCAGGGGGTTGTCATTTTTAGACCATGACTAATAAGAAATCTGGATTTTCTCAGTTGTAAAAACTCTTCCCGCTCTTCCCTTTCCCTGTCCACAAGGTAATTGCAAAAGTCTAAAGCTCTGGAGTCATTTTATGTTCTCTTTTGATGGCCTAAAGTAAATTAGAAGCTGGAATACATTGTGCATGGGAAACACTATATGTGTATTGCGTATTATATCTTAAGCTAAATGTTATATGAGAACAAATGGTTTAAGGGAGTTGGAGCACACAAAAGAGGCTGGCAATCATTTTAAGCCCAACATTTGGCCCAAATTAGCAATTTTCAAATATTCATGTTTATATTTAAATACAAAGATTTCTTATTTCAAACCAATTGCTGCTGATCAGTAGCGTAACTTCAAATTTGTAACAGCCTACAGGAATGGGGAGGAGGGGCAGGCCAGTGTGAAATGGAAAATTTGAACTTGAAGTTAGAAGAACTTCGGTCTCAGCTTTTCCATTACAAGCTGTATGACCTTGGGCAACTTACTTAACTTCTCTGTTTACTTGTTAATAAAATTAGAGTAATAATTTTTAACCTTATAGGGATATGGGGAGGATAGAGAGACATTATGTATTTAGAGAATAATGTTTTAGAGAAACCATACAATCCACATGGATGCTAGTTCTTATTGGTGGGAATGTGTATGAAGGTGGTGCGTCAGCTTAGTAGGATTCAGGTGGCTCTGGGGAAAGCATCAGCTATGAGTCACAAATAGAAATACACATAATTCTAGAAAAGGGGGTTCTCTGGTGGCTCAGATGGTAAAGAATCTGTGTGCAATGCAGGAGACCAGGGTTCAATCCCTGGGGTGGGAAGATCCCCTGGAGAAGAAAGTGGCAACCCACTCCAGTGTTCTTGCCCAGAGAAATCACTGGCCAGAGGAGCCTGGTGAGCTACAGTTCGTGCAGTCTCAGAGCGTCAGACATGACTGAGTGACTCACACTTTTATAACTCTAGAAAACAAGGCTGTCGTTGAATCCAATTTCTCATTTCAATGAGTGGTTTTCCACGAGTCCTAGACCCCAACAAAATGACATTCTCTTTCCCCCACATTCTATGATTGTTATGTAGTTATTCACCTCTAACTTGCTGGCATTGAACAAGAAAGACTTCTATTCCATGCTCTACTTCCTTTGGAAATCATTACTGTAGCTTCTAGGTTGATCTCTTAGGGCATTTTTAGCCTCTGGGACTTCAAGCCATGTCGATTTTTTGCTAAAAGGAAAAAATGGCAAGATTTACCCCTAATTCTATAGCAGGCCATTTACATACAATATTCCACCAAAGACACCGAACGTTGAATATACAGGCATACCTTGTTTTATTGTACTTTGCTTTATTGCATTTCACAGATACTGCATTTTTTTTACACACTAAACGTTTGTGGCAACTCTGCAATCAACAAATTTGCTCACTTTGTATCTCTGTGTCACATTTTGGTAATATTCACAATATTTCAAACTTTTTCATCATTATTATATTTGCTTTGGTGATCTGTGATTAGTGACCTTTGATGTTGCTATTGTAGTTGTTTTGGAGTACTGTGAACTGCACCCATATAAGACAGTGAGCTTAATCAATAAATTGTGTGTGCTCTCACTACTCCACTGACAGGATGTTCTACCACCCTTCTTTGTCTTTTGAGCCTCTATTTCTTGAGACACAAAAATATTGAAATTAGGCCAATTAATAACCCTACAATGGTCCTAAGTATTCAAGTGAAAGGAAGAGTCACATATCTCTCACTTTGAATCAAGAGCTAGAAATGATGAAGCTTAGTGAGGAAAGCATGTTGAAAACCAAGTTAGGCTGAAAGTTAGTTCTGTTGCACAAAACAGGTAGCTAAGTTGTGAATGCAAAGGATGAGTTCTTGAAAGAAATTTAAAGTGTTATCCTAGTGAACAAAACAGCCTTGTTGCTGATATGGAGAGAATTTTAGTGGTCAAATCAAACCGGCCATAGTATCCCCTGGAGCCAAAGCCTAATCCAGAGCAAGGCCTAACTCTCTTCAGTTCTGTGAAGGCTGAGTGATGAGGAAGCTGCAGAAGAAAAGTCTAAAGCTAGCAGAAGTTGATTCATGGGGTTTAAGGAGAGAAGTCATCTCCATAACAAAATAGTACAGGGTGAAACAGAAAGTGTTGATCTAGAAGCCACAGCAAATTATCCAGAAGATATAGCTAAGATAATTAATGAACACTAAACAAACAGAATTTCAGTATATTAGCCTTATGTTGGAAGAAGCCATGTATATCTTTCATAGCTAGAGAGGAGAAGTCAATGTCTGGCTTCAAAACTTCCAAGGACAGGCTGACTCTCTTGTTAGGGTCTAGTGCAGCTTGTGACTTTTAAGTTGAATTCAGCGTGCTTTTACCATCCCCCAAGTCCTAGGGCCTTAAGAATTATGCTAAATCTACTCTGCCTGTGCTCCATCAGTGGGAAAAACAAAGTCCAAATGACAGCACATCTGTTTACAACATGGTTTACTGAATATCTTAAGTCCAACGTCGAGAGCTACTGCTCAGAGAAAAAGATTCCTTTCAAAATATTACTGTTTGTTGACAATGCACCTGGTCACCCAAGAGCTTTGATGGAGATGTACAATGAGATTTATGTTGTTTTCATGCCTGCTAACACAACATCCATTCTGTAGCCTATGGATCAAGAAATAATTTTGGCTTTCAAGTATTATTATATAAGAAATACATTTTATAAGGCTATATATAGTATGATTCCTGTGATGTATCTGGGCAGAGCCAATTGAAAATCTTCTGGAAAGGATTCACCATTCTAGATGCCGTTAAGAATGTTTGCAATTCATAGGAAAAAGTAAAAACACCAGCATCATCAGGAATTTGGAGGAAATTGATTCCCACCCTTGGATGACTCTGAGGGCTTCAAGACTTCAGTGGAGGAAGTAATTGCAGATATGATAGAAATAGCAAGAGGAGGAGAAAGCTTGGTAGAGACTTATGACATAACTTTCTTGGTTCCTTTTCACTTAAGCTATACAGAAGAAAAGTAGAGCTCTGAGAAAATCTGGTTGCAAGTTGTGAGAAGTTATTTCAAAATTAAATTGTAAAAGAGGTAAATCACAATTTCCTAGGCTGAAACAACCACAGCTGGCAGTTGGGGAAAGCAGTATAAGGTTTTGATTCTAAGTTGGCTTTAAGTCCAAATCAGTCCCAAGGAGGCTTTGACTTGGAATAATTGTAAATCTGGGTGATTTGGGAAAGAACTCTAAACAAATTCCAAGAATAAGGCTAAATTTTTAAGAAGTTATAATTGATGAAATGTTATTTACTCTTTTGATATGGACTTAAATGTGGCTTCCATAAAAGCTTGATCCATAAAAATCGCTGACTTTATTGGTTTCTATTGTTCAGGTGGAAAATTAATGTTGTACTTTTCAAAAAAACACTTTGGTTAAGGATCCCAATTGCAGTAGCATCTGAGAGATAGAGACCCTCCTGTCTAGTATTGGTACAGTAATTCTACAGTTGGGAAGTGAAGCAGGCTTCAGAGGGGTAGGGTGATGCCACAGGCTTCTCAGTTCCTGTTGGGGTTCCTATCTCTTGATTTGGGTCTCTGATACTTCTGCAGCACAGGTCAGGTGATCTTAAGAAGGGTTACCTCTCCACCAATACTCCCTGGCTTGATTTCTGTCTGCTTCTGGCTAATCTGCTTCACTGACAATGATGTCCATGGAAATTTAAAGCACCTCTTCTTACCTCCAAGCACCGTTACTCCATAAACTGGCCATTTGTTAACTTATTGAGAAAGACTCTGGGATCCCTCTATGGGGATATGTCATTCTAGGCAAGGTCCTTTTCCCATTTCATTTCTGTCTATAAGACAGATTTCTTTCCAGGTCCTGTTGTTTTGAACTAGTCTTGTCACACCTTGTCATCAGGCCTTCCTCATAAAACTTCTCAAGAAAACATGAGCCAGTCATATCCGGCCGTGGGCTGGCAGAGGAGGGAGCCGTTATACGGTGTGTTCTGAGAGTCCCCAAAGGACTTTGTGCCCCCAGAACTATCCGGGGATTCCCAGATTTGAATACTTCAGATAAATGCTAGCAGTCCCTAAGAGGGGTCTGTGTGAAAATTTTGGATATGCCTGCCTGTGTTCCAAGACACTGAGTCCTATTTCTAACCAGCTATTGGTTAAAATAAAGTGCCTTAACAGTGCTTACAGGCTATGGAGTGGACAGTGCCAGGGAGAGGGTCAAAGCTCAAGACACGGTTGTGGGGATCTGTAATGAGCCTTGGGCCAGCCATTTGATGATGCCACACAGACGGGAGTGGAGGAGTCACATGAGTTTTAATAAGCTGGCACTGAAGGAGAACGTGGCTGAATGTTTGCTAATAACGACCAGCAGGGCTGTGTCTTGCCGTGGGTATTTAGACAGAGTCTCTAGAGGTCTTTAGAGAGGCATACTGATGGAGGCTGCACATTTTTTGTCTGTCTCCTAATGATAATATAGGGATTTGTACATTAGTTCATTTTATTCTCAGTAATTCTACAGATTTCACATCAGTTTGATGTGAGATTTTCTTATGGAGATTATTTGTACCACAACCCAGTTCTTCCATAAGTTTTGAATATCATTACTCTCTTGGTTGAGTCTTCTTTTACTTCTGATAATAGTGGCAATAGTATCACTAATTGATTTTCTTCTATTTTGGGTGAAGTATATTTTATACATGCCGGATGTGAGAGTTGGACTGTGAAGAAAGCTGAGTGCCGAAGAACTGATGCTTTTGAACTGTGGTGTTGAAGACTCTTGAGAGACCCTTGGACTGGAAGGAGATCCAACCAGTCCATTCTAAAGGAGATCAGTCCTGGGTGTTCTTTGGAAGGAATGATGCTAAAGCTGAAACTCCAGTACTTTGGCCACCTCATGCAAAGAGTTGACTCATTGGAAAAGACTGATGCTGGGAGGGATTGGGGGCAGGAGGAGAAGGGGACAACAGAGGATGAGATGGCTGGATGGCATCACCGACTCGATGGATGTGAGTTTGAGTGAACTCCGGGAGTTGGTGATGGACAGGGAGGCCTGGTATGCTGCGATTCATGGGGTCGGAAAGAGTCAGACATGACTGAGTGACTGAACTGAACAGAACTGATATATTTTTAACGCATACAGAAACCCTACAAGATATTATAATTCCCATTTAATGAGTGAGGAAATTGAGGCTTAATGGCTTGACTAAGGTCACTCAGTGAATGGTGGAAGGGGGGCAGGAACTCATCCGTGATTCTCCAAAGCCCCAATGTACCCAATGCACCTTGCCATTCCTCCTAAACCATGAGGAAAAATGTGGCTTTTGATTCTTTGCAATCCTCCTCCAAGGCGACTTAAAGGATAATGGATGGTGATTATGTAAATTGGTCCTTCACAATTTAAGAATTCCCTCATAATCTCATAAATGGCTCATGACTGCTAAGTCACTTCAGTCATGTCCCACTCTGTGTGACTCTGTGCACTGTAGCCCTCTAGGTTCCCCTGTCCATGGGATTTTCCAGGTAAGAATACTGGAGTGGATCGCCATCTCCTTCTCCAGAGGACCTTCCCAACCCAGGGATCGAACATGTGTCTCTTACTCTTATGTCTCCTGCATTGGTAGGCGGGTCCTTTACCACTGCTGCTGCTGCTGCTGCTAAGTCACTTCAGTCATGTCTGACTCTGTGCGACCCCAGAGACGGCAGCCCACCAGGCTCCCCTGTCCCTGGGATTCTCTAGGCAAGAACACTGGAGTGGGGTGCCATTTCCTTCTCCAATGCATGAAAGTGAAAAGTGAAAGGGAAGTCGCTCAGTTGTGTCTGACTCTTCACGACCCCATGGACTGCAGCCTACCAGGCTCCTCCATCCATGGGATTTTCCAGGCAAGAGTACTGGAGTGGGGTGCCATTAGTGCCACCTAATAATTTGATTTATTTTCATGGAAGACTATTCTATCACTTTAAGACATTAACGTTTCTGTTGGAGAAAAATTATTTCTCTCCAATCTTGTGGCAGAGAGGCAGGCAAATCAACATATCCTAAATTCTATTTTAAAGTTGTGATTAGATCCAACCCTGTATAGAACAAAAGGAAGTGAATTTAGAGTTAGTATTGATGGGTACCATATGGCCTGAAAAGAAAAAAAAAAAAAAAAAAAGAACTTTCAACAGGAGAAAGTTAAACTTGAGTGTCATCCAACCTTGTGCAAACCAAAATTTCAGGTTTGACCGCTGCTCTCAGGCAGATTTCTCTCTTCCTCCCACCCTGTAGTTAATTAGGGTTTGGGCTAAGAGAATGAGGGGGCAGGGATCAACAGAGTGGAGGCCTTGTTGAGGTTTGAGTGAAAATTTGGCTCATAGTTTCTTTACGTTATTTGTGTTTTGTTTCAGCCTTCATGGTACTGGAATTAAAAAATCGGTCTGTGTGTGGTGTTAATGTATTTAACAGCATGATTGATTTAACAGAGTCTCGGTGAGGCGGACCAGGAGAGCACTCTCTCAAAAGGCCAACCTGGAGGAGCGCGTTCCCCGTCTAGCAGCCGGCGGGTGAGTAAAACCACGACTTCCGTGGCCTTGCCCCTGCCCCTCCCCCATCCGCTGATGAGCTGTGTCGGATGCCTGGCAACAGCGCCATCGCCAGAGGGGGTGGCTGGAGAACCGGCAGCACCATTACAATATTACTCTAAATTGAAGTATTGGAAATATAAATAAAAGATTGTCATGGCTTTCTTGGTTTTGGAAGAAAAAAGCTTTTCAACAGCAATGTTATTCAATTCAGCTCCTGCTTTCTTTGCCAGCAGCTCAGCTGAAGAGAATGGGACCTGAACAGGGGAGTGGGGTGGCAAGGGTGCTGCCAGCGGAGGCAGCAGCTGAAATCATCTGGGGTCAATATGCAGCGTCCACCCTCCACACCCTTCCATATCTCCATTGCAACAGGAACAGATGAGGCCCCCCAAATATATGGAAACCACAGACATATCCAGAGGGAGGCCTTGAAGAGCCAACTGTCAGTGCACAGAAAAAGCCTTTTCTCTGGTGCAAAGGTGATGGTTCCGGAAGACCCATGGGTATAGCTTCCCATATTGGAAGTGAGATCATCAGACTCACTCAGCCAAATCTCCTGAAATCAAAATTCTATTTCTTGAGGCCTTGGCTGGGGAGTTCAGTCACTCAGTCATATCTAACTTTTTGTGACCTCATGGACTGCAGCACACCAGGCTTCCCTGTCCTTTACCAACTCCCAGGGCTTGCTCCATCTCAGGTCAATCATGTTGGTGATGCCATCCAACCATCTCATCCTCTGTTGTCCCCTTTTCTTACTGCCCTCAATCTTTCCCAGCATCAGGGTCTTTTCCAGTGTCTCAGTTTTTTGCATCAAGTGGCCAAAGTATTGGAGTTTCAGCTTCAGCATCAGTCCTTCCAGTGAGTATTCAGGACTGATTTCCTTTAGGATTGATTGGTTGGATCTCCTTGCAGTCCAAGGGACTCTCAAGAGTCTTCTCCAACACTACAGTTCAAAAGCATCAATTCTTCAGCGCTCAGCTTTCTTTATAGTCCAACTCTCATATCCATACTTGACTACTGGTAAAACCATAGCTTTGACTAGATGGACCTTTGTTGGCAAAATAATGTCTGCTTTTTAATATGCTGTCTAGGTTTGTCATAGCTTTTCTTCCAGGGAGCAAGCATCTTTTAATTTCATGGCTGCAGTTACCATCTACAGTGATTTTCAGTTCAGTTCAGTTCATTTCAGTCGCTCAGTTGTGTCCGACTCTTTGTGACCCCATAAATTGCAGCACGCCAGGCCTCCCTGTCCATCACCAACTCCCGGAGTTCACTCAGACTCATGTCCATCAAGTCAGTGATGCTATCCAGCCATCTCATCCTCTGTCGTCCCCTTCTCCTCCTGCCCCCAATCCCTCCCAGCATCAGAGTCTTTTCCAATGAGTCAACTCTTCACATGAGGTGGCCAAAGTACTGAAGTTTCAGCTTTAGCATCATTCCTTCCAAAGAAATACCAGGGCCCCCCAAATAGTCTGTCATTGTTTCCATTGTTTCCCCATCTATTTGCCATGAAGTGATGAGATAGGATGCCTTGATCTTAGTATTCTAAATGTTGAGTTTTAAGCCAACTTTTTCACTCTTCTCTTTTACTTTCATCAAGAGGCTCTTTTGTTCTTTGCTTTCTGCCATAAGGGTGGTGTCATCTACGTATCTGAGGTTATTGATATTTCTTTCAGCACTCTTGATTCCTGCTTGTGCTTCATGCAGCCCAGCATTTCTCATGATGTACTCCATATATAAGTTAAATAAGCAGGGTGACAATATACAGCCTTGATGTACTCCTTTCCCGATTTGGCTGGGGAGGAACAATTTCAATCCTGTAGTACACTTAACTTCCGCTTGGCTTCTGCTCCACACCAGTCTGGAGCGTCCTCAGCAATGTGGTCAGAAGCTGGGCTGGGACTGAGTGTTTGGCATCAGATTGGACTTCATAGAAACAGCTGTTGGCTCCCAGGGGTCTGAGCCAGTCTCAGCATTACCATCTGGCAGAGAGGCTGCCATGCTATTGGCAGAGCTGTGCACTAGCAAATCTTGAGATTGGAAAGCTAAAAAGGACTTTGGAGATTATTTGAGATCGTCCATTTCACCTCGTAGTCAGGGAAGCAGAGCAGAGAAGACGAATGACCAGTCTGAGGCCACAGAGCCCTTGGTGCAGAACTGGGGGCTGGCCTTGGCTCTCCTGGTCTCGATTCCTTGGCTGGCTCATTGTACCACTTCTTTTGGAGTCCGACTGGTCCTTGGGGTTTACTGAGTCCTGACTGCACCACAGCAGGGCCTGGCTGAGGGTGAGGAGCCCTCAGGGAACAGCTGCCTTAGAGGGAGCCCCACCCCCTCAGGAGACATGCTTGCTTAGCACCTTCTAGGAGGTAAAAGAGAATGAAGCCAATTACCCATCCAAAATGCTGGAACCTTCTTTTTCACACTCGATTCTCTGGTCTCCCATGGTGTATGAGTTGCTTGTTAAATTAATGTTTGCCTGTCTGGAGTGCCAGAGGAATAGACATTATAGACCAATTAGAGATAAAAATCAAACCAACCAGAGTTGTCCTTTTAAAAATTAAAAGTCCTTTTTATGTGCTGTGGAGGTGTCGGCATTATCATAAAGACTAATTAGGACATTTTACAACATCCTGGTAACGGGAGGAAACAATCTTGTTGGTAACTTTAAAGATTATTAAGCATCTTTAGCACTTGAGGTCAGATATTTAAGACGCTTTCTGTGCTCACCTGCTGTTGCTGCAGGAAGTATTTTATTGTCTCATAAGAAGAAAGGAGCATTTTGAAAGCGTAAATGCCCAGCTGTAATAGACGGTCCTGCACTTTGCAAGGCCCTAAAACAGGGTCTCCAGGAAGAGCTGGCTGTGACTTGAGATGAGATTTGTCATGCTGTGTTCTGTCGGGCTGTGCTGAAGGCAGTTTCCATCTTGGCCTCCTGGAGAAAAGAAAGCATTATGAGGAGGGTGTGTTCTGGCATTGGCTGCAGAAATAAGGAAAGCAGACCATGCAACTTCCTATTAAAAATGCTGTTTTTCACTTATGGGCAAATGTGTCTCCTATATTCAAGCAAACAGGTACAAAAGCACTGAAGGAAATAAGCGGCGGGGACATGGGGGTCCCCTGAGCATTTTGGGGGGACATCATGTGTGTGGTTTGCTCTTTCCTTCTAGAAATCACTCTGAATTGGAACACACTCTTTGGAACTTGACTGAAGACAAAAGGCGCCTGGCAGATGTGGGTTGGATGCTTAAATTATACGTCATTGTTATTTAAAGAACTGCATATTGTCTTGAAATTCAAATGTCCTTTAACAAATAGGGAAATTGTATCAAGGTCAAAGCAGAAGGGTAAATTTAAATGTCACAGAAGTATCGAAAGCGCATAAGATCTCTGCACAGAGCTTTCTAGAAAGCTCAGGAAATCTTAAAGAATTCCCAATCGAAGGCTGTGTCTTTAAAGTGTCATTTGTCTGTGAGTCTGTTGCACAAGGCTTTCAGGTTTTCAGTAATTTTAATTGAGACTAAAACCACACAATTAGGCTTCACTTAGTTATCAGTGAGAACACTAGCTATTTACTTTGTAGTCTTAATGATATAACAAGTGTAAAGAAAACACAGGGCAGAGTTAAAAGTTAATTCTCAGCTTTATGCTCTGGGATTGTGCCATATGAACTATTCACATGAATTGGGGTTTTTAGAGTAAAATTTCAGAATATGGTTCTGAAACTTGACCGTTTTCTGCTGACCCGTCTGCCACGCTGCAGTTTTCAAACAACAATTTCTCTTTTTAAAAGGTTATTTCTCACTGTAAATATAATGCAGTCTTATTAAACAGAATCTGAAAAAAGTCACCAACATACACCACCCACACAAACATAGTTCCTGTCTTTGCGGATTTCTTTTAACCTTTTCCCTGTTATTAATCAGTTTATTTAAGATTTATGTCATTGTAACTACAGTATTTACACAATTTTATATCCTGCCCTTTTTACCTAATATATTGTAACCTTTATCCATGTTATTTTATGGTATTTGTAAATATAATGTTTAATGACCTCATAATCTGTTATTAAGTGAATATATTATGGTTTGCTGAGCCAGTTCTCTTTAAGACCTCTTGGTTGTTTCCAGTGTTTTGGAGAGGTTACACAGTTAGCCATAGGAGAAATCTGGCTTGAAGTCCTTCTCTAAATGTGTGCTTTTTTTGCCATTGCAGACTGCAGATATGCAATATATGAGTGTGTATCATACACTCTGGCCACCATGAGTCTTGCTTCATATCTGAAAAGTGAAAGTCACTCAGTCGTGTCTGGCTCTTTGTGACCCCATGAGCTAGACAGTCCATGGAATTCTCCAGGCCAGAATACTGGAATGGGTAGCCTTTCCCTTCTTCAGGGATTGAATCCAGGTCTCCTGCATTGCAGGCAGATTCTTCACCAGCTGAGCCACCGTGGAAGCCCTGAGATAACTTGATAGATCACAGAGGGGATTTTCGATTAACTTTTATTTCTTTCGATTACTACTCAGACTTTGTTTTTTTCATATTTTGTCAACTATTTGTAATTCCTTAATTATGCAAATTTGTTTCTCAGTTTAATCTCTTTATTTCAGTTATTTTATCTTATTATACACAGAAGCTTGAAATTTGTATACAGTTAATCTATGTAGTTTCTCTTTTTGGCTTTTCCAAGCTTTTAAGCTTAGAAATTTTTTTCATCCCAGAAGTCTGACTGATATCCATTTTTCCTGTTTCTTTCTATGGTTTTATCCATTTATATTTTACACCTTTAGTGCACCTGCCATGTGTTTTGCTGTATGGTGTGAGAAATGGATATGAATTGTTCTTGTTTCCAAATTGTGAATCTATGTTATTGATTGAATTCCTCTTCTTTTCTGATTTGTGATGTCTTCTTTATTATCCATAAAAAATTTTTAATTGCATGTTTTCCATAAAAACTATACCAACAGCCTTTGGCATTAGTTACTTTTATTTGTGTATTTATGTTTGCATTGTGGCAGGTTATCATGACTAGACAGTTATATGACTTGTTCTGGAGCAAAATGAATGGGATAAGTGTGAGCAATAGCTTGGCATATGTAGGGAGCCCCAGAAAAGTCTAGAAAGAGCAAAATCTGGAGCATATTATCTACATTGGGGATGCTCATCAGAATCACTGCAGAAGGTGACTGCAGTCATGAAATTTAAAAATGCTTGCTCCTTGGAAGAGAAGCTATGACCAACCTGGACAGCGTATTAAGAAGCAGAGACATTACTTTGCCAGCAAAGGTCCGTCTAGTCAAGGCTATGGTTTTTCCAGTGGTCATGTATGGATGTGAGAGTTGGACTATAAAGAAAGCTGAGCTCTGAAGAATTGATGCTTTTGAACTGTGGTGTTAGCAAAGACTCTTGAGAGTCCCTTGGACTTCAAGGAGATCCAACCAGTCCATCCTAAAGGAAATCAGTCCTGACTGTTCATTGGAAGGACTGATGCTGAAGCTGTAACTCCAATACTTTGGTCACCTGATGCGAAGAACTGACTCATTGGAAAAGACCCTGATGCTGGGAAAGATTGAGGGCAGGAGGAGAAGGGGATGACAAAGGATGAGATTGTTGGATGGCACCACTGACTCGATGGACATGAGTTTGAGCAAGCTCTGGGAGTTGGTGATGGACAGGGAAGCCTGGTGTGTTGCAGTCCTTGGGGTTGCAAAGACACAACTGAGCGACTGAACTGAACTGACTAATCAGAATCATCTATGGAACTTTAAATTTATAGCCTTGGATTCTGCCCCCAGCATTTTTGATTTTGTTGGTTTTAAGAGATGTTTGAACATCCTTGTTTTAAAAATGTTGCACAGATGGTTCTGATGTGTATCCCAGTTGAGAACTATGGTCTATAGCTCGGGTCAGTAAACTGTGGACCACATACCAAATCCAGCCTGCTGTTTACTTTTATATGACTCGTGAACCAACCATTTAAATTTTTAAATGGTTTAAAATAGAATTTTAAGAATAGTATTTCATGACATAAGAAAATAATTTGAAATTCAGAATCCAGTGTCCAAAAGTGAAGTTTCATTGGAATCCTCCCATGCTCATGGGTATATGTATTTTCTATGGCTGTTGTCCCCCTACAGCAGCAAGATTGAGCAGTTACAGTAGACTGTAGGGCCCGCAAAGCCAAAAATACCATCTAGCATGTTAGAGGAAAGGTTTGTGACCCCTGGCCTAGGGTAATTTTGAGACTCAGAGATCCTTGGTTTTAGTATATTACTGAAATGCTATCCCAGAATGTTCAGTTGTCCATTTCAGAAGCAAGATTACTATAGTTATATCAAGATTCTAAAGGCAAGAAAGAGAGCTGAAAGTGATTAAAAATGGTAGCTCTTCCATTTGTGCCAATAAAGTGAATTCTACATCCTGAAATCCTGCTGCAACATAAACAGCTGTGTGGAAGATAGATAAACCAGTCTTTAAATGCATAGCTGTACTGGAAGGAAAGTAAGGGTAAATTTCAGATGCATCAAACAAAGAAGAAAAACAAACTATATATATGTATAACTGAGTCACTTTGCTGTACAGAAGAAACTAATACAACATTGTAAATCAACTGTACTTCAATAAATTTTTTTTTAATGAAAAAGAAGAAGAAAAACAAACCCAGGTGGGTGAGAGAGCTCTGAAGCTGGCAGCTGCCTTGAGGGAATCTTCTGGTCTGTGGTCACTGCTGAAGGGATAGGACACAAAGCCTTGGGACAATGCAAAGTAGAGAGTTGAATTGTCTCATCTCCCCCCACATCTTATGTCTCATAACACTGGAACTCTTGAGGACAACATTGTTACTGACAGAGTGACCTAGAAAAACAGGTACACAAAGCAAGACAACAGAGAAAATTGCTGTTTCAGTCTTTGGTTCAGGGTAAGGAAAAAAAATATTCTGCCCTGAAGATTCATAACATAAATCTAACTCCCATGCAGACCTGGGGCCTGGATTCACACATTGTGCAAGATATGAAGATTCCAAGAATTTAGTTTAAAGTAGCTTCAAATTAGTAGTGCCCCAGATGCCTGGCGGCAGCAAATCTATATTTTCTCTGGAAGAAGAAACATGTAACACATGCCTCATATAACTGCTACATATAAAGTTCCAGAAGACACAAACTCACACAACAATAGACAAACAAATTACAAAATACATGAGAGCCTAAGGCACCATGGACGAGAGTCAGAATAAGCAACAAATAGCAGAAGTAGTCGCAGAAGAACTTCAGATAAAGAGACTACTGGACACAGAATGTAAAGTAGATATGTCTGATCAAAGAATTAAAAGTTTAAAAGTATGAGCAAGCAAGAGACTGTTCAAAATGACCAACAGATTGGAAGGAGAATGAGGTAGAACATCTAGAAATAAAAAACAAATCTTAAAATAGTGTGTTGTTGTTCAGTCACTAAGTTTTATCAGACTCTTTGTGACCCCATGGACCATAGCATGCCAGTCTTTGCTGTCCTTCACTGTCTCCTGGAATTTGCTCAAACTCATATCCATTGAGTCAATGATGCCATCTAACCATCTTATCCTCTGTCATCCCCAGCTCCTCCTGCCTTCAATCTTTCCCAGCATCAAGGTCTTTTCCAATGAGTCAGCTCTTCGCATCAGGTAGTCAAAGTTTTGGAGTTTCAGCTTCAGCATCAGTCCTTCCAATGAATATTCGGGGTTAATTTCCTTTAGGATTGGCTTGTTTGTACATACTGTCCATTTAATCCATTGCCCCACCTTTCAAGAGAATAACTGACCACCTGAAATGGGTGGTGGGCGTTCAGTCACCAAGTTGTGTTCAACTCTGTGACCTCATGGACTACTGCACCATGCCAGGCTTCCCTGTCCTTCACTATGGATGGTGTGGGTGGAGATAAGACAGATTTCGAAGGAACTGTCAGTTCAGTTCAGTCGCTCAGTCGTGTCTGACTCTTTGCGACCCCATGAATTGCAGCATGCCAGGCCTCCCTGTCCATCACCAACTCTTGGAATTCACTCAGACTCACGTCCATCGAGTCAGTGATGCCATCCAGCCATCTCATCCTCTGTCGTCCCCTTCTCCTCCTGCCCGCAATCCCTCCCAGCATCAGAGTCTTTTCCAATAAGTCAACTCTTTGCATGAGGTGGCCAAATTATTGGAGATTCAGCTTTAGCATCATTCCTTCCAAAGAAATCCCAGGACCCTTCTCCTCCAGAATGGACTGGTTGGATCTCCTTGCAGTCCAAGGGACTCTCAAGAGTCTTCTCCAACACCACAGTTCAAAAGCGTCAATTCTTCAGTGCTCAGCCTTCTTCACAGTCCAACTCTCACATCCATACATGACCAAAGGAAAAACCATAGCCTTGACTAGATGGACCTTAGTCGGCAAAGTAATGTCTCTGCTTTTGAATATGCTATCTAGGTTGGTCATAACATTTCTTTCAAGGAGTAAGCGTCTTTTAATTTCATGGCTGAAGTCACCATCTGCAGTGATTTTGGAGCCCCCAAAAATAAAGTCTGACACTGTTTCCACTGTTTCCCCATCTATTTCCCATGAAGTGATGGGACTGGATGCCATGATCTTCGTTTTCTGAGTGTTGAGCTTTAAGCCAACTTTTTCACTCTCCACTTTCACTTTCATCAAGAGGCTTTTTAGTTCCTCTTCATAAGGGTGGTGTCATCTGCATATCTGAGGTGATTGATATTTCTCCCGGCAATCTTGATTCCAGCTTGTGTTTCTTCCAGTCCAGCGTTTCTCATGATATACTCTGCATATAAGTTAAATAAGCAGGGTGACAATATACAGCCTTAATGTACTCCTTTTCCTATTTGGAACCAGTCTGTTGTTCCATGAGATCTGAAAGATAGACTAAAGAGTTTGGAACTTATTCTGTGCCTCATGAGGAGCTGATGATATTTTTTGAGCAGGAGTGGTGGCAGTGGTCATATGGGGATTCAGAGGCCCATCCTATATAACCCCAAGCCTACTGTCTTTCAGAGCATGCAGATAAGCCCTTTCTTAAGAGACGTAGAAACCTTAAATATTGCAACTAAGTTTCAGAGTGAAAATAAGGGTCGATGTAGGGCAAGTGGTAAGTTGGTGAAAGTGAAAGTCGCTTAGTTGTGTCTCTTTGAGACCCCATGTACTATACCGGAGAAGGCAATGGCAACCCACTCCAGTACTCTTGCCTGGAAAATCCCATGGACGGAGGAGCCTGGTGGGCTGCAGTCCATGAGGTTGCGAAGAGTTGGACACGACTAAACGACTTCACTTTCATGCATTGTAGAAGGAAATGGCAACCCACTCCAGTGCTCTTGCCTGGAGAATCCCAGGGATGGAGGAACCTGGTGGGCTGCTGTCTCTGGGGTTGCACAGAGTCGGACACAACTGAAGTGACTTAGCAGCAGCAACAGCAATAGCAGCAGCAGTACTATACAGAATTCTGTATACAGTACTATATTGAATTCTCCAGGCCAGAATACTGGAGTGGGTAGCCTTTCCCTTCTCCAGGGAATCTTCAACCCAGGGATCAAACCCAGGTCTCCTGCATTGCAGGTGGATTCTTTACCAGCTGAGCCACAAGGGAAGCCCAAGATTACTGGAGTGGGTAGCCTATCCCTTCTCTAGCAGATCTTCCCAACCCAGGAATCGAACTGGGGTCTCCTGCATTGCAGGTTGATTCTTTACCAACTGAGCTATCAGGGAAGCCCTGGTAAGTTGGTAAGTCTAGCCTCCAAAGGGCTGGAACAACAAATTCATGTATATAAGCATGACCATGGAGAGGGAGAGAAAGGAAGAGCAAAAACCCAAGAGAAACACGATTGGCTAAGAGGGTAGAGAAGTTTTATAGGCAAAGGGGGATTGTAGCAGGGTGAACAGGGAGGTTAATAATGTTAACATTGGTTGAAGGTGAAGGTGGGAGGGCAAATAGTTGAGGACACATAGTACCAGCATCAGGAAGTTACCAGTAAAGCAATGTTTTGTGGTTCTTGGAATCTAATTGGCTAGGAGGGGAGACAGTTTCTCATTCGTTCAGAAGATCAAAGCCTTGATTTTATGATAACTTCTAAATTTTGTATTATTTCTCTAACATTTCTTATTTTTCAGTGTCCTTCAGGAACCTCTTTTTGTACATTCATTGCTCTAATGGATGTTGTTACGGTTATGACACTGCTACTCCCCTGCCCCTAAGTCTCTGCCCCCACCTTCTGAAGGCTAATTTTTTGAAAATTTGCCCAGGCAGCTCCAGAGAGAATTTCTGATTCTGCTTACATCCTATGTTTTCTGCCTAATCTCTGTAGGTTAATTTCATTGTGAGGTGGCATGCAATTAATGAGACTTATTATGTTAATGAGCATAGAAGTTATTATTTAATAATTATGTTAGCGATGAAAACAGTTATAGGTTAATTGTTACAATTACTGTTAAAATGACAAGCTGAGGGATGAATTTATATCTATAGTTCAATTGAAAAGAAATTTAAACATAGAATTGTGAGCAAGTGACTGGTTTGTAGGAGACAAAGAATGTGTTTATACATGTAAAAGTTAACAGCTATCAACCTCACCAGTAAATGTGGAACAAGAAAGATTTTGACATAGAGACTTTGCACAGAGCAATCTTAGGTTTTTATTTTTTTTAAAGCAAAGTAAAACTGAGAGAAAACTACTCCCGTTTGGAAGGCCATCAATAGATAAAATATTGGGACCTTATGTGGATTCTAATGTCAAGGTCAAAAAAGTATCAACAGAAGAAAAGCCATAACCGGATCAGAAGACTTGCCTTCTTGGTCACTAAATAGCCATTGACTTTGGACAGTTCATTTTACCCTCTTTGTATCTCAATTTCCTCATCTGTCAAAAAAAGGCGTTAAAATTCTATGTAGATGAACATTTATGGAGGCATTGACTTCCACACACCAAAGCAACGAAGGCTGTTCCCTGGAGTGGGCCTAAATATCGATGAAGTGTGTGTGTGTGTGTGTGTGTGTGTGTGTGGTGTGTATGCATGCTTGCTCACAGACACATGCAGACATGACACCAGGAAAAATTCTATAATTAGTCTTTGCAACGAGAAACCTTTATGTGTAAAGGAATAGTCTTAAAAATCTCCTTAAGACATTTGCATGTGTGTTGCAAAAGCTATTTGTTGTTACCAGCTATGCAGGCTATGAGGGCATGTCTGAGTTCTGGGAGGGAGTGTCATGATCAGTAAACCATGTCTGCCCTAGCCATGCCTTTACAGTAACTTCTGATTTTTCACATTTTCTTTATTAATATTATTTAAAAATTTAGTCTAAAATTTTTTTTGGACACATATCCATTATTCTCCTTGTTTTGCTTGGACTCATAGACTGTTGATTTGAGAGGGACCCTAGAACTCACCTAATTTAACTGTGTCATTTATAGATGACAAAACTAAGGACCAGAGAGGGGAGCATATTTGTCTGAACTTATAAAAAATCCCACAGACAGCAGAGCCCGGTGGGCTGCAGTCCATGGGGTCACAAAGAGTCAGACACAACTGATGTGACTTAGCATGCAGCACGCACAGGGTGAGCTGTAGCAGATTTGGAACTAGAACTCCAGTCTTTGCTGCTGCTGCTAAGTTGCTTTGGTTGTGTCTGACTCTATGCTACCCGATAGATGGCAGCCCATCAGGCTCCCCCGTCCCTGGGATACTCCAGGCAAGAACACTGGAGTGGGTTGCCATTTCCTTCTCCAGTGCATGAAAGTGAAAAGTGAAAGTGAAATCGCTTAGTCGTGTCCAGCTCCTAGCGACCTCATGGACTGCAGCCTACCAGGTTCCTCCACCCATGGGATTTTCCAAGCAAGAGTACAGGAGTGGGTTGCCATTGCCTTCTCCCCAGTCTTTGACTCCTTGTTAAATGTTTTGTATATTCTAAGCTTGCCAGGACTCATTATAAGATATGTCATGATTGTATATCATTTTATATTGGTAAAGCATTTTATAATTTTTAAAACAAATATATCATTTCAGTGCTTCCTTATAACATCCAATAAGGAAGATTCCGGCAGCTTTGTCTATATTTTAGCTACATGAGAAACCCTGAAATTCCCTTGTTCAGGTCACATGATAAGTAAGAGTTAGCAGGGCTACTAGAAACCAGTCTTTCTAGTTCTTTCTGGTTTATTGCTCTTGCATTGCTCCATGCTATAGAAAAATAGGGGATGGAAATATTAGGATTTATTTTAAAAATTCTAAAGCTGATTTAAATTTACCTTGTAAATAATTTTTCAAAATATCAATTCATCATATTCATATCAACTCATCTAAGAATTTCCCTTTGGCATATTTTGCCCTGACTCTATGCGATCTCTGCAGTAGCAGAAAGAAACAGACTAACACTTGGGCTGTGAATAGCACCACTCTATAAGAACTGTTCTGTGCACTGTTCATGGATCAGGAATCTCAGCCATGTGATACTGTCAATGCTGCTAATGAAACCCTGGGCCTGGCTTCCCAGATGGCTCAGTGGTAAAGAATCTGCCTGCCAATGCAAGAGACACAGGAGAGGTGGATTCGATTCCTGGTTGGGAAGATTCCCTGGAGGAGAAAATGGCCACCCACTCTAGTATTCTTGCCTGGAGAATCCCATCGACAGAGGAGCCTGGCAGGCTCACGGGGTCGCAGAGTCAGACGCAACCGAGCGACTAAGCATGCAAGGCCTGTAGAGGTATTAAAAGAAGAGTGCAAATAAACGTAAGAATTTGGAAGAATAAGAATGGGGAAAGTGACCTAGGACACAGAGGTTGAAGAAGAGGACCCCAAGGTGGGGATGGGTGTAGTACCACAGTCAGTGCTGTAAGGGCTCAAAGAGCTTGGGGGCAGGAGGTGACTGGTATCAGGGGCTCAGAATTTGAATCTAAAATTGCTCCTTTCCCCAGGTCTTTGGGCTTCCCTGGTGGCTCACTGGTAAAGAATCCACCTGCAAGGCAGGAGGTGCAGCTTCGATTCCCGGGTCAGGGAGATCCCTTGGAGAAGGAAATGGCAACCCACTCCAGTATTCTTGTCCAGGAAATCCCACGGACAGAGAAGTCTGATAGGCTGCAGTCCATGGGGTCATAAAGAGTTGGACATGACTTAGCGACTAAACCACCACTGCCACACCGGGTCTTTAATTGACCTATTTCCGGCTCCATTTGATAGGATGCAGGGTAGCAGCCAAAATGAACGAAACTACATTTAGGTTTCCCCAGGTCCTGGTGGATATGGCCGGAATTAATAAAAAGGGCTAGGAGGTATGAAGATAAGCTTATAATGACAAAACTAACATTTATTGAGTTAATAGTTATTAAAATTAGTTTCCAATAATAAATAACACATATTGAGTGCCAGCCCTGTTCTAAACTCTGGGGGTAGGTATTGAGATGTTGAATTCTCACAACTCTATGAAATAGTACCCTTTTACAGATGAGAAAATTGATGTGCAAAGAGGTGACATAGCTTGCTCATGATCACACAGCTAGTAAGTGGCAGTTAGGATTCAAAGCAGAGTCTTTGGGACTAATAGCCAGCCTACCCAAGTCAATGTTCAGTAAATAGTGATACCAGAAAGGATTGATTGCCTGGGTCCTCTAATGCCATCACCGCTTGCTAGGCAGGCAGTAACTTGAGGTGCAAACTGTGGGCTCAAGTGTACAGTCAGCCACTGAGGATGACTGTGTGCAGACTGGCCATTCCATATTCAGTGTGTCAGCTTCCTGTGCGACTGTGAAAACCACTTAGCTGACAGATGTGCCAACCACTGCCTCACCAGTGAGTGGTTCTCTGCCTGAACTGGAATATGCCGGTGTCAACGGAGGTGTGCAGAAAAGTGTGGTGTAGCATTTTCCAGCCCTCCTTCACTGCTAGGTTCTGGGGGTATACAGTATCATGCCCTTTCAAGGGTAGAGGGAGAATCAGTCATGATAGGTGTTAGAATCAGGTCAGGGCTATTGGCAGCTTGCTGTGAGGGAGGAAAAAGGGATTAGGGATAGGAGTGATTCTCTGTCCTCATTGATTTCAGAGGCTGTTTACCTGCAAGTGTTTCTGCAACTTTCTTTCTCCTTTTGAACAGATTCACAGTGGAAGGAAGAGATTTGCTCACTGGTGGCTCTGAGAGGCCTGCAGAGCTTAGAGCTGCCAAGGTCAGGAAATGGAACACATGCTTTTTGCCAAGGCAATTTTTTTTTTTTTCTCATCAGATTAGTGGTCATGCAAGGAAAAGGGCCAGTGATAGGTCCAGAGGCAAGTATGGGGGGAAGAAATAGCCACAGCCTCCTGTGTGTTAAGAGTTTAGGATCAGAGCAGCTTGAAATTGTCTGTTCAGTTAAAACAGGGACCTGCCTTGAGGTATTGGTTTCTGAGTGCTGGCTTGAGGAAGGTCAAATAGAATCTATACCATTGCTTTTGCTGTAGTTGTTATGAGTCATCAGCGGAATCATGAATTCAGTTAAAGCAGAGCAATAGGATTTAAAATAAGTAGAAATGATCTACTTTCTGGGTGAGGACATGCAAGATTTCCTTTGTTCTCCCAAGATAATTTGCCATTTTGTAGATTACAGGTCAGTGATGATGTTGAGTATTTTTTGAAATTGTCTAGCTTCCTGGCTCTTTTAGGAGATAACCGAGGAGGAAATACTCTTTTATTTATCCTTGTGAAACATTCCCTGTGATACTCCAGGATCTCCCCCTGCACCCAGTGGATACAAATATCTGCAGATATGCAAATGCTAAACTACATTATTAAACTATGCACATCCTCCCATATACTTTAAAATCTCTAGATTACTTAGAATACTGAATACCATGTAAATGCTATATAAGTAGCTGTAAATACAATGTAAATACTAGCCAGTAAATTCAAGTCTTTGTTTATGGGAACTTTCTAGAATTTCTTTTTTTCCTGAATATTTCTGATCCCAGGTTGGTTGAATCTCAGCATATAGAACCCATGGATAGAGGGCTGGCTGTACTTGTTTTCCAAATCCAAAGAGAGTAGATGGTGTGAACATTATCTGGCAAATCCAGGGCATTGTTATTAGCTGTCAATATGAAAAATGTTTAATAAGGTTACTTTCCCCTTTGAGTATAGCTAGGCATGCAACGGGAGAGCATGCTGCCCCCAGGGTACTATTTATAAGTAAATTCAGTGAAGGAGGGGCTCCTTGCTGCTAAAACCTATTGGGCTGCTGGGGAGGGGCTTTGCTCGGCTGCTTTCAGGTCAGTGAGGCAGAAGGACATAACACAGCTGGATGGCAGCTCATGGTGGTGCTGAGTCTCCATCCACTCATAGCCACTGGGTCTTCCTTTGAAGTGTCACCTTTGGGAAGTGCTCATAAGAGCTGTTACAATCACTGTGGTGAGGGTTTGTGCTGTGCATAGAGGGGCTATGTGGCAGCTCCCTGCTTAAAAAGAAATGGAAGCACAACTGACCCTGGACAAGGACCAGTCCTTGCTGATGCTGGGACTCCAGAATGAGATGCAATCCTACTTGAATCAAGCTCTGTGCCCCAGCCTGGAGGTGGCTAGCTCCCTCCACTAGAGGAAGAGCGGGAGTCTGCAGGGTAAACTCTTTGTGATAGATCCAATGGAAGGAGCATTTCTCTAGGAGGATTGTGGAACTTAATGTCTTGGAGTTACTACTATTTGGAGAGCATCTCCATGGAGAGATTGGCTTTCTGCAACACTGGAGCCTGGAGTCTTGCTCAGGGACAGCTGGGCACCAACATGGCTTTGTCTGCTCTGACGAGGATAAGGCAGAAAGCCTTGGCTGACAGTGCATTTGATTTAAGATCTGGGAGGACTTGAGGCATTCTCCAAATGGAAACTCACAGAATGGTAGAGTCACGGTGATGTGAGCCTGAGCACAAATGGGCAGGAATCTGTTCTCCCTCAACGCTGGCAGAGAAGGAAGCTGGGGCAGAGTCTTTGCACCTGCTCCTGGGCCAAGAAGCCTCCCTGCTGGATTCTCTGCATCCCTGGTTACACAGGATGGGAAACTGCACGGATGTGGCCTCTACTCACCATTTGTAATAATGCTGCAAATAATTTCTCCATTTTAGCTTTGTTTATTTTAAAGTGTGTGTGTGTGTGTGTGTGTGTGTGTGTGCACATGCACAGGAAGGGGGAGTAGGCTTGAACTAAACCAAATATGAAAATTAAAAGTACTAAATTTTCTGAAATTTGAGTTTGACCAAGGTGTTACCTAATGGCTAAACTGTAAATAAACCACATTTAAAAGAATCTGATGAATTAAATTGAGCCAGAACTAAAGTCGTACTGTTTTTAACTTTTAATTTTTTTGCATAATTTCAGACCTATAGCAAAATTGCAAGACTAGTACAAATGCCTTTCATGTAGATTCCCCAATATTAACATTTTACTGTTTTTGTTTTTATCTCTCTCTGCCTCTCTCACTTCTTGACTATTTAAGATGAAGTTGCAGACATGATGCCTCTTTGCCTATAAACTCTTCAGTGTGTGTTTCATAAAAATAAGGAAATTCCTTTACATAGCCAGAGAACAGTTATCAAAATCAGAAAGTTAATACAGTTCTATAAACCTCACTCAGATTTTGCCAGTTGCCCTAATAATGTCTTTTATAGCAGAATAACCCCCCAAATCAAATATTCCTTTAGTTGTCATGTCCCCTTAGCTCTCTTTGTTTTGGAAAGGTATCCTAGTCTTTCTTTAAAGCAATGCATATTTAAAAGTATCTAGAGTAGATTAAAGGAGGGAATCAAAATATTGTGGAGCCTGCCAATTTTCATTTCATCTTTGTAATGGAATTACACAGTCTTAGAATTTTAGCTGGATACATGATCACCTACTTAAAGACTATCTTTCCCAGGCGATCTCTAGTTGTGACCCTGTGACTAAAATAGGAAGCAAGTAGAAGTAATGGGTACAACTTCTAGATCAAGCCCTTAATGGGAATGATTGTGTCTTATTTACATACTGTTGCAAGGGAGAATAACGATATGATAGCAGGACAACTCCCTTGGACCGTGAGGCTCATCAACAACCTGATAATGTGGAGCAGCCATGCCAGCCCTTGTCTGTCTAATTACCCCTACCCTCTGTTCCTCTAAAAAAATTAAGGACTTGAAACCCTCCCCCCCTCCACAGTTTTATTTTGTATGAGTCATTCTTATTTTGGGTATGAGAGCATTTGTACCAGTATGCAGTTGTCTGAACCACTATTTATGGAATTGTTCAAATCTCTGGAATAGTTCTGCCAAAGGAAAAAAAAAAGCACAAAATTTTACAAACTACTAACCATATACCAATGAGGTGAACTTGTATTGCAATTTTTTCTTGGTAATTTTATCAAGACTGGAAAATGTTGTCCCCTTTATGCTTTTATTAATTCTTTTAGTAATTGCATTTACTCATTTGCATTGGTGCCAAAGTTGTATTCTTTATGAAATTACAAAACTGTCTTTGTTATGCAAATTTAAAGTAGAGAAATTTTGGGTTGAAAGATCTGCCCCTGCAATTTCCATATGTTGGCATCAGGTGGCAGTAGAGCTATATATGTTCTGATCAGCCTTGTGTAACGGGGCTTTCACTGATGACATAAGCACGAGTTTCTGAGCTAAAACATTGGATACACTATGATTTAGTTATTTTAGAAATGCAATACAAAGTAAAGAAAAATTATTTCACAGAAAATACAAATAGAAATCTCATATACATTTTTCATATGTTCTTTAGCACAACCCCTGGTGGCTCAGAGGTTAAAGCGTCTGCCTCCAATGTGGGAGACCCGGCTTCGATCTCTGGGTCGGGAAGATCCCCTGGAGAAGGAAATGGCAATCCGCTCCAGTATTCTTGCCTGGAGAATCCCATGGATGGAGAAGCCTAGTAGGTTACAGTCCACGGGGTCGCAAAGAGTTGGACATGACTGAGCGACTTCACCTTACCTTACCTTAGCACAACCAAGCTAAAACATGGTCTTGATATTAAACTTGCAAAAGACTTTATTTCTTATTTTCTATTTCTTATAGAACCACTATTATGAACACTCCTTTTTCTTTATTGCTTTTTCAAGAGAGGTAGTACTCTCTATCATGATCTAGACAAAAGGCTAGCCTTTCTGGTCAACTACAAGGGCGTAAATTAAACTTTTCTCTTTAGCTTCTTGCTCAAATCCTTTCTTATTTCTACAAATTTAGCAAGAGTGAAGAAATTGTAAATGATTGTTCTTTAAGCATGTTAAAATCTTGTGTTCATCATGGGTTAAACTACATGTAGTATTCTACCACTTAGAAGTCTTTCCAAAAATTTCCCTCCCAAGTCAACATAACTTGGGAACCTACTTGACCAAACATGCATACGTACGTGGGTGTTTACTCAGTTGTGTCTGACTCTTCATGGCCCTGTGGACTGTAGTCCACCAGGCTCCTCTGCCTATGGAATTTTCCAGATGAGAATACTGGAGTGGGTTGCTGTTTCCTATCCTAGGGGAGCTTCCCAACCTAGGGATTGAACCCGTGTCTCTTGTGTCTCCTGCAGTGACAGGAGAATTTTTACCACTAGTGCCACCTAGGAGCCAAGCTTTAAAAACCTTAATAGCTTTGTTTAGTACCTGGGTTACCAAATGTAACACGTAGAAGAAAACAGGGAAGTTGAGCCAAAGTGAACAGTATCTGGACTAGTTTAATGATCTCAGATAATTTCTGCTTTCCCACTAACAGGGGCTCCAGGAGAGAATGGGAGAGGAATCTTCTGTGTCTCCAAGCAAAGATGTAAAGAAGACAGAAGATGTTGTGGTCATAAGGGAGGGTAAGTCTGGTGTAAGGCTGTCACTTGATCTTTGTCCTGGGGCTGTTAGATCATTGTACATGGGATTGGGACATCTGCTTCCTGATGCATTTTATTTGGAATTTCCACTGTCAGTTGGGCTAGAAATAGTATAAATGTCAGGCACACAATTCACAGGTTTGGGTTCTGAAATCCTTGCAAGAAGGTAGAAAATAAAATATGCAACTCTTTGTCTTACCCAGGGGCAAAAACATCCCTGGAAAGTTACTTTCTTTTTTAGATGAATTTGGGCCTACAGCTCTGTCCACAGCCTCAATTATGGTCCCTTTTGAGTCTTTTTCTTTATTTTCATATGGACTTCTATAAAATGGAAAGGAATTACACACACATCCATGCATACACATACACACACACATGTGTGTGTACATATATCAATATAATTCATAGCTTCATTTATTTCAAGGAACAGTATGAAACATATGAGCCAAAACAAAATGAGCTGTTCATTGATGAAACGTTTACTGAGTACCTGCTATGTGTCTGATACTCTATTAGGTGATGTGATGTCAAAGATAAAAATAAATGGTTTTTACTGCCACAGTGTCCTCCACGCAATACTTCTGTTCTAAAAAAGTGTAAAGAGTAGTCTTATGAGAGACACAATATTATTGAGGCTGCCAGTTTTCCTTTAATTTCTATTTTTTAAATATATGAATCACTGACATATAACAAGTGCTTAGTCTTTCTTAGTATTTTCCTTTAATACAGAAAAGTTAAGGGAAAAACTTTAGAAGCATGAGACTCAGACTCAGCTACCATGTGACTCAGACCTCAAAGTGGGCAGTATTCTGGAAATGGTAAATCCCCGTATAATAGGGAGCAGTTTCCCTAGGACATTTTCACTGCTGAAAAGGACAATTTCGGCAGAATTCCCTCACTCTCAGTTGTTTTTCTAAATTCTTTTCTATATACTGAATGCATTTAGACCTCACAACAATGCTAGGAAGTATTATTTCTATTCTCATTTTATAGATGAGAACTGGTGCAGAGCGTGGATTAACTTGTCCCAAGGTTACATGTTATGCATTGGCCAGGATCCAAACAAAGATGGCCAGGCTCCAGGATCTGCACTGTTAACCAATTCTCTGTACACTTGTGGTCTTCAGTGAGGGAGAAGGGGAGTCCATAACAAGAAACACACACCTCCCATTTTGGAATTTTATTTCCATTCAGCTATCAGTAATTGAGAAATCAGCATAACCAGTCTGTGATTTAGACACCAGGGACCCAGAATTCTCAAGAACTTTCTATGAAGTAGGGGAGATGGACATATCTGCAGATAGCTATGGTGAAGGGCAGAAAGCAACAGTGCTGTAAGAGGCTAAGAGAATACTCCATCAGTACAAAGAAGGAAGCCCAAGAGGAAGTAACCTATTCTGATTTTAGTGGTTGGAATATCTCACTAGAAATGACTGTTAGATCTATGTTAAATAGAATTTTCATTGCCCAGCTTATTTGGAATGGGCAATTCTTGATTCTTTCCTTGTTGGATAGACTTTCTTTTTTACCTCATTATATGGGGCTAACTAAAGTCTATCAACCATCAGCAGATATTTAGACACATGCAAGGGTGGATGTTTCTGTCCTCAACCTAATGGCCGCCACTTTATTCAGTTGTCTTCATTCAACTCAGAGTCTCAAGACTCTCATCTCATTGTTGAGTAACTGTGAAGTGATTTCTTTGACTTACCCACTGACCTTGAGCTCTTTTAGGGTAGAGGGAAAGCCTTCTGGCTGGCAGCCTTAGACCTATCCTGGAGTCAGGCACTCACATACTGAAAAATAAATATATGTGAAATGAATGAAATACAAACAACTGACCCTAGGAATAGGGGGAAAAAACCCACCACCTATTTATCATAGTTCAGCTCAGTTCAGTTGCTCAGTCATGCCCAACTCTTTGCGACCCCAAGGACTGTAGCATGCCAGGCTTCCCTGTGCATCACCAACTCCTGGAGCTTGCTCGAACTCATGTCCATCAAGTCGGTGATGCCCTCCAACCATCTCATCCTCCATCGTCACTTCTCCTCCTGCCTTCAGTCTTTATCATATGGCCCCATCCAATACACTTTTGACCCTCTTAATGAGGACAGAAGCTGTTCATTAAATAAATTAAGCACTAAGTTGAGAACACGAATGTCAATATAGACACAGGCTGTTAATTTTCTGGTCACTGAAGCATCCAGTGCTCAGAACACCGCAGTGACTGTACCTCCACTAAACAGCAGGTGATTGAAACATGGCTAAAAGGGACAAGGCCAACATGGAGCTCACACAATTTGATAGAATTGTCCAAAATGAGATCCTCTTCCCTTTTGAAAAATGGATGCTCCTTGGCAGCAAACTTTGAAACTATCTAAGTGATTAGACCTATCTGTTCCCTTTTGACTGTTTTATTTCCATTTTAAAATAGATTGTACCATTTCTTACTTGTAATTTGGCCTAATGTTGCCTTGAAATAAGAGGGTGATAAAGAAAGAGAGAAGAAATCTTTGATCATTCGTCATGCTATGGAAAATCTGACAGTGGCTTCAATTAACAGATGGGACCCCAGAGAATTTCTCAGGCTGATCTTCCCCCAGTGCTCTGTCTAATTGAGTAGAGGAAAATAGCCTTAGCAGCGACCTGGATAGCTGCCGAATGAAGCCATCGCTGTTTCACTGAAGCTAAAATCTCTGTCATGCTCTGGGCTTTTTTTTTTTTTTTTATGCTGATCTGGCAGGCTACTGAAGCATAGCAGTCAAAGGGTGATGGCATTAGTGAGATGCAGTGGGAAAAGTGCTGGAATGGAACCTGAGAGTCTCAGCCAGCCTTGAGATCTTAGAGGGGGCTCCGTTCTTTTCCCTGTCTGGCCTCAGTTTCCACGTTTATAGCATCATCGGTTGGAGTAGATGATTTCCTGGGTCTTTCTCAATTCTGACATTTAGTAAATCCTTCTCACCTTTTCTTCAAAAGTCTCTTAAAAGGATAGATTTGGAAAATCCTTGCTTGGGGCATACACAGCTGCTATCTTACAAATGGAATGTTCATAAGTGTGTTTTTGACAGTTGGAGGCAGGGTGAGATCAGTGGGGAGGACAGACTATGAGAATGTCTTTGCAAAGGCATCTGGGAAACTCTTCATCCTCCTTCCCCCTCCCATGCCTATCCATCCCCCACAACTGCTGCAGGGATCTACCTAAAACACTAAGTCTTTAACATCTGTTTTTCTTCTGGTTAATGCAAGCCACAGGAGTAGGGACCACATTAGTCTTGTCCAATGACGTATCTTTTAGCTTTGTCCTAGCACAATGCCTTGCCTAGAATAAATGCTCTATTAATGTTTGTTGACTGAATAGAATGTATACATGTTTAAAACTTTTCAATGGTTAACCGTATGTTTTAGTTTCCAGGTTAAAGCTTAATACTTTAATTTATGAATTCTTTCATGATTTTCGCCCTAGTTATCTATCCTCCTCTTATACAGCCCTTCTGGATATATTCTTCCCTCCAAGTAACTATAATCTCTGCAGACCTCTGAGGATATCACAACGTTGGGCATTTTTGTGCCTTATGCCTGTTACATTTCCCACGGATGCTTTTCTCCTAGTGCTCTAGCAATTAACTAGTTCATCAAAACTCATATCAAATTCCAGTTGTTCTGGAGAGTCTTTTCTGATCTTCTCCCTCCATTATGATTTATGATGTCTCTTTTTAGGTTCCCATGGCATCCAATGTATCATGCTACAGTTATTATCATCCATAGCACACACTCTAGAATATGTTAATGCCCATTCAGTGGTTTTTAAAAGGAATGATTTAGCAAGTTAAGCTCTAAGCCTCCATTTCAGACCCATACTGTGTCTGTATTTTCTCCTTTTCAGTCATTCGTGAGGTCTCAGAATCTCAATCTGCTCCCTGGTCTTGGGGTTCTTCCACCTCTCAAAACTTGGCTAAGTTGTAGAAGTCATATGTTGACTGCTTCATGGAAATACATGATAAAAATAACAAGCTGATTCTAGAAGCTTAGGAAATTTTTGCAGTCACTTTCTCTTCCTGTCTTCTTCATCCCTTTCTGTGATGATACTGGAATCTCAGGCTTCTGCCTTCTAATTTATGCTCAGAGTTGGAGTTCCCTAATCATTTTAATTCCTTTGATTTAATCTTCAGATTTCTTCTTCTTGTTATTGTTCAGTTGCCAAGTTGTGTCAGACTCTTTGTGACCCCTGAACTACAGCACACCAGGCCCTCCTGTCTTCCACTATCTCCTGGAGTTTGCTCAAAACTCATGTCCATTGAGTTGATGATGCCATCCAATCATTTCATCCTCTGTCTCCCCCTTCTCCTTTTGCCTTCAATCTTTCTGATCATTAGGGTCTTTTCTGATGAGCTGGCTCTTCGAATCAGGTGACCAAAGAATTGGAGATTCAGCATCAGATATCTTATGAACCCCATTTTTTATGATTGAACCCCTCTTGGGTCTGAGGATATGGCTAAGGCAATCTATTGCTGCATAGCAAATTAGCCATAAACTTACCAACTGAAAATAAAAAAATATTTATTTCACATCAATAATAGTATAAATATTTATTATTTCTGAAGGCTATTCATTCAGAAGTGGCTTGGTTGTGTGGTTTTGGTTCAGGGTATCTCATAGGCTCTCAAGCTATTGTCTGGGCTGTAGCCTTAACTGAAGACTTGACTGAAGGATGGTCTTCATTCCCAACGTCATTCCCATGGTTGTTGGAAAGTCTCAGTTCTTGCAGACTCCTAGGCTGAGGTTCTCACTTCCTCACTGGCTGTTGACTGGAGGCTTCTTCAGTCCCCTTCCTTGTGGCCCTTTCCATTGGGCAGCTCAAAACATAGCAGCTAGCTTCTTCGGAACTGACAAATCATTACTTCTGCCGTATGCTGCTGGTCAAAAAGACCAAGTCCTGGTAAAACATGGGAGGGACTAGCAGAAGAGCGTGAATAACAAGAGGTTGGGGCTTTCTATCTGTAATGGAAAATAGCATTTTTGAGGACTTCCAAGCTGGCTGGGGCTCAGTCCAGATGGCCTCTGGTCTATTTGGGAATAATTTTCTCTGTGCACTTCTTTATTGATGTTTTGGGATTTTAATCCAAACACTTTTTACCATTTTAGATACATCATTTCAGCTGATGTAGCTTTTGACTCTTTGGAAGAAATATGAGCATCCCATACAATTAAGAGTGTAGAATGCAGTCTTGGCCTTAAGCCATCATATTTCCTAGGCTCCAAATGGCAAATTAGAATAAAAGTTTCTAATTTTGCTTTATAAGCATGGCATTATTTTCAGCACATTGACGGCGGGTGTCAGGAGGGCACAGGAGTGCCTAAGGCATGCTGACATGATAGATTTAAAAAACAAAATCACCTGCTTTGTGGTTATTTCCACTGCTTATATATTATACTTCTGTGTTATTCACATAAGTGAGTTTCTAATTAGTTAGAAGTCATTAAGAAAAGACAATCAATGCTATTGTTCTCAGAACTTAGTAGATAAATTGACATGACAGAAACATTTCCAAGGGAATATATTTTGAGGTCAAAGGATTAGATTATGTTGTCATGAAGTGAGCATACAAACATGCAAGGTCTCCTGGTCCGTGTAGTCCTGCACTTTTCACAGCTCAGCTACTGGACAGTGGTTTTCAAAATAACATGTGTAGAGTTCAGGGGGGTGGATAGGGTAGGGGAAAGAGGTCATGGTTAAGGCCAGCCCTGCACAAGAAGTTTTCAACCCCTCCTTTCTTCTCTTTCTGCAAGCAGAGTAGCTCTATAATTTTTTTTAAATTGGTTTCCACATAGCAACAATTTCATTTTGAGAAAAGATTTAGCAGCTTGAAAAAGAAAAGAATCTACAAACTTCCAGCCTGGGAGATAATAATTGAAGCATCTTGGGAGGATATCTTTGAGTAGGTGAGACTTTTTTGGTAACCAAGAGAGTGATCAGAGAGAGAAAGTGGGTGGTTCTTCAAAATTTTCCTTTGAGGAAACTGAATCTTTTTCTTATTACGTTGCTTCTTTCAAAATGCTGGCACAGCAAAGGAAACCATAAACAAAGTGAAAAGACAACCTATGGAATGGGAGGAAATATTTGCAGTGGTGTGACTGACAAAGGCTTAATTTCCAAAATATACAAATAGTTTATGCCAACAAAAAACAAACGGTCCAATTGAGAAATGAGCAGAAGACCTAAATAGGCATTTCTCCAAAGAAGACATACAGATGGCCAAATAGGCATGTGAAAACATGCTCAACATCACTAATTATAAGGGAAATGCAAACCAAGCGTACAATGAGGTATGACCTCACACGAGTAAGAATGGCCACCATTAAAAAGTCTACAGATAAGAAATGCTGGAGAAGGTGTGAAGAAAAAGGAACCCTCCTACACTGTAGTGGGAATGTAAGTTGGTGTTACTAACACAATTTTGCAAATCAACTATGTGTTAGTGTTAGTTTCTCAGTTGTGTCCAGCTATTTGTGACCCCATGGACTGTAGCCTGCCAGGCTCCTCTGTCCATGGAATTCTCCAGGCAAGAATATTGGAATGGATTGTCATTCCATTCTCCAGGGGAAGTTCCTGACCCAGGGACAGAATCCAGGTCTCTGTCATTGCAGGCAGATTCTTTACCATCTGAGCCACTAGGGAATCCCATAATCAACTGTATTTCAATTTGAAAAATGGTGTTAACTGTTAAAATTACCATCAAAAGTCTCAGGCTATTCTCCCAAATAATAAATCAATTTTCCAAGGGGTCCTTTGGCATTCTGAAGTCACTCAGGGCTTAGTCAGGTGTGGGCTCCTCAATGGTGGTGCTGTTGACATTTTTGGCTGGATAATTTTTTGCTGTGGGGGCCACCCTATGCATTGTGCAATGTTTAGCAGCATCCCTGGCTCCTAGCCACAGGATGGCAATAGCATCTTCCCTCCCTCAAGTTCAGTTCAGTTCAGTCGCTCAGTCATGTCTGACTCTTTGCGACCCCATGGACTGCAGTACTCCAGGCTTCCCTGTTCACCAGCAGCCCTGAAGCTTGCTCAAACTCATGTCCATCGAGTCGGTGATGCCATCCTATCATCTCATCCTCTCTCGTCCCCTTCTCCTCCTGCCTTCAGTCTTTCCCAGCATCAGGGTCTTTTCCAATGAGTTAGTTCTTCTAATCAGATAGCCAAAGTATTGGAGTTTCAGCTTCAGCATCAGTCCTGCCAATGAATATTCAGGACTGATTTCCTTCAGGATAGACTGATTGGATCTCCTTGCTGTCCAAGGAATGCTCAAGAGTCTTCTCCAACCCCACAGTTCAAAAGCATCAATCTTTGGTGCTCAGCTTTCTTCACAGTCCAACTCTCACATCCATACATGACTACTGGATAAACCATAGCCTTGACTAGACAGACCTTTGTTGGCAAAGTAATGTCTCTGCTTTTTAATATGCTGTTTAGGTTGGTCATAGTTTTTCTTCCAAGGAGCAAGCATCTTTTAATTTCATGGCTTCAGTCATCATCTGCAGTGATTTTGGAGCCCTGCAAAATGTCTCTCACTGTTCCCACTGTTTCCCCATCTATTTCCCATGAAGTGATGGGTCCAGATGCCACGATCTTATTTTTCTGAATGTTGAGTTTTAAGCCAACTTTTTCACTCTCCTCATTCACTTTCATCAAGAGGCTCTTTAGTTCTTCTTCACTTTCTGCCACAAGGGTGGTGTCATCTGTGTATCTGAGGTTATTGATATTTTTCCTGGCAACCTTGATTCCAGCTTGTGCTTCATCTAACCTGGCATTTTGCATGATGTACTCTGCATATAAGTTAAAAGAGCAGGGTGACAGTATACATCCTTGACATATTCCTTTCCCAATTTGGAACAAATCTGTTGTTCCATGTCTGATTCTAACTGTTGCTTCTTGACTGGCATACAGATTTCTCAGGAGGCAGGTAAGGTGATCTTGTATCCCATCTCTTTAAAAATTTTCCACATTTTGTTGTAATCCACACAGTCAAAGGCTTTGGCATAGTCAATAAAGGAGAAGTAGATGTTTTTCTGACCTCTGTTGCTTTTTCAGTGATCCAATGGATGTTGGCAATTTGACTCTGGTTCCTCTGCCTTTTCTAAATTCAGCTTGAGCATCTAGAATTTCTTGGTTCACTTACTGTTGAAGTCTGGCTAGAAGAAATTTGAGCATTACTTTGCTAGCAAGTGAGATGAGTGCAATTGTGCGGTAATTTGAGCATTTTTTGGCATTGCCTTTCTTCAGGATTGGAATGAAAACTGACCTTTTCCAGTCCTGTGGCCACTGCTGAGTTTTCCAAATTTGCTGTCATATTGAGTGCAGCATTTTCATGGCATCATCGTTTAGGATTTGGAATAGCTTGACTGGAATTCCATCAGCTCCACTAGCTTTGTTCATGGTGATGTTTCCTAAGCCCACTTGACTTCCCATTCCAGGATGTCTGGCTTTAGGTGGGTGATGACACCATCATGGTTATCTGGGTCATGAAGATATTTTTTTTTGTATAGTTCTTCTGTGTGTTCTTGCCAGCTTTTCTTAATATTTTCTGCTTCTGTTAGGTCCATACCCTTTCTGTCCTTTTTTTGTGCCCATCTTTGCATGAAATGTTCCCTTGGTATATCCCTACCCCAAGAGTACAATCAAGTGTGTCTCCAAACTTTGGCTAATGTCCCTGGGGAGGGGGTAAAATCACCCCTAGCTGAGAACCACTGATCTGGTGAGTACAGTGAATGCCCAAGGTGACAGTGCCATTTGGGGCCCCCGTTGAGCTTGAGTGTGAGGCACTGTCACTGCTTTTCATGTGGACTCTGAAGGTATTCTCCAAAGAGAAGTGCTAAGATATTTGGAATCAAGTTCTGGCATCGAGGGAAGAGGTCTTTCATCCCCCAAAATGATTTCTTGGAAGGTAGCAAACTCCTTCAATTGTACCAGTTCTGAAATTTTGTTATAAACCAAGCCTGGTTCATTACAGCTTTGTCTTGTTCTCAATCCAGTTGAATCTTTCACCCAAGGAGAAGCCAAAATGGAAAAAGAAAGGTATAGTGGCTTCAGAGTCCACCTGAAAAGGAGTGACAGTGCTTCACACTCAGCCTCAATCGGGGGCCCCAAATGGCATTGTCACCATTCGCTCTACTCACCAGATCAGTGGTTCTCAGCTAGAAGTGATTTTTGCCCCCTCCCCAGGATATTAGCCAAAGTCTGGAGATGATTTGATCTGCCTGATAGATCTTTTAGTAAAAGTTGGGAAGGAAGAATTGGGGAGAAATTCTGTTTTGAAGTCAGGCTTTGTCGCCAAAGTATTTCTCAGCAAGTATTTGTGGTGGAGTAGAGATTCTTACCTTGAGCTTCCTCCTGGACATTTCTAGATACCACCACTGCATTCTCTTCTTGTCAGTTAATCATAATATGTATTTCGTTTGCTTACTTGACACTTTACAAAATTTGCATTTCCCTCTTGCCTGGCTCCAGGCATGATAAGAGCAGCAAAAAGAATAACAAAACAAAAGCTTTCTTTGAAAAGAATTTGCCCCTAATTGATTGCAGCTGTAGCAGCCAAAGCCACCAAGGAAAAAGCCTGGCCTTTGGCTCTGCCCACGGGAAGCGGCCACGTGCTGACCTGTGATCAGTTACCTCGGGGGCACTGAGGGTCAGGGGTGTCTGTTTGAAATTTCCTGTCACAACAGTGTCATTTGCAGACACTGCCAGAGAGGAAACAGGGATGGCAAGGGCTTTCTCCTCCTTCATCAGATGCCTCCTCTGATAGTTTTTGCAGAGAGGTTGTAGAAAAGGAGGTGATTGCAGGAGTCCAAGCAGCAGGTGCTTCCGAGGCTGGGCTGTCCTTGGAGGGGAGGCCCCTGTTTCCTCTGTGGGTCCCAAAGGCAAGAGCAGAAACTCCAATAGGAACATGCAGCTTAAGAGACCTTTTGGAGCCCTCAGTTGTACTGAAGTGACAAAGAAATAGAAAAGTAGGTTTGTATTGGTTGGATGCTGCCAGTGGAAATGGTTGTATAAACGTCTAGAAGAATAAACTGGAACGTATTTTCAGGTGATTGAGTTAATGTCTTCATGTATGAATGTGAGAGTTGGACTATAAAGAAAGCTGGGCCCAGAAGAATTGATGCTTTTGAACTGTGGTGTTGGAGAAGACTCTTGAGAGTCCCTTGGACTGCAAGGAGATCCAACCAGTCCATCCTGAAGGAGATGAGTCCTGGGCGTTCATTGGAAGGACTGATGCTGAAGCTGAAACTCCAACACTTTGGCCACCTCATGCAAAGAGTTGACTCATTGGAAAAGACCCTGATGCTGGGAAAGATTGAGGACAGGAGAAGGGGACAACAGAGGATGAGATGGTTGGGTGGCATCACTGACTCAATGGACATGGGTTTGGGTGGACTCTGGGAGTTGGTGATGGACACGATGGCTTGGTGTGCCAAGCCTTGTGTTCATGGGGTCGCAAAGAGTTGGACATGACTGAGCGACTGAACTGACCTGAATGTCTTCAGAAATAGGGTTGATAATGATGGAGACTGGTATGTCTGATAGGAAACAGAATGAGACCACCTATGGAAGTAGGCCGAGCTTGGCACCTAATAAATAGTGGATAAAATGATAAAAGGGCTACCCTGGTGGCTCAGTGTTAAAGAATCTGCCTGCCAGTGCAGGAAATGGAGGCATGGTCCCTGGGTTGGGAAGATCCCTTGGAGAAGAAAACGACAACCCACTCTGGTATTCTTGCCTGGGAAATCCCATGAATAGAGGAGCTTGGCTGGCTACAGTCCATAGGTCACAAAGAGTTGGAAATGACTTAGTGACTAAAACAACAAAAAAAAGATAAAAATAATGATTGTCATTGTTATTAATTGCATAGGGGCTATTAATTACATATCCCTATAGAGATCCAAAGAAAAGGAGAGAACCGAGAGAAAGATGGAGATAATTCAGGCTTTCAGGCTAATTATGGCCTCAGTTACTTGCTTTAGGCAAGCTTTTGATTATCTGGGCAATTATCTGCCCTTGTATTAGTTTCCTTTTGGCTGCTGTAACAAACTACCACAGACGGAGTGACTTAGAACAACAGAAATTTATTCTCTCAATTCTGGAAGCCAGAAGTAAAAAATCAAGGTGTCAGCAAAGGCCATGTTCCCTCTCATTTATGCCCAGAGCAAATCCTGTTGAAATAGAAGTGTCCTCAAGGGCAGAAGAGAAGCCTGTTGGAGGGAGGGAAGGCTGGGGTTAGCGTGATGCTACTGGGCGAGATGTCCTAACATCAGCATTAACTTGCAGTTATGAGACTTAAAAAAAATTCGTCCCTGTGGAAGAGAAGGGGTGAATTGAGAGACTGAGTAGAGATGGTGGGGCTTATTCACAGATCATGTATAGTGGCTGAAGGCCAGAGAGGGGCTGGTGATGACTGATATCTTGCTTGAGAGACGGGAGGTATGACTGACAGCTGTGAGGGGCCTGGGATGGTAACCATACTGGGAGGGCAGTTGGTGAATTTGCTTTTAAAGAGTGGATTCTGGTCTCATTCAGCTGTAGGAAGCTCCTCCCTCACCTGTAGTATTACCACAACTTACAACCATCAATGCCAATTTTACATGTGGCTTCACCAATACGTGTGTGTGTGTGTGTGTGTGTGTGTGTGTGTGTGTGTGTGTGTGTAGTTGGGTCATGTGTCAGAGTTTCACGTCTCTAAAATATCAGTGTTTAGAAAAGAAAAACTCCTTGTAGTCTGTTTTGGATGGTTCTGTAGAGCAATTTGTACCAATCATTTAGAGTGATGTGTGGTACTCCAAATGATTTATTATTTGCAAAGGTAGGAAAATATACAGCTTCATATGCTGAGTCAATAATTAGTGAATAATCAACTCCACCAAAGAACTTCTGTAAATTTTCAAGTACCAAATGTTTCACTTCTCAAATATCTGTTTTTCTCAGTCGTTGACTGCCATTCAACCATTTAACTGGTTAATATGAGCGCCCAAGATAAATAAGAGGAGACCTTTTAACCCTTAGACTTCAAGTGACAGCTTGGACTAAACCATCAGCCTTCCACCCAAAGAAAACACAAATACAACCCTTAATGAAGTTAGACACAGACATGTTTTGAAGATCAGGTAATTTATTTTTTTGAAGGAGAGGAAGGGTAAAGAATTAAATTTTATTAATTGTATGTATATTTTCAGTCCCATTTAGTTTTGCAATACTGAAGAATTGCACAGAGTGGCTCAAATTATTATAAATTGCAGAAGAGGCCCAGACATGGTGAATTTTCTAAATTCAAGTTGTTTCTTTCCATGTTTTGGGTCTTTGTGTTTTGTTTCAAAAATGCTTTTCTCTACAATGATTTTGTACAATTTCAGTTTTTCTGATCAGATGTAATTACCTAAACTATGTATATAGTTTTTTCCTTCTCAGCATAATTTGGAAACATGTCATATGAATTCATGGTTTGCACAGTCCAGGAAAATGAAATCTTGAAATAGCCTCTTGGAGGTTCAGATTTGCAAACTACAAATACTCTCTCCTGTGCACGTGTGTGTATGCACACACGTGCACATCTATGGTATCTGAGAGAGAAAATTTCAGCAGGAAGGTCGAAGAGTAGAAATGGAATAAAAACAACAGTTGAGCTGAAGCAAGCTCCCAGAAACAGCTTGCCTCATCAGGGGGATGTTTTCTTGTCATTTCCTCAGTTCAGTATTGAATTGCTCCACTGTTCTCGTGGGATTGAATTTTAATTGAATAGACACTTTGATTGGAAATAGTTCTCCCCTGGTCAAGCAGATTTGCCTTCTCTCGGCATCATCACTCCTCCTTTCTGCAAGTGAGTCATGAGAATTGTGGGGTGCGAGTCCACACTTGGTTGAGTGGAAGAGTCAGTCAGAAAGTGATGTGATGGGCTCTTCATCCTGAAAGGAGAAGCATTTCCAGGTAGGAAAGAGGACTGATGAGTTAAAATGAGGGGGTGTGCGTGGTTTGTATTTGCTTCCTGGCATTACCTCAAAGAGAATATCACTCCGAAGAGCCCAAAGAGGGGGCAGGCCCACTGGGCGATTGCTCAGGGTGTTAAGATGTTACCAGACACGTTAGAAGTAGTGGCCCAGTTAACAGGTCATTATAAGAGGCCAGCGGAGAAGGCGATGGCACCCCACTCCAGTACTCTTGCCTGGAAAATCCCATGGACGGAGGAGCCTGGTGGGCTGCAGTCCATGGGGTCGCACAGGACTGAGCGACTTCGCTTTCACTTTTCACTTTCCTGCATTGGAGAAGGCAATGGCAACCCACTCAGTGTTCTTGCCTGGAGAATCCCAGGGACGAGGGAGCCTGGTGGGCTGCTGTCTATGGGGTTGCACAGAGTCGGACACGACTGAAGCGACTTAGCAGCAGCCTAAGAGGCCAGAGAAGCAGACAGCGTCCCCAGTGGAACTTGGAGAATAAAACATCTTCCGATGTTTGCTCTACTCCACTAAATAGATAGGAGGCTTTAAAGAATATCAGCCTGAAGTGACTCCAGACTGTTACGCTGTCTGGTGTTGCTCACATGACTGGATGCCACTTTGACCAGAGCCACTCAGAGTGTTCATGTGCTTCTCTGACCACTGCCTGTCGCAGGCCACAGTACCCCACGTGTTTCCAGAGCAGGAGACGCGGGAGGGAAGCCCACAGGCCACAGCAGCCCAAGTGTTCCATCTTGGTTATGCACCAAACAAACTCTTGGCCCTAGCCCCCACCTCCAAGATATTAATAATTTAAGATTACTTTCCCATTAAATATCAATGATTAATATGCTGTTTTCTCCAAGTCTGTTTCGTTTTTTCTGCCTGGAATCACTGACCATCTTTTCCTTCTTTCTATGGTCACATTCCGTGTTCGTGACGCTGGTCTCGTCCCTAGCTTCTCTCTCACCCATTTCTCTTAACTCCATCCTTCTATCCTTCAGCCCCGCCCTTTCAATCTCTCCCTCCTCCAGACACCCTACCTCTGTCTTTCTCACCTACCTATGTCCCGCCCGTGCGGAGGATAAGCTCGGCCATGGAGTGGAGCTTGGCTGGCAGACTGTAATCAGAGTTACATTTTAAAAGAACTATTTCCACATATTGATAAGAAGCTGCTAGAGTAAAAGGGTGAGTTGTAATTGTAAATTTTTCTCTCTCTGGCTGTTGAGCTCTATGGAATCTTACATAAACTATGAACAAATATTTCCATTGTAACATCTTAGAAATAGTCTCAAATTGTCACAATAAGAAAAGCAAGATGATTATGAGTGATTATAGAACTCCCACTAAATTCCAGGTAAGTTTGACCTGTTCTGGGCCACTGGAAAGGCCTGCCATCCACTGAGTGAGGTCTCTTCCAGACCTCTGTCTTTCTCAGCTTTAAGTTAGATTTCAAAACAAGCTTCACATTCTAGGTCAGACTGATTTAAAGATACAAATGATCAGAACCCTCCCCAAAATGTTACATGATAATAAACTTAAGGGTTAGCTCTGGTCTGTATACTTAAATATTCCTGGAAAACTCTTACAGGTATGTATCAGACCCATGAATGGAAAGAAATGAACAATTACTGAGTTATTATGACTTAGGAGTTTTATAAGTATTATTTTGTGCTGTTGTTTGGTCGCTCAGCTGTGTCCAACTCTTTGTGACTCCATGGACTGCAGCATGCTAGGCTTTCCTGTCCTTCACTATCTCCTGGAGTTTGCTCAAACTCATGTCCATTGAGTCAGTGATGCCATCCAACCATCTCATCCTCTGTTGCCCCCTTCTCCTCTTGCCCTCACTGTTTCCCAGCATCAGGGTCTTTATCAAAAGCCTATGTACTAACAAGTGTTAGTATTGAGCTTAAACTACCACAGCAAATAACTGCTATGCAGATATAAGTGACTTAAAATAGATTATCCTTCCTTTATAAGAATAGTCCAGTTTGGTTCCAGGACGATGGTATAAAAAATGGGGGTGAGTGAAGGGGGTGGGACCTCTGCTTCATGCAGAGACTCAGGACCCAAGCTAATGGAAGCTTCACCTTTTACACCCGGGGCTTCCAGGTTTTCTTTTACTGCCAACACTGGGGGGAGGGAGTAAGCAGAGCATGAAGAAGAGTGTGTGCATGGGGTAGAGGGTTATGATTCTGGCTTAGAAATTCCACCTTATTATTCCTGTACCCATTTCAATGACCAAGACTGAGTCTCAGGGACATCCTTGACATTAAGGTTGGCTGGCAGATGTAGCCTAGCTGAGTCCCCAGGAAGCAGAGGAAATGGAACATCTGATGAATGGCTGGTAATCTTTGTCACAGGCTCTAAATGGAAGAAATGATTATTCCCCATTTTACAGGTGAAGAAGTTTTAACTTATCCCTGATAACTCAGCTAGTCAGTGGCTGAGAAACAATTTGGGGGTGCAGGGTATCCTGGAACCTCCAAAAGTTCCTGTTTAAAGCCCTATAGTAATTATAGGTACCACTTGTTGAGCCCTTTCCCTTCATGATGATACTAAGCTGTAGATTTAGTACACCACAAGCACCAGTCCAGGTAATTGAGGCTCAGAGCTGTTCTGTAACATGTTTAACTAGAGCAAGGTAGGACTCAGGAACAGACTCCTTTTTTTTTTTTTTCAGACTCCATAGCCTATCTCTGGGCTTCCCCCATGGCTCAGCAGTAAAGAATCTGCCTGCAATGCAGGAGATGTGATGCCTGGGTTGGGGAGAGCCCTGGAGGAGGGCATGGCAACCCACTTCAGTATTCTTGCCTGGAGAATCCCATGGACAGAGAAACCTGGCAAGGTACAGTCCATAGGGTCACAAAGAGTAGGACCCAATTGAATCAACTGATCACATCTAGCCTATCTCCTATAGTCCATAGTCCTATAATACTTCCTATGCCGACCCCATAGAGATTCAGCTTTGGACTCATAAGAGTAACCTGATGGAATCTGGGGAGGGTTGGATCTACTAAGTTAGTGTTAAACTTTCCTTATGTACATTTTGCCCTCTCCTAAGCACAAGTTTGTTTTACTCCTGCTGTTTTAAAAATCAATTTTTTCCCTCTATTCATACAGCTTCGATTGGATGTCTAAATGCCAAAACAGACCTTTACATGGAATACTATTACAGTACTACTTTCCCCCACATATTCACAGATTTATTCTGCAAAAAATATGGGATGGGAATTATCACATAAACAAGTGTTTCCTGAGCACCTTATTACAGAGGAATGCCTGATGCTGGGAAAAGTGGAAATATACTATTGAGTCCCTGTCCTTCCTAGGCTTACAGATGAGTTAGGGAGAGGGAAAATGACTGTATAAAAAGATAAATGATAACACACGGTGGAGATTGCTGGGAGCCACAGGACCAGTGCCAATAATAAGTACTACAAGATGGCTGGGAGATGGTTTTTGAGCAGTGGCTAATGTGCTGGCCTCAGTCCTGGGTGATTTCATATGTTATCACATTAATCCTACAGGAATTCAATGGTGGGGAGTAACCACTGGGGACTGGGATAGTCGAGAAAGTCTTGAGAGAGGAGGTAAGACTTGAGCTGGGTTGAATTATATGGTGCTATTTCACAACAGTAATGAAAGCTGGCTGAGCTGAAACCCAGAGCATAATTTCTCACTGGCTGGCTGCTCTAGATAGTAATAGCTTCAGTGCCCTTCAGAATGGAATTTTCTGAGTCTGTGAAGATGTGTGAGGTGTGCCTGGCAGGTAAGCATTCTTCCATTTCCCTTCCACCCATTGCTTTAATTAAATGTACTGTTCTCTTGGTTACCTCTTCAGATCCTCCAGAAGTTCTGGATCATCACTTGCAGCAGCTGAAATGGAATTATGCAGAGAAGGAAAAATGTCTCCCCACTCCCGGTTTTATTGAGAAATAATTAACATACATCACTGTGTAAGTTAAAAGCAGACACTCTGAAGGTTTGATTTACATATATTGTAAAATGATGACCACAGTAGGTTCAGCTAACATCCATCTCCTTGTGAATAAAAGGAAAGATTTGTACTTCTTCAGTAAAAAGAAAAGACAGAAAAGGAAAATATGTTTTCCTTGTTATTAGAACTCTTGAAAAGTGAACATGAGTCACTCAGTCGTGTCTGATTCTTTGCAATCCCACACACTATACAGTCCATGGAATTCTCCAGGCCAGAATACTGGATGGGTAGCCTCTCCCTTCTCCAGGGGGTCTTCCCAACTCAGAGATCGAACCCAGGTCTCCTGCGTTGCAGGCAGATTCTTTACCAGCTGAGCCACAAGGGAAGCCCTTAGAACTCTTTCTTAGGACTCTCTTAACAACTTTCTTGTATATCATACAGTAGTGTTAGTTGTATTCATTGTGTTGTATATTACATCCCTAATACTTATTTATATTGTAACTGGAAGTTTGTACATTTTTATCACCTTGCTCCAATTAGCCTTCCCGCCTCCCTCTGCCTCTGCTAATCATAAGACTTGTCTCTTTTCCTACGAGTTAGGGTTCTTGTAAAATTTGTTACTTTAGATTCCACATATAAGTGAGATCATACAGTATTGGACTTTCTCTGGCTTATTTCATTTAACATATGCCTTGAAGGTCCATCTGTATTTTTGCAAATGGTGGGATTTCCTTGATTTCTGTGGCTGAATAATATTCATTTATCCATTCACCCATCTGTGGACACTTAGGTTGCTCCCATCTCTTGGCTGTTGTAAACGATGCTGCCATCAGCATGGAAGTGCTGGCATATTTCTTAGTTAATGCTTTCCTTTCCTTTGGTTGTAATTTCCAGAAATGGAATTACTGGGTATATGTTAGTTCTATTTTTAGTTTTTTGAGGACCCTCCTTGCATTTTTTCCCTTAGTGGCTGCACCAGTTTACAAAGGCTCCCTCTTCTCCACATCCATGCCAGCATTTCTTATCTCTTGTCTTTTTGATGACAGCCATTCTAACAGTCATGAGATGATATCTCATTGTGGTTTTAATTTGCATTTCTCTGATAATTGGTGGTATTGAGCATGTTTTCATGTACTTGTTGACCTTTCATATATCTTTGGAGAAACATCTATTCAGTTCTGCTGCCCATTTTAAAACTGGGTTGCTTGTTGTTTTGCTATTGAGTTGTATAAGTTTTTCATATATTATGTATATTAGCCCCTTATCAAATATATGTGCTGTGTGCCAAGTCCTTCAGTTGTGTCTGACTCTTTGCGACCTCATGGACTATAGCCCACAAGGCTCCTCTGTCCTTTGGGGTTCTCCAGGCAAGAATATGGAGTAGGTTGCCATGCTCTCCTCCAGGGGATCTTCCTGACCCAGGGATCGAACTCAGGTCTTCCACATTGCAGGCATATTCTTTACTGTCTGATTCACCAGGGAAACCCAAACTATATATTATATATATATAGTTTGAAAATATCTTTTCCAACTCCATAGGTTGTCTTTTAACTTTGTTGATGAAAAATACCTTTAAATCCTTTTTCACATTGTTGGTGGGGGACTGAAGGCAAGGAGAGAGTGGAGTTTGGCTGGACTACAGATCTTCCCCAGATGAGTTTATCTCATTTCTGAATCCCTTTTCTGATGCTATGTCTACCACTCCACAAAATTCAGTTGGATTTGTGGCAGGAGGACCCCAAATTTATGCTTTTCCTCTAGGAGTGAGGAGATGACAATATATATACCTAACATTTATTGAGAGCTTAAATCCTCCATATGGATTATTTTATTTAATCCTTACAATAATGCAGGTCTGTTTGACCGATGAGGAAACTGAGGCTTAGAGAGGTTAAGCTGCTCAAGACTACACAGCTAGTAAGAGGTATGCAGAGGGATCAGAACACTTGATTTTCTCTTTTTAAACTTTTTAAAAGGCAGCAGTTTTATTGAGAAATAATTCACATACTTTGTAATTCGCCCATTTAAAGTGTACAGTCCATTGGTTTGAGTTTATTCAGATGTGAAACTTTCACTGCAATTGATTTTTGGAACATTTTCATCTCTCAACCAAAAAACCCTAATACCCTTTAGCAATCACTTCCTATTTCTCCTCAACCTCTTTCTCCCCCTCAGCCCTAGGCAACCTCTAATCTACTTTCTGTCTTTCAAGATTTATCTGTTCCGTAGAAATGGGATCATACGCCACGCAGTCATTTGTGACTGGCTTCTTTCTATTAGCAGAGTGTTTTCAGGGCTCATCCACACTGTAGCATGTGTCAGCACTTCATTCCTTTTCATGACTGAATACTGTTCCTTTGCATGGATATACCATATTTTATTGATTGATTCATCAATCGGTGGACATTTGGGGTTGTTTCCACTTTTTGGCTATTGTGAATACTGCTTATGTGAATATTTATGTACAAGTTTCTGTGTTGGCATGTGATATACCTATGAGGGGACTCTCTGTGTCACGTGGTAACTATGGTTGACCTTTTGAAGAACTGCTAGACTTTTTTCCTAAATGATGTACCATTTACAGCTTGAAATCTTCAGTGAGAACAACTAACAACATAATTTATATCTTGGTCACTTATTTGCACAAAAAGTATCCATACAATTTAGTAAAGCTCTAACAAAATCAATTAGAAACCAGAGAATTTTCTTAATGAGAGATCTTAAAACTGAACTCTGGGGTTTGGAAGCTTTGGTGCTTTTTGATTTGAAGACATCAATTGAGGTAAATGATGAGTACTGCCATATTTGTATTTCCCTTTATTCCCTGAGGTATTATGTGGATTTTCTGCTTATTTTTAAGACTGAGTGATTTCTAGCAATATATGTGCAGGTGCTGCAATAGCCCAGGGTTGTCTATTATTCTGAAAAGCCATTGGCATTCACTGAAAGACAGCAGACAAAAGATGACATGCTCAATGTCTATGCACATGTCATTCTGGTCTCTTGAAAAGTTGAGTATTACGGGCATCAAGTTCACTGCCACTTGATTGTAAGTGACATAAACCTCAAGACTATTTTTTTTCAATGAAATAGGGAAAAAAGGGAGAAATACAGAAAATAATTCCGCCCCCCCTTTTTCCTTTCACTGCAGCAGATTTTCGAAAGGGGCCCAAAAGGTGATTTTCAACAAGGTATATACTTGAAGGAATTGGGAGGTTTGCTCTCTGGGAATGGTAGAACCTTTATCAAGTGCTTACTTTGAGTGCACTGGGTGGATATGAGAAGAACATAAGCCATAGTCTCTGCCCTCTGGGAGTTTCTATTCTGTGTTATTACAGAATAACTCAATGCTAAACTGTGATGGTGGAAAGGAAGGAGAGGTGGTGTGTACTAGAAAGAGGCTGGAAAGCTTATGCAGGAAGTGGAAACATTCTAAAAATGGCATAGCTATTCCAGGTGGGGTCAGCGACACCAACATGACACAAGCCAGAATGCCTTTAGGGGTCAGCAGACAGAGTGTTGGCTAGAGGAGAAGGTGTAAACGAAAGTCGGGGTGAGAGAAGTTTAGAAAGCAGTAGAGCATCATGGGAGAAGCTTTGGACATGGATTCTGCTTCCCGTTCTGCCACTAACTAGTCTTTGGTGCTGGTTCTGAGATGCAACAACTTGGGCCTTCTGTTTCTTTCTTTTCCTTTCTCACTTTTTTTGGCTGCACAACATGTGGGATCTTAGTTCCCTGACCAGGGGTCAAATCCATGCCCTTGCGTTGGAAGCATGGAGCCCTAACCACTGGACTGCCAGAGAAATCCCGGGGCTTCTCTTTCTTAATTGCTGGACTATGGAAGTTGAACTAGTTCTGATTCTCAAACGTGGTTTCACATTACAAGGTCCTATGTGTCTGTTTAAAGTACAGATTCCAGGATCTCACCCCTGGAGATCATGTTTCCATGGATATAGCTGTGGCCCAGGAGTAGTGATTCTCTTAGCTGAGTCTGAGTTTTAAAAACTAGTGATGCCTTGGTTCCACCTACAGAGATTCTGATTCAGTGGGCCTGGGAGGGTGAGGGAAGGCTTTGGGGGTTTTCAGAGTTCCCATATTGATCTAATGAGCAGCTAGGCTGAGACCCATGATCTCTGGTTGAGTCTGAAGTTTTACTGGAGGGCTGGCTAGAGACTCCATCCGAATGGAAGGACTCTAAATCCTTCCTAACTCTCAAGGACTTTGATTCTGTGAAAAGTACATTGGGATCAGGCAGTAGAGGGCCGTAAGTGCTGGATCAAGGGATTTGTACTTTGTTTTATAGGTGGCGAGAGACATGTTAGATGTTCTAGCAGAGGAATAATTTAAGACCTCTCACCTGGGATATTTCATTGCTTTGGAGCCTGACAGCCACCATCAGGCAAGGAAGGGAAAAGAGCAAACTGCCCCTTCGTTAATGCTTTTAGCTGGAAAGGGGTAATCATTGCCAAGTCTATTGTGACAGGGTCTAGTGTCTCTACATAGCACAGACAGAAACAGTCAAGGGGGAGAAGCGGCAAGAGTAGAGAACAGGGCCCGGGGCAGCAAAGCAGTGGAGCATGGCCTTCATCAGAGAACAGGCGCCGGCTGTGGGCTGGAGAGAGTGGTGCACTGCGTGTGTTCAGTTGCTTCAGTCATGTCTGACACTTTGTGACCCTGTGGACTGCAGCCCGCCAGGCTCCTTGGTCCTTGGGACTGCAGCCTGCCAGGCTCCTTGGTCCTTGGGACTCTTCAGGCAAGAATGTTGGTGTTGGTTGCCATGGCATCCTCCAGAGACAGGGGTAGATAGGGTGAATTTCAAATTATATTTCAAATTACCACTCCTTCCCACTTCCAGTTCTCCTTTGAATCCTCGGTTGAATCGGAGTGCCTCTCCGTTGACCAGGAGTCTGGCTGTGACAGTCCTCTGACCCTTGCCAATCTCTCCTTTTGACAAAGAGAGAGCAAGCTCCAGGCTTACAGCCCCGGGAAGGTCTCTAGCTAGAATTTAGAAGCACACCTCTTCTTATCTAAGGGATGGACACTTAGTCCTGGTCCCTGATCCCTCAGTTTTAGTGAGTTCAGACAAGCAGAGTTGGCATCTGCCATTTATAGTAGCGACTCAAAGTTTGCTTCTTAAATAACCTTGAGTAAAACATGAGTTGGTTGAAAGAGAAATGTTAATAGTAGCCTGGCTAGAAGGGTGAGGCTGAAAGGAGATACAATTGTGAAGGATTATGCAAATTAATGACCTTCAGGAAACACAGGTGGGTTCTTTCCAGAACCTGGGCTGGTAGGAGGAAGCCTGGGTTCTTAGTACTGGCCAATCTCCTGCTGTCTCTAGTCTGTAACTGTGGAGGACTCCACTCGATAATCTTTGAAGTTCTTTCCAGGTCTGAAACTCTGTGTTTCCATGACGGTAATTTCTAAACACAGTCTCTCTTCCCAGGAGACAGATCATGCCTGGAGATTCTCCAGTGGTCATAGCACCATCCTGTGTCCTGATGGGTGCTGAGAGCTTGTGGACAGCTCCCTGGCTTGAACCCTGACATCACTTCTGTGGGACCGCCGGCTCCAGATATCCTTGGAAATTGCAGGGCAATTGTAAGGAATGTGGGTGCTGCAGGCTAAAACATCAAAGTCTTTCAAGAAGGAAAAGCCAAATCAAAACAAACAAAACAAAACAAAAGACGAATGAAAGCAAATTAAGTAACCTCATAGTTAACACGGAGAAGGCAATGCACCCCGCTCCAGTACTCTTGCCTGGAAAATCCCATGGGCAGAGGAGCCTGGTAGGCTGCAGTCCATGGGGTCGTGAAGAGTCGGACATGACTGAGCAACTTCACTTTTCACTTTCATGCATTGGAGAAGGAAATGGCAACCCACTCCAGTGTTCTTGCCTGGAGAATCCCAGGGACGGAGGAGCCTGGTGGGCTGCCGTCTATGGGGTCACACAGAGTCGGCCACAACTGAAGTGACTTAGCAGCATAGTTAACGGAATTTCCCTCCACTTTCAATTTCTGGGGGGATGGGTGTGTTTCTTTTCTTTTCATAAAAATATCTTGTCAGGGAACAGATGATGAATCTTATTTCAAATGTGGTTTTTGCCACTATATCTATGCTTCATTGGGCCAACATGAAGAATATCCCTCCAATTCCCCCTCAACTGCCCTGCCCCCGCCACCATTAGTGCCAACAGATATTGTCCCACAGATCATTTGAGAGCAGTTTTGTGGTTCTTTAATATTAGTGTAAGAAGCACTTAGAGAGTGTACTGAAATTGCAGGTTTTGGGGCCCCAGCCTCAGCAATCTGACAGAGCAGGTGTGGGTTAGTGCCCAGAAGCAAGAATCTTTAACAAGCTTCCCAGATGATTTTGACACTGATGGTCTGCAGACCACCCAACCAGAAGTCTGGTGTTAAGGAAGGTAGCCATGTATGTAGGAATCTCCTTAAGCAACATGGTATGAACCAACACTTCCCTCCACCCCCCTCCTTTTTACTCAGCCCTTCCTTAAATGAATATCAAGGGCAACCGTGATGTGATCAATATCTCAACAACAGGGGAAGGATAATGTAATGGTATCAGGGCATAAGTTCAGGCAATTCAAAGTCTGCCTTCAAATCCTTACTTTCTAGCTTTGTGATCTTGGGCAAGTTGCTAACCCTCCAGTCTCAATTTCCTCCTCATTAAAATGGGGGGATCACAACAGGGTTAATTGAGTTAACCCACAGAAAGTTCCTGGCACCAGGTAAACATTCAGTGAAGGTTAACTGTTATCATTATGGTAGGCGTTGGGAGAAAAGAAGAGGAAAAGGGGCAGAAGGGCAGGATATGGGAGGTGCAAGAGAGGAGTTGGCTCCCCAGGGCTGACCAGCACCAGGAGAAAGGTGCAGTTCCTTCTCGTGAGGGACGTGCACGTGTTACCTCTCAGCCCGACCCTGGTGAGCTTCTGTGTCTCCCTGAGTGGCAGCGACCACCCAGTGTAACATAAAGATGGTGTCGAAAGCGCAGAGTCCAGAGCTGGAGAGAGCACGAGCTGTTTCCACGATGCCACACGGGGTGCTCAGCTTGGCATTCACACCACAGAGAGGACTCCATGGCCAGTTTCTGGGCAATTGTGGGTGTTTAGTGACATCATGGAGCTCACAGCCAAGCACTCCATTAAGCCCAATCTCCCAGGACTGTGCCCTGGGCTGTTCTCAACGTACCATCCCCTGGGTAGCCCCCAGTGCTGTTAGGGGTATTGGCTCATGCTTCCTAGAAATGGTTTTACAGGAGAGACTCAGCAAATAAGAGGCATTTGCTCCTGGAAAGCTGAATGGAGCACTTGCTCGGGTATTGACACACACTCTCTGGTTTATTTTTCAGGTACCTACCAAAACTTTGTGCACAAATAGCACAGGCATGAGATTTGTGAAACACGCTCCCCGCCATGCCTGCCCCACCCGCCAAGCCCCTCTGCCCCTGACCCTTATCATTTTCCGGTATGCCAAAGTACAGTACCTTTGACAGAGAATGCAGACCTTTTCCCCCAAGGTGTGTCTGGAGTCTCAGAGCCTGGACTGAGCCTGTTTGAGTTCTTACAAGGTTTTGTTTGGGCTGTAAATCTGCTGACAAGGAAATGTGGATACATTTAAAGGGTAAAATGGGGGGAATTTCATACACAGAGAATAGAAAGTTCAAGGTTGCCAGTCCAGCTGCTGATGCCTGTTGGGGTGTTGGTGATGGCAAGGAGGAAGAAAGCTGGCTCTCTTGACCTGCCTCCCCTCGCTTTCTTGGGATCTTTTCCTTCCTTTTCTCCAACCCTCAGTTTCAGGAAAGGATAAAGAGAAAGCACCCAAACACAAGAACAGAGCAAGCTGTTACTGTTTTGGTATCCGATTTTTATCCCCTTTGGAATTTCTAAAGTCACCTTCCAGACCTGGCATCCAATTTTCTGAGTATCTCCTAAATAATAAGGAAACGATTATTCTGGCTTCTAGTTGTTGTTTTGTGTAGTCATTAAGTTGTCTCTGACTCTTTGTGATCCTATGGACTGTACCCACCAGGCTCCTCTGTCCATGGGGTTTTTCTAGGCAAGAATTCTGGAGTGGGTGGCTATTTCCTTTTCCAAGGGATCTTCCCGACCCAGATTATCGAACCTGCAGTGTCTCCTACATTGCAGGCAGATTCTTTACCGCTGAGCCACGAGTGAAGCCCAATATGGGATGTTAATTTAAATACTAAGAATGACGACTTTTGCCGAAGGTACAAGTTCTTAAGGGCGGATAAACCAGAAAGTACCACCTTGGAAGCCCTGAGCCACGCCCGCCTCTCTTTGCAGCTTTCCTATCTGGCCACCAGGATCCACTCTTTCCCTGCCTTGTAGCTGCTCCAGCAGTCTTTTTTTCTCCCACTGTCAGCTCAGTATGAATTCAATCAGGGGCCTCCCTCTGTGTCGCCAAACAAACCCCAACTCCTGATGCGGGGGTGGTGGTGGGAGATGCCGAGTCCTGACCCCAGCCAATAATAACAATGTTATAACATGTTCTAGATTTGCCTCTTAGGCGCTCAGCTTGCTTTTCCCCACCTGCCTTTAATTTTTGCCCTTACCACAAGCCGATAGAGATATACATCAAAGACTTATCAGATGCGTGCCCTCAACAGAACTGAAATGCTCAGTCCATCTAATTTCGAAAATTCTAAATAGCTACCTTCAATGAAGTTCAAAGGATATCATTGTTCGTATGTGCCTTAAAAAAAAAAACACACACACACAAAAAAAAAAACTCCTTTGGCTAACTGAATTGAGACATGCCACTAGGAGAATGTAGCAAGGTATGAAAAAAAAAAATAAAGGAAAATACAAGTAAATTGAAAGCTCACAGAACATTTTCTAGCAGTAATTTCAGTTTGTACAAAGGCTCAGGGTTGGTCTGTATTGTGATGTCACTGAAATATCTCCGATTTAAACCTAAGTACTTTAATAACTAGTTAGGGAAAGAAAAACTTTCTTTCCCAGGCAAGGGGCAATAGAAACCTTTCTGTTAGATTCCTTTGATTACAATAGTCCTTTGTTAACAGATTGTAACTTTGCCTCAGGAGTGGTGATAAGCTCCTAAAATCCAGAAGACTTGTCTTTCCCGTGAAGAGACTGGTTCACCTTGAAGATAGATTGAAAAGAAAATAAACATCTAACGTTTAAACTTTATTCTTGTCTTCTCACTTCTCTTTGCCTGAGAACTCTGACAAAATCAACATTAGTGTGGAAATAATGTAAAGCCAAAGCGCACAGAAGGGAAATGCTTATTCACATTTGTTGCTTGGAAACCCTTCTCAGATTAGCAAGTATCATCTTTAGGTGTGTCCCTGCCACTTGAAGCAGAAGTTAGGCAGTTATTGGATTTGTTTGATAAGTGCGCTATTGAGAGAAAAAAAATACCCACTTTGGAAGGTCGAGATTATCCCTACTGATTTTTCAATGATCATTTATTAAACAATAACCAGATGAGTAATTAGATGGAAGAGGGTAGTGAAGAGTCTTTGGGTCTCACCTAAGAGCTACCGCATCAGAGAGTGGACCAATTATTTTGTCACTGGTAAAAGGCCAATAATTATTTTGCAATTGTAGAAAGTCCAATAATAATTTTGGGCTTCCCAGGTAGCACAGTGGTAAAGCATCTGCCTGCCAAAGCATGAGATGTAGGAGACTCAGGTTTGATCTCTGGGTTGGCAAGATCCCCTGGAGGAGGAAACGGCAACCCACTCGTCTTCTTGCCTGAAAAATTCCATGGACAGAGAAGCCTGGTAGACTGTAGTCTGTGGGATCGCTAAGAGCTGAACACGACTGAGCAACTGAATACACACACACAATAACAATATCAATAATAGTAATATAATTATGATTTTGTAACACTAATTATTTTGTAATACTATTTCCAAGCTACGGCAATTTGAGGATTCAAAAATGAGAAGAAACTTGAAAGATGGTTCTGTGGTCTCCTACTTTATAGCCAAAGAAATAGAGGCTCAGGGTCACACACCTACTTGGTCAAGATTAGAATCCTGGGCTACTAGTTCCTAGGCCACTGAATTTTCTGTTCACTCCTAACACCCTTATTTGATTAGCAGAGCCATTCACTGGAGGAGCAAAGGAATAAGAGGCAGTGTAACCTGATACTGTGCATTTTATGCATTTTATTCTCCCTACTCTAGGTACCAATCTATGTATATCTTATTCCAATCCATTAATTATGGTGGTCAGAGAGAAAAGAGGATAGGAGAAAGAAGAGAGAGAAGGATGAAAGTTTTGGCAAAAACATTAGCGAAGGATCCCAGGGCAATGGCCAAGTCAGATGGGATGGCTCCCACTCCACCCTAAACAGGAGAGGGGGCGCTCAGCTCCCCCTTGCTCTTTTGTCCACACCAGCACTGCTTGCTAAGCGTTTCTTCCTCACTTCATCTCCATTTCCCCCTATGGTAGATGAGTGTTTTCATTCCTGTTATGCCTGAGAAAGTTCCAAAAATACACAGAGAAAGTCTGGTTATATGGTATTCACGATTGGCCCCAGAACAGAAAGTAGTACTTTGAGAAGGAGCTTGTGCGTAGTGTCTGTTTGTTCAGGATCCAGCATTATTGTGTAGGTCTGGAGTTTGAAATAAGCACTCACATATTTGTGTTTCTTTCCAACCAGTCTTAAGCTTTTGAGCTTTTCTCATTGCCTAGGCCTGTCTTAATAATACTGCAACAAAAGTTCCTGAACTTTTCATCAGACAAACAGGAGTTGAATTCTGGCTGGACCTGTATTTAACCATGGGCAAATTTCTTAATCACCATAAGCCCTGGTTTTCTCACCTAATATGGGAATAATAATATATGTACCTCTGGATAATGAGGAGTAAATAAGATAATGTTAATAAGGGGATTTCCACAGTGTGTGGCATAGAGTCAAAGCCCAGGAAGTGGTGACTGGTATTGTCATCACTGTCAGTTGCAGACATGGGCCAGGGCTTGGCAGGTGTCTGTACTACATAAAACATTAATCTAAACCAGAGGCTTTCATAGAGTAATCCAGAATATTCTCTCTATTTTGTTGAAAGTGTAGATATAAGTATCAGATAAAGTTTAATTTCCCTTGCATGTGTGCGTGCTGCCACTTTAGTCGGGTCAGACTCTTTGCGTCCCTATGGACTGTAGTAGCCCACCAGGCTTCTCTGTCCATGGGCTTCTCCAGGCAAGAATACTGGAGTGGGGTGCCATGCCCTCCTCCAGGGGATCTTCCCGACCCAGGGATTGAACCCTCGTCTCCTGCATCTCCTGTATTGCAGGCAGATTCTTTACTGCCGAGCCACCAGGGAAGCCCTTGATTTCCCTTAGACCTGCATTATGAAGGGTTTGGACAGAAACAGGGTCCAGGGGCATGCTGGAACTGTCCCTGCTGGAATGAACAGGCTTCAGGTTTAATCCATCATCTGGGAGGCAGGGTAGTAGGTATGAGAAGAGAGGGTGTCAGTCACTGGCTTTACACTGAGGTTCTGAGATCTGTTTGGGGCAAAGTCAGAACCTGGAGGGCTCTGTGGAACCTGGTAGCAATTAGAAAGGATGTCCCCATGCCCTGGGACAGGGTGTTCCAAGAGAGAAACTGCTTCTGTCTGGGGGATTTTTAAAAGCTTTTCTTCTGACAGCCATGCTTAGCAATTGTAAAGTTCACGAATCTTCTTACTGCTGATAATTCTCAACTCTAGTGTGATGTATCCAGGGAACGTAACTTCCCAAGTGGTGTCATCAGGGATTTCTGGGAATGTTTACTTCACCATGCCTATGATAGGACCTGGAATATATCTGTTTGGGGTTCAAGTCCTGGTGCCACCACTAACTAACTGTGGATGTTGGCAAAGTACTTGGTCTTGGGTTCCACTGAACCTATCAGGTTACTTGCTCATCTGTAGGCTAGCTGAAGGGTGGGTTGAGAGAGCCTAATCAGATACTCTTGATAGGTGTTGATGGTGTTGAGGTTGACACTGGGTAAGCAAGGGATCAAAGGCAGGAGAAGGACACAGCTGGGGGGGAATTGGTCAGAGTCTCCAATTTTTCAAGAAAGCCAGAGCTAGCCAGGTCTTCTAGTAGATCTTCAAAAGAGTGACAGGTGGCATCCAGTACAGGCTGGACATTTGGGCCTGTGAGTCATCAGGACATGGGACAAATTCCTTGACTCCACTGACCCTCAGTCTTCTTATGTGTAAAATGGGAATGATGGCTACTTCCCTGCTTGTCCTTCAGTGTGTGTGTGTGACCTTTATACAAGGTCATTGTATAAACACACTTTCTAAAGCTGATAGGCAACTGAGACATGTCCATCATTTTTCTTAGCAAAGGAGATGGCTACTTCTACTCTCCTTTGAATGCTCCCCCTTTTACTTTCTTTATCTCTACTTGCTTGAGGAAGGGGCATTGTACGCCTCAGTGCAAAGTAAGAAAACTGGTTGAAATGGTCTAATATTTAGAGAACTTATCAGCATGCAAAGAAAAATGGTTATTATTTTAATTATAATAGACAAAGGTTAATAAATGATTGAGTTTTGATACTTATGATCCAATACAAAAGACTTGAAAAAATTACCTGATTTTATAGGTTTATAGAACAGTTTGGGGGGTTAGGGAGTGGAGTGATGATGGAGAGTTGAAATCAGCTAGAGAAATTCAAGTCTGGAAAATGCCTAGAGAACCCATTCAGTTCTGCAAAAGAAATTTCCATATCAGAACAGCTCACTTGACCACATGTATTATAGCTCTACCTAGCCCCGGTTTTAACTTTTATTGGGTTATTCCATCTGGCTCCTGATCGCCATCAGAAAGTATTATATGTGAGGAATCTCTGCAGCCTGAGGTCTTAGTTCACAGAGAATTTTGATACTTCCACTTATCTTTATTGGGCAGCTTGTAAAGAGATTGAAGTTCTTTACTCAAACACTGCCTCTAAATCCATATGGAGAGATGATGGGTAAGTGATTAAGTTGTTAAAATGGAGAAAATGCAGGCTCCATTAATGGTCAGAGGGATGACACCAGGTGGTACACTGAGCTGTTCGGCTGCTTGTCTGGGCTACTTAATGAGTGTGTGCTGTGTGTGCGCATGCGTCTCTCTGCCATATTCACCTTGGGTGAAATTGTGATGGAGGTTCAGAGAGTTCTCGCAATCCTCCCTCTTCTTTTGTTTGTGTTTGTTCTTACTGCTTCTCCCTGCTGGCCCAACACCTTATTATTCTCTCCTTCTCTGCTTTAGCCTTTCTTTGCAAAGTCTGCAGTAGGGGCTCCGCTCTCCTACATCCCAAGGGTAATTGATCATTAACAGCTTAGAGTGGTATTAAAGGGGATGTGGGAGGCATTTGCTTTTTCAAGTTTGTGCTTCAAAGAAACTCTTGGGCTAAAAAGGGTGGAAGTGTTGACCAGGATATGAGGCACAGGGGTCTAGTGCTTAGAAAAATCACTTCACCCGAGGACCGGATGATGTTTTGCCTGGGGGAGAGTTTGAGAAGGGACACTTAAAGCTGTTTTAAAAAGGAGTAGCAGGACCAGGGTGGCAGCGGGTGGGGGAGATTTTGGCCCTGGTTCACTGCAGGACTGGGGGCAGTGGCAGCCTCTCTAAGGAGAGCGATTTAATCTCGGCTATTGGGGTAGGAGGCCCTCGATTGGAGAAAGTGAGCTCCGGAGCTCTGGCAGGGCTGGCCCGTATTCTTGTGGTGACTGGGCAGCAGGGAGGTGACATGCTAAGGCCCCTCCAACTCTAAGCACTATGATTCTGCCATTACCTTTGACTGGATCTGAGGGGAGTTCAGCCCCTGGTCTGTATCAACCTATGTTTTCACTGGAAAATGCAGTTTTCATTCCGCTCTTTTGTATTGGGAAAGCAACATTATGCTTTTAAGAGAGTTCAGCCCACGTCCCCCTTTCCTGCCAAATGTCAGTCTTTGCTTCTTCCACCCTGCTTAGTTCTATATTTTTCAAGGGGCACTCGGGTGGCTCCAGTCTGCTAATTTAGACATTCACAATTTCCTGGAGACTGAATACATTCCTGCCTTGCCATTCTCAAAGCAAGGTCACTCAGATAACATGAGATACAGTGGAAAATGGCGTCGTTCTCGTTTTCAGTAAACATCTCTGATTAGTATTCATTTCAGATATTAACAGCGCTGAGAGTAAACACCAGGGTTTTATCCCCTCATCTAAACGGGCATTTAACTCAAGGTATGTCCCTTCTGTTTTGTCGTGATTCATAAATCACCCGCCTGTAAAAATCAAAGGCTGAGAAGATTTGGTTACCTGTGGCCATGAAGGACTTTCTATCAGTGACATTTGCCTTCCTGCCCTGGGTTCTCTTAAGTACTGGAGCCTTTCTCCCGCCACCTTTGACCTGGACTTCCTGTCCTAGCATAAACATCTCCTCTCTTTTATTCTGACAGATGTCTGTAGAAGCGCAGTGAAACGTTATGAGACGAGGGTTTGTTTGTGTTTATTTGGTTCCTTCGCAAAGTGGTCTGGCTGGATGTAATCAGCGTGGTCCTTCTGCTTTGTTCAGCGGGCTTCAGTAATGATGTGCAGATGCCAAATGTGACGTGTTTGGACACAAGGTAGTTTAACTCTAGTCTTATTTGCACCTCATGACTTCATGTCACTGGGGGCTTTGTCTCCAATAAGCCAGCGCAGAAAGAGAAGCAGCTGCTATAAATGTGAACACACACTATAAAAAAGGCTAGAGTGCTCACTTCGCTATAGGTTCTGAGGAGGAACATTTGAAAACTGAGCTAAACCACTGTGGCCTTTCTTTCCTTTGCTTTTTTTCTTTTTGTTTCTTTTCTTCAATGACAGTTATGAGTCTGTCCCTCAGTCACACCATTTGGCGTTGGAAGGTTACAAGGCTGGGTTGTTTAAGAAGTCCATTTCAAAGGGTCTTGAGGTTGGGACTTTGGACTGAAGCTCGGCCTGTAAATACCTTGTTAAAATTCCTGGGACAGAGTCTGGTGAGTGGGAGGTCGATACGTTCCTCCCTTGGTGACTTCCTGCATTAACTGCCATTCCTCCAGCAAGAGTCTTCTTTTGTCTTCAGATGTTCCACACTGGAAATTAATCCTGATGGCATCAATCATATTATTCAATTTTTAAAAATTGTGGCAAAATATGTTGCTGTTTGGTTGCTTCAGTTGTGTCCGACTCTGTGACCCCATGGCTTCTCTGTCCATGGGATTCTCCAGGCAAGAACACTGGAGACGGTTGCCATTTCCTTCCCCAGCGGATCTTCCCAACCCAGAGATTGAACCCATGTCTCCTGCATTGCAGGTAGATTTGTGGTAGAAATCTGTGGCAAAATATACATAATATAAAATTTACCATTTTAACCATTTTTAAGTAAACAGTTCTGTGACATTAAGTGCTCTCATTGTTCTGTAACTCTCAACACCCTCCATCTCTAGAACTTCTTTGCTGTCCCAGACAGAAACTCTGTGCCCATTAAACATAAACTCCCCGCCCCTCCTCTCTGCAGCCCTTAGTAAGCATTATCTACTTTCTGTGAATTTGACTCTTCTAGGGACCCTATAGAAGGAAACCATGAACTTGACCATGATTCTTCTAGGAGACCATGAACACTTGTCTCTCCTCCACGTAATCACCACTTCTCTCCCTAGAGATGTCCTCTGCCAGTGGTGTGATGCTTCCTTCTGTTTCCTGTCTCTGTATTTACATGTCTACACACCTCCACATACACGTTCCTTCAAAAATATCAGTGGGTACACAGTGTTCTAAGTGTTCTGCAACTTACTCTCTTCATGTAACAACACTTCTTATAAATTATTAGGGTTTAATTCTTTGTTTTACTGGCTTCATCCTGTTTTGAAATATGGTGATGGTTTAGTCACTAAGTCGTGTCTGATTCTTGTGACTGTGTGGGTGGTAGCCTGTCAGGTTCCTCTGTCTTTAGGATTCTCCAGGCAAGAATATTGGAGTGGGTTGGCATTTCCTTCTCTAGGGGGTCTTCTCGACCCAGGAATTGAACCCAGGTCTCCTGCACCGTGGACAGATTCTTTTACCAACTGAGCTATAAGAGAAGCCCTTTTATGGATCTATCATAATTTATTTATTGCTCCTCAACCGATGGACATTTGTTTTCAGTTTTCCTTGTCATTCCTGATGAATGGCTGTATATAACTTTTAACATCCTCCTTTTGTGCATGCGAGCAAATTTTTTTTTTAAAGCCTGATTCCTGGAAGTCGAATTGCTTAGTTCAAAGGCATGTGCACTTACAATGTTTACAGGTGCTGCCAAATTGTTTTTGAAAAAATCATCACTAAGTTACATACTCCCTGAGTGATTGATGATGTTGCTTTTCCTGGAATCCCCTCCAGCATTTGATATTATTAGTCTTTTAAACTTCTTTTAAATCTTAAAATTTGTTATTCACATTGATCTACTAAGGTAACAGAAGAACTCAGAGAAGGAGTAGGAAAGAGCAGATCGGAGAAGAAAAAGGGAAGGGAAGATGAGAGGATTTGTCCTGGGGTGCAAGTACTCCTTTTAAGACTGTGCAGGGCTGGATTAAGGCCATCAAGAACAGGTGTTCCTGAAGACAGTGGACAGGGCCTCTAATGCTAAGTCCGTAATCCATGTGTCCTCTTGTTGTGTGGCTGGGGCTAAGGGGTGACCCAGGACTGTCTGCCCCCCATGAGTTGGCCACAGTTGCCTCTGTTCAAGGCAGAGGCCAACACCTGTGTGGTCTCAGAAGCAGCAAAGCTGTAGGTGTCCTGAGATTTATCGTGAATCTGCTTCACCCATGGGGCTCCCTCTGCTGGAGCACTCTTCACCCAACTCGTCTGCCCAACTTGCTTGTCTTTAAGTCAATTCAAATGTCGCGTCCTCAGAAAGACCTTCCTAAGCTCACATCGGTCCAGTCCTTTCCCTTCAAAAGCACTTGTAACGGTTATAGTTAAATGTTTGTGTGGTGTTTGCCTCTGACTGTTGATAAAGTCTGTCTCTTCCTTTAAAGCCTAACCTCAGGGAAGATCAGAAATGGGTACATTGTAGACACTCAATAAAGACTGGTGGACGGATCAAGGAAAGCAAGGCACCTACAGGGTAGAGCAATTTACTTTTCATTCACAAATGAAAACACGGAGGTCAGAAGAGGGTCTAAGGCTTACACACACAGACTATCCTTGTGGACCCAGCCGGTTTCCAGCACTCTGATTAGTGCTCAAAACAGTGTCTAGTGCTTGCTTGAATCATTTCACGTCAAAGCCACCCTATGAGGTAGTTGTTATCTTCACCCCATTTTACAGATGGGAACATCAAGACACAGAGTTCATCCTGGGAGCTAAGTGAGGCTGATGGTTCATATCATAGCTGAGCTTGGCCCTGACAACTTTTTAAAAGTTGGGAGAGAAGGCTGGTTACTCTTCCGCTCCCTCCTCTGGGAAGGAGTCCCTGAACTTGCTTGTCTTGGTTTACTTCTTTAAGGATGCTAGGGGATTGCCTCCCAGCTTTTGAGTAAACCAAATAAGCCAAGGTATTAATGACCCAATTATCCTACAAGAGAGGGTCCTATGCATTTTAAAAGAGGATACCTGGGGTTAACAGCTTGATCACAAGGGATAGCTCTTGTCTAGTGGAGACTGCAGGCTGGGGAAGGATCTGCAGTGTTTCCTCACCCTTCCTAAGAGCACATCAGAGAGGGCTCAGTCCCAGCTCTCCTGGGTGGAAAAGTCTAGTCTTGAGTGTGACTCTATTTGTAACACTTCCCACCGAAGCTAAAAATGCTCTTACCAGGGAAATTCGATTCCTTCCTGAGGATGGATGAAAGGCCTCAGGACTTTTCTCTCTCCTGAGCTCCAGAAGGCACTTAGGAAGCATGTTCCCAGTCTCAAAATAGAAACCAAAACCTACTTTAATTTATCTAATTTACTTATTTATACCTCAAATTTTCCACAAAGGGAGTCAGCCGGAACTATTCTTGATAGCTTTGAGGCAGCATGGGAGAAAGCAAAGGGAAAGGACTCTGAGATCAGGCTGACTGGAGTTTAAGCCTCTGCTTTTTCTACGTATTAATTGTGTGTTAAGTTTCCTGTTCTGAAGTGTTCCATTCTGGCAAAGGTATTGATGATGTCTGCCCTTGTGAGGATGGGAGGGTTTGCCAGGCACCTAACACAGAGCAGATCTTGGGCAAACATCGATTGATTGCTATAACTTTCACACTTAAACGAATTTACAAAGTCAAGTTTTGGGGCCAATAAAATCCCCTAAAAAGTGTTAGTTGCTCAGTCATGTCTGACTCTTTGCGACCCCCATAGACTGTGGCCTGTCAGGCTCCTCTGTCCATGGAATTCTCCAGGCAAGAATACTGGAGTGGGTAGCTAATCCCTTCTCCGACTCAGGGACTGAACCTGGGTCTCTTGCATTGCAGGCGGATTCTTTACTGTCTGAGAGCCCTTATTAAATTTATTCGGTTTTTAGGACTTTCAGAAGCATTGATATGGGTATGATATATGTGCTTTACTTCTACTTCCTCTTAGTTCGGTGTGTATTACAATGTTATGAAAAAATGTGTGACTCATCTAATAGTCACATTAGTCCTGGGGAATGATTTTTAAAATTAGTATGTATCTTTCAATTATTTATATATCTTAAAATTCTTACCTGAAATTTCTCTCTTTAGCTATCCATAAAACCATAAAGAATTTATTGAGAGTCATTTCCCTGGGACCCTAATCAGGATATATCTCTGAAGCCATGACAATCGCCTTTTAAACTTTTAATGATGTAGAATGATTTTTATTTCTAACATTACAATTTTCAAATAATGTATGTGCAATGAATGTAAATAGCGACACTAAGTAAGTATCACATAGTTGGAAAAATCTCAGTGGCTGATCATACTTGGGCCAAAGTAGATTGCAACTGAATATAATGGGAACAGGGAATATGGTTCAATTAGAAAGTTCTGCCTGTGCATGGACTGGTTTAACATCTATCTTATCTTGCCTATCTTATTTATTTTTTGTGTTCTTAGAATCTAACACACAGTAGGTTCTGAATAAATGTTTATTGTGTGAACACATGAATAGTTAGGAATTATTTCCATATCTATCAGTTATATTGACCTGTGTAGTTACCATAAATCTTAGGGCCTTTGCTAAATTTTCCATTCATTCTGCAAACTTACTGGTGCCTACTCTCTGCCAAGTTCTGAGCAGATCTAGGCATAATTCTTCCCTGCTCTCTTGGTGCTTACATCCTTAGGAGGGCAAGACATCACCGTGATAAAAATCAAATCACAATTGTTGAGACTGGTGCAGTCCAATAAGGGAGAAAACCAGAGGGGCTGGAGGGTAGAGGTAAGTGGCATGTGAAGGGTTTGGAGAGGTAAGCAGAGAACAGGCTAAGCTAGGCCATTGTTATGGACTAAACTGTGTTCCCTCAAATTTATATTGGAAGCCCTAACCCCCAATGTGACAGTACTAGAAGATAGGGCCTTTAGGGAGATAACTAAGATTAAATGAGCCTATAGAGGTAGAGCCCTAATCCAATAGTACTGGTGCCCTTATGAGAAGAGAGAGGCACCAGGGATGTGCTTTCACAGAGGAAAGGCCATGGGAGGACACATGGAGAAGTCAGCTATTTGCAAGCCAAGGTGAAACTGACCTTGTTGGCACCTTGATCTTAGACGTCCAGCCTCCAGAATGGTGGGAAACAAAGTTCTTTTGTTTACACCACACAGTCGGTAGTATTTTCTTATGGCATCCCAAGCAGACTAATATAGCCATAGAGGCCATATTAGGGAATCTGGTTGTTACTCCAAGAGTAATGAAAAGCAGTGGAAGGTTTTAAAACAGGGGTCAGCTTTGTATTTTGGAATGATTACCCTGATTGCAATGAGGAAACAGAATGGGGAGAAGTACAGGCAGATGTGGATTTCTTGGGGAAAAAAATCCCTGCAATCATGGTTTAGAACATAATTCTCTTTCCATAATTCTGTTCAGAGTTGTTCTCAAACAACATTCCATCCAGAGAAGATTCTGGGAGTGATCATAAAGTCGTACAGTTAGGTCACCAAAAGTGGCTTGTTACAGTTTCTGCAAACCTCTTTGCCTCTCTGAAGCCAGCTGACCAGAAAGTGTCCTGCAGGAAGACAGGGGCCATTGATGGGGACCTGATTCATCTGTTGTGCTCTTGTTAGGTATGGCTTCTTTCTCTCTGCTGCTAAGGTTCTTTTTGATTGAATGCACAGGCCAGTGAGAGAAGGGGAGGAAAGTCGAACTTCAACCTAGAATGCTGTGAGTTATCTTTCCCATCCAGCCCTCTTACCCTCTTCCAAATTATCTCAGTGTTTGTTTCAACCCTGAAACAATGAAGAACAACTCTGATGGGGAAAAAGAAAACAGAAAATTTGGGAAACTATTGTAATCACCAGTCAAAATAAGCAGAAAAGTAACAAAAATATTTAGTGTTAGTTGCTCAGTTGTATCTGACCCTTTGAGACCCATGTAACCCGCCAGGCTCCTTTGTCTGTGAAATTCTCCAGGCAAGAATGTTAAAGTGGGTAACCATTCCCTTCTCCAGGGGGTCTTCCTGACTCAGGGATCAAACTCGAGTCTCCTGTGCTACAAGTAGATTCTTTACTGTCTGAGCCACCAGGGAAGACCAACATTTAAGTGGTAGCTTAAAAACAGCAACCGTTTATTTTTCTAGCTCACAATTCTGTATGATGGCAATTTGAGTCTGGTTCAGTGGGGTGACTTGGCTGATCAAAGCATGGGGATTGGCTGGCCTTGTCTGGGGATCAAGTCATGTGCCTGCTGTCAGCAGCTGATTAGCTTAGGGGCTGGCTGACCATCAGTGGTGTCCTATCCTACTTCCTGTGGTCTCTCATCTTTCAGCAGAGCAGCCTGGGCAAGAGGGTGAGCCCCTGTGGACATGTACTTCTCAAGCTTCTGCTTGGGGCATACTGGCTAACATTGAATTGGCCAAAGGAAACCCCAATGCCAGTCAGATCCAAGGGGTAGAGAAACAGACTCTACCTCTTGATGGGAATTGCTGCAAGGATGCACTCTGTAGGGACGTGGCACCAGGGAGGGAAAGAATTTGTGGCCAGTTTTATAATCAACCACCCTTCCAACGTCAGTCATGTGCTGTACAATGCTTTCAACTTTGCAGTGTTTGCCTACCATCCTTGTTAATTTTCTTTAACTTGGCTTAAACAAAATGCCTGTTTTAGCCTCCTCCTATGCAATCTTATCCTTGAAATCACAATATGTTGGTTATTGTTATGGGTTGAATTGTGTCTCTCTAAAATTCATATATTAAAGTCCTAACCCCCAGCCCCTTAGAAGATGGGCTAATTTATAAATAATGCCACTGTGGATGTCATTAGTTAAGATGAGGTGATACTGGTGTAGAGTCGGCCACTAATCCAGTATGACTTTTGCCCTTATAAGAAGGTGGCCATGTGAAGATGGGGAGACTAGGAGAGCACCATGGGAGGTCAAGGGCAGCTGCAAACCAAGGGATGCTAAGGATTGCCAGCAAACACCAGGAGGTAGGAAGAAGCAAAGGCTTCCCATTGGCCTATGGGGGATCACGGCCCTACTGTTGCCATTTCAAATTCTAGCATCCAGAAGTGTGAGACAATACATTTTGTTATTTTAAGCCAGCTAATTTGTGGTATTTTGCTATGGTAGCCTGAGGAAACTAACACAGTTATTTGTTTTTTAAAAATAAGATAATAGCTTAAATCATATGAAGTTTCAACCTTTGTATTTTTCAGATACAAAATGGTTGAGTAACAGCAATTTCACATTAAATAAAAAACTTGTGGGCTACCTAAAATTATGTGTATGCAATCTTTGGTACATTGCTACACTATGGAAGATGTCAATTTAAAGTTGTCTATTTAAAAAAAAAGGCATTTCAATTTTGGTGGAAAGGTCAGGCTCAGTTAATGCTTCTCCCCCACAATATCATCTTTCTTGCTTCTACATCCATGCAGAGGCATTAGAATAAAAAGCTGTATAATTAATTTGCAAATTTTCTAAAAAATTTTTTAGTACTGAACTTGATTTAAAAAAAAATCATTAATTAGTCCCTGACCTTGGGATCATAAAAAATCAAGGAGTGGATTTTCTAGGCCAGACAAAATGTGCCTTTCGGCTTCTAAATAAGATATGTGGATTGCATCAAATTTCCTTCATCGAGACAGTCCAGATTAGCTTGTAACTATTTCAGTAGAATTGAATTTCAGTTACTTTTGCATGGAAATCAAATAATAAAAAAGTCATGAAATCTAAAATTTCTGAATCTTGCGAATACCAGCTAATTAAGAGACTTTATCTGTCATGATTATTTTGAGCAACTGATTATTTCCATCAATCAACCAAGCAACCCTGATAAGCCAATCATTTTTTAATCGATGCTGAGCCACTGAAAAGTTACCATAGATACCAAATTCTACAGCCATCACAACACAAAGTCAGGTTAGAATTGGAAGTGACAGGTGTATTCATCACATAGTTAACCAGCCTTTGAAGGGAAAAAGAGAGTTTGTCAGAGTCCTTAGGCTGGGTATAAAAGATTGCAGAGAACACTCAAACAATTCCCAAAGAGCACTTCAAAAGCAGGAGAAAGGGTCCGTTTTTCATTAGAAATGCAGGAAGATGTTTGCTTGAAATTCAAGCTCTAAGTAACAAGTTCCTTGAAGTTTTGCTTGCCTGTCATTTACCAGGGGTCACCAGTAAGTTATCTTTAGAGCAGAGTTTCCGATTTTTCTTTTTTCTGCATCAGAAGTAATAAGGATGGTTGAGAGCATGGGGCAATGATTACTGTAAAAAGCAGTCCTGATTGCACTGTTTATACATGTGGAAATGTGAATATATATGTGTTTACATATATGTATACATATATTTACCTGTGGTCAATGCTGTCAGAATAAAAGCATAGAAACAAAAAATATATTTTGAGATCCATTGGGCATAAGCCAGTGTCTGTTACAAGTAAGAATATTGCATGCTCAGAGCTTCAGAGAATAAATGGGGAGAAAAAGAGGGTTTGGAGTGAAATAAATTAATGGCAAACCCAGGTCCATGTCCAATGAGCTGTCCTCCTCATATATACCAGCACTTGGGCTGCGTGGAGACACAGTGTGGACCTCGGGCCCTGGAATGAGCCCTGGCAAGGAGTCAGGAGAGAGCAGCTCTACCCGGCTCTGTCATTTACTCTGTATGAACATGAAGCTCTCCAGGACTCTACGACCCAGGACAGGAGCTTGGTCTGCCTCAGTTGGTATAAGTTTCATCAGGTGCTAACATTCTTTTGAGTGTTGAGGGTTATTTGTGTCTACAAATAGCAGTGGCTTCTGGGGACTTGTTCATCCTGCCCAATTATCAGCTCTCATCTGTCCCCTAATGTGTGTCATGGGGAGCCCTGAGCACCATTTTGCTTTCATACTCCTAAAATGCTGTGTTTGGGAACTGTATAAGCATACCAGTTCAAAGAGTTTAATAAGTAGAGGAAAGGGGATTTGAGGAAGTTTCTGAGGCTCGGAACCAAGGGTGGGAACTCGGGTATGTGTGTCATCATGTAGGAAGGACTCTGCTCATCTGGAAGGAGGATGGCTTCCCTGGGCACCAGAATCTTGCACCAACTGATCCAAGCTTTTTGTATCTCTCTCCTTTATAGTTCTGAAGGGGGAGCATCATCACAACAACCAAAAGGTCAGTGGAGAAGCTCTGAATCCATATCAGATGATATACAACTTACTAGACAGTAATATGATTTATTTTTAGTTATATTATCTATTTGATGTCAATCTGTACCCATATTTATATCTGTCAATGAAAAATAAAAACCCAATGTTGGTTCAGTATTAGGTACCTCTAACTTTCCCTTTTTTCCCCATCTCAATTCATGGTTGTGATTATAATTGACCCATGGTGGCTTCTTTCTTATTTGCTTATATGAATGAGGTTCCTTTTATTCTAACACCTTGATTCTTTGCCTCCCTCAGTATAGTCAAGGATTTTAATACTGTGCAAAATGTGTTAATGCCTTGCATTCTTATATTTCTAATGACAACAACAGCAACATAAATGGAATTTTGTTATAGATCCCATTCTGTTTCTTGTACTTTTTTTCACCAAACATTATACTTTTTAGAACTATTCCTATTGCTCTCTGTCCTCATCGCTTTGATATTCATTCAGCAAAATATTTACTGAGAACATATTATGCATCAGGACCTGTTAGCCAGAAGCTGTAGTGATGAAGTCTGCAGACAAGACCTTTGCTCTCTGACTACCTTTGCTCCTTTGCTACATTTTACTGGGTGGCAATAGACAATAAACAAGTAAAGACATACACAAACAATATAATTTGGGACAGTGATCAGCACTTTAAAAAGAATAAAATAAGGAGAAGTGATGGTGTCTGGAGGTCAATGGTACATAAGGGGTTGGCCAAAGTCATTCTAAGGGGTCAAATTTGAGTTGTGACCTGGAGGGAGATCACTACAGGCAGAGGGGAGTGCAGTGATGCTACCCAAAATTACTTGTTCTGAAGCAGAACTATGTAATCCATTGAGTGACTGCTGAAAGCTTCAGGCAGGACTGAGTAAAGACTCTTGGATGCGCTTTGAGCTTCTTCAGTTCTCTTTCTCCTTCCTGTGCCTTGTTCTCCTCTCTGATCAGGAGGATGAGTGGACAGAGGCCACCTGCTGTGGGACAGAGTCAGTGGGTTCCCACGTGCTTTTCCTTGATAATAGTGAACTCTTCCTCCATCCCCTCCCCCTCCCTTCCTTCCACCCTCCTTCCCTCCCTCCCAGCAAATATTTGTGGCATACCTACAACATACTAAGCACTGGAGGGTACAGTGGTAGTCAGTCAGTTCAGTTGCTCAGTCGTGTCCTACTCTTTGCGACCCCATGAACCGCAGCATGCCAGGCCTCCCTGTCCATCATCAACTGCCGTAAGCAGGGTCTTTATGCTCACAGATCTTATACTCTAAGCATTTTCCCTTTTGAGTTGCATCTTAGGATGTCCTTCCTTCCTCCCTATTTCAAAAAGTTTAAATCTAATGGGAGAAATGGTTGACTTCTCTCTGCTTCCCATCAGGGAAACTTCCTACCACTGCCTTCTCTTCTTATGGTCATTTCTCATGGTTTGCAATCTGTCAAAGGTGATTAGGAAGGATTTTATTTAGTTTTTTTTTTTTATTAGAGCAGTCAGAAGTAAATCAATTAATAAAATTACATTTGCTAAAAAACAAAATTGAAAATCCAGCTGTGTTTCACAACATTAAGATGTGCTAATCGTGATGCCAATAAACAAAAGCGTTTGTTGGAAGAAATATGTGTTTTGTTGGCATAGAGGACAGGAACCAGATGTGTGCAAACCATACCTTCTCTGAGAATGGGCTGGGTCCAAATGTTCATTTGTAAGGAAGTTGTTTAGAAGGCTGTGTACTTTCCCATGGATGCAGGGTTACTACAGAGTTAGGCCTCTAAGCCTAACTGCAAAACATTGGTTAACCTGTAATATACTTGATGCATGTATGCGTGTGCATGTTCAGCTGCTCTGTCGTGTCTGACTCTTTGCAACCCTGTGGAAGGTAGCCCGCCAGGATCCTCTGTCCCTGGGATTTTCTAAGCAAGAATACTGAAGTGTGTTGGTGTTTCCTTCTCCAGGGATCTTCCTGACCCAGGGATCAATCTCTCGCATCCATTCTGCCTCTTCCCACTGTGCCACCTGGGAAGCCCTGTATACTTGATAAGTTGTCCAAATTGTCTAGCTGCACTCTAAAAACTAACCAGCTCTTAACAATGTCAAAGGCATTCTCCCACCCCTGTTCCCCCAGCCATTGTTCTGCTTCAGTCTCTTGTCTCTCACTGAATCACCCTGATAACTTCCTCCCTGGTCTGCTTCTCTTGTCCCCGTGTTCGTTATCCATATTGCAAGGATGAGATTTCTAAAATGCAAATTTGCTTGCAGCCCTCCCCTGTAACTCAGCAGTGGTTCCTCTGCTTGCAGAATAGAGACCAGACTCCTGAGCAGAGGGTGAAGGCTCACGTGGCCTCTCTTTCTCTTACCTTTGAGCTCATCTTTCAATGCTTCCCTTCTGGATCTCCCCAGGTGTACCTCTCTGTATCAGGCCTTTACTCATTGACTCCTCTGCTTGGATGTCTTCCCTCTCCTTGTCTACTTGGAAAGTTCCTCCTCCTTTTTCCCAGTTTAGATCAGGAGTTCTCTCGTCCCTGATCATTCTCTTCCCAGCCCTGGAAGTCATCTATTTCTCTTCTATAACATAATATCACACAGCTTTGTAATTATTTGTTTACACATTTCTCCCATTGGATGCTGAGCTCCTTGAGGTCAGGAACTATTTCTTGTTCATTTGCCTCTAGGACTTGGAGCAGCAAAGGTAGCCAATAAGTATTTACATAGATGAATGTTTATAGCCAAGAGTCTGGGAGAGGAAGTAAGGGCTATAGAAACAGGGCTTCTCACACTCATCTTGGGGGTAAAGAGCTGAGGTTGGATCTGGGACGAAGAAGATGGTGATGACTTAGGGTGGGCTGGACTCTGAGTAGTCAGTTATATATGTGTGTCTCTTAGCTCTTGTAAGGTTGAACCATAGGGTTTCTGTAGGGCTGTTAAGGGAAATAAATCTGGAGAGTCAGGTTAAGATCTGGAATGCCAAATGAAGGCATTTCTATTGCTTTCTCTGAAATAGTGGATGCCTAGTGTTATTTGAATTTGTAAATAACATAATCCAAAGGTGCTTTGGAATACTCATTGGCAGGCTGTGGCTGGGCTGATTTGGGAGAGAGTGTAGCTGGAGAGACCAATGTGAAGTTGGCTGGGATAAATGGGATAGGAGCAGGTAGGAATCAGCAGAAAGTCAGCAGGAATGGAAGATGAGATCTGATGAAACTTGTCCTGATTATGAGGCCATATTTAATATTGACTCTGTAAGGTGTACTTTGAACTAGTTTGCTCGTGACCCATGTCTTTGGCTTCTTTAGAGCTCCTCTGGAATGAGCCTATGGCTGCTGGCTCTCCAAGGCCGAAAAGAGTCAAGAGTGTGGAGGATGGAGCTGAAGTCTGCACCAGAGAATACCAAGATCCATCTGAGGAGGGTGACCGCTCCTTCTGATTTGAGGTGGAGAATTGTGTTTCCTTTTGTAGGTGATAACAATTTCAGGATTAGCGATGCTTCTCTCAAATTCAGTTCTCATTGGTCTTGAAGACAATAGCTTCAGTCGGGCTTGACTTATAGGCATCGATTTTTCACATGTGTATGGTGCATCCCATGTAAGATTCTGATGTCATATCCCCCCTAATTGGGTGGTTCTTGGGGCTCTACCTCTCAACCTGATGGCTCCAGAATCTTGATGATATGTTGACATTAAATATACACCCAAAGATAGAGTAGGGGCAGCTTGATGTTGGAGACTCTGAGAGTTAAATACAACCTGTTAAATACATTCAGGACCCAGTTTCTGATGGATATATTCACCTCAGTAATTGACAAAGAGGCAAAAATGTTTAGGAGAAGTAACATGATGACTTACATTTCCACTGAGGTGTGCAAATGAGTATTGGGCCCCTTTCCTACCCTGGGCTCTCATCCTCTCTGCCCACTTTGTGTTTCTGCATCATCTAATTCATGCAGGTGTGTCGTAATAGGACTATGCCCAGCTATACTGTGTATTCCTCTCCTGGTTCTCTGATAGCGTGGGACACTGAAGGAGCTCACCCAGCCCTCAGACTCATGTTATCTGGAAGTACAGCAGGTTATTGTCTGCTGTGGTCTGAGTGCTTGTATCCCTTCTGAAATTCATGTATTGAAATGCTACCCCTCCAGGTGATGGTATTAGGGGGTGGGGCCTTTGGGGGGTGATGAGGTCATAAGGTGGGATCCTCATGAATGGGATTAATCACACAGACAGGGTGAGCTGGACCTCAAGTCATTAGGAAGTGGACCTAGGGCCAATAATTGGGCTACTTTTAGTTATTGGTGGAGAGATTAACATCAGCCTTGGTAGAAGATAGGGCTAGTAATCTTTGGTGGTGGAGATAAGACAGGTATACAACTCTTTTATGGTCAAGTAGGTGAAGATTCCACAAGTAAGGACTCCCAGGCCTCAAGCAACCAAGACCTCCTCATTTATTGCCCACGAGCCATGCCTCCAGTGCCAGGATTTCTTCTCCTCACTCATAGGCCATTACTTTTGAATATAGGGAGTCTAGAATCCACCCTGCTCATTGGCTCAGGTTGAAGACCTTCAGTAATGACACTGGGCGTGGCAAGGGCAGGTGGAAATATTGATTCCCTTTGTCCTCCTGTTCCTTTACTAACTCTTTAAGGAATATCCAATGAGTTTATGGGTTGCTACTGTTTTCTTCCTTTCTAATTATGTCCTTGATTGGGATATAGGTTAACTAGACCATTTATGAGATGTCTTTGACTTCGTTTTCAGAGACTGAGTGGGCCCACCAGGGTTAACTCTTCTGACTCTACCAGCTAAGGACTTCCTATTTTACCTATTTATTGCATTGTGCAATCTTCATTGAGTATGATATTCTCCAGAGGTAAATCTCTCTCCCTTGGCTCACCCACAGATGGGGAAGCACTCAACAGAGCCCAACCCAAGAGTCTTTTCTGGTCCCTAGACACACCTGGGTCTCGAATCCTGAAAGTTGCCTGTAGCCATAGGCTTGACTTGGACACAGCCAAATGGTATGGGAGAAGATCAAGGGTAGAGAAGAAGATGAATTGTGTGAAAAGTGCTCATATTATTATGAACCAAAGAGACAGATTAAGACAGTAGTTCTTAAAGTGTGGGCCCCAAACCATCAGTATCAGCATCACCTGGTAAGAGCCTCACCCCATAGCTACTTAGAAACTCTGGGGGGTGAGATTCAGCAATCATGTTCTCCCAAGTCCTCCAGGTTGCTCTGATCCACGGTCAAGTTTAAGAACCACTGCATTAGAGAGACTAGAGCAATGATTCTCAAAGTTGGCTGCTCTGTTGAAATATCTTGAGAGGGGTTTATTTTAGGGCTCCCAGTGCCCAGGTGGCATTCCATAACAATTAGATTAAAATCTCCAAGGATAAGATCCAGGCATTGGTATTATTTTTAAAGCTCCCTGTATGATTCCAATGTGCAGCCCAAGTTGAGCTAAGTCCCTGGGAAAAAGAAGATAAAAACTGAAGTGTCTGTGCTGATCACGTCCTTTCCTCTTTCTCTTCCTCCTCCATCTATCCAAACTCAGAGATTATTAAATAGAGGGCTTCCCTGGTGGCTCAGACAGTACAGAAACTGCCTGCAATGCAGGAGACCAAGGTTCAGTCCTTGGATTGGGAAGATCCCCTGGAGGAGGAAATGGCAACCCACTCCAGTATTCTTGCCTGAAGAATCCCATGGAGAGGAGCCTGGCAGGCTACAGTCCATGGGTCACAAATCATCAATATTTGATATTTACAAATATATATATTTGTATATACACACACACATATATATACTTTACAAATATATATATTTGTAAAGCTCCCTGTGTGATTCTAACGTGCAGACCAAGTTGAACATCACTGAGCTAGGTCCTTGGGAAAAGGAAGATAAATGAGCTGAAGTGTCTGTACTGACCACATCCTTTTTTCCTTCTCTTCTTCCTCCATCTCTCCAAACTTAGGGACTGCTGAAAAGAACTTAAAAACTGCCCCCATTGTTGAGTAATTTATTTCCTGTGTATCTGTTTTATCACAGTCTAAATATGCATAAGTTAATAACTTACTATAACTTCTTTTCTGGAAGTGTGTATTTCGGGCTACTAGACACAAGCTGACTGGGCTATTTCTCAGCTAGCCCTTGTCTGGCTCTTGGAAGCGGATCAGGTACCGTAGGGTCTTTGGGTTCAAGCACCTCCATACTATGAACTAAGGAATTCCCCACATCCTCTGCCAGGGTGCTTGGAAGTTCTCAGAAAATATCTCTGGACTTAATCTGAGATGGTCCTGAGAGTTACTTTATAAAATTGGGTTCTGCCAGGAGAATGTGTGTTAGTCACCCAGTCGAGTCTGACTCTCTGTGACCTCGTGGACTGTAGCCCACCAGGCTCCTCTGTCCTTGGAATTCTCCAGGCAAGAATACTGGAGATTCTTCCTGTTCTGTTCTCCAGGAGATCTTCCCAACCTGGGTCTCCTGCATTGCAGGCAGATTCTTGGCCATCTGAGCCAGTGGGCTAAATGGAGGCCAGGAGAAATATCAACCTATTATGTGGCCCTCATTTGAACCTTTCTCAATTCTGTAACTGGGCATATAGACAAAAAGTGGGGAGAAGTTAAAACTGTTTTTGCTTCTAAAATTGAAAATCACTAGGTCATGAGCACGTATTCTAGAAGGGTCTCCCCTTGAGGAAGCTTTCAGTATCATAGTCTGTCAGTGCATGCAGGGGTCTTGAGAGCATCCTTTCAAATGCCTTCATTTCAGAGATCTGGCAACCAAGGCCCAAGGAGGGTTAACACTGGCCCCAAATCACACAGCAAATTAGTGACAGAATTAATACCAGAAACCAATTGCTTCACTCCCACTTGGTTGCCCCCACCCTGCTATATTATGCAGCTTCTTATATTTAATTTTTTTTTTTTTTTGGCCAACATGGGCCTCCTTCCATTCCCCCCTTGCCTCAGGATTTTTATTAAGGAAATATCTGTTTTATTTTAAGTGGCTGATAGAACTCATCAGTTAGATCACTGAGATGGTTTTGAGGATGCATTAAGTCATTTTTATATGTGCTGGAAAATGAGTCTGTGAAAGTATAATGCAGGGTAATGAGATGTCAAAAGTCATGGAAATAAGAGGATCTGAGTATAATCGTAAAGACTCTGAAATAGGCTTTGGAATTTTCCAGGGTTTTTGGAGCCCTTTCATTGTTTATGTTTTATTGGTTGTATAGTAATGTGAAAAACGCAAATAGTCACATTTTTCCATTTGGACCCTTGACTCAGAACACTGAAGATCTTTTTCAAGCATTTTAACCATTTGCCACACCTTTAATGGGGAAAAGAAGGTTCAGAAATTCCTTTATTTACTTTTTCACATGTTTTATATTTTCTGGATTTCTTAGTGGCAGCTGTAAAAAGGGCTTTTCATGTGATCATTTCATTCAGTAATTTGTCTAAACCAAGGCCTTTTCCCTTTTTTCCAATGCCTGCCCAGCTGTCACTGTTGCCTGCTAAAGTGATTTTTCTCTATTATGTTGTCACTTTACACTCCCACAGGGTCCAATCCTGCAGGCCTTACATGCATGGAACTCACATTAAAGTCATTGGGAGTTTTAACATGTAAGAATGTGGGTTTGAGGCCCAGAGAAAGAGCCTGTTTTGAAACCTCAGGCTCTTGAGTATAGATGCAGGTTGCAGTTAAAATGCAAGGACCCTGCCTTACCTCTGATCCCACTGGACTGCTGATATGCAGTTGCATGGTATGGTCAATTGTGGGAAGAATTTGGGGACAGAAATTCATCCATCTGAAGATGAGGCTTTTGAGAGTGTAATATTCCAAGGCGTTTTGCCTCCACTTCAACTCTACCATTCAAAGTTGGTATAAAAGCAGGAAAATGTTGGGATGGGGTGGGGGGTGGGTCCACAAGCGGGAGGAGAATGTATTCCATCAGATTTAGTGTTTTCTTTGGTGCTTTCCTAGAGAAGAGGCCTTGACTGGCCAGAAAATAGAATCAACAAGTATGAGGAGAAACTGAATTGTACTTACAAAAGGCAAATGCCCTGGGCGAGGGGGTAGACAGCTGGTCAACATGGGCAGCGTCCGATAGCTAAGTTTCATTTTGTTTGGTTTTTCTTCTGAGTCGGATGGTTTGGTTCTGCCCTTTCACATATGAAATGGCTTTAGGATATGGGTGACATTTATCTCCTGTGATCGGGATCAAGTGGTTTTGGGGCCTGAGATGTTCTGTTTTATCTTTTCGTCTGAATGTTACTTCTTTAGGAATCGAAAGTGCTATCTCTCAACAGGTGCACATCACAGTACCTAAAACAGAAACAACAAGGGCCTGGAACTGTACTCAATGTCTAATAATGACCTATAGTGGCAGGGAATAGGAAACTGAATCAGTGTTGCACCCTCGTGTGTGCATGCATGTGCGTTAGTCTCTCAGTCGTGTCCAACTCTTTACAACCCTGTGGACTGTAGCTTGCCAGGCTTCTCAGGTCATGGAATTCTCCAAGCAGGAATACTGATGTGGGTTGCCTTTCTCTTCTCCAGATCTTCCCAATCCAGGAATCGGACCTGGTCTCCTGCATTGCAGGCAGATTCTTTACTGTCTGAGCCACCAGTGTAAATCAACTGTACTTCAATTAAAAAAAGAAGCTGTACCTCTTCCAGAAAGCCCTCCAGGAGCCCTCCAGACCCTCCTATTTTGGTTTTCTCCTACTTCTCAGAGTGTGTGTGAAGGGAAGAGGTGGCTTCACCTGACCCACTTTTGGCTGTAGAACTAGTGTCTCAGAGATGCTTGTGAGTGTCCACTGACATAAGTCATCATTGGGATGGGGTTGGGGGGGGGTGGCATTGGGCTGAAGGGGAAGGAGAAATTTTCTCATCGAGAGAGAGTTCTCTGAGAAAAGAGGACTGACTGTCTCTCTACCTAGCCTGAATTTCAGGGGAAAGAGTTTGGTTCCTGAGGACTTTGTGAGACCCCGGGCACACACAGGGTCAACTGGGCGCCTAGGTGACAGAGAGACACAGCTCCAGGGACATGCCACTTTTCTCATCTCCTCACAGGTCTCCATGTGGCTTTGGTACTGAGAGTCCCTCAGTGGGTTCCAGCTGGCCCCTGGGGAGGTGGCTGAGCCCAGTGGGACTTCACTGAGAATCCTGGATCACTAGGGGAGGTCTGAGCCCTGCCAAGGGGCTCAAGAACAAGAGACTCCACAGACTTGTCTGGGAGCATGGGGGACACCCCACAGCCTCCCTGAAGTAATCAAAGGAGGTTTTGAGGGAAATCTGCAGAGCTGTGAGGACAGATGTGGGCTCAGAGCTCTACTCATGGCATGGGGATGACTCTGGCATGATACTCCCTTTAGAGAAGTCTCCAGAGAAGGAAATGGCAACCTACTCCAGTATTCTTACCTGGGAAATCCCATGAACAGAGGAGTCTGACAGGCTACAGTCCATGGGGTCGCAGAAGTGTTGCACCACGTGACTTAGCTACTAAATCACTAGAGTCACATGGCTCCCCTAGAATAAAGAGTGGGAATACCTGGGAAGGGTGAGGGGCTCAAAAGGAAAGCTGCTTCCCCCCCATCATCCCCGCCCCCCCCCCCAACACAAACCTTCCCTCATCCTCCAGTCAGATTGCTTCCCAAGGTCCCTCCTGGGCTGGGGCTGAGTCTAGCCCTACACACTCATGCATGTTTCTAAACATCTTGGATGCTAATTAAGCACCTTCCCACAGAGAAAATTCCTTGGTTGTTTTAAATGTTTATCTGTGTTTCCAGAGCTACAGACCCTGAACTTCCTGCTCCCTCCCAGGGGATTTATACCAGCCTGGAGTTTGTATGTGGTTTTGTGATAGACATTTTGCTGTGGGCTGTCCAGTGGTGCCCAGGAACAAGGCTACCCATGCATTGAAGTACCATGCCTCATTTAGATGAGTCATGGGATAATTTTTTGAGGCCTCTGAGTTTATCTTGAGTTAGTACCTGAAAACAGAAAGAATCATAAAGAAGAGAGCATTGGTCGTGAAGTCAGAAAATCAAGTTTAATGGCTTTGCCATTTCTAGCTATATGTCGGGGTGAGTCACTTAGACTGTCTCTGTTTCATCCATATGCCTATCAGAGTTTATATGAAGTTCAAGTATAATACATACATAAACAATATTTTATATATATATAGTATATAATATTTAGTGTATATACCATATAGTATTCATTATACTATATTATATATTTTTATATTACATACATGTATATAATATTTATGTATATATGTTAAAGTTTTATATATATATCAATTTGGGAAAAGTACTGAACTGCATGTGTATTGGGGGTTCTTATTTTTGAAATAATGTAGTTTTCATATCCCATTATAGTTAGTTCTGTTGGAGCACGTTCCCAGTGACGTTTGAATTTTAAACAAGAAGCACTGTGATATAATAGCTCAGTTGTTTTAAATGGACTGTCCCTTCTCCTCTTGGGGAAAATGAAAGTCACACCAGAAAATCATCTAGTGTGCTCCTCTTGTTTCCACCTGCAATTGACTGTGGAGGCAAGGAACAAAGAGAGAGGTAAGTCGATCAGCTGTAAAGGGGACGGTGACCTTCATTCACTTCTACTCTCTCTCTTTTTTTGTGTGACCGAGGGACAATAATAATAAATTCTCTCCCCTTGCCTATTTCAAGACAGAGAGATTTTAGGGGTGTTTTATGACTTTGGCTTATCTCAAGCCAATCCGCTCCACTAGTGGTGATGAAAAAACCCTTGATGCCCATTAGCATAAATGAATGTTACGTTGTTAAATCTGATGGGGTCCTAATCAGCGCTGATTCTCTCTTTGGCATGGCCTTTGGGAGTGTGCAGCCAGGTGCTCCCCCAGATGTGAAAAGGAGAGAGCCCTGCCTCCCTCCCTCCCTGCCACCACCCCAGAACCTTCAGCTGCACACTCGTTCATGCCTGACTGAGAATCACTCAAGTGTTTCTTGAGCCATGCTCCCTGCTGCATCTAATAAAACCGCTCTCTCCCCCAGTCCTGCTCTAGGAAAACAGACATGACTGGGAGCTGGGAGAGTGGTAGACGTGGGCGATCATACCCCCAGAGCTTTCTGCTGAGAGAGCAGGTCCTGCAGCCTGGGGATCCATCACCATCCACAAAGCTCAGCAGATCCATCCTCTTCTCCTTTTCCTACAGAGGGGCTCTTTCTGTCCTGTAGCTTGGCCCTTTCCCCGGCAGACTGTGGGCTAATGAATGAGTGTGTTTGCCAGTGTGCAGGAGGATGTTGGGTGGGGACAGGAGGAAGGGAGGAATAAAGACCTGAGATACTAAGCCATGGAGGGAGAAAAACCACCTTAAGTCTCCGGTCCCATCACTTCATGGCAAATACATGGGGGGAAAATGGAAACAGTGACAGATTTGACTTTCTTGGGCTCCAAAATCCCTGCAGATGGTGACTGCAGCCATGAAATTAAAGATGCTTTCTCTTTGGAAGAAAAGCTATGACAAACCTAGACAGAGTTTTACAAAGCAGAAATATCACTTTGCTGACAAAGGTCCGTCTAGTCAAAGCTATGGTTTTTCCAGTAGTCATGTACGAGTGTGAGAGTTGGACCATAAAGAAAGCTGAACGCTGAAGAATTGATGCTTTTAAACTGTGGTGTTGGAGAAGGCTCTTGAGCATCCCTTGGACAGCAGGAAGATCAAACCAGTCAATCCTAAAGGAAATCAGTCCTGGATATTCATTGGAAGGACTGATGCTGAAGCTGAAACTCCAATACTTTGGCCACTTGATGTGAAGAGCCGACACATTGGAAAAGACCTTGATGCTGAGAAAGACTGAGGGCAGGAGGAGAAGGCAACAGAGGATGAGATGGTTGGGTAATCACCAGCTCAACGGACATGAAATTGAACAAACTCTGGGAGGTGGTGAAGGACAGGGAAGCCTGGCATGTTGCAGTCCATTGGATCTCAAAGAGTCTGACACGATTGAGTTGATGAACTGAACTGAACTGAAGTCTACACTTAGGTCTCCAGGGGACCATGTGGTGTGGAAAGCAAGTCCAGGACTTAGAAGACCTGAGATGCTACTCAGCTAGAGTGTTCTCCAGACATTACATAGCCTTTCCTGTCTCAGCATCTTGATCTGTAGAAAGGAAAATAATTCTTGTCTTCCATCTCTTCCAAGATTCTTGGAAACTTTCGGTGGCAGCTAGCCTTTGTATGGAATTAAAAAAAAATGCATTTAGGGACTTCTCTGGCAGTCCAGTGGTTAAGACCCCCTGCTTCTATGCCAGGCGCATGGGTTCGATCCCTGGTCTGGGAAGTCAGATGCCACATGCCATGAGGCATGGCCAAAAAGTGGGGGGAAAAAAAAGCATGTATAGATAACAAGTGAGCTGTAGTGGTCTTTCAAAACATGTGCCACTCAATCCCCTGAGTCAGAATTCCCTGTGGGGCTCCTCTAGTGGACCCGGAGCTTGGGTACATGACTCAGGCCCACAAGACACCACTGATACATGAGCCATGTGAGGGCAGAGTGCAGTGAAAGCCTGGGTGCCCCCATGGATCTGCCCCAAAGAGACCATCTCTGAGCTCCTGTTCTTCGTGCAGCCTGGGTCTCCAACTGCCTTCAGTTCTGTTAAATCTCTTGATTGCCTTCTAATAAATGTCCTGTTTGACTTAATGCCCCAGATTCCAATTGATAGAAATTCCAGGCTTTTTTAGTCAGAAAGACTCTCTACTGTGAGGACCTTGTGACTTGACCTGTGTGGGGGAAGTTTTCCCTGTGATTAGAGTCACGTGATTTGGTCTCATGTTGAACTCAAGAAGAATGATGCCTCCCGCTTTGAGCAAAGTGGAAAAGTCACATTGGCAGTTTCTTGGAGTGGGGGAGGCGGTGTCCTTAGTGTCAGGTTGTAACATTTCTGGGACGTTTAGAAAAGAATCACATAATGATGCCGTCACCGTCTTGAAACCTCTTGACCGACAGGACAAAGGTGAGGTTGAAGTTGCAGGTTCTGGAACCCATTTACCTGGCTTCACATACTGGTTCTGTTGCTTGCTAGCTGTGGGACCTCTAGGGCCACTGTAGCTCAGTCTCTCCATCTGTAAAATGGGGACAATTGTAGTAGTACCTCATAGGCTGTTACAAAGATTGAGTGAGTTAAGATACCTGTAACATACTCAGAATGGTACTTGGCACAAGGTAAATATTTGCTGTTGTTGTTATTTTCTTGAGACTGATTACTCTTCAGTTATTACCAAAAGTGTCAGTCCTTAGGAGAAAACCTAAAGTTGGGTTTACAGAGAAATAAAAGCCTTTTTTAATGAACTAAAGGGTGAAAAGAAGAAACTGCTACTTGCTGGTGTCCAGAGAGATGGAAGGATTTCTTTGTAACATTGATCCCAATCTGGACTCTTGCATCCAGTGGAGGAGAAGCTTCTAGCTAAGCTTACCATCAGTTATTCGGGAAGCAGCTTCAGCAGCACACATATGGCTGGATGCAGAGATTGCAATATGGAATTTTTGCTCACCTGGGGTCTGTAGAGCAGGCTTTGAACACATGGACTCTCCTTTTTGGGACAGAAATGGGCTAACTAATGCTAATAGCTTTAGGACGTCTTGGAGGGCATGGGGATTGATGACAGATGGCGTGCGTGCACTACAACATCTATGTAAAACATGTCTGCGGGCCCAACAATGACAAACTACTCACCTTGGCAAAACAGGCATGATATTCATTTGGAGGCTTGCTTCTAAGAAAGATAAATCCTGCTGTCATTGCACAAAGAGATAAGAAAGACCGGATGACAGTTTTCCATTGATAAAAGATTCTGTCTGTATTTTAAAAGAATTTACTTTCTTCCCCTCTACTGATACCCACATGAGTTAAGGCAGAGATACGCTATCTTTCATGTTTTTGTCAGAATGTGTTATTACTGCGGGTGGCAGTGACTCAATTGCTTCATTTAGTGATCGGACGCAAGTCCAGGAATGTCGCCTGCACAGGGGCTGTGGGATCCGAATGGAGTACAGCCCCCAGAATTAAGAAGCAAGTTCAGATGCATTCCTGGCTGGAAGGGAGACTAACAAGAGTTAACCTAACATGAGAGAGGTTAACCACGTGTGAAAATCTCCCCTAAGAGAAGTTTTAAAAATTTGCTGCTGACGAGGGTATTTCTCAGAACCTCTTTGGGAAGACACTGTTGTACAATACTTAGTGTAAAATAAGCAGTAATCTGGGGCTTCCCTGGGGACTCAGATGATGAAGAATCCACCTGCAGTTCAGGAGACCCAGGTTTGATCCCAGGGTCAGGAAGATCCCCTGGAGAAGAAAGTGGCAACCCATTCCAGGAGAATTCTTTGGACAGAGGAGCCTGGTGGGCTACAGTCTATGGGGTCCCAAAGAGTCCCACACTACTGAGTGAATAATTAATCACCAGTTGAGGCAATGTTGCCAAACATGGTTGAAAGAAGAGAAGGGAAGGAGAGAGTATCCATTTGTCAATGTCCTGGTTGAGGCAAAGATGACAGTCCTGTTTCTCCTGCTTGGTCTAAATCTGGGTGAATAGGCACAGTGCTTACAGGTAATCCTAAGCAAAAAACTTCTTATCTTAATTTGGTTTGCCAGGTAGACTTTTCTGTCAGGAAGGCAATGTACTGACTAGCTGGCATGAATATTCCAGTCTGCCTATCACTTTCACTTATTGACAATAGTCAGTCTTCACCACAACATAAGGAAGTAGGAGCTTCTATAAATCTCATTTCATTCATTAATTTATTTTTATTGCAGTACAGTTAATTTACAATGTTGTATTAGTTTCAGGTGTACAGCAAGGAGATTCAGTTATCCATATCCATGTATATATCTATTCTTTTTCAGCTTCTTGTATCTTGTAGGTTATTACAAAATATTGAGTATAGTTCCCTGTGCCATACTTATTGGTTATCCTTATTGGTTATCTATTTTATATATATTGGTCCTTATTGGTTATCTATTTTATATATAGTATTGTGATTAATGTTAAAAATTAATATTTTAATTTTTAACTAACTATTAAAAAAACTAAGATCATTGCCTCTGGCCCCATTACTTCATGGAAAATAGAAGGGGAAAAGGTAGTGACAGATTTCCTCTTCTTGGGCTCTAAAATCACTGCAGATGGTGATTGCAGGCATGAAATCAGAAGACAGTTTCTTCTTGGCAGGAAAGCTGTGACAAACCTAGACAGTGTGTTGCAAAGCAGAGACAGTACTCTTGCGACAAAGGTCCGTATAGTCAAGGCTATGGTCTTCCCAGTGGTCATATATGGTTGTGAGAGCTGGACTGTGCAGAGCACTAAAGAATTGATGCCTTCCAACTGTGGTGTTGGAGAAGACTCCTGAAAGTCCCTTGGACAGCAAGGAGATCAAACCAGTCAATCTTAATGGAAATCAACCCTGAATACTCATTAGAAGGACTGACACTGAAGCTGAAGCTCCAGTATTGGAGAGGTGACTCATTGGAAAAGTCCCTGATGCTGGGAAAGATTGAGGGGAGGAGGAGAAGAGGGCATCAGAGGATGAGATGGCTGGATGGCATCACCAACACAATGGACATCAAATTGGGCAAACTTTGGGAGATGGTAATGGACAGGGAGGCCTGACGTGCTGCAGTCCATGGAGTCGAAAAGAGTTGGACACACCTGGGTGACTAAACAGCAACAATACAACAATATGTATATATTAATCTCAAGCTCCTAATTTATTCCGGCCCTCCTATCCCACTTGCTGCTGCTGCTGCTGCTGCTAAGTTGCTTCAGTCGTGTCTGACTCTGTGCGACCCCATAGACGGCAGCCCACCAGGCTCCACGATCCCTGGGATTCTCCAGGCAAGAACACTGGCGTGGGTTGCCATTTCCTTCTCCAATGCATGAAATTGAAAAGAAAGTGAAGTCGCTCAGTCGTGTCCGACTCTTAGCTCCTTTGGTAATCATATGTTTGTTTTCTTTGTGAGTCTATTTCTGTTTTGTATATAAGTTCATTGTATCTTTTTATTTTTTTTAAAGAGTCCACATATAAACCCCATTTTAAAGATTAGGAAACTAAGGCCCTGAAATGTTAACTTATCTTTACAAGTGGCAAGTATTGTCTCTATTTGACAGATGAAAACACTGCATATTGGCATGCAGTGGATAAGAACTGGGCTCCAGAATGAGAATCTGGAATCCAAAGCTCCATCTCTGATAGCATAGGTGGCTGTAGGAAGGTACTGTAGTGGTTTGCATTGTCCAGTAATAGCAGCGAAGCTATTACACACATGATCTTCTAGATCTTGTCATTACCTGTGAAGGGGTGGAGTTTGGGTAAGACTTTAGGACACTTCTGTGACTCCAGTGTGGTGGGAGTGAAGCTGCATGGCTTCTGATGGTGGATTGTAAAGAGGACCCACCTTCCATATGGCCCTCTCTCTCTGGGGACCCTTCCCCTGAGAACCCATGCTGAGAGGAAGCCCTCAGAGAGAGCCCCCTTGGAGAGACCCTCAGGAGGGGAACTGAGGGTCCCAGCTGATGGCCGGCATCAGACGATTCCAGCCCCTTGCCTCGAAGGCTTCCAGTGAGGTACCAGACCTTGTGAGGCACAAATAGTCCTTGCTGTGTTCTTTCCAAAGCTCTGAGCAACAGAATCCTCAGGCTAAAAATGATGGTTTCTTTACATCACAAGTTTAGGTTAGTTTTCTACAAAGCCGCTGTATTTAGAGCATCACTTTGACCCTGCAAATGTTCATTTCCTCATCCGCAAAATGGGAGTAAGAGCAGTACCTATTTCATGGTTGATTATGAGGACTTAATGGGTGTAGATTACTCAGCATACTTTCTAGAATAAAATAATAGCTAATGCTTACATGATACTGTGCGCTAGATACTGTCCTAGGAACTTTACATTATATCAATATTAAATCCTTATAACAACCTAATGGTGCAGGCATTATTTTAAAAGAAATTTTATTTTTATTGAGTTGAAATTGACATAGCATAAAATTGATCGTTTTAAAGGGAACAATTTAATGGCATTTCATATATTCACAATGCTGGGCAACCATCACCTCTATCTAGTTCCAAAACATTTTCATCACCCCAAAAGGAAATATGGTCAAATCTTTAAATCCATTTTACAGATGAGGGAACTCAGGCAAAGACAGGTTATGTGACTTACCTGTGGTCAGAGGGATAGTAGTGGCAGATTTGGGTTTAGGACACACTTGGGCTTCTGGGTCCATGGTCTTTACTGCCACTTCACAACACCTGGAACTCACAGATGTGAACCGCTCCAACGAAGTGTCCTGATCAAGGCAGCATGACTCTCAGGTGGCTTAGCCCTGTCTGCCCTGCAATCCAATTGTGTGCTTTTTCTGCTGAGATAAAACTTGTCTTATCAATCAAGCCCCACAAATAGCCACCGTATGGACACATGGTATCAACATCCAGTGCCTGATCACCCTATAAACTCATTGTGCTAAGGGTCAGACCCCAGCCTTCTGACACGACACCCCTTCCCCAACAAGGTGTGGGGAAGTGGGCGCTTGAAATGGCCCACTTCGCTAAACGTCTTAATTGCAACATCGATCTATCTGAAGTGGAAAGTATGTGCTACCACTTCAGGAAAGCGCCTGTTTGGCAGAGAAAAGAATCACCAGTCCCAAAGTCATAATTCTTTTCTGCGGCCTACCAAAATATTTGGATAATGGCTCGGGCTAGGGCCATCCAATCTGAGGCGGCCTGAGCTGCTGTGGTTTTTCTGTAGCTGCCCTCGCCCTGTGTGCATAGAGAGAAATTTATGATCCTTGGCTCTGGAAGTGGAGAAGTGTGCTGTCCTCATAAGAACAGCACTCTCTGCTCTACGGGCTCAGCGTCGGTCTGATTGCCTTTCCTTTCTTTAGCCACATCCACACTCTGGAACATCCCAGAGTTCTATATGCAGTTGCTGTGGAGGTGGGGGTTCAGGTACTGGGTAGAATTGAGGAACCATGAAATGCAATGGGTGCAGCCAGGGAACCCAGTTAGGAGACAGGAGGCATACCAGTTACAGAACAGAGTTGAGAGCCAATTCTGGCTGGTATAGGTCTGGTGGGTGGTAGTCCGGAAGCCCACTAAAGCCCTCCAAGAAATAAAGGGGCTTTTGCAACTAGGTACTGACGTGATGTGTCAACGAATGGAAGACAATGGACTTTCCTGATGTTGGGGTCTGATGGGGCAGCAGAGTGGAAGCTGTGCCTCTTTGAACCTTGGGCCTTGAACCTGGACTGTCTATACCCCACGTGACAGGGAGAAGGACGCCTGAGGTCCTAAGGGCAGGCACTCTGTGTGCTAAGAATAACCATGATGTATGCTCTGCAGGGAGATGCCACTATTCATCCATCACCAGCAAAGCGTGAACTCTGAGTGGGTTTGTTTTCTCCAGCAGTTGTGGATTACTCTGTGCTGGCCCACACTTGCTTGGCAACGGGGAAGGGACAGAGATTTGGGATTCACTCAGCTCCTAGCCCAAGTCCTGGCCGTGTCACTTATTAGCTGTGTCACCAGGTCACAGCTGGGTCACCTGTGTCACAGGTCACTGAGGTTGCCTTTTTTGGAAGTTGACGCATTGAATGCCTATGAAATGCATGGTCTGTAGGAAGGATTTAACGGGTGTCAGCATGGTGTGCACGTGTGGGGAAGCGGAGACTATGACCACGAGCTGAGCAAAGTAATTGGGCCACACGTTGCAAGTTACTCATGGCCTTTATAGCACTTTGCTGTAACCAGCTGAGTCAAGGGTATGCTTACCTGTGGTGCTTGGTTGATACAAACTTTTGGTTCTGAGATGTGAATCAACATCAGTGTTTTAGTCTGGTGGCAATTTGCAGTTTTGTGGTCATATTATAGATCCAGTTTGCATTTGCCATTTTGAACTGGGCTGGCATCCACAGGCTTTATTCTGGCAGGTGACCCTTGTGGTCACCTGGTTGAGTTGTGATTTAGTAATGGGAAAGTGTTTCATTTTAACTATGAAATTTAACACAAATAATACAGCTGCTCAAGCGGGCAGTGACAGTGTATGTTAATTTGATTTATATACATGCAATGTACCATGCCTAATGCTGAACGCTGGAAGACTCCAGTGAGGCTGGTACCAGCATCATAAATGAGCGGGTACTGCTGTGGGCCCCCTTCACGTGTGCCAGTGGACAGAGCTGTGGGAGCTGGTCTGTGTGAGAAATGGGAGCAAGGGTTCTCCTGCAGGGCCTGGGGGTGGGCCAGACCTTCCCAAACCCGGAGTGTGGCTTTCCTGGAGGCATCCATCAGAACTCTCTCCATGCATGATATCCATTGGCAGGTCCAGGGTATTGCTCTCAAGGAACCAAGAGTCTCTGGTGTGGAGGCTGGTTTCCAGCTCCCTATCAGCTCAGGGGCCTTCTGCCTCAAGAGCAAACTTCAGTCCTGTAAGAGCAAAGAGAGAACTTTCCTGGTTTCCCAGCTCACCCTAGAATCCCTGAGAGCAAATGCTTCCCGAGACTGACCCCTGGTAAAATGTACGTGGAAATAGAAACAGACGAGCTCTCCTTTCTGTGTGTGTGAGATGCGTGGTGTATAGGTGTGGACTGTGTGTGTGTGAGTGGTCTATATATGCGCTGTGTGTATAGTATGGGTGTATTGTGTATGTGCAGTATATGTTGTGTGTTTATGCTGTGTATGTGTTGTGTGTGATAGAGGTGTGTGGTGTGTATGGTATATGCATGTGTGGTGTGCATGGTATATGCATGTGTGGTGTGCATGGCATATGCATGTGTGGTGTACATGGTATATGCATGTGTGGTGTACATGGTATATGCATGTGTGGTGCGTATGGTATATGCATGTGCGGTGTGTATGGTATATGCATGTGCGGTGTGCATGGCATATGCATGTGCGGTGTGCATGGTATATGCATGTGTGGTGTGCATGGTATATGCATGTGTGGTGTGTATGGTATATGCATGTGTGGTGTGCATGGCATATGCATGTGTGGTGTGTATGGCATATGCATGTGTGGTGTACATGGTATATGCATGTGTGGTGCGTATGGCATATGCATGTGTGGTGTGCATGGTATATGCATGTGTGGTGCGTATGGTATATGCATGTGTGGTGTACATGGCATATGCATGTGTGGTGTACATGGTATATGCATGTGCGGTGTGTATGGTATATGCATGTGTGGTGTGTATGGTATATGCACGTGTGGTGCATATGGTATATGCATGTGTGGTGTGCATGGTATATGCATGTGTGGTGTGCATGGCATATGCATGTGTGGTGTGCATGGCATATGCATGTGCGGTGTGTATGGTATATGCATGTGCGGTGCGCATGGTATATGCATGTGCGGTGCGCATGGTATATGCATGTGTGGTGCGTATGGTATATGCATGTGTGGTGTGTATGGTATATGCATGTGTGGTGTACATGGCATATGCATGTGTGGTGTGTATGGCATATGCATGTGTGGTGTACATGGCATATGCATGTGTGGTGTGCATGGTATATGCATGTGTGGTGTGCATGGCATATGCATGTGTGGTGTACATGGCATATGCATGTGTGGTGTGTATGGTATATGCATGTGTGGTGTGCATGGTATATGCGTGTGTGGTGCTATGGTATATGCATGTGTGGTGTACATGGTATATGCATGTGTGGTGTGTATGGTAAATGCATGTGTGGTGTGTATGGTATATGCATGTGTGGTGTACATGGTATATGCATGTGTGGTGTGTATGGTATATGCATGTGCGGTGTGTATGGTATATGCATGTGCGGTGTGTATGGTATATGCATGTGTGGTGTGTATGGTATATGCATGTGTGGTGTACATGGCATATGCATGTGTGGTGTACATGGTATATGCATGTGCGGTGTGTATGGTATATGCATGTGTGGTGTGTATGGTATATGCACGTGTGGTGTACATGGCATATGCATGTGTGGTGCGTATGGTATATGCATGTGTGGTGTGTATGGTAAATGCATGTGTGGTGTGTATGGTATATGCATGTGTGGTGTACATGGTATATACATGTGTGGTGTGTATGGTAAATGCATGTGTGGTGTGTATGGCATATGCATGTGTGGTGTGTATGGTATATGCATGTGTGGTGCGTATGGTATATGCATGTGTGGTGTGTATGGTAAATGCATGTGTGGTGTGTATGGTATATGCATGTGTGGTGTACATGGTATATGCATGTGTGGTGTGTATGGTATATGCATGTGTGGTGTGTATGGTATATGCATGTGCGGTGTGTATGGTATATGCATGTGTGGTGTGTATCGTATATGCATGTGTGGTGTACATGGCATATGCATGTGTGGTGTGTATGGTGTGTGTTGTGTGTGCATGCTGTGTGTGCATCATGGAGTGTGTATTGTGTTACGTATATTGTGTATGTGTGGTGTATATGGTATGTGTGTGTGCTGTGGCATATGTGTTGTGTGTATGTGGGGGTCTGGTTCTCACACTCACCTGGACTCTGTGTAGTCACCCAAGTTCATCCCAGGCACCTCAGGTCACAGCCAGACCACTTACCTTCCTTACCTTCCTGCATCGTGGTAAAACCAGCCTACAAGCTGGTAGAAAATGTAGAAAGTGGAGGGGGAAGAACCCGTAATCCCACAGCCCCCTCACACTGCCGCTTTGAGGTCTTCTCTTCCAGGATTTATCCACTTGAATAAAAGGCACATTCATGATCACTGGTGATGCTCCACATCATGATAACTTTCCACATTGCTACTTAGTCCTCATGGGCTTCCCTGGTGCTGCAGTGGTAAAGAATCTACCTGCAATGCAGGAGACCTGGGTTTGATCCCTGGGTCAGGAAGATGCCCTGGAAAAGAGAATGGCAACCCACTCGAGTCTTCTTGCCTGAAGAATTCCATGAACAGAGGAGCTTGGTGGGCTCCAGTGGGGTCGTCCATGGGTCGCAAAGAATCAAACACGACCAAGCGACTAATGCACAGTCTTCGTAACTATCAGGCTTAATGCATGTATGATATTCTTTCCTGTGATGGACCTGGCTTTCAAGATTTTGGTCTAAAAACAGCAGTGGCCTGCATGTTCTCCTTTCCATCGGGCCTGGCCCCCATTGCCGCCTTGAACGCTTACCTTAGCTGCGGCTGGAGTGGCTCACTTCTCAGAACTGACAGTCTCTGCAGGGACTAGAGACTGTCTTCAGCACACCCAGCCCATCCTCATCAGGCCTTTGCTGGGGCCTGGGGTGGACAGCAATGGGACAGGCCCCCAACCACCTTTGTGGCCTCCCAGAAAGTGTGCAGCTGTGCCTACCCTGCCACGCCCCACAGTGCACTGTGCCCCTGCTGGGTCCTCCCAGGAAAGAACTCTGTGTTGCTGTGTTTACCTTTTGCTCTCTTCGCTTCCCATCATCAGATTCCCAGAGGCATGTTTCCTTTTCATCCGGAGATGGGTAGGACTTCCAAGAGTTGTGAGAGCATGCTGAAATGATGCATTTTTTCAGGCTGAGCAGCAAGGGTAAACTTCATAAAGGACTGTTGCATGACCTGTGTTTGGGGCCTGGGCCCCTTGTGGACCCCTTGTGGACCCCTGGTTTTCAGGAGTCTGTGCAGGTTTCCGTGTCACCGGCAGCTCGCTGCCCCAGCTCTCTTGTTGGATCTGCACCTGTGTGCTGCATTTCCCCCGACACTTCTGACTGCACCCTTTGTGCTTTCCAGGAAACCACTCTTCCACGTTGTCACTTTTCCAGCACTAGTCTCTCTGACAATCCTGCAACCTGCCCTGACCCCGAGCTTGCACCTCATCGCTTGCATCCCCTCTGTCCCTTCTCTGCATCCTTATTCCAAGGTTGTTGGTCCCTGAAATTATCTAATTATGGGGATTAAGTTACAGCCTGAAGTCACCTGTCACAGCACAGGCTCCTATACTTTAGGAGGAGGGAGATCATGGAACTGACGTCTTCCCACCACTTCCATTGTCTTCCCAGGCTCCCAACACCACATGCAGGAGGAGGTGCCTGGACTAGGGGAGCTGCCCTTCCCCCTCTGGTCATCTTCCACATTCCTTGTTGGGCTAATCTAGCTATTTCCTTGTCATTGGCCCAGGAAGTACATGACTCTTGGATTTATGCTCTCGAGATCTTTTTCCTTGACCTTTCCTCTCTAACTAGTCTTTTCCTACAACCAGTGCCCATTCCTCTAGAAAAGCCACTCTCAAGAACAAGTGCAGCAGAAGTAGTCCACACCCTTCTGTGAAGTGAAGGGACACTGTTACCTCCCATGGGACAGGCAGTGGTTGTCTGGTCACATAGAGAGCTGAGTTCACATCCTTGCTGTGCAACACACTAGCTGTCTGGCTTCACTCTGCTGAACCTTACTTTTCTCTTATGTAACATGGAAATAATGCCTACCTCCAATGACACAAGGCATGTTTGATCTTTTGTGACCCCATTGACTGTAGCCTGCTGGGCTCCTCTGTCCCTAGAATTCTCCAGGCAATAACACTGGAGTGGGTTATCATTTAACTCTCCAAGGGACTTTCCAGACCCACAGATCGAACCTGTGTCTCCCACATTGACCGGCAGGTTCTTTACCTCTGAGCCACCAGTGAAGCCCCATATGAAATGGGTAGGTTGAGATTAATTCCAAGAGAAGAAGACTCTTCTTTGTATGAGCATTTAGCAAAGTTCTTTACATCTAAATATACTATTTATTGATAAGGATCATTTCACTTGGACCTTTGTGCTACTGAGGAAGAAAATATTTAAAGAGATTTTAAGCTTCAGTAGCAGAATCTCATGTGTGTGTGTGTGTGTGTGTGTGTGTGGGTGTGTGTGCGTGCTTGTATATCCATGGATGCAGGCATGGGCAGTAATTTGGATGGGGTTGGGGAATCTCTGAAATCATACAAAGGAAAGAATTTCCTTTTCTTGGTGTTAATGTCAACCTACCCATATCATGTGGGGCTTCCCTGATGTGAAGAACCTGCCTGTCAATGCAGGAGATGCCAGTTGGATCCCTGGGTTGGGAAGATTCACTGGAGAAGGAAATGACAACCCACTCCAGTATCCTTGCCTGGATAATACCCATGGACAGAGGAGCCTGGCAGGCTATAGTCCTTAGGGTCCCAAAAGAGTCGGGCACAACTTAGCGACTAAACAATAACAACCCATTTCACATGGATGCCACTTCTCATTGTTTGCATTTTAGTCTCAGTTCAGTTCAGTTGCTCAGTCATGTCCGACTCTTTGCGAGCCCATGGACTGCACCATGCCAGGCCTCCCTGTCCATCACCAACTCCCGAAGCTTACTCAAACTCATGTCCATTGAGCCAGAGATGCCATCCAACCATCTCATCCTCTGTCGTCCCCTTCTCCTTCTGCTTTCAGTCTTTCCCAGCATCAGGGTCTTTTTCAATGAGTCAGCTCTTCGCATCAGGTGGCCAAAGTATTGGAGTTTCAGCTTCAGCATCAGTCCTTCCAATGAATATTCAGGACTGATTTCCTTTAGGATGGACTAGTTGGATCTCCTTGAAGTCCAAGGGACTCTCAAGAGTCTTCTCCAACACCACACTTCAAAAGCATCAATTCTTTGGCGCTCAGCCTTCTTCACAGTCCAACTCTCACATCCATACATGACCACTGGAAAAACCATAGCTTTGACTAGAGATGAACTTTTTTGGTAAACTAATGTCTCTGCTTTTTAATATGCTATTTAGGTTGGTCATAGCTTTTCTTCCAAGGAGCAAGAGTCTTTTAATTTCATGACTGCAGTTACCATCTGTAGTGATTTTGGAACCCCAAAAATAAAGTCTCTCACTGTTTCCATTATTTTCCCATTGATTTGCCATGAAGTGATGGGACCAGATGCCATGATCTTAGTTTTCTGAATGTTGAATTTTAAGCCAACTTTTTCACTCTCCTCGTTCACTTTCATCAAGAAGCTCTTCAGTTTTTCTTCACTTTCTGACATAAAGGTGGTGTCATCTGCGTATCTGAGGTTATTGATATTTCTCCCAGAAATCTTAATTCCAGCTTGTGCTTCACCAAGCCTGGCATTTCACATGATGTACTCTGCATATAAGTTTAAGCAGGGTGACAATATACAGCCTTTACATACTCCTATCCCGATTTGGAACCAATCTGTTGTTCCATGTCCAGTTCTAACTGTTGCTTCTTGACCTGCATACAGATTCTCAGGAGGCAGGTCAGGTGGTCTGGTCTTCCCATCTGTTTAAGAATTTTCCACATTTTGTTGTGATCCACACAGTCAAAGGCTTTAACGTAGTCAATAAAGCAAAAGTATATGTTTTTCTGGAACTCTCTTGCTTTTTAATGATCCAGCAGATGTTGGCAATTTGATCTCTGTAACCAGGAGGTCTTTTCTATGTAGCCATGAGATCTTTTTGTCTATAAGCAGCTAATTGTATGTTTCTTCTGAGCGAGATGCTCTCCGTGCGCTTACCTGTGCTTTCCCTATGTCCATGTGTCTGCTTCAAATACCCACTGCCTTCCAGGCAGAGCATGCTAGGCTGTGCATCTGCAGGGAACCCATGGTGCAGGGCCCTGCTTAGCAAACAAGGACAAAGCTGTCTGCAGGGCAAGAGCATTCTAGAGAAAGAAGCCTTTTGAAAGGTAATTAGGTCATAACTGTAGAAATTAAAAATATAATCACCTGCTTATTCCAGCTCTAGAAATCTGCCTGGTAGAAGATTTTCATGTTAGGCATAAAGAAGAATATATAAAAATGCCACTGCAGCATTTTTGTCAAGGTGGAAAACTAGATATAACTTAAATATGTGCCAATATGGGAATACATAAATAAATCACACATATGGAATTTTATGTAGTCATGAAAAAGAAGGAGGGTGATTTCTATGTGTTGCCCCAGAAATCTCACTGAGATAGTTAAATTTAGGGCAAAGGGAAAAAGCAGAGATGTGTGTGGGTATGTACCTTTGTATAGAAAAGGGATGGAAGCATCGTGCTCTGTTGCCAGCTGTGTCAGACAGTTAATCAGGGAAGCCGAAATAGGAAGAGGCTTTGAATAAGGAATTTATTGTAGGAATGAGTCCTGACACAGCTGTGGGAGGAGCTGAGTAGGGAAGGGTCTGTGAAGGGGAAGTGAAGGATCTGGAAGCCATCTCTTCCAGCTGCTGCAGTGGGGTTGTAGAAGGGGCCCTTGGCAGGTGGCTGAATTTTCTGGATTTTCAGCGAAGCGTCTGGAGGTTACCTGGTGTTGCTGCTGCTTGACAGGGAAGGCTGATGGTTGAAAGGTGAGCTGCAGATGGAGAAGAAAAGAACAGTGACAAGCTGGACCCACCAGCACCTCTGCCCTTTCATCACCTTTGACCAACGCGAGCTCCGGAGCATCGTGGCTGCTCCACTTTTGACTCCAAAATCTCATGCAAGCTTTTGACTCTAACTTACAACCATGGGGCTTCCCTGGTTACTCAGTGGTAAAGAATCTGCCTGCCAGTGTAGGAGATGCAGGTTTGATCCCTAGTTTGGGAAGATCCCCTGGAGTAGGAAGTGGCAACCCACTCCAGTATTCTTGCCTCGGAAATCCCATGGGCAGAGGAGCCTGGTGGGCTGCAGTTCATGGGGTTTCAAAGAGTCAAACATGACTTAGCGACTGAACAACAACGACAACTTAGAACCATACAGGGAAGAGGGATTCTAAGATAAAGGGTTCCCAGAGAAACCAACTTGACAATAGAATAATCTAGCACAATTGTGTTCCCTCTGAGGAAGGGAGCAGGAACCAGGAGGTCAGAAGTTATGTGTCTGTCATACTCTGTTCATAACATACTGTCCTGAATCTTTCACGACAAAAGTGTGTGCATGGAGTGCCTGTGTATGAAAACAAAACAAAACAAACAATAGGAATGAAAAGGAAACCAGAGGCTCTCAACTCTTTTGCAAACCCTTAAAGGGTAATTTTTTTTTTTTTCTATAAGTAGCTCCTTTCTGCTGTGCTGATGGTGTAATCCCTCCCACCATGAAATTACCAATGAGTTCTCTTGCTAAAAAGAGAAACCGGAAAGGCGCATGTCTATAAAATCAGTGTGCATGTGTGTGTAGATCTGGCTGAGCCACGTGTGTGCGTGTGCATTTGTGTGTTGGGTGTGTGTGAACCCCTGTCTGATTTACTCCTTTCCCTTTCCCTTTAATGATGGGCCCCAGATTATGCCAAAGACACCCAGGGGATGGGAGAACCCAGAGGAGGGCTCGGGAAGAGAACAGGGGAGATGAAAGCTCCCCAGGAGAGGCAGTTTGTGCAGCACACAGGGGGTTTTTGTTCCATTAATTTTTATTGGGAGAGGCACATCCCTCGCTGCTTTAGACCGCCTCTCCCTCGGGCGCAAAGCCAACTGTGCATGCTCCTGCAGCAGGCTCTTTTGTAAATAACTTGGGCAGGAAAGAGACAAGGTTGAGATGGCTGCATCCAGTGTGGAAGTGACAGCCCAAGACCCTCGACCTGCTCCTGGCAGTCTAGGAGAGTGAGGAGAAATGAGGGGGCCAGGGTGAGCTTCTGGAACCCCCTTAGTGAGAAGCACGGGCTCTTTCGATCTTGGCTAGGGGTGGCTAGGAGTGAGTGGATTGGCATCAGAAGGTGAACTGGTGCAATAGCCACTGGTTCTCCTTGAGTCAGATCCTTTGGCTGAGCATCTGCCAAAGAATGGGGGAAAGTTTGAGATGGACATTCTCTCCTCATACTGGATTGCTGGAAAGTCCCATGTGCAGGAAGATTCAACGTTATCTGATGGTGATGGGGAAGGAGGCTTCAGCACAGTAATTCTGATGCCTGCACAATCCGTAGACGAAAGAACTTGGTCACAGACTGCTGACCCTGTCTTCCCGTCCAAACTTGTCCTGAATAAGGAAGGCCAAGGACTTGGTCAAGCTCTATGAGAAGAGAAGAGAAGTTGCTCAGTCGTGTTTGACTCTTTGTGACCCCATGGACTATAGTCTACCAGGCTCCGCTGTCCATGGGATTTTCCAGGCAAGGGTACTGGAATGGGTTGCCATTTCCTTCTCCAGGGAATATTCCCAACCCAAGGATCGAACCTGGGTCTCCCACATTGCAGGCAGACACTTTGCCATCTGAGCCACCAGGGAAGTTCAAGCTTTCTTGAGAGCTCCCTTTTCATTTCCCCTGGCAGCAGGGACCAATTTTCCTGCTGTGGCTCCTCAATCTCTAGCTTGGAATAGTGTTCCCTGCATGAATTTTACGTGCCCCTGCTTCACCCTCCGACCCTTGGACTGTGTGTCCTATTTCCTACAACCTCTCGTTTGCTCACCCTGCTCCAGTCACCATGGCCTCCTGCTTGTGCGTGTTTGAACACATGGTCCAGCCTACGGGCCTTTGCATTGGCTGTTCCCTGGAATGCTCTTCCCCGACAGCTCTATGCAGACCCCTCACCTCTACCACATCTCACTTTTCAATCAGGCTGCCCTCTTTAAACAGCAAATTAACCCCTACCCACACTCCTGCTGACCCCATGCCTCTTATCTGCCTTTTTTTCCCCCCACAGCATTTGCCAGCCTCTAGCATTCTGTGCAACTTACTGTTTGTTATGTTTTCTGTTTGTTTATAGCTTATTACCCATTCCCCAGTCCATTTTAAAAAATAGGACTTTTGGGGCAGAGATCCTGGTCTATTTTGTTTACCGATGAATCCCTAAAGAATATAGTGGGTTTAAATACATATTTGTTACTATTTTTGGAATTGATAGACAATCTTTTGAAAAGAAATCACTTGGAAGTATCTCACATTTTTGGCAAAATTAAGTAGAGAGAATTTCTGATTAAGTCAGCATTAAAATGAAAGAAGCCTGCTCTTTGAGCATTTCCTCAAACTCCTGCAGTGGGTGTATTAACATAGAGACGGGGCACTGTGATAACCATAGCCCTCATAGGTAACAGTAAGCATGTGGATCCTGACCATTGTACAGAGCTCCATAGATGTCCCATGTCTCGTATTTGAGCTTCAAGATGATGAATGGAGAAAAGCAAGGCAGATAGCATTACTTTAATTTTGCACTTGAGTAAACAGCCTCAGAAGGCTTAAGTAATGCGCTTCAGGTCACATAGCTAGTGAATGATGTAAGTGGAGCTCCAAGCTGGGTATTCTGATCAGTAGCCTCTTCTTTTCTCTATTACAAGGCTGATTTCAACATACAGCCTGTCCTCTGCAGCCACTTTGGAGGTTCCAGTCAGTGTGGCTAGAGTGAAGACTAGAGGCTGGGAATTTAAGATTGACATTGTACCATGGGCTCACACAAGGCTAGGCTATTAGCTGGAACTTGCAATATCTAGATTCAGGATTTCAGAAGGCAGCAGGGTGCAGATGTCTGTAGAGGTCTGGTTAGTTTTTAAATTGCTTTGTTGTTATTGTTCAGTCGCTGAGTCGTGTCTGACTCTCTGCGACCCCATGGAACGCGGCATACCAGTCTCCTCTGTCCGCCACTGTCTCCCAGAGTTTGCCCAGATTCATGTCCATTCAGTCAGTGATGCTATCCATCTCATCCTCTGCTGTCTCTTTCTCTATTTGCGTTCAGTCTTCCCCGGCATCAGGGTGTTTTCCAACGAGTCAGTTGTTCTCATCAGATGGCCGAAGTATTGGAGCTTCAGCTTTAGCATTAGTCCTTCCAATGTATTCAGGACTGATTTCCCTTAGGATGGACTGGTTTGATCTCACTGCAGTCTAAGGGACTCTCAAGAGTCTTCTCTAGTACCACTGTTCAAAAGCATCAATTCTTTGGCACTCAGCCTTCTTTATGATCCATCTGTCATATCCATATATAATTACTCTTTTAAATTGCTTAAGCAGTATAATTCATGCTGGAAGTTTTGACTGAAGCATCAGAGGGTGGACAGTGTTCCCTCCAGCCAGCCAGGTTTGTCTGGGACCTTTGTGGGCAGACTATTCTTTGAGTGATTTTAAGTGGGAGAAACTTGGGGGATCTTTGGGCATGTATGGAAGCATTTTTGATTGTCACACCCCTGCAGGGGGTACCACTGGCATCTTGTGGGTAGATGCCAGGATGCTATTAAATATCCCATAGCCCACCAAGCAGCCCCACCCAGAGAACTATCCATCTGCCAGTGCCAGTGGTACCACGGTGGAGAAATTTTGCTTTAGAGTGAGGTGGGAATGACTGTCCCTGGTCCCCATCTTGCCCTTGTTTTTCTGACTCTCTAATTCTTTTCCTCTGGAAGGAATGAGATGAGGGCTGGAAACCTCTCTTCAAAATGAGGCTTCTTGGGCTAAGTCAAGTAAGTCAGACAGACAAATACCATATGATAGCACTTATACCTGGAATTTTAAAAATGACACAAATGAACTTATTTATGAAGCAGAAATAGACTCACAGACATAGAAAACAAACTTATGGTTCCCAAAAGGGAAAGAGGGTGGGAGAGGGATAAATTAGGAGTTTGGGATTAGCAGATACAAACTACTAAATATAAAATAGATAAACAACAAGGTCCTACTGTATAGCAAAGGGAGCTATATTCAATATCCTGTAATAAACCATAATGGAAAAGAATTTGAAAAAGAATATCCATATACATATAATTGACTCACATTGCTGTACACCAGAAACTAACATTGTAAATCAACTATACTTCAATCAATTAAAAAAAAAAAGACTCCTCCTTGGGAATTAATTGGCAGAGGGAACAAGGAGTTACAACCTCCCACAGCCTCCAGCTTGCCATCTGTTGCAGCATCCATCATATTCTGCCTATGCCAAGCTGGAAGGTGAGGAGCTACTGTGTTGGAGGGTTGGTATGGGTCTGTGGCCTTCACACGCCCTCCCTGAACCAGGACAAGCTGGTAAACAGTTGGCTGGGAGGGTAAGTGCTTTGCCTTGTCAGTCATCTAGAAGCTCAGGGCATTGCATAACCCAGCTGAACTCTGAGCTTAATCTGAGGCTCTGACAGTTTTCTGGTACTGCTGGAATGCCTGGGGATATTTGTTCTAACTTGTCCAATTGGTATTGAAATACTTTCCAAATGAAGGATAACACTGTCAACTACTGCTCTGGAAATTAGCATAAGCCAGATAGTGTTTACTTTCCTTACCAATAAAGTCAAGTCACAATCTCTTTCCTATACACAGTGAGCCTTCCATTTCTTGGAGAACAATATTGGGAAATGAATTGTTACATATACAAACATGCATATTCACATATATAATTTTTAATAGAACATTAGTGTTGAAAAAAACTTTAAAAATTACTTATTCTCACACTATTACTTAACAGATGAGGAAACAGAGACCCTTCAAATGTATTGGCAAATTATTTTCTGAGACTCATGGGACTTGAGACTCTCTGCTTTCCTCTTAGCTTTAGGGAACCTGCTCTGTAGTCTGCTTTGCAGGCTCTTCTTCCCTTGGCAGTCTTTAAGTTCTGGAGCTGCTTGGGTTAGTTTGGATCTTCTCCCCTTTCCACTTTACATGTTCTTTGCAGATGATTTCAGCCCTTCCTTGCCATCCATTGCTGCCCATTCCGTGTCTCTCTGATGAAGTCTGATCAAGCTATCTCCAACCCAAGGCATGTGTGTGGGGTGAGTCCAGGCTCTGTTGGAAAGTTAGGGATGAGGCTTTCTGGGTTGGATGTCTCCTTGGGTGAGGGTCTGACCTCCCTCACCAGACCCTGAGTTCACCAGCCTCTTCATTTCCCAGAGTCTAGCACAGTGCCAACATCTTTAGAAATACTTAATAAGTGAGTAAGTGAATGCAGAAGGAGAATTCAGAGTTGCTGAACTGATGGGAAGAGCTTCTGGAACTAGTAGTATAGTCCAGTATGGTAGACTATAAATGTGTTTACCTTCTCTAATTACTTACCAACCAGTGAAGGAGTCCTTAGTCTTAGATATATTATATATCAGAATAATCTAGAAAAATGTTTTTGCAGCTGAAGACACTGTCTTAGTCTGTTTGGGCCATTACAACAAAAATACCATAGACTGAGCGGCTTATAAACAACAGAAATGTATTTATTTATTGAAGCCTGGGAAGTCCAGGATTAAGATGCAGACAGAGTCAGTATCTAGTTAGAAGCTCTCTTTCTGTTCATAGATGGCCACGTTTTCGCTGTATCCTCACATGGAGGAAGCAATGAGGGGATTCTCTGGGATTTCTTTAATAAGGGCACTAATGCCGTTTATGAAAGCTCCATCTTCATAACCTAATCACTTCCCAAAACCCTGTCTCTGCATACCATCATGTTGGGGATTAGGTTTCAGCAAAGGAATATTCAGGGGACACAAGCTTTCTGTCTATAGCAGAAGCCATTAATCGGAGTTTTTAGGTGTGGAATCTGGGCATTTGTTGTTGTAGGAGGTCTGCTGATGATTTTGCTGTCTGTCTGGATTAAGAACCGACAACTCACAAATTATCTAGTGGGTAATTTGTTTTTCTTTGAGAACATATCTTTAGTATTCAGCAGGAAATTAGGAGCCTCTTTGTGGTCATTATCCTGCAATACATCTGTAGTAGAATCTGCTTTATGACTAAGTGTAATCATCCTTTACCCAAGTGATAGAAATTCTTGCCACCACTGTAAGTTGTGTCAGAATGTTGCATTTTTGCTGATCCACTAATGTATGGGAGCCTTGGATACCCATCTTATTCATTATTAAAAATGAAAGATTAATGATAGACAAATGTCTCTGCCCTCACAGAAAATATATTCATGAAGGGAAGACGGTCAATAAATAATAAAATACAGTTAGATGGTGATAAGGGCTGTATTAGCTATCTATTTCTGTATAACAAATTACCCCCAAACCTAGAGGCTTAAAATAACAAAATTTATTTCTTCACAGCTTTTGTGGGTCGGAAACCTGGAGCAGCTTCACTGGCTAAAGTTGAAGACCTTCTCGCTAAAGGCCTTCCATGAGACTGCAGTCAAAATATTGGCCAGGGCTGTAGTTAAGTTGAAGGATTGACTAGGGCTGGAGGATCCACTTCCATGATGGTTCAGTTCTAAGGCTGTTGGCAAGAGGCCTTAGTTCCTCTCCATGACTGATTCTCAATAGAGTGGCTTGAGTATACTTCCAACATGGCAGCTGCCTTCCAAATCCAATGCAAGTGAACTGAGAGCATGTGAAATGGTGTGTAAGGAGAAAGCCACAAGGACTTTTCATGACCTGGTCTTGGGAACAACATCCCGTCACTTCCTTCATGTTCTATTTGTCACAAGCATCATTAAGAAAAGCCCAGACTCAGGAGGAGGGGAATTAGGCTCCACCTTTAAGTGAAGGGACAAATATCATAGAGTTTGTGGATATATCTTAAAACCACCACAAAGTCTAAGGGAAAAAAATAAAGAAGAAAGATATGGAGTGCTAGTGAATGGGGGATTGTCATTTTAGATGGGATGACTGGGGAAGGACTCTCTAAGAAGGTGAGACTAGAGTCAAAGTCTGGAAAAGGCTGGGGGGTTGGAGCAGGGTGTGCAAGGGTCGGGGTGGGGGTCACAGGAGATAAAACCGGGGAGGTAAAGGGTGTAATGGGACAGGTGGGGAAGGACTTTTATATAAAGGTAAGACCTTGGCTTTCACTTTGACTGAAATGAGGAGTTAATGGAAGCTTTAAAAAAAAAATAAAAAAATTAGGGTTTTTTTTTTTTAATATAAATTTACTTATTTTAATTGGAGGTTAATTACTTTACAGTATTGTATTGGTTTTGCCAAATATCAACATGAATCCGCCACAGGTATACACGTGTTCCCCATCCTGAACCCCCCTCCCTCCTCCCTCCCTGTACCATCCCTCTGGGTCGTCTCAGTGCATCAGCCCCAAGCAAGCATTTGAGGGTGATAATTTTTCTGTTCTATGGAGAATATAGTGTAGGGAGGCAAAGGCAGAAACAGGGAGAACCTTTAGAAGCTCTTGCAGTTATCTGGATGAGGGAAGATACTGGCTTGGCCTTGGAGGAGCTTGGAACTGAGTGTGAGGGGGACTTGAAGAAGATGCGGTGAGGAGTGGCTATATCCTGGGTATATTTTACAGGTAGTGCTTTGAGATTTGCTGATAGATTGGCTATGGGGTGTGAGTAAAATAAAAAAGAAAATTAAGGCTCACTGCAAGGGCTTTGGCTGATGTAACTGATAGAATGGAGTTGGCTGGTGTGAAGATATTAAGGAATTAACATGTGTCTCAACAAGTTTGATGTGCAAAACTGATTCAAACATCTTTAATGGAGATGAACAGTTTTCCTTAAGCATTTTAAAGACAGCACAAAGACTCAAAAGCAAACAATAGTCATGGAATCCTCTGGTATCTATTTTTGAAATTAATATCCAAAGAGTTTAGAAAAGGACACAAATTTGGTTAGTTTTATTAACCTTCATTATTGGTAATCCAAAAAAGTAGAAAAGATGATTATTGATAGTGTCTACAAATGCTCACAGTCCCTAATGAGTGTAATTTCAGTGATGGACTAAAAAGTTGTCAAAGTGGATGAGAGAAAGAAACTAACATGAAAGACAAAGAAACTAAGAGAAAAGATGTATAACCACCCAGAAAACTCTTACTTGTCAGTTAAACATTATCACTTTAACTATCTGAAAATTCATTTCATGATTTACCAGTCATCAAAGTGAATATTTGTGGATTGTCTAGGATACATTAGCTATTCGGTATATGTAACATATACATATAGGATACATTAGGTATTGTTCAAGGTTCTCACCTAAGACAGAAGTATTAATATTAGGTTGAACCATTTGAAGTAGCTGGTATTTGACCACTTTTTGGTCTACCAAAATGACCATTTCATATTGTTCAAGATAGTATTTTATGAAAAAATTTTGATGTAGAGGCTGATTGCTCTAATCAACATGTCACTCTCCCATGTATATGTGTGTTGATATTCAATATTGTAATGTCCATTTCCTTTTTACTCTTTTTCACCACCTAACAATGTTTCCCTTTGCTAATAACTGAGTTGTCTTCATTTCTGTCTTTTCACACCTGTCACACCTGCCTGTAGTAATTTAAATTTCGTTCCCTCTTTTCCTGTCCTCTGTGTAAATGGAGCACAGCTGTTTCCTGTCACCTGTTTAGTCCAGTGTCCTTTCATGTACTTGAACCTATCTGTAAGGCCATATTATGAGCTATTAGCAGGCCCGAGGATGTATTTTATAACTAAGTACATCACATCTCAGTTGTTTCTGGCGTTAGAGTATTAAAGACCAGTCTCAGCCGGTTACAGCCTGACTCTGAGCCCTAGCTGTGTGGACCTTGCAGGGTGATGCTGTCTGGTATGTAACATTTGTGACAAGCTCAAGCTGCTGGAAATAGTGTTCCCGCCTTGAGGGTGGGTTTAGCCATGGCTGGTTTATGGTGATGATCATCCTCTGATAATGTTCTTCCATTTCTTATTTCAGAGCTGAATGTCTGTGAACCAAACCAGATCTGTCACTAGGTACACAGGCAATTTTATTTAAGATTGCAATAAGAAGTGGTTGTGTTTCTCAGTTCCCTTGGGTTCACCTGCATTTTTTATTCCAATACAACATATGCTCAGCTCTGCACATCGTAGAAACCCATCTTATCACTCTGTTGGGAAGGTCCTCACTTCCTATTATGTGGCTTCTCTGACGCTCCCACAACTTCATTTTGCATCGTCTCTTACTAGAAAACAACATTCTCCCTGCGTTAAGTAATACAATTACATTGAAATAGCTGCAGGATGTGTCCAGACTGGGATGGGATGATTGTACTATGTGAAATGGGGAAGCCATTATTTTTGCCTGTCTTCCTTAATTAGTATTACACACAGCATGACTTGAGTCCTATCCATACTCGGTTTATTGGAGAGTAATACTATGAGGTGGAAAGAATGTCAGTAGATATTGAGAAAAGGAATTTTTCTGTGGCTCATAAAATGGGGGATGGATGCAGAGCGTGTTACCCAGCACCTGCGTTCTCAGAGCCTCATCTGATTGCATTGAAACTCATTCTACTGTTTTTCTCCCCTTTCTTTTTCACATTTGGCTCTAGGCACAGAGGCTGTCATTTATCTATTGTTTGATTCCATCCATTGCCTTTAAGCATCCAGGTCTGCAAGCCCAGTTTTGACTTCAGATGGAATTGGTGCAGAGGGATGGAGAGTGGAGACAGCAGAGCCTTGGCAGGCACGGAATGATGACTCCATTCCAATCACATTTCCCTTTAATGAGGGTCCTGACGCGGCTCTCATCCCTCCGCGAGTGCCATGCTGCATCCGGTGTGATGGCTGCACTTGATGGATAATTTATGCAAACAGAACACAAACAAGAAGTCATTAAGCCACCCAACGAGGGTCCTTGACTTTTGCAAAACCAAACAGTTATTCTGATCCTGATGAGTTTAATTTTACTTTTGGTTGAGTACCGATGAATACATTATATTTAAAATAAATATTATATTATCAATATTCATGATCAAACTGAATGTCACTTGGTGTTTCATATTCTTTTTTTAAAGAGTGATATACAGAGCTTGATTTTCATCAAGTTGCAAAGTGCTCCTTTAATCCTATCTTAAGTCTGTTTTTAATGGACTCCAACAGAGCTAGAGGTAAAAAGAAGGAGGAGGGGAATCAATTATTTGGGTATTTGTAAACTCTTGTACTTTTCATTTGAATAGTTCTTGTTTTGCATTTGCAACTCTAGACTGTATGTAAATGTGAATTTGAGAATTCGACACAAAGAAACAGTGAATCACTGGACAACATAAGGGAAATTGGTATTGAATATGATTTGGTTACCTAGTGATTAAAATCCACTTACAAGGAAATTAAAATTTTAAAAATAAGGCTTTAGCATGCATCATGCCTTTGTTGTAACTCAAGGGCCATGTAGGTGTACAATATTTGGATGTCAGTTTACATAATGTATTGTGTTCTCAGTGCTTTCCAGATGCCTGGCAGTTTATTTTAGTAATTTAAATTTTATTAGAACAGCATCCTATGACTTGGTTGCTGCATGGTGTTTCTGGGAGCACTCACATGAAGATCATTAAAGCCTAAATGGTCCTGACAGGTAATCTCACTATCTTTTCATCTTTTGTCTCTAGGAAGGTGGCCCCTGTAGATTGTTTAAAGGAAAAGAAGCACCATTATACCAGGCACAAGTAACAGTGCTGCATCCGCACCCCTCTCCTACAGAGGGGAAGAAAGGGCAGCTGTAAATCTCAGAGTGGAATCCTGCAGCCTTTATTACCTGTGGGGGGACCTGGGAGAATATTCGCCTTCCAGGAGCAGGTGCCACATGGCACCCACCCTCCAGGCTCTTCAGCCACAGTCAAACCCAAAGGGGATGGAGTCCAACAGCACCTGTAATGGGTGGGCCTCCCAGACCCACAGCTGGGGCAGCTGTATCTATGACAGCCACTTGCACTGCCATTTCAGAGTAACATGGTAAACAAGAGGAGCTGGTATCTTGAGGGCTCCTAGTTTCAGGAGAGGAGCTCTCCAGGGGAGTCATTGTGAGACTAAAATGAGAGAGAGCTGGTGAGAATTGCAGTGAAGAAGAGAAGCAAGATTTTACCCAGGTAAAGGAGAAAGATAAAAGAGAACTAAAAAGTTGCCTTAAAGTCCAACATTCAGAAAACTAAGATCATGGCATCTGGTCCCATCACTTCATGGCAAATAGATGGGGAAACAGTGGAAACAGTTGCTGACTTTATTTTTCTGGGCTCCAAAATCACTGCAGATGGTGATTGCAGCCATGAAACTAAAAGACGCTTATTCCTTGGGAGGGAAGTTATGACCAACCTAGACAGCATATTAAAAAGCAGAGACATTGCTTTGTCAACAAAGGTCTTTGCCAACAAGGCTATGGTTTTTCCAGGTGTCAGGTATGGATGTGAGAGTCGGACTATAAAGCAAGCTGAGTGCTGAAGAATTGATGCTTTTGAACTGTGGTGTTAGAGAAGACTCTTGAGAGTCCCTTGGATTGCAAGGAGATCCAATCAGTCCATCCTAAAGGAGATCAGTCCTGGGTGTTCATTGGAAGGACTGATGTTGAAGTTGAAACTCCTATGCTTTGGCCACCTGATGTGAAGAGCTGACTCACTGGAAAAGACCTTGATGCTGGGAAAGATCCAGGGCGGGAGGAGAAGGGGATGACAGAGGATGAGATGGTTGGATGGCATCACCGACTCAATGGACATGGGTTTGGGTGGACTCTGGGAGTTGGTGATGGACAGGGAGGCCTGGCGTGCTGCTGTTCATGGGGTCGCAAAGAGGACATGACTGAGCGACTGAACTGAACAATACAGTCCAGAGTTGGAACAGATCCCAAGGAATCAAGGTCTGGGCAGTTGGTAGGCCTTTTTGTGGATTGTCAGACAGAGCAAAACACTCTTGGCAGCTATAGAGGACATGGGTCATTAAAAACTATCAGTAGCTCATCTGGGAAGGAATACAGAGTGTCGCATCTTGAATTTCTTATTGTTGCCAAGGATTTCTTATCCAGGAACTCTTATTTTCCAGATATCTTGGAGACTCTACCAAAATGCAGTGTTCAAGTTCTATCTCTAGATTTACTGCTTCTATGGGTTTAGTGTAAGGTCTTGAGCTTAGACCTTTCACAAGAGTCTCAGAGTAGTTCTGATGGAGATAACCAGGACCATCATTTGGGAGTCATTGTCTTAGCCTTTGAGGTCAGGGATCCTGAGGGAACAGAACTATCTCTAGTCTATAGCTTTGAAGTCCACTTTATTTAACTTAGGAGCCTCTGAGGAGAGCTAATTTTCCTGGACCTCCCTCTTTGGTAATTTCCCTTTCATCTCAAGGTCTTAAACCTTCATATATGAGTTGGAGTGACCTGGATAGGAGGTTGCTTTTAGTTTGGCTTCAGTGCAAACTTCCATCAAGATTTCTATAAACTAATTTCTGCCCATTGACTATGAGTCTAGAATCAATAGACAAATGTCAGAAAGATTGTTTTTTTTTCTGCCCCATCTGGGAAAGGGGAGATATTTTTGTATATTAATAGGAATAAGTTGGGTTTCCCTTGTGGCTCAGCTGGTAAAGAATTCACCTGCAATGTGGGACACCTGGGTTTGATCCCTGGGTTGGAAGATGCCCTGGAGAAGGCAATGGCACCCCACTCCAGTATTCTTGCTTGGAAAATCCCATGGATGGAGGAGCCTGGTGGGCTGCAGTCCACAGGATTGTGAAGTCGGATGCGACTGAGCAACTTCACTTTCACTTTTAACTCTCATGCATGGAGAAGGAAATGGCAACCCACTCCAGTGTTCTTGCCTGGAGAATCCCAGGGACAGAGGACCTGGTAGGCTGCCATCTCTGGGGTCGCACAGAGTCGGACACGAGTGAAGCGACTTAGCAGCAGCAGCAGCAGCAGTATAGTCCCTGGGGTCACAAAGAGTCGGACACAACTGAGCAACTTTCATTTTCACTTTCAGGAATAAGTTAACGGATTAAGCAGAAAAAATTGGGCATACCCTTAGGATATGGATATAGCTTTTGCTTGGCCTTATGTCCTGAACTCAGATCTGTGTTTATCTATTATCTATCTATATATTTTATGTTTGCTTGTCATTGCTTACAATTCTGCAACTAGGTTTCTCATGCTCTCTTGCTGACTGGATTCTGAGTAGGGTTGGTCAATGGAGACACTTACGGAAGACTAGAGGTGGGGGAATGGGAAGAAGCCAGGGTATTTCTCCCTCTCTCTGCCTTCAAGCTTCATCACTGGTTGCATTTCTTCCATGGTTGTAGCTCCCCACAGACTCCACCATAGTTTTTCCCAGGTAGCCTTAGAAAGGGTTCTGGGGACATTATCTCCTCCCTGTGTTTTTCAGTTCAAGGGTGATAGCGATTTTCTGTTGTTACTAATCCTTGGGTTACTTCATCTGTTTTGCTTCTTAGCTTTTTAGTTATCTGTGTAACTAATTCCCTGATTAAATCCACTCCATTTACAATACTTAGAGAGGAAAGATTTCTACTTTCTGGCTGGATCCTGAATGATTCATTGACTACAGGTAGACACCCCCTTGCACAAAGATTGCTAGAATTTAAGAAAGGTGGTATGGTGTAGTGTAATGGATTTGGACTCAGAATACTGGGGTTCAGGTTTTAAACACAGGCAAATAATTTCATCTCTTTGGACCTCTGTTTCCGTGGCTGTGAAGTCCCAATGGGTAGACTCCAAACGTCTCTTTTGTCCTTACAATGACTCTCCCACAGAGGGAATAGGATTTAGACTTTTAATAGGCTTATTTGAGAGCCATAGAAATATCATGTATGATCTGCCTCATGTTATAACTTATTATAATTACTCATTTTAAATGCTCACTATATATAAATACTCATTATAAATACTCATTATAAATATAAGTGCTCTTTTATGCTGAGCCCAGGAATAGCTTTGCCGATGCTTTTCAACATAATGATCCTGGCAAAGGATAAGATTTGGCAAGCAAGTCGAAACCCATTTTCCACCCATGATTCCAAGTCTTTACTTTTTTTTCAGAGTCAGAGACTGAGGCAGAGAGAGGCTAAATGCATGTCAGATGCAAGGGAAAATACGTTTTTATTTTAAAATTATCTTGACATGTTAACATAGATTATATATATGTATATAAACAAATGTACATATACATTTATATATAGACACAAATATATTTTAAATATATATGTATTGTATATTTAAAATCATAAAATTTGTTTGAATGGAGAAGCAGCTGGGAGACCACCTAATACAACACTTATATTTTATGGATGAGGAAAATGAAATTCACTCTCTGGAAGCAGAGATATGTATATAAGTTCTTTGGGGAAAGTGAAGGAAAGTAATTGGGAGCTTCTCTGGTAGCTCAGCTTCCCTGGGAGCTCAGAATCTGCCTGGTTCGACTCCTGGGGTGGGAAGATCTGCTGGAGAAGGGACAGGCTACCCACTCCAGTATTCTTGGGCTTCTCTTATGGCTCAGCTGGTAGAGAATCTGCCCACAATGCGGGAGACCTGGGTTCAATCCCTAAGTTGGGAAGATCCCCTGGAGAAGGGAAAGGCTACCCACTCCAGTATTCTGGCCTGGAGAATTCCATGGACTACACTTGGTGGGGTCTCAAAGAGCCAGACATGACTGAGTGGTTTTCACTGTCACTTCACTTTCAAGGAAAACAATAAAATGGGGTGTATTTACTTTTCATTTTCGGCAGTCAGTAGATCTTTTTTTTGGTTGGCAAGCAGGCCTCCACCACTAGATGTACAACAACTTTTGTACTTTTATTTTGATGATAAACACACAGAACAACCTCTATTTTTTACTTTCAGAATTTAGGGAATGGAAAAGTTCACCTGCCAATTGTCACAGAAAATAGAGGGAATGAGAAATCCACCAACGGCTTTTAATTTCTCACAGTATTGCCATGTCTTGAGTCTGGTGAAGTCAGCTTGTGTTAAGCTCCATCGAAGTTCTATCCTTGCAGTTTGACAGAGGGGTTAGAAAACAAAAGGTGGCAAACAAAATGTAAAACTTCTGGGATTTATTTTAGCAGCTCATTTTTGGCAGAGACGAGATGGCAGAATATATGAGCCTCTGTTTTATTTTCTATAATCTACCTGTGATTTTTTAATCGTAAACGATGTAACAGTGATTGCCAGAGATTTCTCATTCATTGTAAAAAGGAAAAGTGTTTGCAAATAAGGAGCAGAGCGCTTGATTTGTTTGGTTACATTTCACAGGGATAGTCCTTTCTTGGTGTATGTGCTCCAGATGTTGGTGGGCAATAAGCTGGAGCTTTCCAGGATCCCGAGGTCAAGATTTTTCCTTGCAGTTTCGTCCAGTTCATTATTTGTGTGCCATATGTTCCCTTGAACTCACCCCTCTGCTCTATCAGTTAAAGCCTTTTACTTTTGTTGTTATTGTGATTGTCGTTATCTTGAAGCATTTTCATTTGGATGTTTATCCTTCACAGCGCACAGCTCCTGAGGCAAACCCACCGGAGGGAGGTTGGAGAAACAGGACATCAATCTCACCAGCTGGGTTTACAGCTTCATTGTCTGGTCTGATTTTATGAGAAGAAAGTGCATGGTGCTAGAAGAGAGAAACTGCTGGGGGGTAAACGTGTCCTTTGAAGTGCCACTCTTGGCTTCCTGACAAGGTAGAAAGAAAGAAAGAAAGAAAGAAAAATTATGGAGGATTTGTTAAGACACAGTGATAAAAGAGAAGCCAGGGCAGACTTTCTGGCTGAGAGCTGAATTCTCCCTTGTCACGTAGAGGTCAGCTTTCACAGAGGGCACATCTCACACAGGAGCATTGAGGAGCATCACTGAGTATCTGCTCAGCCGAATAGAGAGCTTGATAATTAGTGGTGCCACCTCAAAGAGGGTTAACTAGACCACAGGGAAAGCCAGAGCAGTTCAGGGGCTTCTGTAGGGTCTCATGGATGAAGTGGCTTGATTCATTATTAGCTCTGCCACTTGAGTGTTAGCCCAAGCTCAAGTGCCCAGTTGGCCCTCTGTTCATTGAGAATGGCTTCAACCGGCAACCAGATTAGCACTCACTTGCTCAGGGAGGAGGAAAGGGCATGATCCTGTGGTTAAGGAAGATACACTCTGGGTTGAGGTTGTCTGTGCTCAAATATTCCCTGTTACTGATTAGCTCTATGAATTGAGCAGCTTTCTTCATTTCTTTAAACCTCAGTTTTTCTCATCTATAAAATGGGGACAAAAATGTCACTTCAAGAAGATCATTTATCTGCAAATAGTTGCACATTGTTCGACCTGTATGAAGAATTCAAAGAATGTTGACTTTCAGTATTTTTAAAGAGATTTTGCCCCACCTTAACAGTATTATCTATGCATTGAAGCCATGACCAGGCAACTCAGGCTATTCCCCCCACTTCCAGGCTTGGGGGAAGTTATACCGTAAAGATGAAGGGGACATCTCTGATGGGCTGCTGGAGGTTTTCTCTACCTTGATATTCTGTCTACTTTATGAAACAGGATGTGTGCACTCCCTATTCACAATGATGAGAGGGGTTCTGGAGTCTTCTGCTTGAGAGGTACTTTTGGCTCTGGAAGGCTGAGCAAGCCCAAGCTCTGCACACAAGAGGAGATGCCTCCACGTTTGGGAGATTGAACCACTTGAGTACAGCTGAAGATCAGAGTACCTGTTGGTCAAGATGGGTCAAATCTCTCTTAACAGATCTTTTCCCTTCTGCCATCTTCCATCTCTTCTCTCTGTGTCCCCAAGAACCCAGCCCTCTGTGCATAGCTTGGGTTGCATACACTTCTCTCCCTGCCTTCTGAGGCAGTGAACCCAGTTCCTAAGCACTTCCGTCTCCTTCGTTTCCCCCAGACTTACCTGTCCTGGGCTTTCCCCACTCCATACAATAACTAATCTTATAAACTAGTAGTGTGAGTCAAGGTGAACAACAATAGAAACAGAATCAGAAAGATTTCCCATTTGTTTGGAGGGATATCAACTGCTAATGGGATCAGTGTTTTTGTTTTTTTCCAATGGCCCATCCCAGTCCAGGTTCTCACCACGCTCTTCCATCTGTGTCATTATAACATAGGTCCCAGTAGGTTGTCTACGTTTGTTCACTCTCTTGGCTCTGGAATTCTACTCATTGCTTTCTGATGACTGTCTATAGAAGGTTCTGGTCATTTTTGCTCATCTGGAATCTCTATGACTCTCCACTGGCTATAGGCTGCATTGCAAACTTTTCCATCTATTTAAAGTCCTTTGTATTCAAGGTGAGGTGAAGGTGAAGTCGCTCAGTCGTGTCCAACTCTTTGCGACCCCATGGACTGTAGCCTACCAGGCTCCTCCGTCCATGGGATTCTCCAGGCAAGAATACTGGAGTGGGTTGCCATTTCCTTCTCCAGGGGATCTTCCCGACCCAGGGATCAAACCCGGGTCTCCCACATTGGAGGCAGATGCTTTAACCTCTGAGCCACCAGGGAAGACTTCATCTCTGGCCTTGGCATGTCTCTGATCTTTCTCTGCATCTCTTTTTGACAATTAATCACACACTGACTTGGGACATTCTTGTACAACATTGATCTGTTATTTATCTTCTGTATATTCATTCACCTTCTTTGCATTTATGTCTTATCTCTTCAAGTTCCCTGAGAGCACAAAGCAGTATTTATTTATTTATTTTTGGCTGCATTGGGTCTTGGTTGCTGCAAATGGGCTTTCTCTGGTGCAGCGAGTGGGCTTGTCTAGCAGTGGTTTCTCTTGTTGCAGAGCTGAGCTCTAGAGCGCTGCCTTCAGTAGCTGCAGCACGGGGCTCAGTAGTTGTGCTGTACCAGCTTAGCTGCCCTGCAGCATGCGGGATCTTCCTGGATCAGGGATCGAATGCATGTCCCTTGCATTGGCAGGCGGATTCGTAAACACAGGACCTCCATGGAAGTCCTCTTTTATCCTCAGCACCTTGCTTGCTTGTCATAGCTTCTCTGTATTTCGGGAACATCAAGGTTTAACCTTCCTCAGATGAGTTCTACATTTCTTTTCTAACAGTGATCTCCGAGGCCTTAAGCCAGATAGTAGCTAGCATGAGACCTTCTCTGACTAGTGCGGAGGCCGTGGGGTTGTTTTGGCACCAGGGGACCTTTGGGTGCCCTTTTAGTCATCCTAAAATAACAGTGAATGACTCATCCTAAGGGCCACCCATGCCAGGCTCTGTGCTAAGCCTCTAATACCTTATTTTATTTAATCCTTACAGTAGTCATAGGTGTAATTATTATTATGATTCCAGTTTTACATATTAGGAAGTTGAGGTGGAAAGAAATTAAATAATTTTCCTGACTCTCAGAGCTTGTTTGTGTGGTGTGCCAGGATGGTCTGACTTCAGAATGTGCAGTTTCAGCCGCTGTTCATGGCACACCTTGACTACATTTGCACCAAAATCAGCCCTTCCATTTGTACATTGTTACCCCGTTTACAAACTACTTTCATAGGTAGAGTCTTATCTAATTGACTCAATACCCCTTATGAAGAAATTGGGGCATTCCTATTTTACCCCTTTTCTTATTTATGTTTTAGATCGCAGCCTCTTAGTTTTAGGCATTTTACGTTGCTGAGAATTTCTCCTCTTTCTTGTAAACTCAACTTCTCTAGCTTGGCTCCGCTCCATACATCATAGGCACTTGTGTTGATTAGAAATGCACTTAGCTGTTAGTAACAAAAAACTCACCTTACACTAGCTTAAATGGATAGCATTTATATTTCTTAATAAAACAAGAATTTTGAAGGTAGGCAGCTGCTGCTTGGTTAGTGACTCAACAGTGTCTGCCCTGGCCTCTCATACTTGACACCTCATGTTGGCAGCATGGCTGCTGCAGTTCTAGACATCCTGTTCCTTCAAGATTAGGGGAAAACGTGTCACTTCCTCCTCCCCTCCACAACGTTTCCATCTGTATCTCATTGACTAGAATGTATCCTCTGGCTATTTGAACCTGCAAAAAAGTGGGGAAAGCAAATGTTGAACTCGGAACTTGGCACCCCTGAAAACCAGGGTCATGTTAGCAAGATGAAAGTGGGGATGAATAATGGAAAAGTGACTAACTTTCTCCCAAAGCACTTGTTGAATCATAGGGGAATAAGTAAATCAACAAATGAATGAATCAAGCTTATTTATTTTTGTTATGTAAGAAATATTTACATGCATTCTTATTATTAAAAAAAATCCAGAGTTCCAAAGAACACAAGATAAAGAGAGAAAATTCCCCTCTTTACTTCATCACAACCTTACTCCCCTCCCTGGAGATAAGTACTGTTATCAGGATGATGAGCATCCCTTCAGACACATCTGTAAGCATGGAGAGGTATGTCACACACATATCTGTGTGTATAGGTCTGTATATATACCAACACACATGGGTTCATATATTTGCATTTATTTATTTATTTGGCCCCACTGTGCAGCTTGTGAGATTTTAGTTCCCTGACCAGGTATGACCAGGGATTAAACCCTGGCCTCTGGCAGTGAGAGCAAAGCCCTAACCACTGCCTGCCTGGTAATTCTCTATTTGAATATATTTAGACATAAACTTGTGATGAGTTTGTAATTTACTTTATGACATGGAATAAGATGCTTTTTCTATAAAATGGAAACATCGTAGGTTTTGGCTCTGTGATTTGTTCTTTTTCTTCTTGCAGTATATCTGTGTGTCTTGGAAACCTTTCCCCGTCAGCACCAGCGGTCTCTTTCGTTCTTTAACCTCACTCTGGAGCATCTCTGTATGGAATGTGTCATGGCTCACTTAATTTTTTTCCCTGTTTTTGAAAGTTAGGGTTGTCTGACCTGTACTGATAACCCCATTTGGGGATAAGAAGAGTGCGGCTTGAGAGAAGCTCAGTGACTTTCACTGCTCGCGCACTCAGTTGGGTGGAGCAACTCAGAGCCAGGGTTCTCCCACAGTGTCCATTTCTCCATGGCTGCCACGTGGATGAAGAAGGCTATGGCTGGAGCTGTTTGTGGGGCTCCGTGAGGAGCCTGGAGTTGGCAGAAGTGATCCCTCTGGCAATACTGATTGATGTCAAGATCACACATCAAAAAATTTCTAACCAAATAGCTGCCAGAAACACAGACATGGTTTTATTTAAAAAGAAAAACTACCTTAGAAGTTTTTCTTCCTGAAATGATGTATTACAAGCATCCATGATTTCTCAGAAGGAAGTGATTTCAGTTCTGTTCCGGCGTCTGTTTCCTAGGTAAAAGGGTGACAACAAAGCTGAATGCCTTGGGCTTTCATGCTATGTTAGGGCAGTTTCAGAGAATCATCAAAGTATTTTTTCCCCGTTGTCTTGGTGGATGAGGGTGGATTTGCAAAAGTGCTCATATTTGAAAGTGTAACACACATGTTAACATGTGTAAGATGCAGTGGGATCACATAAGGCTTCTGGAAGGCTTCTGGGTCATTAAAGCTTCTGGAAGATCAAATAAAAGCTCAGCCTATCAGTATTTTCTGGGGGTTGGAAGGGAAAGAGCACTTTGTGGAAATTTCCACTGTGTATCTGTTTAGAATGAATACAGAAGGCTTGATGCCTTGAACAGGAACGTTCTCTGATTGCCTTTAGGAATGGAGTGAGACTTGGATGGCCAAAGCATGAATTGTCAGCTGTTCCAGATATTAATCAAGGTCAAGAGAGGTGAGTGTTGGAAGGTAGGAGCAGATACTCTCTTGACCTCCACTGATGCAGATAAGCCAGAAGGAGGAAGTTCTATTTCAGGAAAGGAAAAACATCATTTTTTCCTTTCTTTCAAAATCAAGGATTATTTACATAGATGGAAATGTTAATTTTCTCAGAAGTCAAAGCCACTGGCAAGACTATCAAGTAAGATTCATCTGTGTATGATTAATATCAGCTGCCCTCTTGCTCCTTTGGAACCTTATTTTTTCAAATAACATATGGAACTCATTCTTGCTTGCATTACATGTATCTATGTGTTCATATAGATGTTTGACTCTGGTGTTACAGTGAAATGTCATAATTTCTTTTACAACAGATTCGAAAGACAAAATGTTGCTTAAAGCAGAATGTTATAAATGGGAAAGGAAATGAAAGTGTGTGTGAGTGAAGGGAGGATCACAAAAGTGACCTGTGTAGCAAGGAAGCACTTTTTGTGTCGGATAGAAAACTTTTAAGTAAAAACTGGAAGGCAAGGAGCAAATTTTAGAAATGGGATTTGGCCATTGATTATATGATGTTCTATGGATTAGGGGTCCTGTTGATGAACATTTGCTTTCATATCAGCATTTAATAGGGCAGTTTCATGTATGTTTGGGAACTACCGTCCTCATTAATTCATTGGCTTGCAGATATAATCACAGAGAGTAAGTTTGGTTGAGAATGCAGAATGTGTGTGCTCAATCATGTCCGACTCTTTGCGATCCTGTGGACTGAAGCCTGTCAGGCTCCTCTGTCCATGGGACTTCCCAGGCAGGATTACTAGAGTGGGTGGCCATTTCCTTCTCCAGGGGATCTTCCCAACCCAGGGATTGATCCAGAGTCTCTGGTGTCTCCTGCGTGGCAAGCAGATTCTTTACCGCTGAGCCACCAGGGAAATTTGGTTTCCAGAGGTGCAAATAGCAGTTCCTCTATTACTCCCAGCAGGGGGCATTGGGGGCAGGGAGGGGGAATGAGTTCTCTTACAGAGGATTCTCAAAGGATAATTTTAGGAAATGACATAGAAAGTACCAGAATTTTTAGAAATTCAATTATTTTCATGACAAATGCCCGGATATTGAAAATAAATAAAATTGTACCTACTCTTAGGGGATTCTCTAGTTACAGAGTGTGCCATTACATAGTTCAGGCAATGAAGCTTTCTTATCCAGTTTAAAAAAAAAATCTGTTACTGGAATAATTCAGTGATTACCGGTTATGAACAGCTCTGACAGTTCTGATAGTTACAGTTGTACTGAGGCTGGGCTTTGACTGGCAGTGCTGGGCAGATGGGCCGCTGGGACTGTGAGAACAGGCAATGTTCTGAGAAGTGAGAGCAGTCTTCCTCTTCCTCCTGGTCTTCACGTTGCTAAAATCAGTGCCCACTGGTGGTTCTCACTTTCTGGTCATTCCTCCTCAGTCTTTCACTGATCCTTCTCAGGTTCCTGACCTCTGAATACTGGAGGGCCCTGTCTGTTGTTCCTGAACCCTTTCTCTTTTCCATTCATGTCCATTTTCTAGATGATCTTATCCAGTCACACAGGTTTAATTCCATCTGTCTGCTGATGGCTTCCAAATATATCCTCTAGCTTGGACCTCTCACCTGCGCTATGCACCTGCATAGCCAACTGCCTACTTGATAACTCCAGTTGGTCCAGTGAGCATCCTAAACTTGGCAGTCCTAAACCTGAACTTGTACTAATGTCCTGTAAGCAGATCTACTGGCAATTTCATCTTGGTTAATGCAACCTCATTCTTCTGAAATCTTGGCAGTATCCTTGGGTTTCTTTTTCCTGCACACCTTACATCCAGATCAACACATCCTGGTGGCCCATTCCTCTCAACTGCCACCACCACCTTTACCCCACCCACCCTCATCTTTTGCCTCTGAACTGGCCTTCCCCTCTGCAGTCTATTCTCAGCCCAGCAGCCTGGATGATATTGTTAAAGCACAACACTTGGTTTTCCACTTCTTTCAGAGTAAAAAATCGGGATCTTTATTGGACTATATGTAAGCTCCATGCAATCTTGCTCCATGTCACCTCTCAGACTTCATCTCCTACCATTCTCCCTCTTGCCATTCTCTTCACTCCAGCCACACTGGCCTCTTGGATTTCTAGAACATACCAGACACATTTTTGCTCCAGGGAAAAATTTTGCTCCAGGGTACTTATGGTGCTCTCTTCCCAGAGTGTTTTGCTCAAGCCCCAAAAGGCTTGAGGTCTTTATCTAAAATTTAACCCTTCGTCTTATCAGACGGTCAGTTCAATTCTTTGTCCCCGCCCCCCAGTTACTAGCTGTGTGACCACTGGTCATCAAGTAAGATGCCTTGATTCCCCCATCTCTCAAATGGTGATAACAATAGCAGTTGAAACTAAAGGTTGAACCATGAGATTTCCATGACCAGAGTCAAAATGGTAGAGTATTTGTGAATTTCTTATGGTTCCACCTTATACCTACCTCATGAGGATCTGATAAGGATCAGACAAAATAAATAAAACCCCCAGTGTGTCACAAAAGGCCTTCTAAAATCTGACTCGTGCAGCTTGTTTGTTCTCACCTTCTTTTGTGCTTCACATCTCACATATCAGACTTTGACAGTAGAGAACTTCTATTTCCTAAACCCAACTGGCTCTTTCAAATCCTTTTGGCTTTGATTGTACCCTCCCTTCTGGTTTTCAATATCTAGCACATTCACCCCCTTCTCCTCCATCTCTGTGTAGATGTGTCTGTCCCTCCCAATTTCACCTTCCTCCTTGCTATTTCTGAGCTTTGAACAAGCTTATCACATGTATTACAATGACTGATTTACATGTCTGTCTCTTCTGTTTGACTCTGACCTCTTCAAATACAAGGATGTCGTTTATGTCTTCAACATCTTGCATAGTCTGACACCTGATTGTTCCCAGTAAATATTTGATGAATGAATGAATGGACAAATGGAGAACATGGAGACTGTGTTTCAAGGTGGCTCTCATATACCAGTTGCCAAGGATAAGCTAACAGTTAAGAAGACAGGTAAATAGGAAGGCATGATGAAAAAGAAACACATTTCAAAGATCAAGGTAAATAGGATTTAGTAATATAACAGGGCAGGGAGAGAGAGCAGTGTTGGGAAGCAGAGATACTGAAATGAAATTGATCTGAGAGGATGGCTGCCTGCCTTTTGGCCTCTTTATGGTTCCTGATGGTGTGGCTGGCTTTTATCCCATGGATGACTGTAGGAAGCAATTTCCTGCCAGAGGGTGAGCTGGGGGACTGCGGAGCTGTACCCTCATTCTGAGTGATGCGCCAGGGAAGCCCTGGGATGCTGAGCAGGTTCTTACTGCTGTCCTTTTAGAGGCCCCAGGCTATGCTGGCTTAGGAACAAAATCTCAAATGATTTTTAATTCACATGAAATGATGGAGGAAAATTCCCTGGCACAATGGGACATTCTGGCCTGGCATCAGTGCCCTTAGATCTTCACACACACCTGGGTTATCAGACAAATAGAGGCTGGTAGCTTGGGGCTGAGGGTAAGCAGAGGGGCTTGCTAGAGCTTGTTGAAATGATACCACCTGAGTCCTTTCTCTGCGGGCCACTGACCTTCTATTTGGATATGTAAAGTGGTAGTCTGGAGAGAAACCAGCTTGCATGATAGCGGCATTTTCCTCCAGGCCCTAGGAAATAAGTGAAGTGATAATTACAGGGAAGATAAAGTTAAATGATGCTAATAACCTGCTCAGTTAGATTCTTTACCGTGCTAGGATGTTTCATCACCATAATGCATAGGTTTAGATCATGACTAGACTATGTTGTTCGGAGAAGGCAATGGCAACCCACTCCAGTACTCTTGCCTGGAAAATCCCATGGACGGAGGAGCCTGGTAGGCTGCAGTCCATGGGGTCTCGAAGAGTCGGACAGGACTGAGCGACTTCACTTTCACTTTTCACTTTCATGCATTGGAGAAGGAAATGGCAACCTACTCCAGTGTTCTTGCCTGGAGAATCCCAGGGACGGGGGAGCCTGGTGGGCTGCCGCCTATGGGGTTGCACAGAGTCGGACACGACTGAAGCGGCTTAGCAGCAGCAGCAGCCTATGTCGTACATCTATATTTCTTCTGGTGCCTAGTACAACACCTTGCAAATGGACAGTATTGACTGAATAATGCTGCTAAAGCTGGATCTTTCCAACTGCAGAACTGGCCAAAGAGTGAGGAACTCAGCTAGTCCCATTTTCTGAGATTCATCTAGGATAACAACCCTGAAAGGGCAGGATCTCTTATAATTTCGTTTTATAGATTGTCTGTAGAAGATGGGCCCACCCCAGACTTTCCAGTCTGGTCTGATTTGGTGGCTCTTAAAATTTGGTGTTGGGGGCTTCTCTGGTGGTTCAGACGGTAAAGAATCTGCCTGCAATGCGGAAGAGAAAATATGTGTTATCACTAGCAAGGGGACGAGAGTGACTTCATAGCAAATTGTCAGTTAAGGGAAATGGTTAGTAGTGTGAGCTCAATTGCTCACTCACGTCTGACCCTTGAGGCCCCATGGACTGTAGCCCACCAGGCTCCTCTACCATGGAATTTTCCAGGCAAGAATATTGGAGTGGGTTGCCATTTCCTACCCCAGGGGATCCTCCTGACCCAGGGATCAAACCCATGTCTCCTGTGTCTTCTGTATCTTCTGCACTGACAGGCAGATTCTTTACCACTGGCACCACCTCAGAAGCCCCAAGGGAAATGGTTAAGTGCATAGATTTTGGGAATCAAACTCCCTGCCTTCAAATTTTAAGTCTGATACATGCTAGTCAAATAATACAGTGTTCTCTTTTGAGCCTTTGTTTCTTGTTTGTTATATGGGAATAGTAGAGGTATATATTGTTCAAGAAAAAAGTTTTTCTAACTCTTATTAACATGGTAACATTTATTCAGTACTATTGCAAGAAGAGTATCACATAAAGGGAGAGGGATGGGGCTCAATTTTGAATATTGCAAAGACAGCTGGGGATTTAGAGCCAAAAAGAGGGTGAGGTATTCAATGGGTGGAATGTTACGAACAAGACACACTGAGGGAAGGGGATTCTTGCTAAGCTAACTTAACAGGACTCTTGTTGAAGACAACCCAAGTGATCAGGTATCAAGGATGGGAGAAGAAGAAATTGATTGGATATCAAGGGTGAACTGACACTAGGGTGGGGAATCTTCTCTACACTGACTTATCAGGAGTCTTGCCAAAACTGGATTCTGCAAAGCTGGGCATGGGAGCTCAAGGTTGATTCATGATTGAGAATAGGGCTGAGAGGAGCCTGACTAAAGTTTGGTCAAGGGGAGAGTATTTGCCATTACGTCTTTGGACTAAATAGTTAACATATGGGAAGTGTTTGGCACAGTACAGGGTGATGAATAAATGTTAGCTAATAAAAGTGGCCTTGCTTTCTGTGAACATGAAATGTGATTTGCTAGTGTGAGACCCCTTTTGTCTAGGCACCTTGGAGGACTCCAATGGGTCAAATTCTAAGAAGAAAATTTTATTCTGGCTCCTGCTGGGGAGGAATGAGCCAGGAGTCAGTAACCTTTTGTCTAGCTCCGGCTTCTTGGATGGTTTATGGTGAGCAGTTTACTGAGGGGAGTGAGTAGGTCTTTTCCTTCTGTAGAGAGTCTGCTAGGCTTGGTGGGGTAGGGAGGGTGGTCAGTGTGCTTGATCATTTTTTGTGTCCATGTCAAAAGATTTCCATATATACAAAAACTTACAGCTTCTAAACAACCCTGTTTGATGAGCTTTCCCAAATGATATTTGGCTCCTCCTTGCCCAGGGAGGAAGAGGATCTTCACCCCAACAGAAATGGGACAACAGTGAATGCTCTAGAAGCCTGGGAGATAGACGGTAGGGGGAATGCCCTTCGGTTTAAATCCGGGCTCCAGCTGTGCTGTGGACTCCCTAAGCCCTGATTACCACAGGTGCTGTCCCCTGAAAGGTCTACCCATGCCTTGCACTTGCAGCTAAAGTCATCTCCCAGGGAAAAAGGAAGAAAAAAGTCTGCAGGGCAGAAACAGGTGAGGTCTCCCATTTCAGTGGTGATATTCAACCCTTGGCTTCTGATATAACAGGTCCCTGGGACTTTAGCTCAGTGTTTCTGAATCCAACTACCCTTTGGATGTGTTTTTCTGTTGGGGTCCCAGATATGACTGGGGAGTAAGGATGAGAAGAGAGGAGCTTATCCAGGTTCACCCTATCACTGTCTAAAAGGGGTGAGAGTGAGGAGACAGGACTAAGGGTGGGGACTGAGCTGGTGTCTAGGGGAGGAGCTGCAGGTAACAGAAATCCACCAGGAAGGACTGGGAGGGGCCTCGCCACTAACTTTCAATCCCATGAAAAGGAATCGAGGGTATCAGTAGGCTCACAAAATGTTATTATTTATTGGAGTGACCTTTGTTGCTAAGTAACGGCATGATTTTCAGACTGTGTTAAAAATTATAATTGGCATGAGCTTAAAATAATGTGCGCCGGCACTGAAGACATTAAGCCGCATGGCAGGGATGTAAATTAGCCTGGAAGGTTCACGGGGTGGGGTAGGGGGGGTCAGTGGAATTGTCAGATAATGCTGAACCAAGTCAAATTAATTTCTAATAATTTGTAGAAGGTAGGCAGATGAGAAGCACCAAGTCCCTGGAATCTGTAGGAACCACAAAGCTTGGGTGTCAGGCTAGAGAAATATGGGGCCTCACTCATGCCAAAAAGCATTAATACCAGTAGTTGGGATTCAAGGAATGACATTTTCCAAGTTCAGACTTAATCTCATTACAGCTCCTATTTTCTTGACTTTGCTGAGCAGAAAATTCAGTAATGATGGAGGGCCAGAGAGTGGCTCCTACCCCCAGGCTGCCAGCCTAAATGCTATCCCAGAATTTTAACCAGGGTTAGAACACATTCAAGTGTCAGCAACAGGTTAAGTGCTGAGCTGATCATTAAGCTAGGCACAATTCCTTCTCAGCAGGCTGAAAATCTAAACAAGTGAGGTAGGCAGAACACCAAGTAAATTAAGATACATCTTATCCTTTCTCCCCACTGTGCAATGGAATCTTAATGTACAGAGGCCCTGGTGGGCCAAGAAGGAGCCTCTGGCTGTGGAACTGGAGTCGGGGGTGAGCAGGAGAGGCAGGAACAGGAACTGGGTTGGGTGGGTGTTGCTTCAGTTGCCAAGGATAAAGACGCTGTCATGGTATCACTGGGATGCTTTGTTGCTTGTTTGCTGTTCCATTGCTAAGTCATGTCCAACTCTTCTGCAACAACATGGACTGTAGCCCGTCAGGCTCCACTGTCCATGGGATTTCCTAGGCATGAATACTGGAGTGGGCTGCCATTTCCTTCTCCAGGGGATCTTCCAGATCCAGGGATTGAACCTGTGTCTCCTGCACTGGCAGGCAGATTCTTTACCACTGAGCCACCAGGGAAGCCCTGTCACTGGGATAGTTACTGGTTAATTCTTATGAACTCTTGAAACTATGAGAGACAGAACAGAGAAAATTTTGTGGTTGGGGCTCTTTGAGACATTTTAATGTCTTGTTTTGTAATATGTGGCCCATGGCAACTGGGGATCCACAACTTTGTGGGGTTAGTTTTTAATGGTGCTGGGAATAGGATAGAGGAGATAAGCGGAGGCTAAAACTGCTCCATCGTTGGACCATTCTACCTGCTTCTTCTGCCACCCATGGATGAGGTCTGGGGCTGAGGACTCAGAGGAAGGGCCAGTTTTCTGTCTGTGGCACAAGCTGCTGAGCCTTACAGACCCATGTCCTTTTCTTGGGCACATAGGCTGACTACATTTTCTAGCACTGAGAAGCAGCATCTCATATCACCAAAGGGAGCCACACAATGGGCTGATGTTCTTATGGTAGGGTTTTGAGCAACATTAAAGCCCAGTGGGAAATATTTCTATTAAAGATATTAATAAGTCCTGCGGATTTATGTTTTTGTGACTTTCTCAAATAAATCTGGACTATCTCCCCATCTAATTCATAAGCTCCAAGAGCCTGGGTTTTTATGGTCAAACAAATCTGTGTTCACTGAGCAGTCTGCTGCTTCCTTAGCTATTTGATTTTGAGCAAGTGACTTAAATTCTCTGGGACACAACATCTTCCTACATAAGACAAGGGTAGTCACAGACTTGTCCCAGAGTTTGTGTTAAAGATCGTGTGTGTGCGTGCTTAGTCTCAATCGTGTCCGACTCTTTGTGACCCCATGGACTGTAGCGTGCCAGGCTCCTCTCTCCATGGAATTTCCCAGGCAAGAATACTGGAGCGGGTAGCTATTCCTTTTTCCAGGGGAGTTTCTCAACCTAGGGATCAAACTTGGGTCTCCTGCATTGCAGGTGGATTCTTTACTGTCTGAGCCACCAGGGAGGCCCTATTTTAAGGATAGGATGAGTACAAAAGCATACTGCTCAGTGCTAGGCATGTAATTAGTGCTCAATGAATCTTTTTCTGTATAATCATTATTATTCATGATGGGAATCCTTTGAGTGGATGCTGAAATCAGCAAACTCCTTGGTCTATAGATGAAGACTTTATGAGTGGAAAACCAGACCAGGACTTGTTCTTTTGCACTCCCTGGGATTTCTCAGTCTTTACTGTTAGCTCAGAAGATGCTTAAGAAGTGTCCACAGTGATGCAGTTCTCTAGAGTTGTGATGATTGAGGGGAGACTGACATGCAGGACAGGGCTCCTGGGAGTGGAGTAGCCCCCATGAGGAGCATGGCTCAGCTTCTTGGAATAGCACTGACTTTGGAATCAGACAGTCTGGTTCAAATATTGGCTATGTCATTTAACAGTAGTGTGACCTTGTAAGTCTAAGTCTATATCTCTTTGTAGAAGGAGGTGACGATTCTTTTGCCATAGGATTGTTTTGAAGATTCATTATAAGATGCACAACCTCACTTTCAGCAATCCTGAGAATATCCAACACCTAGTCTGATATCATTACAGGAATGGATGATTTTTCCCTTTTTGTTTTTTTCTTTTATTAAGTGTTAGCTAGTGTCAAGGGTTTCTAACACTTTGTGCTTCATAATATCTAAGTATTTAAGATTATCTGCTTTAAGTCAATATATACATTTTCTAGGTTACAATGATAGCATGTGTTCCTTATACAACATTTGGGAAAACAGTGAAGTAGAAAATGAAGAAAATGGAAATGACAACAAGCTAATTCTACCAGAAATAACACCTGGAGATGCTGACCTTCCTGTGTCTTTCCTTCCATCTTTTATCTCATCTTTTTTAAGAATCATACTGCTTACATAGTTTTTCTTTTTTAAAATGTGGCTTCTTAGAGTTTTTATTCTATCATAAGCATACTTTCTGTTGTCATTAGTCTTTGAGAATGAAAATGATTTTTATTGCTGTACAAATATTCTATTGTTTGTAGGAACCATATATATTGAACCATTTTCCAAATGTTGAGTATGTAGATTGGTCTTTAATTACAAATATCGCTTTGAAGATAATTTCCATTTGACATTCTCCTTACCTTTCCCAACCTGCTTTCTGCTCTGAGAGGTTCAGCTGCATAGTTAATCCAACTATCAGTTTGTCATCTGATCTCTGGTTGGTTATGGCCAATATGGAACCCAGGCAATTGGATTATCTATGTCTCTAACTCATTCCCTGCTTGGACTGACGGTCACAGCATCTCTCAAACTGGGTTCTCTCCAGGTTCTGCCTCTTCCCCAGGCCTCTTAAGCCTAGGAATTTTGTTGTTGTTCAGTTGCTAAGCTGCTTCCAACTCTTTGCAACCCCATGGACTGCATCATGCCAGGCTCCTCTGTCCTCCACTCTCTCCTGGGCTTTGCTCAAACTCATATCTGTTGAGCCAGTGAGGCTATCTAATCATCTGATCTTTTGCCACCCCCTTCTCCTTCTGCCTTCAATCTTTGGTAGCATCAGGGTCTTTTCCAATGAGTTGACTGTGCGTCATATGGCCAAACTATTGCAGATTCAGCTTCAGCATCAGTCCTTCCAATGAATATTCAGGATTGATTTCCTTTAGGGTTGCCTGCTTTGATCTCCTTGATGTCTAAGGGACTCTCAAGAATCTTCTCTAGCACCACAATTTGAAAGCATCAATTCTTCGGCTCCCAGTCTTTTTTATAGTCCAACTCTCACGTCCATACATGACTACTGGAAAAACCACAACTTTGACTATACAGACCTTTGTTGGCAAAGTGATGTCTCTGTTTTTTAACATGCTGTCTAGATTTGCCACAGCTTTCCTTCTAAGGAGCAAAAATCTTTTAATTTCGTGGCTGCAGTCACTCCCCATGGTGATTTTGGAACATAAGAAAATAAAATCTGTCACTGCTTCCACTTTTTCCCTTCTATCAGCCATGAGTGATGGGACCAGATGCCATGATCTTAGTTTTTTGAATGTTGAGTTTTAAGCCAGCTTTTTCACCCTCCTCTTTCACTTTCATCAGGAGGCTCTTTAGTTACTCTTCACTTTCTGCCATTAGTGTGGTGTCATCTGCATATCTGAGGTTGTTGATATCTCTCCTGGCAATGCTGATTCCAGTTTATGATTCATTCAGCCCAGCATTTCACATGATGTATACTGCAAATAAGTTAAATGAACAGGTTGACAATATACAGCCTTGTCATACTCCTTTCCCGATTTGGAACCAGTCGTCTGTTGTTTCATGTTCTGTTCTAATGTTGCTCTTGACCCACATACAGATTTCTCAGGAGACAGGAAAGGTGATCTGGTATTCCCATCTCTTTAAGAATTTCCCACAGTTTTCTGTGATCCACACAGACAAAGCTTTAGTGTAGTCAGTGGAATATAACAGCCTAGGAATATGACACCCCCCTGTTACTAGTTTTGTTTTGAGTTTGGGATCTGATTCCTGCTAGAATCCTGACTGATATAACATTTTATTTGTTGTAAGCAAAGTTGTATTTTGTGGCAGTCTTTATGTATGTCTGATGATTCTTTCTAGCAAATTGCTACAAGTCAGTTTAACATTTCTGATTCTTAGTTTCCTCACTTGTAAAAGTGTGATTAAGAATAATAATATCCAACTCACAGGGTTGTTGAGAGGATAAATGCGATAGTGTATGAAAACCTATAAATGCTCTACACATACAAGACACAGGTTATTATCACCATCCATTTAACCCTGAGGGAGCCCCGAAGGACTTTGGTCTGGTTGCAAAAGCAATATTCATCTTTAGAAATATTTCAGAAATTCAAAAGGAGCTGTGGCTAACAGGGTCCTTTGCTTTACCATCTTCAACTTCCTATTCTTGGCTTCCATTCAAGAAGTGATCTTAGGAACTGCCCTGTTTGGTCCACACACTTGGCAGCCCGCTATTTCTGTGTAGGGTTTAATAAGGAGGCACAGGCAAGGGACTCCTTTGGGTGGCACATCACACATGTGGTTTGGAGTACAGATGACTCAGGAGAATGCACTCACCTCCCCAAGGTGGTCAGTCTCTTCTGAGCTCTTGAGCTGATCTAGTTCACTGCATTCAACACAAATCTGCTTAAAAAAAAAAAAAAATCTGTTCAAGCACGTAAGGTAAAAATTGCCTTATTGGCTTTTTGTCTGAAATTTTGGCAGAGCATAGACAGACTTCAGCATTTATTGCCTTTTGAGTGATTTCCAGCATTGTTCCAGGAAAAATACAATTAATCTTGTAGCAGCCGCTATATCAATCCTTATGAGGGGTGAGTTGTTTCAGCTATCATGTGGAGTCTCCCACTTCTGTGGTTGTTGCTCATCTTTTTTTTTGGCTGAGGATATGTGTAATGCACACCAGAGGAAGCCTCTTGCTCCCATTTGTGTGTGTGTGTGCTTCTCTGTAAAGTCCCAAGGCTTGTAACCAGTGGTGCCTTTGAGCATCCAGCCATGCTCCATACGCTGAGCAACACACCTGGGAGAGTAGTGTGAGAGGCCCCCATGAGTGGAAGGGAGGGGAGAGTATGTATTCTGAGGGACTGGGAGCCAGGCCCTGTTGACTTGCATTTGTTCTGGACATGATGCTGTTCAGCTCTTGGCTAGAGGAAGGGGGAGAGCTGGAGTCTTACTGCCTTGAGACAGTGCCATTGGCTCCCTTCTTTGTGTCATCTTTGTTCTCATAGTGGTGCACTGTAACATGAAGCTTTATCAGGTCCCGGCCCTGGGAACCACTGAACACATTTCCTTTCTTTCCAACAGCTCTGCAGAACCTGGTGTTGGCTTTACTGTGACCCTGGTCTCAGCTGGTATAATTCCTTCACTTTGATTATCACCCGAACTGATCCTGGGGTGGGGACTATGCCAGCCTTTCCCTGTCATTGAACTCATATGTGACCTTCAACAAGTCGCTTAACATCTCTGAGTTAGGATGTCCTTGTCTGTATAAGAAGCTGACTAGATCACAATTTCTTAAACTTCCTACTGTAAAAACACCTCTGATTATTCCTCCCATCCATTGCCCTGCTCTCCTGCCAAACTGAATATAATAGTTCCCCCTTATCCGTGGTTTCACTTTCTGTGGTTTCAGTTACGTGTGGTCCATAATGGTCTGAAAGTATTAAGTGGAAAATTCCAGAAATAAGCAGTTCATGTTTAAATTGTGCACTATTCTGAGTAGCCTGATAAAATTCCATGCCTTCCCTCTCTGTCCCACCCAGGATGTGAATCATCATTTTGTCTGGCACATCCCACCTCTTAGTCACTTAGTAACTGTTTCAGTTATCAGATCAACTGTCTTGGTACCACAGTGCTGTGTTCAAGTCACCCTTAATTTGCTTACTAATGTCTCCAAGCACAAGGGTAGTGATGCTGGCAATTCGGATCTGTCAAAGAGAAGCCATAAAGCATTTCCTTTTAGTATGAAAGTGAAAGTTCTCGATTTCAAAAAGAAAGAAAAAAAAATCATAGTCTGAGGTTGCTAAGATCTATGGTAAGAATAAATGTTTTATTTATGAAATTGTGAAGAAGAAAAAAACAAATCCCTGGTTTTGCTCTTGCACCTCAGACTACAAAAATAATGGCCATAGTACATGGTAAGTGCTTAGTTAAGATGGAAAAGGCATTAAATTTGTACAGTATGATATTTTGAGAGAGAGAGAGAAAGAGATCAAATTCACATAACTTTTATTACAGTGTGTGTGCTCAGCCGTGCCTGACTCTTTGCTATCCCATGGATTGTAGCCTGCCAGGCTCTTCTGTCCATGGAATTTTCCAGGCAAGAATATGGCAGTGGGTTGCCATTTCCTACTCCAGGTTTTTAACAGTATATGGCTATAATTGTTCTATTTCTTTATTCATTATTGTTGTTAGTATCTTACTGTGCCTAATTTGTAATTAAATGTTATTATCGGCACACATGTGTTGGAAAACATATTAGGGTTCAGCACCGTCTGAGGTTTCAGGCATCCCTTGGAAGTCTTGGAATGTATCCCCTGCAGCAGATAAGTGATTGTGGGTTTTTTTTTTCTGTTTCCAAATAAGAATCAAATTCATTCCTTGTTAGTTTTAGCCACTGAAATGTCCATTTCTCCCTACGTCTATGGCCACGCCATGGTCAAGCTACGTGGACTCTCTGAATTGCCTCCTAATTATCTCCTGGTCCCTACTTGCTCCCACCCTGCAGACAGAGTGCCCTTATCAACTCCCCTCTCTGCTTGGCTTACAACCCTTTAATGCCTGCCCATTGCACATGTGATGAAGTCCAAAATGTTAAATGGATGACCCATAGGCATCGATCTGCCCCTCTCAATTCCCCATATGCCACCCAATCTTCCCTCATTCTTCAGGATGGCCTCCTTGGCCTTAATCCAGCAGGATCTCTGTATTGGCTGTTTCCTCTGCCTTGTCTTTATGCTTCTTGGGTCAGTTTTCCAGAGGGTCAGATTCCTCTGTTATGGTTTCTGCAGCTGAGTTCCTTTTCCTTCATAGTATTGTGTTGGGAGGTCATCATGTTGGATCTTCCGACAGACCATGAGCAGCACCTTGTCATGGAACCCTTAGTATTTAGCATAGGGCCTGGCACTCATTAGGTATCTCATAATTAAATGGTAGAGGAAGAAAGGGAAGAAAAGAAGGAGAGAGGGATGCCCCCGAACTTTGTTATTCTGGATAAACTTCCAGTTTCCATTTGGTTCTTTGAAAGAGTGAACATAACACAAAGTGCCTCATTTCCAGAGTGTTCGTAGTCAGGTTGGAACCAGCTTTGGCCATGCACTCCAATGGCAGCGGGGGAGGGATATCTTCCCCCTGTTTCCTCTGGGACCTTCCCTTTTATCCCTGCTGTGGGTGGAGGGAGGTGATGCTGTGCCAGTGGCGGCCTGTGTAATCTTTCCCTCTGATTAATGGGTACTGGCAGGGAGCAGGCAGAGCAACATACAGTAGCATTGGCCATAGGAATCATTAGTTTTGGTGGAGACGTTAATGAAGAAGATAACGGGTTTTCTTTTCTCTCTGCTACAGGAAAGCTTAGACATCATCCAGCCCAGCATGTCCAAAATCGCCACATCTGTCTGCCTCTCTGTGCTAAAATACAGAGTCCCAGGTCTAGTGAACAGATTCTAAATCCGTAGGTCTACAGCAATTCTGATTCAGTAGGTCTGTGGTGAGTTTTAGAGTCCTGTTTTATTAGCTAGGGATCCTCAGGGATTCACATGCTCAGACAGATTTGGGAACCACTGACTTTGAGTCCAATCCCTTTATTTTATTGCATCTTTATTACAATAGCTTTGAACCATATCAACATGGAACTGTAGGTTTTTGTTTCATTTTGTTTTCTTTCATTAAGAAAGTTTGTATCTTTGATTTTTCATATCACATTTAGATTTTCAAAGTGTTCTCCCTGCTCTTATCTCCTGTGATTCTCACAAAAGACCTTGAAAGCCAGTGAAACTGGCGCCATCACTCTCTGTAGATGATGTGGATAGCAAGGCACCCAGTTGCTGGAAGTGGCATTCCTCTCTGTGAGATGCCCACACTTAATTCTATAAAGCCACACAACTTAGTCCTATTTTGTGATATTCAATTTCTGTATTGAACGTTTGCAATTCACCTTAAAAGAAATGATGGATGGCCTTTCCTCATTTTTAAAAAGGGTGCTTTACAGATACATAAAGGTAAGACGCTGTTAGAGGAGGTTTTATGGCAGATGGTTCTTGGCAGCAAACCCGTTCATTTTTATGGCAGTCTGAAAATTTTCCTGGGTAATAACTTTCTTTTCTTTTAGCAGGCATAAAATAAAGAGGTTCTAGATAGTTGGATCATTATCAAGTGATTTTCCAAAGACAAAATCAAATGACTTTCCAACAATTGTCAACACAATTTAGGCAAAAACAAGAGTTGTCCACATCTGGAAATCTAATGCATAAATTTTTGAGTGTTCCCTTTTTGTGGGGAAAGATATTTGGCTACTCAAACTGTTATTCCTTAAGTGGCAATTAAAAGGGGGAACTGGGAGAAAGAAGTTTGGGGAAAGGTATTCATGGAACTTCCCCAAATATTACCCAAATGGTAATATTTCTATAGTGAACAGAGAAATGCACATTTGTTCTTGCTCTCTCCAAAGACTGAGAACAAAGCAAACTTCAGTATAAGCTGAAGAGGAAGAAAATTTTAGCTGTGAAAATTAGCACTGGGAGAAATTGATAGGACTGAAAACAAAGCAAGTTACTTGTGTTCATCAATTCACTGAAACAGTATTTTGAACCTCAGTTACGTGGTTAAATGCTGGGCTTTATGTGAGGCATTGGAAATTCAGCTAGTAAAGAAGCAGTTGTGAATTACAGCCTAATAGAAGAATGATGTTGGATAAACAGCCTGTACTGTGTGATGTAAAGAAATCATCATGAAGGTCATCATTGCTAATTTACGGAGTGCTTGCTCTGTGCCAGGCACTGTGTTTTACTGACATTAACTGAATCTTTACAAGAGCATTGAGTTGTAGATTTCATTTGATCCCTGATGTAAGTGAGGCAGAGCGAGGCTAACAGACTTTCTCAAGGTCACACAGAGGGTAAGCAGTGGCACTGGGATTTACACCTGTCAGTCCAACTCCTAAACTCATGCTCTCATTAAGGTAGATGCTTCCCCTCAAATACTTATTGCATGAATATATGAATGAAGTAATTGCAATTGTGATGAAACTTTTCAAAGGGGGAGCACAATGTAACAGAGCCTTAAACTAGTCCATGAATGAGAGTCTGAAAGTGGCATTTCAGCTGAGTCCTAAGATAGATCAAGTGGATGGACAGTGGGAAGAAGTTGTAGGCTGTGAAGGTCAGGAAGTCAGTGGAGATCTTCACCCAGAGGAAGTCTTAGAGACCATCAGGCACAGCCCTCTAATTTTATAGATGAGAATATGGGAGTCCAGATGGGAGTGTAGAGAGCTGGGATGACTAATCAGGTTGTCTGGCTTCAGGAAACATCCAAAAGTGGTTGAGCCTAATAAAAGTAGAGATCTTTTAAAAGAATCACTTGCTCCATTACATCATTAATCTGTATCAGGGCTTTCTAACATTTCCTCCATCATGACACGCATAGAAAATAATATTTGGGTGGTAGAAGTAGGTTAAATGGAGGCAGCTACAAGGGTTCTGAATGCTTCAGGTTCCATCTGGACAGGTGAGCATATCTGTGACCATTACAGCACTTCGCTTTTGGGAGAAGACCTGGGCTCCAAGACTTACCATGGAGGTGTATGAATGTTTCTCACTGGAACCACCATTTCCATGCTTCCCAATCAGGCTTTGTCATCCCTCACCCCCATCCCTTTAAGTCCCATCCCTTGTACCATTTGTATGGAGGTCCATACAAGTTCAACCTCACAGATGCCTCTGAAAGTCTGGAGTCTATACTTGGAAGTCCCCTCTCCCCACATGCAACTCCCCTGGACCCCCAACATTGGCTAAAACTCCAAACTGACCTTTTTCACCAGTCCAACCTAATGACCATTCTTTCACCATCAACTCTTTTCTGTTGGACAGAAGTAATCTAACCAAACTCATATTAAGTTGTGAATGACTACTATGCTATCTGGGCTTCCCAGGTGGTGCAGTGGGGTAAAGAATCTGCCTGCCAAGCAGGAGACAGGAGATTGATCCCTGGGTCAGGAAGATCCCCAGGAAAAAGAAATGGCAACCCACTCCAATATTCTAGTTTGGAGAATCCCATGGACAGGGGTCCCCAGTGGGGTACAGTCCATAGGGTCACAAAGAGTCAGGCATGACTGAGCACACGTGTGCACACACACACGCATGTGCACACACACACACACACACAAAGCACTATGCTATCTATTTTCCTAAGAGGATAGAGGATATACCTTGTGAAAGAAGATTTAGTTACATAAAAGGGGTGAATCTATAGATCCAAGAGCAACAGTGATGTTGCCTGGAAAGGACCCAGCCTCCCTCCACTAATGACATGAGAATATGTGGAGAACAGAGGGCCTTTCCGCAACAGTGTCAGCAACACACAACCTCTCTTTTCAGCTCCAAAGTAGATGCATGTCCATCAGCTCAGATTAGATAAACATCCTAGGATTGTGGCTTGCCTTTTCTATCTGGGAATCTGGGTGCTATTAGTGGCAACTCGGTTCTCTTAGTTGCTGAATTGAATTGTTGCATAGGGAATGCTTGATGGGACAAAGGGAAAAGATGTTGACAATGTGAAATCCATCTGAGATCCTAGGTCTATTTACATATGGATGAGTGTCTGATTGCAGGCATAGCCTGTTTGTTTCTTCTTATTAGTTCCAGGCTGGACAGACTATTAGGGAATGCCTTCACATCCCAGGCCCGGGAACCCCTTGCCATGCGGTACTACTGCACTCAGTCGCTTCAGTCGTGTCCTACTCTGTGGGACCCTATGGACTGTAGCCCACCAGGCTGGCTGCTCTTTCTGTGGGATTCTCCAGGCATGAATACTAGAGTGGGTAGCCTTTCCCTTCTCCAGGGGATCTTTGCAAGCCAGGGATTGAACCCAGTGGGTTACTATGCCCTCCTTGTCCCTCACTATACCCACCTCAAACTTCTCGTCTCTCCCAGTTCACAGCTTTGCTGTCTTGGTGCCAATTTCTGATTGATAAAGACACGTCCGACCTTGTCTCTGTCTGTGCTTGATTTGCTGAATGGGGCACACACAACTCTTCCTGATGGAGCTTTCTCTAGGCAATTAAATGTTCAGGTGATGGCCGTTTAGTAGAAGGGCAATTTCTCTTTGTAGTGTGGACCTGGCCAACAGTTATCTCATCGCAGTTTGGGTGGTAAGGCCTTAGGTGGAGGGCAGGGCAGGTTAGTAATTAGTCAACGATTCAGCCCGACTGCACTTGCATAATGTCAAGAGTGAGCAGTCCCTGACGTGCCTGTCACACCTGAGCAAGGAGGGCACCGCAGCCTCTGCAATTAATTGGGCTTGCAGTCTAGGGCTTTTATACAAATTCTGGGGCAAGAATCCTGTGGGAGGTTTCTCAGCTACTGTTCCTTTAAGCAGACTTCCATGAGAGCCTGGAAGAAAGGAATAAACTGGGCTTCATTTAGCAGATGTCACTGTTTTGGTTTCTAGGGTAGCACTTCATTGGAACATCCAAATATTTCTTTAGCCTGTATCTTCTGATGCAAATGGATTGTTTGGATTATTTAAAATAGGTCATCTCTATCCATTTAAACAAATGCCTCAGTTATCTCCCTGAAAATGAAAGTCACTCAGTCGTGTCTGACTGACTCTTTGCGACCCCATGGACTATACAGTCCATGGAATTCTCCAGGCCAGAATACTGGAGTGGGTAGCCTTTCCCTTCTCCAGGGGATCTTTGCAAGCCAGGGATTGAACCCAGGTCTCCCGCATTGCAGGTGGATTCTTTACCAGCTGAGCCAGAAGGGAAGCCTAAGAATATTGGTAACCTATCCCTTCTCCAGCAGATCTTCCCAACCCAGGAATCGAACCAGAGTCTCCTGCATTGCAGGCAATTCTCTTATGTCCCTGGATATGTATATATAGTCACTGCATAAATGTGTGTCCTTTAAAGTCATACAATGACCTGTAGAGATGAGGATTTTTTCTTGCTCCTTTGTCCCTCCCTCGCTCTTTCTTTCTTCCTTTTTTCCTTCCTTTCTTTTTTTCTTTCTATTTCTTTCATCTTTTGATGTATCATAGCATAATTCTTTGTAGTCAGCTATGTGTTTCCTAGACTAAGAAACTTATGGGTATCTGATTGGTGCAGTGCCTAGAAGACTGAACAGCTAGTACTAGAGTCCATTTACAATTGTGAGAAGTAAAGCATTGACAGGGAAATATCTTCCCTATTACTCAAAATATGTTAGAATGAAACCTTTTGCTTGTTGAGTTTCTGAGCAAATCTAGTATAACTTGTGGCTATTGCTGTGTAATAAGCTATCCTAAAACCAAAAGCTATATAACAATAGCATAATAGTTATGATCATAGCTATAATATTTTAGTTTTATTATTACCTTAGTAGTATTATTATTATCCAAGGCCATATAGGTTAGCTGTGGATCAGCTCCTCTTGGCTAGGCTTCCCTGGGTGGCTCTGCTGATATTGGTTGACTTGCTTGACTGATCTAAGATTGGCATGACCAGACTTGTTTCGCTGTATGTAACCCTTATTCTCCTCTTGGACATGCAGGCTGGCCTGGACAAGTCTTCACATGGTGGCAGCAGAGGTATAAGAGGGCAAGCCTAAACTTGCAAGACATCTCAAGGTTTAAGCTTGGAAATGGGACACTTCCATGTCTATTTCACTCTTTTGGCCAACTGGTCACATGGCTAAACATAAATCAGGGATGCAAGGAGGAAGGAAGAGTTGGGCTAATAATGTACCTCACCAGGGCTAACGGACAACAGAGTCACAAACTGAAGTTCATTTTTTTTTTCTTGATAGAATGTTAAGGAATAAATATGGAGGGTGCAGGGCAGAGACATAAGTAAAAGAGATGTGATTCCAAGGCTTGAATTACACTTTGTTTTGTGTACACCATGCATAGACACAGGTACAGGCACAATGTTAAATAAAAAGGAGATACAAAAATTTTAAAAAGCAAATGGATAAATTAGCTTATCCTTTGACTGAACACCCTTTTTCTCTGTCTTTACTTTTATGCTATAATTTTATGCTTTCATTCCTACCTTTGCTTATTTACTCAATTAAAAAAGAGCTTCAATCATGGAAAATTTTATCACTCATCATTTAGTAAGACTTGCTCAGGGAGGGGATATATAATTTGACAGATTGATTAGTCATTCATTTTTTAAAACTGCATACCTGGGATGTTGTTGGTTTATGTAAATATTTCTTTGGTATTAAGCATGACATTATTTATCACCTCCTGTGTATGTGTTTGTTGCTCAGTCATGTCCAGTTCTTTGTGACCCCATGGACTGTAGTCTGCCAGGCTCCTCTGTCCATGAAATTCTCCAGGCAAGAACAATGGAGTGGGTTGCCATTTCCTTCTTCAGGGAAATCTTCCCAACTCAGGGACTGAACCTGGGTCTCATGTATTGTAAGCAGATTCTTTACTGCCTGAGCCACAGAGGAAGCCCTTATAATCTCCTGCTGCTGCTAAGACGCTTCAGTCGTGTCCGACTCTGTGCGACCCCGTAGACGGCAGCCTGCCAGGCTCCTCCGTCCCTGGGATTCTCCAGGCAAGAATACTGGAGTGGGTTGCCATTTCCTTCTCCAATGCATGAAAGTGAAAAGTGAAAGTGAAGTCTTTTATTTTCTTGGGCTCAAAAATCACTGTGGATGGTGACTGCAGCCATGAAATTAAAAGATGCTTGCTCCTTGGAAGAAAAGCTATGACAAACCTAGACAGTGTATTAGAAAGCAGAGATACTACTTTGCTTACAAAGGTCCATATAATCAAAGCTATAATTTTTCTAGTAGTCATGTACGAAAGTGAGAGTTGGAGCATAAAGAAAGTTGAGCACCAAAGTATTGATACTTTGGAACTGTGGTGCTGGAGAAGTCTCTTGAGAGTCACTTAGACAGCAAGGAGATCCAACCAGTCAATCCTAAAGGAAATTGACCCTGATATTCATTGGAAGGACCGGTGCTGAAGATCTAATACTTTGGCTACTTTATGCAAAAAGCTAACTCATTGGGAAAAAAAACCCCTATGCTGGGAAAGATTGAGGGCAGGAGGAGAAGAGGATGACAGAGGATGAGATAATTGGATAGCATCACTGATTCAGTGGACATGAGTTTGAGCAAACTCAGGGAGATAGTGAAGGACAGGGGAGCCTGGCATGCTGCAGTTCACAGGGTCACAGAGAGTCGGACACGACTGAACAAGTCTACAAGAAACTACTACTTAGGAGAAAATGAGAAGACAAGTCATTTCTGCCTTAAGAGGTTTGTAGAAAGGTTTGTTCCTAGATGAACTAGAAAGGTATGATTCAATACCATTTGGTCCTTTTAGGTTGTGGAAGGAACAGTTACTTAAATAAGTGTTTGCAGGGATAGATCCTTACTCTAAATATAATGATGTAAGTATTGCCTTACAGGCAAACTTGAAAATAAAAAACAAACCAAGTCTACTGAGGGGAGAATTAAGTGAAATTCCTTAAACAGATTTTTAAGACTTCAGTGAACTCCTTTTGTCTGTCTTGAGTAAGTGTATTACTCTTTAATGAGATTATTTTGATGTTTTCACCAGGTTTGAGTGCATTTAACAAAGCTTTCTTTCTATTCCCCTCCTCCTAAAGAAATGTCTTTCTGTTAGGCTAACAGCTGATAGCCAAATTATTATACCCAATTGTTCTGATTTATATTTTCCAGGTCTGCCCACAGGATTTTATATTCCAACGGCCTCTGGGCTGTGTCAAACACTAGGTAACCAGATCGACCAACTTTTTTCCTTTTCCATGTCTAGCAAATCAGTTGTGGTGACTGCTGTGACTTGACATCTTTCCCTGATGTGTGCGCCACTCTTGTTACTAAAGTAAAGAGTGAAGATACAGTCAAGATGCCCACTGTGCTCCAGAGAATAGTTCTGGCTCCCCATAACAGCCTATTATCTTGGGAGGGGCTATTTCACTCCCATGGTCCCAGTTTACTTATTGCAAAACTGAGATGAAGTAGATGAGATCATCTCTCTTCCAGCTCCAACACTCTTGGATTTAAGAGTCCTCTAGCCTCTCCTCTGACCTGGTGATGCCAACTGAGTGTTTCAGGAAAGTTAGGAGATTGCAGAGATTCTAAAACACTAGAGTTGGAAGCACTGTAGGAGTGTTCCCTGTACCTCCACAGTCCAAAGGCCCTCTGTTCTCTCTCCTTGCCTCCAGTTCAAGGCCTCTCTCTTCCTTCCCTCTTCTAGACTCCCAGTAAACAAGGTATCTGTCCCACATATTTAGGCACACTTCTCCTTTCTTAACTTCAGTCATCATTTCCTGAAGTGCACGTGAGCTCCTTGCTTCTCTTCTTATTTTTACCTGACAGTAATTTGTTCCATGGAGAAGGCAATGGCACCGCACTCCAGCACTCTTGCCTGGAAAATCCCATGGACGGTGGAGCCTGGTAAGCTGAAGTCCACGGGGTCGCTAGGAGTCAGACACGACTGAGTGACTTCATTTTCACTTTTATGCATTGGAGAAGGAAATGGCAACCCACTCCAGAATTCTTGCCTGGAGAATCCCAGGGACGGGGGAGCCTGGTGGGGTCGCACAGGGTCGGACACGACTGAAGCCACTTAGCAGCAGCAGCAGCAGTTTGTTCAAACGCTGAGTGCTGAACATGCACCAGGCACTCTGGTGATCGGGAAAGACACAGACGTACGTCACAGCTGAAGCTGGAGGCAGATTTGGTTTTGAGGGTGGGTGAAAATTTTGCCTTAGGACCTGATTCAATGTTACTTTTGCTTGGACTTCCTTTTGAAAAGAAACATTAAAATGGAAGAGATAAATGAGACAAAGATAGCGGATGGTGATGACACTCCCAGGGTTTCTCATATTACATGGACAAGTGTCTCAGCTTTGGTGGTTTTGGCAATCTGTGTGAAGGGGTTGCTCTTTGTGTTTTATAACTCCAGGTACTTTAACATCAACAAACTATTTATCCATATGTATGTATGTATGTACATGTTGTTGTTTAGTTGCTAAGATGTCTCTGACTCTTTGTGACCCTATAGACTATAGCCCCCCAGGCTCCTCTGTCCAAGGGATTTCCCAGGCAAGAATACTGGAGAGGGTTGCCATTTCCTTCTCCAGGGGATCTTCTCAACCCAGGGACTGAACCCACATCTCCAGTATTTACCACTGAGAAGCCTCCTGGGAAGCCCCATGTGTATATGTGTACAAGTACACAAATTGACCCTTGAACCATGTGAGTATTAGGGATAATGACTCTCTATGCAGCCAAAAATCCACATTTAATTTATATCTAACTCTAAATATATACCCATTTGAATGCAGAGTTCCAAAGAATAGCAAGGAGAGATAAGAAACCCTTTCTCAGTGATCAATGCAAAGAAATAGAGGAAAACAGTAGAAATAACAAGGGAATATTTCATGCAAAGATGGGCTCAATAAAGGACAGAAATGGTATGGACCTAACAGAGGCAGAAGATATTAAGAAGAGGTGGCAAGAATACACAGAAGAACTGTACAAAAAAGATCTTCACAACCCAGTTAATCACGATGGTGTGATCACTCACCTAGAGCCAGACATCCTGGAATGTGAAGTCAAGCAGGCCTTAGAAAGCATCACTACGAACAAAGCTAGTGGAGGTGATGGCATTCCAGTTGAGCTATTTCAAATCCTGAAAGATGATGCTGTGAAAGTGCTGCACTCAATATGCCAGCAAATTTGGAAACCTCAGCAGTGGCCACAGGACTGGAAAAGGTCAGTTTTCATTGCAATTCCAAAGAAAGGCAATGCCAAAGAATGCTCAAACTACCACACAATTGCACTCATCTCACATGCTAGTAAAGTAATGCTCAAAATTCTCCAAGCCAGGCTTCAGCAATACGTGAACTGTGAACTTGCAGATGTTCAAGCTGGTTTTAGAAAAGGCAGAGGAACCAGAGATCAAATTGCCAATATCTGCTGGATCATGGAAAAAGCAAGAGAGTTCCAGAAAAACATCTATTTCTGCTTTGTTGACTATGCCAAAGCCTTTGACTGTGTGGACCACAATAAACTGTGGAAAATTCTGAAAGAGATGGGAATACCAGACCACCTGACCTGCCTCTTGAGAAACCTGTATGCAGGTCAGAAAGCAACAGTTCGAACTGGACATGGAACAACAGACTGGTTCCAAATAGGAAAAGGAGTACATCAAGGCTGTATATTGTCACCCTACTTATTTAACTTATATTCAAAGTACATCATGCTGGAATCATGATTGCTGGGAGAAATATTAATCATCTCAGGTATGCAGATGACACCACCCTTATGGCAGAAAGTGAAGAAGAATTAAAGAGCCTCTTGATGAAAGTGAAAGAGGAGAGTGAAAAAGTTGGCTTAAAGGTCAACATTCAGAAAACGAAGATCATGGCATCTGGTCCTATCACTTCATGGCAAATAGATAGGGAAACAGTGGAAACAGTAATAGACATTTTTTTTTTTGGGGGGGGCACTCCAAAATCACTGCAGATGGTGACTGCAGCCATGAAACTAAAAGACGCTTACTCTTTGGAAGAAAAGTTATGACCAACTTAGACAACATATTAAAAAGCAGAGACATTACTTTGCCAACAAAGGTCCATCTAGTCAAGGCTATGGTTTTTCCAGGTGTCATGTATGGATGTGAGAGTAAGACTATAAGGAAAGCTGAGTGCCGAAGAATTGACGCTTTTGAACTATGGTGTTGGAGAAGACTCTTGAGAGTCCCTTGGACTGCAAGGAGATCCAACCAGTCCATCCTAAAGGAGATCAGTCCTGGATGTTCATTGGAGGGACTGATATTGAAGCTTAAACTCCTATGCTTTGGCCACCTGATGCGAAGAGCTGACTCATATGAAAAGACCTTGATCCTGGGAAAGATTGAGGGCCGGAGGAGAAGGGGATGACAGAGGATGAGATGGTTGGATGGCATCAGTGACTCAATGGACATGAGTTTGGGTGGGCTCCTGGAGTTGGTGATGGACAGGGAGGCCTGGTGTGCTGCAGCTGATGGGGTCACAAAGGATCGGACACGACTGAGCGACTGAACCGAACTGAACTGAACTCCATATTGTACCCTCGTTACCTCCATATCAACGGTTCTGCATCTGCTGATTCAACCAGCTGAGGATGGTGTAGTAGTATTGTAGTATTTACGATGAAAAAAAAAATCTATGTATAAATGGACCTTTGCAGTTCATACCCATGTTGCTCAAAGGTCAGCTTTACATATATACACATGTATATATGTGCATGTGTACATATTAATAATTTTGACACTCAATGAAGCCTTCCATCCAGGCATAATGCCCAGATGCTAAGCCATGAAAATCTTGCTGAGTCAGCACTAAGATAATCTTTCCAAACTCAAATGGATTTCAAGGTCAAAGATATTTTCATTTATATCCTCAAAGAATATTTCCACAGTTCCTGCCCTCAGGGTGCTCCCACTTTTCATCATCTGTGAGCCTTTAATATACTGATTCACAATAACTCCAAGAAAACCCCAAGATTCCCAATTAACCATTTGTTGCCCTTTCTCTGTAAATAGCCATTTTCAAACCTTTACATAATTTACTGATATTACTAGTTTTATGCTCTATGTTCCTTTCTACAGTTTAGCCAAATTCCAGCTTAAAGTCGGCATCCTTTGTTGTGTTTTCAACATCCTACTTCACACAGGTGAGCTGTCTCACAGGAGGAGGTCCTTGACTTTGCTCCTGTTTGAGAGGGTTTTCTCTATGTTGTTTCTACTTCTCATGTGGATTTATGGAAGGCTGTAGGGTTTGCTTTCTTTTGTTTGTACTTGAAGTTTTTATAATTAATTGGCCAACATAACTGTTAGTTTTAATCTCTAAAATAAACATTAATAGTTCCAATGGCTTAAGATTCTCACAAACATCACAAACATTTAGTGAAATGATGTCTGTGAAAGAATTTAGCTCTACACAAGAGATATAATGGATGTCTTATCTGATGTCATATTAAGTGTTTGTCATATCTGATTTAGTTATAAAGATACTAGAAAATTTCCCATACAAAGATGAAAAACCAGTTGTCCCACTCCCTCATTTGACTCGTATTTTCACAGTAATGGGTTTAGTCCTAAGGACTTAAAGGTCAAATACTTGAGCTCTGAAACTTACTAATTGGACAGTTTTCTTTAGCTCTTTGTGGTTTGGTTTCCTCATCTGTAAAATGGAGTTCAAAATACTCCTTACCTCCTAAATGATTGTGAGGATGTTTGCATAAAACACTTAGAACAATATTGTGTAGTGAGCATGTAATGTTAGCTATTCTTATTCCTTTTGAGCTTTTGTCTACCTCTAAATGCATGTTTATTTCACCATAATCTTAATGTCTGTCCAATCTTGTCTCCTGAGACTTTAAGTTACACAAGTGTGCACAGAAGCTTAATTTTAATTAGTTTTAATGATTTTATAAGTGTCAATCAAACTGATACACTCTCTACTACTGCTGGACATTCAGGTGGCCCCCACCTTTTCTTTTAAAGCAACATAGATATTCTTACAATGTACAAGTCAATACATTTGTTCTTTTTTCTTTGTTAAATGATAGTCTTACAAATTCTTAGAAGTGGATTATTGCATTAAGAGGTATAAGTGTCTTATGAATCATCATCTACTGCTATGTATGTGTGCATGCTCAGTTGTCTACAACTCTTTGAGACCCCATGGACTGTAGTCCGCCAGGCTCCTCTGTCTGTGGGATTTTCCAGGCAAGAATACTGGAGTGGGTTGCCATTTTCCACTCCAGTGGATCTTCCCAACCCAGGGATCAAACCCACATCTCTTTCTTTGGCAGGTGGATTCATTACCACTGAACCACCAGGGAAACCCATCTATTGCTATATTGCTTCCCAGGTGGATGGCCCCAGTAGATATTGATGTTTAAAGGTTTGACAATGTAGAGAAGGGTTTTGGTAATTAAACCACCAGGTCTGGTCTTTTAAGCAGTCACTTTGAGAAAGTAGTGAGTCAGGAAACTAGAGTGCTGTGGGGTTTATCCCTTTCCTTACTTGCTGCTCACCCACTCACTACCACACTGCAGAAAACAGAGATCAGGCAGGTTTGGGTGGAGGGTCACTGGCCTAGACGACTGCCTTTCTACTCTTCATCTGTAGTTCCCTATGACTTGTTCACTCTTCATTTGTTCTTGGGGACCCACCTAGTCTTTTCCCACGAATCAAAGGCCTGTTTTTTGGATTTTGTGTCCTGGTGTCCTGATCTGACTCTTTTTACCCCACTCCTCCCATTTTTTTTCTCTGATAAAATCCTCATTCACTTTTCTCCAGGAGGCTCCTGAAGCCCAGGATAAACTATGCTCTCAGCCCTGAGGACTCCTACCAGTTTTCCAGGGGAGTGCATGGACTCTTTACTTGATGCTGGCCTTGTGCACCTCCCCAGTAGGTAATAGAAATGGTGTCCCCTGAGCACAAAGAGCAAACACAAAGAAAGGAGCTTTGAGTACAGGTCCTAAAATCAGTTTCTTAGATCCCACAGAATCTGGCCTCTACAAATGAACTGCTGTTTCTCTAGAAGGTGACATCTTTAAAAACACATGCAGAAGAGAAAAACCATTTAGAAATATCTATTAAAGTTGAAAGTGTGCTTATGCTCTGATGTAGCAATTCCACTCCTATAAACTCAACAGAGAAGAGTATATAGGTGAACCAAAAGATATGTGTTAGGACAGGGGAGCATGGGAAAACTTTTGTTCCTTGTTCTTTTTCCTTTTCCCACAGGAGAACTTCTGCCCTATTTCCTGGAAATGAACATTGCTAACCTGTCCCAATATGTGAGTTCTTTCTTAACTCTTGAGCTTAATGCAAATTTTAAGTCAGAATTAAGATTCTCCTCCCAGTGGAGACCATCTGGGTGATAGGATAGTCCATATATATATATATATATATATATATGGGTTAGGATATTTATAGCAACATTATTCATATTACTACAAACTGGAAATAAAAGAGATGTTCATGTAGGGAAGATGGATAAAGTGTGAACTATTTCCCAAAGCAATACTATTCAAAAATGAGAATGAACAAATTGAAGCAACAAGCAATCTCGTTGATGAATCTTGCAGCTTCAGTGGTGAGTGAAAGAAGCCACTTAAGAGTGCCTGCTGTATAAACCATGCAAGCTTCACCACCGGGTCAGTGGTTCCCAGTGGAGAGTGGTTGAGAAGGAGCAGGAGAGGGCTACTGATGTTCTGCCAATGTTCTATTTCTTGATCTGGGCACTGGATGTGAAAAATCTTGAAATCTACTCTTAAAATTGTAGTTTTCTGTAAATGTCACTGCTAAAAGAGCATTCTAAAAATCCAACCTAAGTTGTATCTTTATTACTCATTAATAAGAATTATTTTTTAGAATATCAATATCATCATTGCTTGCTAGTTAAAATGGAAGGAGATGAGGAGCAATGGTGTCTCTGTGATTCTTCTAGATTGGTGTCCTCTTTCCATAGGAAGAGCTTTGTGTCTTAAGCATCTCTACCTCCAGTGCAGTGCTGGAGAAGACTCTTCAGAGTCCCTTGGACAACAAGTAGATCAGATCAGGTAATCCTGAAGGAAATCAACCCTGAATATTCATTGGAAGGATCGATGCTAAAGCTCCAAAACTTTGGCCACCTGATGCAAAAAGCCAGCTCATTGGAGAAGACCCTGATGCTGGGAAAGACTGAGGGCAAAAGGAAAAGGGGGCGACAGAGGATGAGAAGGTTGGAAGCCATCACTGACTAAATAGACATGAGTTTGAACAAGCTCCAAGAGATAGTAAAGGACAGGGAAGCCTGGAGTGCTGCAGTCCATGGGGGTCACAGAGTTGGACATGACTGAGTGATTGAACAACAACAATTCCAGTGCTTGGCGTGTAGACATTGATCTATGTGTTTAGATAAACTATTTGCTGAAGAGGGCAAAAGGCCTTCTCTAAGTTTAAGTAACTAAGGATTTATTCTAATAATTATAGCAAAAAAAAAAAAATCAGAAATTGCTCTGCAATTTGGTGAGTATTGAGCAGCCCTGGGAGAGTTGGTTCTCTGGAAGCAGACCAAACTGTTTTCACAACAGTTGTAATGAGGATGAGTAAATCTGAAGAGCCAAGTCCCTTGGCCATGCCTGTCAGGCTGCGAGGAGGGAGAGGGCTGAGGAAGATTTGAGCCTGAGCCTGCGAAGTTGCAGGGGAGGAAACTTGGTTGTTTGAAAGGAATAAGCTTGGCCATGGGGATTCGGTGCTGGCAGGGCAGCCACAGCCCATTGTAAAAAGTCTGGATATGACTTGCTGGGGCCAATCCATATCATAGGAGGTGGAAAATTGAATCATGGGAGTAGTCAAGACTTGGAGGTGCATATAAACAGGGGGTTTGAAATCCAAAGAGTCAAATAGCACCAATACAACATTAACATGTAAAATTATGAAATGTTTGGTTGGAAGATCAAAGGTGATTTATTAAATATTTTACTAGGCCAGGCACTGTGCTAAGTAATGTTTAAATAACTAATCTCATTTAATCTCCATAACAGCCTAAGGAGGTAAATATTATTGTACCCATTTTAAGGAGCTGCAGTTTAGCAAGGTACAATTTATTCAAGATCACATAGTAAGTGAGAGAATCTGGGTTTAACTCAACCTTTTCTGACTCAACAGGGTCGCTTCTTAGCCACTTAGTTTTGCTGCCCATATTCAAGTGCATCAACCATCAGGTAGTTCCTAAGTACTCCTGTAGCAGGTCCTGCTCCAGGCACCAGGGATGTGGAGATGATGGATGCTAGGTCCCTGACACTCAGGTTTTCAGCACCAAGGCAGAGCCCAGCTGTCAGAGTCAAGTACAAGGACTGAGTGGGACTTGAGAAAAGACTGAATTACTACTGATTTTCTGAACTGTTGGATTGGGCCTCTTTCCAAGCCTAAGGCAAGTCAGCCCTCAAGTGGGGTGTTAAGTGGCTTTCACAATGGAAAAAGCACACTTTGGAATATGGGAGGAATAAAGGTTTAGGCAGGGCTACTCTGCTTGCCCAGAGTCTGCTCTGTTCTAGAAAGAGCACTTGAATTTGCTTTGGGAAAACTGCTTTCCTTTGTTGGAGACAATCTTGGTGAGTCTGCTACTCAGTGTAACTCACCCTTACCTCGTATGTGATACAATGTAAGTTAATTAGAATCCAAAGTGGTGTGGCAGACTGAAAATAGAGAACATTCCCTTAAAATGCAGGAACCTGAAAACTTGCTCTACTTTTTCGTATAATCTAGAAAATCATGAAGCATCTGGCTCCTGTCCTTTCTGAAGCTTATTTTTGCCCTGTTCCCAGATGTAAGTAAGCAAGAGAAAGTTTCTATTGCTTATAACTCAAAAACCCTGACTGATACAAAGGCAATACGTATGAGGCTAGAGAAGTTTTTTACAAGATTATGATTCCTTTGCAAGAAGGAGTATTTTCTTCTTCATCTTTGAATTCAGAGGTCTTAGGTCAATGCTTTGCATATGATAAAGTGAAGTCGCTGAGTTGTGTCCAACTCTTTGCGACCCCATGGACTGTAGCTTACCAAGCTCCTCTGTCCATGGGATTTTCCAGGCAAGAGTGCTGGAGTGGATTGCCATTTCCTTCTCCAGGCGATCTTCCCAACCCAGGAATTGAACCCAGGTCTCCCGCATTGCAGGCAGACGCTTTACCGTCTGAGCCACCAGGGAAGCCCTTTGCATATGATAAGTGCTCACTAAATGTGGGTGAATAGAATGATTAAATGAATGAATGCATATAAAGGTCATCTTACATCATTCAGCCCACCAAAGTCAGGTAGACACGGCTTAGAACTGTGACAAATCAGTTGGTGAGGCAGCATCTTCAAGCCTTCATGGCAATTATTTTGATCCAGCCGAGAACACTTTCTGTTATGAAAGTAAAACAAAGCACATCTTCATTTTAGCAGCAGACACCAAGAGAAATGAGGTTGTTGTAATTCCAACTTAGTTGAAATATGTACGGCTTACTCATCCTGTGCATACAATTGATAACTTGTGCATCTGGGACTGTCTCTTTCTTTCCTATTATTCCATTTTAGACTTTTATAAGTCAACAGAGCCTTCTGCTTTTGAAAAGTTATTCTGGAAAATTATTTTGCATAAGTCCTAGTAAACACTGGCACGTGTTTTTGGCAGAGGATGGAAATGTTCCGTTTAGTCTCTGGTGGCCCCATGAGCAAAAGGAGTGGCTGAAGAATTGTCTGGATTGGATGGAAGCGAACATGTGCTGGTCAGTTGTACTTTCTGAGTTTCTTTCCACCCAAATGGGGATGATTTATTTTAAAATGTCACAAGGGAGGACCAGGCAGACTAGAGACATGCACACATCAATAACTAGAATGACTAATAGTGGGAAGATTGTTGATTTTCTTCTTTGAAGTCATGTATGTGGCCAATTGGAAGACTCAAATGATGTCATTAAGTTGTATTTGTGGACGTAAGCATGGCTAAGCTGATAATCTTTTTATAAACTGTAAGTAACAGGATTTTTACAGCTGAAAGATGACATGGCTCTTGGCAATGTCAGTGTTTAATTTTACCATTGGTCGTTTCTCTGTGTTGAAGGAATGGAAACTGTGGCTGTTTAGAAAGTGTTTGACTTTTGTGGACTTGAGAGATAATCAAATCTTTCTAAATTAAGCTGGCACTATTGTTTAGAAAGAGAATGGTGGGGTAATGGACTAGCTGTGTTTGCTCCTGTATGTGGGTATAGTTTTAGACCAAGTTTATACCCAAATGGTAAATGGGTTGATCAAGTAATTAAAGTTAAAAAATTTCCTTCAAATATTTTGTGGCTATATTTAAAGAAACAAAATTTGGAAAATTGTTACAGCTTTCCATTTATATGTTTTCATTGATGTAAACCTTAAATGATTTAATTATTTGATCTTTGAAGAAATTACATAATTTTTTTCATCATAATTGGCTTCTCCATTTGTCTAAACTATTTGCTACCCTGCCGTAAAGTTAGCTAATTTTTCCTACTTCTCAAAATGAGTTTGAGAAACTATGGTAAATATATATAGATACCTAAAGCTGTATGAGAATAACATGAGGCAGGGGTTACCATTTTAAACATTGTGAATATAATCCTAATTTGAGATCTATAAAAAGCAAATTAGAAAAGTTTACTCTAGTTGCAATGCTCTTGTTGATTGTGTTAGGCCTGGCAGATGGTAGAATCCAGTTTGGGGTCTAGTAAAGGGAAGATCTCCTGGAGAAGGAAATGGCAACCCACTCCAGTGTTCTTGCCTGGGAAATCCCATGGACACAGGAGCCTGGTGGCCTACAGTACACGGGGTTGCAAAGAGTCGGACACGACTGAGCAACTTCACTTTCACTTTCAAAGGGAGGTGTAAGAGGACTGCGGAGGTGGTGAATCAGGGGAGGGGCTGGATCTGGGGGTGGGCTTAGACACGGTGGCTATCCCAGAGCTATGGACCTGGTGCTGGAAACAGGCCTGGATTATTCCCTGAAATCACAAATCTTAGCTTCAAAGTCTGGGTAGACAGACAAATGCCACAGGATCAATATGTTTTTCAAGTGCAGGACAGTAAATAGAATTCAAATTTGTCAACCAGATAAGCAACACAGAAAGAAGAGGTTGGTAACAGAGAATTACAGTCTTGAGGAATGAGTTTGGAACCAACAAGTCAAAATGATGACAAGTAGGCTGAGTCAGTGAAGAAAGAGTATGAGGTTAAAGTCTGTTATAGTCTGAATTGTGTCCTCCCAAATATATGTTGAAGTCTTAACCCTCAGAACCAGTGAGACCTTATTTGGAAATGGAGTGTTTATAGATGTAATCAAGCTAAAATGAGGTCATTAGGATGAATCCTAACCCTGTATGACTGATGTCCTTTTAAGAAGAGGAAAATGCTGTAGGAAGAGAGAGACACATGGAGAAGTCCAGGTGGTCACAGAGGTGGAGATTGAAATGATGTAACTGCACGTCAAGGGGATGCCAAGGGTGGATGACCAACGCTGGAAACTATGGAGGGATGGAAATGGGTCTACCCAGAATCTCAGAGGGTGCATGCTCCCAGCCCTCAAGTGTTGATTTTGGATTTCTAGCTTCCAGAGCTGTGAGAGGATGCATTTCTGTTGTTTAAAACCAACCAATACATGGTACTTCATTATGGCAGCCCAAGGAAACTCATGCAAATCTCCTTGTCCGTTTCCTATTGTACTGGTCTTAAACCATGGTTAGATCTTGTCCCTGGCAAGTCGGTGGGATAGATAACAGCAAGTTGGGACCCCTGACAGAAGTGAGAAGTGGGGAGAAGGGTGAAGTGCAAAGCAGTTCTTATCTACATTAACTGACCCAAACCTGAGGATTGATGCATTTTCCCTCTGCCCATGTAGTGAATCTCCGATGAGCAAAGCACTTCTCTCAAAGCGTGACTAGGAGCAGCATGATGTAATAACTGATTATGTGAATCAGCTCTGTTTTCCCTTTGTTAAGTTCTTGCCCTTACAACGTATGTTATCTGTGTGGCAAAGGAGAGAGGCAGAGAGATCGATATTTGAGTTGAGAAATACAATGGAATATGCCTAAAACTCAACACCAAGACCAATAGGAGTCCACAGAGCACCAGAGAAATCCACAGACTCCAACCTTGATTGTTTAGTTGAGGAAGCAAAAACTGGGATGAAAACTGACTGAGTACCATGTGATTAGCAGTATTGGTGGTAGTGGTTTAGTTGCTAGTTTGTGTTCAACTCTTGGGACTCCATGGACTCTCGCCTGCCAGGCTCCTCTGTCCATGGGAGATTTCCCCAGCAAAATTACTGGAGTGAGTTGCCATTTCCTTCTCCAGGGGATCTTTCTGACCCAGGGATCGAACCTCAGTCTCCTGCATTGCAGGCAGATTCTTTACCAACTGAGCCATCAGGGACAGAATTACTGGGGGCTGTGGTACGTTGGGAATTATTTAAGCAGGATCTTTCTCTTTACAAACCACTTTTCCCTCCCATTTCTCCTCCTCCTTTCACTCTCTGTCTTGCTCTCTTTCTGTCCGTCTCTGTCTCTCCCCTGCCCCTTTCTTTCACACACACACCCCCGTTGGCTAAATTCTGTGAGACCATCAATGTCCTATTGCAGATATTCTGGGCAGACACTGGAAAAAGGTCATCTCTTGGTTCTAAATGTTCAACCACTGAGGCACTAGAGGCGGCCCTAGTGCTCTGACTTCTCCCAGAGGAGCCCATGGCCATGCTGATGAGACCACAGGAGCTGTCCCCAGACTGACCAGGGACTGGCAGAGGTGTTTTTCAGGTCACTCCAACGGGCTTTGCTTTCAATGCTGGTCACATCTTTCTGGGAATCTGTAAGCCACCTTCCTGCCTCTCTTCTCCATAGCTGCCAATTTGCAATTGTCCATCTGGGTTCTCATTTTTCCAGACCAGCTGCAGAAAGAAATGGACACACTAGGCTCCCTCCTTCCTTACTTCTTCATGAGTTCTTACCTCCATTACACATCTTGTTTCTTTTTCTCTCCATTTTTCCATCACTGGGAAAAGGCTACAAGACAAGGTAACAGAGGTAAAGTTCATAAACAAAGTTTTATATATTCACACAAAGCTGTCAGACTAAGAATTCTTATTTCTTTTGGTCCTTCCCACAGTGACTGTGACCACAGATCCTGACTTTCTAAGCTGTTCTGTAAGATGATTTGGGTCAATTGCTAATTTTCCATCCTCAAGAGTGGAATTTATTAACCCCTCTCCCTACTTTTTCTTTAATGAAGGAAAGACCAAATGATATAATCTTGGTAACTTGAAAAAATGTTGCAGATTGATTAGCATTATTACTACTGAGTGGGTAAACCAGGCATTAAAAAAAAAAATAACCTTTTCAGTGTCACCTATGGGTCATGCTGCAAAGACTATAACCTTATTGTGGACCTTGGAGAATGTCCCTTATTTTGAAGGTGATAAAAGTCAAGTGTACCAAGAATATGGGGTGGCAAAAGGACAAATATTGAATGATTTCACTTATATGAGGTACTTGAATAGTCAAAAATTTTTTAGTAGTTAAATTCATAGAGACAAAACGTAGAACAGTGGTTCCCAGGGAATGGGGAGGGCTGGGGTTATAGAGAGTTACTGTTTGATGGGTTTTGGTGAATTTCAGTTTGGGATGGATTGTAGCCCACCAGGCTCCTTTGTCTATGGGATGCTCCAGGCAAGAATACTGGAGTGGTTGCTGTGCCCTCCTCCAGGTGATCTTCCCAAACCAGGGATGAACGATCAAACCCATGTCTCTTAAATCTCCTGCACTGGCGCGTGCGCGCGCGCACACACACACACACACACACACACACACACACACAATGTGGATCACATTCTCTAAAAGTAAAAATGTAAAAGAAGGCCGAGTGTAAGTCCTGCAAGGCAGCCATTCCTGGACCTGGTAATGGCAGCCATCTTTTCTCACTGAAGTCATCTGAAAAACAGATGACTCGAAGATAGTGTATCTTGGTGAAAGTGATGTTCCACAGACCTCTTTATGAGAGTTCTGTAGTTATGAATCTGCACTATGAAACCTGTGGGCTTCTCATATTAAAGGGAAAAAAATGGTAACACAATACCACTCATCAAATAATGCAAAATGAACATTCTTGTTTTCTCTGACTTCTCACAGTCAGCCCCAACATTCTTTATTTGTAATGCAAATACAAGAAAACAGAATTCTTGAGTCCCTTTTGAAATTTTCTTTTGAAACTAACTTTTTTCCTGGAGAGATTTATTAAATTCTTAGAAATTGCCAAGGAGCTACTTCTCATATAATAGAATTTTGCCTCAATGAAGATTCTTAAACACTTTGGCTTTCAAGAATTATCTGTGAAAAAAATATGAATATACTTTCTCCTGTTAACAGTGAGGTCCATGTCACATGAGAGTACTTTCTGAGAATATTAACATTATAATATAATCCTGAAATTTTTCATTAAGAGAAAGTCATTCTTCATATACCTACAGCAATTAATTATTAAACACTACGATAAGCTATTCCAGTCTTATTCAAATAAGCTCTGAAAATACCAACCTAACGTTAGTTAACTTATTCTGGAAAGAGTTCCCTGAGATTTCAGTGGATGTGCAGGCTCCTTAGAATCCTGGTTTAGAAAGTTTGCACCAGACAGAATTGGTTTACAACCTTGTCCCGTGACTTCTTAGCTTATATAATCTTGAACAAGTGAACTTGGACTTAATTTTCCTGAGCCTCAGTTTTCAAATCTATAAAATGGCACTGATGATAACTCACATCTAACAGTGTTGATAAAAAATAATTAAATAAGATATAAGACTCTGGCAGAAGCAGCTGGTCACCTACCACTGTTTCTTTTGGCTTTTTGTGTATGTTTTGTCTGGGTCATATATAGTGTTTTTTTTTTATTAAGTTTTGCTTGAATAAAAAAGATATTTTTGAAAATCACTGTGATAATGTATGAAAAGTGCTATGTACAGTGCTTGGCATGTATAAGAGTACCTGCTGTGATGTATTCATTCTTTTATAGCCAAATCATCCATCCATCCAGCAGTCCATTCATCCATCCATTCTTTTACTAAAACAAACATTTATTGAAAACCTTCTCTATGCCTGGAGCTCTTTTAGAGTCTATGAATGAAATGGACAAAGGTTTTTATCCCTATGGAGCTCCCATCCTAGTCAAGACAGATAGCTGCCATCCTAGGCAAGGGAGTTAGATAGTAAAGAGGGAATAAAAAAATCAGTGAGTTATCAGTGCTGGGAAGCAAATGATCACAGCAATGGGATAGGGAATGATGGAGGGAGAGGTGAGGCTTATTCTTCAGTGGTTATTCAGAGTGGGTAGAGGATTCACCTCTGAGGACTTAACATTTGAGTGGAGACCAGAGCAATGTGAAGTCAGGTATATAAATATGTGAGAAAATGGTTTTGCAGGTACTTAAAAGTCCAACCAAATTAATCTGGAGATCCAGAATTGTAGGGAAAACTTTATGAATTAAAGCTGTGGCAAATTCTGGGGCTTCCCAAGTGGTGCTAGTGGTAAAGAACCTGTCTGCCAATGTAGGACACTTAAGAGACGCGGATTCAGTCCCTGGGTTGGGAAGATCCCTTGGAGAAGGGAATGGCAACCCACTCCAGTATTCTTACCTGAAGAATTCCATGGACAGAAGAGACTGGCAGGCTACAGTTTATGAGGTTGCAAAGAGTCGGACATGACTGAAGCAGCTTAGCACACACGCACATGTCCCAGGACTGACTCAAAGGCTGCAGGTGCTGGGTGTGGGCTGTGTGCTCATGAGCCCACGACCACTTAAGTATCTGTCTACCAAGTTGCCAGCTTCTGGCTCAACTCTTGCACCCACAGAAGGCTCTATAGAAGCATCCATTTTGGGGGCAGCTGGAATTAATATTTGAGTTTTGGGAGGTATATAGTTATGCATATTGAAATAAGAACACTAATGATACTGTGGTTGGTGGCAGCAGACAGCCCTGCTTTTTCTATGTCTCCTTCTAGCCAAATAGGATACCTGGCTGTGGAGTGCCAGAGACAACAGTCAGGGTAGTGACCAAAATCAATGAATGAGCAGACTGTGTTGGCAAAACCAAGGCAGAATGGGAGGATTTGGCAGCAGATCAAGTACATGAGAGGCTGAGCAACTAAGCACAGCACAGCACAGAAACAGGAAAGGTAGGTAGCACTGGGGTTGAGAGCTGTGATGCGGGGAGGTTAAGGGACTAGATACATTCTCTGAGCCGCAGTGACATAACCATACATCTTCTAAACAGGGCGTCTGCTGCCTTTGTCTTGGTTGGAAAGTTGCTGGTTTAGTCTCTGAACGGAGCTGTTTGGGTGGGAAGTCTTGGGACTCTACCAAGCTAGATGCTGAATCATCACAAGGAAGAAGGAGGATGGGTGAAACTCTTTACATGTTGGATGTGTGAAAAAGAAAAGGAAAGGAAAGGAAAGTTAGTCACACAGTCGTGTCCGACTCTGCGATCCCATGGACTGTAGCCTGCCAGGTCCTCTGTCCCTGGAATTTTCCAGGCAACAGTAGTGAAGTGGGTTGCCATTCCCTTCTCCAGGGGATCTTCCCTACTCAGTGATCAAACCCGGGTCTCTTGCATTGCAGGCAGTGTGTGAAGGCGCTCACAAATAGTCCAAGTAATTCAGAAAGCATTAATTAAATGTGGGTTATTTGCTCCAGATTACAGTAGACATTACTGTGGGACACATTTGGGGGTCCTCTAAAGAAGCAATGGAATACCCTAGTTTTAGAGACCCGGAAGGCCTTGTGTTCTGACCAATTCATGGAATCCCTCTCTACAAGAATTCTAGATTAGGTTCTACCACTTACCTGTAATGGAAAGCATGAAGCTATCAATTGCCTCCTTAGAAATTATTTCTTCCTCTGAAAATTATGAATAATCCCTTCCCTGTGTGATAATGTGTCTGTGGGTGTAGGTACATTATAAACCTTCAAAGAGTTTACAAATGCAAGCTTTGTTTCTTATGGTTAAGAGAGGAGTAAAAGGCACTATGGGAAATAGGTAGGAGTGGATGGTACGGCATGAATGTGGCTATGAAAGTAGGGTCTTTGCCATTTACAGGACATTGATTTTTAAATTTTTTATTAAATTTTTTTTAAAAGTAGACCATTTTAAAAGTCTTTACTTTGTTACAGTATTGTCTCTGTTTTATGTTTTGAATTTTTGGCCATGAGGCATGTGGGATCTTAGCTCCCCAACCAGGGATTAAACTCACACTCCCTGCATTGGAAGGAGAAGTCTTAACCACTGGACAGCCAGAGGAGTCCCCCAACAACGGGACCTTGATAAGGCTGGACCTTCACTCACACTTGGAAATTTGGTATCCTCAGATTTGGGGGTATTCAGAGTGAGTCTTGCCATTGAATTCAGAAAGGTTAGGCCTTGGAAGACTGACCCAAGGTACTCAAATTCTGGAGAGACTGATGTAACCAGATCACCAATGGTTTATTCAAATACTGCCCCCCCTACCCACTCCCCTAAACACACACACCGCTGCTCAGCACGAAATGTTAAGATCCTTTGATTCTGTGATAATCTTCATCCTGTGATCTAATGTATTTTGCCTATAGCCTGGTTTTGGATTAAAACAAGCAACTCATCTTTTGTATTTTTTAAGTCTGAGAATTTAAGCCCAGTCCCTCCTTTAGATTTTATAGAAAAAAGAGACAAACACAGGTTAAACAACTCCTCACAGGTTACATAAGGTTTCAGGGAGAAGAGAGCAGGGTAAGACCTCCCATGTGCTCAGTTTTACCACTTCTTGGGGAGGCCTGGTATAAGAAACTAATTTTAGACCTCTTTTACTAGTCATTGTTCTCCTATTAAGTGGGTTCAAAAAATACCCTTACATAGGCTTGAGTCAGACATTTATAAGGTGTTGGTACATTTTTTTAAAGAATACAATTGGAGGAATGAATTTGGCTTGCCCATTAATACTAATATTAGACTCTTGGCATACTAATTTGTATAAACTCCCTCATGTATCTGCGTAGCCATTTGGATGCCTACCTGCCCACCATACTCACATTTCTCTATCGATCAAGAGGGAAAAATAAAATCTTAAAAATTTACCAATTACCACTTTACTGTAGAAAATGTGCATAAGAATCCCCAGAGAAAAAGAAATGAATGACTAAAGTGTTATAAACATGAAGCTGGATTTTCCCTCATTTGCTCCAGGAAACACAAGGGACTCCTTCTAGTGCTAATTTAATAATATGCCAAGGTTCTGCATCTATGTGCATTTCCAAAGGCTAATTGCATTTTCAGAGGGTATCTCCAGTTAAACTGGGTTTTGATAGGATATTTAAATATCCCAGGTGGCGCTAATGGTAAAAACCCACCTCCCAGTGCAGGAGACAAGATCCCATCTCTGATTTGGGAAGATCCCCTGGAGGAGGGCATGCCAACTCACTCCAGCCTGGAGAATCCTATGGACAGAGGAGCCTGGTGGGCTACAGTCCATAGGGTTGCACAGAGTTGGACACGACTGAAGTGATTTAACATGCAGGCATGTACGTATATGTATTTGGCTCTGCCAGGTCTTAGTTGCAGCATGTGGGATCTTTGATCTAATTGCAGTATGAGAACTCTTAGTTGCAGCATGTCGGATCTAGTCCCCTGACCAGGGGGACTGAACCCTGGACCCTGCCATTGGGAGCCTTGTGTCTTAGCCACTGGACCACCAGTGAAGTCCCTTGTGAGGATATTTTAATGGGGTCAGGAGAATGACCTTCACAGATCTCTTCAAACCAGGAATACCATTCCCGGGGGAGGGGGGGGGTTTGAAGGGTCAGGTTGGGAATGTACATCCCCCTATAGTTTCACTGTTGACTGCCCAACACCATTCCCTTTCATACTCTGACCATAATTATTATTAATAACAACTATACTGCAAGGCGCTAATTGTCTATTACAGTATACAAATACCTTCATATTTTAAAAGAAGCTTATTTAATTCTTTGAAGACTGTGGAAGGTAGAAACGATCCTTCTTTCACTTATGAGGAAACTGAGGTCCAGAGAGGTTTAGCAAGGTTTCTATGGTTACCTGGCTGGTCAGAAAAAGAGTTGGACTAAGGCCCAGTTCTTGTGACCATGGACCTGCTTTTCTTACTTATATCTCATCTATTGGAGGAGGTAAAAACACACTTTCCAAATTCACAGAAAATTCACTTTGCGAAAAGTTTCACAACAAAGTTCTTTGAATTGTCAAGATCTCCAATGTACTTAAAATCTGATCTAATTTACAAGCCATTGTTTACATTACTTTAGGAGAAACAGCTCCAGCATGAATATCTGTTCATACAAGGGGACATTGTATAGGATGGGAGGGAAGCCATTTTGTTTACTTTAATGGCAGAAAAACCTGGCAGATCTCTAAATTACCTTTGGATGGCATCATTTGACTAATCCCCTTCTTGTGAGGGTGTGGTCTACGTTCAAGACATAAAATATTTCACTGCTTAGATGCTGAGAACTTTGGTACTCTAAGAGTTGTTTATCTTGTTTTAGGAATGATGGGAAAATTCAGTAAGGATTTGAGTCTTTTATTGTTGCTATTACTAATGCTACCTTTTGAATGCTGATGAAAGAAAGCATTTTAATTGCTCAAGTTGGATTGGATCAGAGAAGACATTAAAAAAAAACAGACAGAATCATTCTGTTAACAAGATTAGTCCAGAGATTGATGACTAAAGAAAATAGAGAAAAGCTAAAAGGAAAGACCAAAAGAACTTTCATTAGAGTAAGCTCATCTTATTAAAAGCTCAACTTTGTGGTCTTACTTATACAGTCATATCAGTGAAATTGACTGCTTGCAGGGTGTGATTAAAGCTATGTCTATACAACAGCAAAATGCCAAGTTGAAAAGTGAAAGATTCAATTAACAAACTTGTTTTTTTCCCCAAAAGATACTGTTCAACTGGTTTTGTAGCATTTTCCTCATTAAACTGGCAGAACCAAACACTCGGTCTGGTATCACAAAGATAGGGTCCATGAAATCTTTCTGAAGGTTTCTTCTCTTTCCTCTTAAGTGTTCATTGACAGATTTTTTTTTTTTTTTCCTCCTTCCTGGACTTTTCCTAGTGTTTAACAACAATCCCTATGACTTAGGAAAAACACTGTCCCAAAGTTGTTTATGGATTTCAGGGCAGCTTAATTAAGTGCACCCCAAGCGTTCTGAAAGAAATAACTTTATTCAGTGATTATCACGATTTCTTCATTTCCCAGTTTTTGCTTGAATGGATCCCATCTGTGTGTTTGAGGACCAGTGTGGGTGGGAAATCCAATTACATCAATATTTTATTTTCAGAAAAATAGCCGGCAGGAGGGTCCACCGAGACCCATTACATTTTTCGGAGTTCAGTACAATTGAGTGCTATTAAATAAACCACTGGCATATAATCAGCTGCCATTTATTTCCATGAGGAATGATCTGTTACAGTGGATAGAAACCATTCAGTACCATCGACAAACAGGTAGTTCACAGCCTTAAATTAGTTAGCCTATTTTTGTAATGAATAGAGACTTAATTCGAGTTTCCTCATCCTGGGAACATGAAACAAAATTATATCATACAGTGAGTAACGGTTTGAGAAACTTTTAATTTAGTTTGGCACCATGGGTTCTTCTAATTACTGCTGACTCTTCACACAGCAGAGACAGTGACCCCAAGCCCAGGAGCAAAACAGCTGCTTCTCACCTGCAGACTCATTATCGAACTAATTATTCTTCAAATAATTTTATAATATTCACACTGAACACCATTATGGACCTATAAATATAGGCTGAAGTCACTTAGGGTGCGCGGTCCTGCTTGCTCCTGCACCCTACCCTGACTCCATCTAGTTAGACACAGAGCCTGCCCCAACCATCTTGGGGGGAAAATGTCTTTGGCTTTGAAAAAAAGTTGGTTTTGTTTTGAATTAGCATTCTGAATTCATGCTTCCAGACCCAGTGTGGCTAGTTTTTGCTTGTGGGCCAAAGAGTGTTTATAAAAACCTTCAAGTAGTCGTCAACATTTGGAAATTGGAGATTTTACATAGGAATCTACATTTCTGACTTTTGCTAGAGACTGGACAATCTGGCGACGCTGAACCTACTTTTCCAAGAGACACCAGTTAGCTAGGGCTAAGTCATCAGTTCCCCTTTCAGGAAAGGCATGTGCTTGTCAAATTCTATAGCCCATGTGGGTTCCAGGAATCAGTTACTAGCCATCATTCTATACCTGTCTCCATTTTATTTCCTACCTGGTTCTAAGGATTTGAATTTCATGAGCTCTAGCAATTCTTCTCTTAGAGGTCCTGTTTCACATCATATTAAATATATTTAAACCACATGCCATATTTAATAGAGATTTTTGGGGAAGGGAGGAGCCAAAAAGGATTTGGTAAGGATTATAAATTTTCTCCTTTGATAAAATTTTCAATTTTTCCATTTTCATATTTTGGAGTATGTGTCTATATTTGGATATAGATACAAAATATATAATATACATATGTATGTAAACATATATAATATGTACATGCATGTATAATAGTATACATAATATATAATATGGTATATGTTATATAGTTAAAAGTATAATAATACACTTAATTTATATACAAATTTTTAGACACTATCATAGATCCTTTAAAAGTGCATCTGCATAAGGCACTGCCTGAATTGCTTCAGGAATCAAAGGGACCTACAGATCTCCAATAGTGTTTGAAGTCGAGTCCTGGCTTGGCACAAATTGGCATTTTAGAGATTAGAAAAGCCTGGACGGTATCCCAAAGGATGAGGGAGGAGTTCACTGGCACTGGAGTGGGAGGAAGAATGTGACCTCCCATATCTTTTTGGGGTTTAGAGTTTGGAGATTTCATTCAATAAGATCCCTGGGTCTCGCCGGGACACTGTTTCCAGGCTTGCAGTGGGATGTTGCTGGGGTGAGGGGCTGGTGCTGGGTCCCAGACACATATTAAGACCTTGCTACCTTGAGCACATTCGCTTTAGAGGCATCATTACATTCAACTTAATTAATTTATTTTTAGTTACAGTTGGATTTTACATTTGTAGACTTTTAATTGAGCTGTGAATTAATTTTAGATTTTGTAGCTTTCTTTTTGCAGTTGGGAGCCAATGTGTTTATCTTATTCTGAGACTCCAGCTCTTTAATTTTCCCTGAACAATCTTTTAGGCCTGAAGCATGAAGCTTTGTTGACTTACAAGGATGACACCTCTTCGGTAAACAGGCTCATGGTGTCTCTGGGGTCTGTAGGATTTCTGGCCAGATGGTCAGTGCCTCTCTCTGACTATCTACAGCTCAGCTTCTCTTTCCAATTTTTAGCAGAAAATTCCCAGAGAGAGCTGTTTTTTAATATAGCTCTCCTCAAAAGCCCCTGAGCTCAAATCCATAATAGCATTGTAGGTCCCCTGATGGGGTGAGAGGAACTTAGCCCAAGGAACGTGGCTTCTTAATACAGCTCATGTAACATCCATAAGTCTCTATCTCTCCCAGTGTTGAGCAAAAAGTAGAATCAACTGAGAATTTATTAAAAAGCAGATTCCCAAGTTCATCCCCCAAATCACTGAAGTTTTAAACTGGAAAAGAATTCAGGGTACCTTTTAAACTGATGGTTTAAAAAAAAATCTCTATTTTCTGTAATTGCTAATAAAAGATAGCATTTTTTATTATAATGGTAGGCAACAAAACATAATTACCATTAACTATGCCTGTGACTTGTCACAAGTGGAAATCACAGATATTTTCATATTACATTGCAGTGTTGGTGGATATCTTAAATTGTCTTTTATGCTCCTTTCTACTTCAGAATGATGTAGACCAACAACTAGGTCTTACTACTTATTATAGCAATAGAGAGGCTTCTATATTTTGATATTTTATTTATTTCTCTATTATAATATTTTTATAACTGCATCCTGATATTGGTGTTCTTTGTTATTTTATGTATTTTATTTTAGGCATTAAAGCATTCTTCTGAGAAGGTGTCCATAGACTTTACTAGACTGCCAAAGGGATCAATGTCACGAACAAAGGAAGGCTGGACTACAGCTGAGATCTGGCTGGTAAGCGGATCCACCCTTCAACATTAGGAGGAAGATTCCAGGCTAAGGAAGAAGGTGGAGCAAAAGGCTTTGTGTGGAAAAGGACCTGGATTTTAAGATCAGAAAGAAGCCAGGGAGGTTAGAAGCAAGGGACATGGAAAAAGTGGAAATATACGTGGTTAGTGAAGTAAACGGGGAGAGAAGAGGGGAGTGGATTTTACTCTGTGTTATTGGAAGTAGTTGGAGGGTTTCGACAGGGAGTGATATGATTAAGGCCGTGGAGTAGAAAGGTTTTTTTGAGGAAAGGTATTAAGTACAAAAAATCCCACAGAATTCTAGGCATAAATAGAATTGCAAAAGATAAAATTATCAGAATACAGTTATTGAAACATATCTTAAAATTGTTACATAAAATATGTGTATTTTATTAACACATTAAATAACAAGATCCAACGTGGAGGTAACCATTAAATATTGTGTAGCAAGAGTAGAAGTAGAAAAATAAGAAATTGGAAGACTCCCATTTTCCAACTTCAAAACTTTATCACAAGGCTACAATAGTGAAGATACTGTGGTTTTGGAACAAGGGTAGACATATAGATTAGTGAATGGAATTTACAGTCCAGAAGTAAACATTTATGTTTATTGTCCACTGGTTTTCAAAAAGGATGCCAAATAATTCAGTGGGGGAAGAATGTCTGTATGAACAAATACTGGGATAATGGTGTATCTATACGTTAAAAAAAAAAAGAAGGTAGATACCTTCCTCGGACCATACACAAAACTTAAGGGCCATGGATCACAGACTTAAGCAGGAGTGGTAACACTATAAAAACTGTTAGAAGGAAGTGTAGGAGAAAATCTTTGTGACTTTTAATTAGGCAGTGATTTCTTAAATATGATGCCAAAAGCAAATGTGACAAAAGAAAATAATAAACAACTTAGATTTCATTGAAATTAAAAGTTTTATGCTACAAATGAAGCCATCAAGAAAGTGAAACAGCAGCCTGCAGAATGGGAGATGATATTTGCAAATCATATATCTGATAAGGTATGTGCATCCATATATAGAAGTCTTACAACTCAATATCAAAAAGACAAAGCAATTAAAAAATGGATGAAGGTTTTGAACAGCTATATTTCTTCAGGAAGGTATGAAAGTGTTAGTCACTCAGTCGTGTCTGACTTTCTGTGACCCCATGAACTGTAGCCCACCAGACTCCATGAAATTCTCCAGGCAAGAATATAGGAGTAGGATGCCATTTCCTTCTCCAGGGCATCTTCCCCACCCAGGGATCAAACCTGGGTCTCCCACATTGGAGGCAGGCCATTTACCAACTGAGCCACCAGGAAAGAAGGTAGCCTAAGACCAATAAACACCTGAAAAGATGCTCAGTATCAATAGCCATAAGGAAAATGCACATCAAAATCACAATAAGATACCACTTCACACTAGGAAGGCTACAATCAAAATGACACAGAAAAACACATGTTTGTGAGAATGTGGAGAAATTGGAACCCTTTATGAATTCCTGATTGGAAATGCAAAATGGTGCAGTCACTTTGAAAAAGTTATGGTAGTTTCTCAAAATGTTAGTAGAGAGTTAGAGTTGCATGTGATTTAGCAATTCAGTTTCTAGGTGTCTACCCAAGATAAATGAAAACATATGTCTATGTAAAAACTTGCTTTCATATATTCACAGCAGCATTATTCATAATAGCCAAAAAGTGGAACCAACTCAAATGTCCATCACCTTCTGAACTGAAAAAGGAACTGTGGTACAGCCATCTAATCAAATGCCACTGGACAGTAAAAAGGAATGAAATACTGATGCAAACTGCAACTTGGATGACCCTCAAAAACGTTATGCTGTGTTTAAGAATCCAGTAACAGAATAGCATGTATTGTATAATTCCACAAATAGGTGGAGGCAGAACATAGACAAGGAGTTACTTCGGGCTGGGAAGGTGGGATTAAAGTGGGAAAGTGACTTTTAATGAGTTTCAATTCAGTTCAGTTCAGTTCAGTACAGTCACTCAGTCATGTCCGACTCTTTGCGACCCCATGAATCGCTGCACGCCAGGCCTCCCTGCTGCTGCTAAGTCGCTTCAGTCGTGTCTGACTCTGCTACCCCATAGACGGCAGCCCACCAGGCTCCCTCGTCCCCGGGATTCTCCAGGCAAGAACACTGGAGTGGGTTGCCATTTCCTTCTCCAATGCATGAAAGTGAAAAGTGAAAGTGAAGTCACTCAGTCTTGTATGACTCCTAGCGACCCCATGGACTGCAGCCTACCAGGCTCCTCCATCCATGGGATTTCCCAGGCCTCCCTGTCCATCACCAACTCCCAGAGTTCACTCAGACTCAAGTCCATTGAGTCAGTGATGCCATCCAGCCACCTCATTCTCTGTCGTCCCCTTCTCCTCCTGCCCCCAATCCCTCCCAGCATCAGAGTCTTTTCCAATGAGTCAACTCTTCGCATGAGGTGGCCAAAGTACTGGAGTTTCAGCTTTAGCATCATTCCTTCCAAAGAAATCCCAGGGTTGATCTCCTTCAGAATGGACTAGTTGGATTTCCTTGCAGTCCAAGGGACTTTCAAGAGTCTTCTCCAGCACCACAGTTCAAAAGCATTAATTCTTTGGTGCTCAGCTTTCTTCACAGTCAAACTCTCACATCCATACATGACCACTGGAAAAACCAGAGCCTTTGTTGGCAAAGTAATGTCTCTGCTTTTCAATATGCTATCTAGGTTGGTCATAACTTTTCTTCCAAGGAGTAAGTGTCTTTTAATTTCCTGGCTGCAATCACCATCTGCAGTGATTTTGGAGCCCCCCAAAAATAAAGTCTGACACTGTTTCCCCATCTATTTCCTATGAAGTGATGGGACCAGATGCCATGATCTTCGTTTTCTGAATGTTGAGCTTTAAGCCAACTTTTTCACTCTCCTCTTTCACTTTCCTCAAGAGGCTTTTTAGTTCCTCTTCACTTTCTGCCACAAGGGTGGTGTCATCTGCATATCTGAGGTTATTGATATTTCTTCCGGCAATCTTGATTCCAGCTTGTTCTTCTTCCAGCCCAGCATTTCTCATGATGTACTCTGCATATAAGTTAAATAAGCAGGGTGACAATATACAGCCTTGACGTACTCCTTTTCCTATTTGGATCCAGCCTGTTGTTCCATGTCCAGTTCTAACTGTTGCTTCCTGACCTGCATATAGGTTTCTCAAGAGGCAGGTCAGGTGGTCTGGTATTCCCATCTCTTTCAGAATTTTCCACAGTTTATTGTGATCCCCACTGTCAAAGGCTTTGGCATAGTCAATAAAGCAGAAATAGAAGTTTTTCTGGAACTCTCTTGCTTTTTCCATGATAATGATTTTAGGATTTCCTTTTATGGTGATATAAATGTTCTGAAATTAGAGAGTGGTGGTGGTTGTTGAACTCTGTGGCTATACTAAACACTAAATTGAGTTTTACAATTTAAATGGGTGAATTCCTGGAATGTAAATGAAATATCAGTAAAGCTGCTAAAAAGGAAAAGAACAGAACCAGAGAAGCCATAGTTAGATGATTCTAAATAGGAGAGAGGTGTCAATAGCTTGGATTAGAGGGCAGTTGTGTTGCTGGAGAAGATTTGGGACCTCTGTGTTTTTGTAGTAGAGCTATAAAACTTGCTAGAGGAGTGGATATAGTGTGGGGAAGAGAAACCTTAGGGTTGGAACAGGTGTGAATCTTATGGCATGCCCCTGTCCTGTTCTACATATCTATCATTCTATAGCTGAGTGATCTATGAACATATCCAGTTGGGTTATTTGCGGGTCTAGCTGGCTCGCTCATGGCATGGGGAACTGATGAGACCAAACTACAGTTATATACCTGATGACGCAGTATCTACTTTGCGAGAAAACAGAGCAAGTGTCCAGGATTCAGTGAGAATGTCTCTGAATTTTCTCTTCAATTCTGGAAAAGTTGACTATTTGCAGGGGTCTTGAAGAGTAATAACCATTTTAGCCTTAAATGTTTCTATACAGGTCAAAATCGTTTTTCTTCCTCATAAGCATTTTCTCTGAGCATCGAGGGTCTGCTTTCAAGTTTAAAGCAGCTTTTTAGTGGTATCATCTCTTTTAAACCTGGATCAGAAGGTGAATGTTCTGGAGAGACTAAAATCACCTGGGTAACCATTATAAAAGAGACACGTGCATTTAAAGACCACAGCACTACTGAGATAAAACTTTCGGTGTAAATTCAGCTGAAGCTGAAAACATTTATTTCCTTCCCCCTCTGTTTTTCTTCATGAGAAATAGGAACAGATATTTGAAGGAGGGGATGGGTTTCACAGCCAAAGCGATTTTTTTTTTTTCCATAAGAATCCAGCTCAAACATAATCACTGAGAGATTTGTGAAATACATGGTCACCCTGAAAGAAGATGCTGGCTTTGCTAAAAGTGACAAATTGCCACCCAGCATCCTTGTTTTATTTCTGAAAATATATGAGCACTGAGTACAGTCAGGGGCTCTGGAGACAGAGTGAACTGCAGGTTCATGCAAGAGAAAGTGAAGCTGCCTGGGCTACTGGTCTTTTTACTCCCAAAATAGAGAACCACTGTAAAACCAGGAGGGTAAAATTCTTTTGAAGAAGGACCATTACCTGAATGGAATGCAGTGTTTGACTCATGTGAGGTAGGCTAAGAGGGCAAAAGGACGTGCAGTGTCTGCTTATAGACCTGGGTTCCCAGTTACTTAATCAGTGGAAGGCAGTGTAACTTCATGGTCATGAGCACCAGCTCGTTGACCAGATCACCTGGATTCAAATCTCATGTTTTTTGCTTATGATCTGCATGTCAATAGGCAAATTACATTACTGTTCTGTGCTATAGATTCTGTATCTTATAATGCAGACATGCGTGCTAAATCACTTCAGTTGTGCCCGACTCTTTGTGACACTATGGACCGTAGCCCACCAGCCTCCTCTGTCCATGGGATTTTGCAGGCAAGAATACTGGGATACGTTACCATGCCCTCCTCCTTGCGGTGAACCCGAGTTCTCTTATATTTCCTGCATTGACAGGCGGGTTCTTTACCACTAGTGCCACCTGGGAGGCTCATAAATGCAGATAATACTACCTAACTCCTAGGGTTGCTTTGAGGATTAAATGGGTTTGTGTCTCAGAATGTTTATAACAGTGCCTTGGCACACAGTACATGTTTAATAAATATTAGCTATTATCACCTATTGACTATCTCTTATGTCCCAGCAAATGTATTATACTAGATTCTGGGATTGCAGTAGTAGATAAGATGGACAAGATCTGTGTGCTTATAGAGCTTATAGGTGATTAGAGTAACATCCTCAAGGCATATGTGATCCAGAGGGAAGAGATACAATTCAAAGCTGCGCAGCTTCCAGTTCTTCTGTGATGATAGAGAGTTTATTTATGACAAAGATGTGGAGCCTGGATACATGTACATAAAAGTCAAAAAGTGATTCTCAAATGTGGGCAGAATCGTGGCTGCCTGAATGAATCACTGTTACTGATGAGAGTTGTTCGGGGTGGAAATAAGTCTGTAAATCTCTGGCTCCAACTTCAGGAGGTGCTGAGTGTGCCAAGGTTTGTGTGTTCCTGGTTTGGGAGTCAATATCCTAGGAAAGTGAAGGTGTTAGTCTCTCAGTTATGTCTGACTCTGTGTGACCCCATGGACTATAGCCTGCCAGGTTCCTCTGTCCATAGAATTCTCCAGGCAAGATTACTGGAGTGGGTAGCTATTCTTTTCTCTAGGGGATATTCCCAAACCAGTGATTGAATTCGGGGCTCCTGCCTTGTAGGCAGATTCTTTACCATCTGAGCCTAGGGCTTCCCTGTTAGCTCAGTGGTAAAGAATCTACTTGCAATGTAGGAGAAAAAAGAAAGAAAGAAAGAAAGTTGCAGGCAGATGCTTTACCGCCTGAGCCATCAGGGAAGCCCTGAAATGTAGGGGTTGTGGGTTCAATCTCATCTGGGGGAGAGGGGGTGGGGAAATGGCAACTCACTCCAGCATTTTTGCCTGGGACATCCCAAGGACAGAGGAACCTGGTAGGCTACAGTCCAAAGCGGGGGTTGCAAAGGAGTCAGACATGACTTAGGGACTAAACAAAAGAAACAGTTCTAGGAAAGGGAAGGAATGAATTGAGAGGCAGGTTTTCTACAGGGAATTATAGTTGTGGCAGTTTCGGATTTTCTACCTTCTTACAGACCCATTGCTTCTTTCTCATTTAACCCCTACTAGAAATTGAGGGCTAGCATCATGATGCCCTATTAGTATTTGTTAGGAGAAGGGATCAGTATTAGCCAGGTTTAATGATTGAGGAAAACCAAGAAGACCTCAGTCTTCTCCTCTGAAGGGCAGTTACTACCAGTGGTGACAAATCCATCATCACTGTCCCAGGATGAAACCTGTACTGAGTTTCCAGGATCTTGACTTATAGGCCTCTGGTAGAGGGACTGAAGGTCATTCAATTATATATATATAAATGTATAATTATTTTCTGCCATCCTCTGGTATCCATGTATATTCTTCATTAACTGCCTGTCGGATTACTTTCTTTAGAGTAATATCATCTACGTTCTCACCTCTGTTATGTTGAGGGAAGGATAATTAAAGTCTTACTTGAACTTCTACTGGTTACATCCTACTGTCTTCTGCCAGTCCCAATCCAGAGAAGCTGAGTCAGTTATCTATGGTGATTCTCAATTCCCGAAGGAAATAGAATCTGCCATGAGATGAGTAATTAAAAAACAACAACAACAAGAAGCCCATGCCTGGTAGAGGTTATGCACTGATTACAAAATAGTCCAATGTATGTGTTTATGAGAGTCCCCATATTATTTCTCTAACTAGTGAAAACTCAACTTTATGATAAATCAATTTATCCTATCACATAATGCAGAGTAGAAAAATGTTAAGTTCAGCAGTTAGGAAACATAATCTTTTGCCTTCTAAGGCTCAGTTTCCTCATCCGAAAAATGGGAATTCTAATCCCTAACTCATGGAATTTTTATGAGAATCATGAGAGATATTTAAAATTACTGATTGAACTTCGAAAGGCCACACAAATATAAGGGATCATTTTATGATATGTCCTCACAATTTCACCCTTCTCTGGCTGGTTGCCACCCAGAGTCTTGATGCTGATAGGTTGAACTGAATTACTAGAATGATCTGGCTCAAGTAGTGTTTTCTGTTTCTTTTCTCTATCTTAGCTTTTGTAGCGCTATTGCTTACTACAACTGTGTGGCCCAAGAGATCCATCTAAATTATAAATTGTAAATGTGACCATGTTGTCGCATTATTTAAAAAATCATCAATTACTCCCAAATGTACATTCAAGGGAATTTAAGCTCCCTAGTTGCCTTCTATCTCTGACTGCCTTTTCTGTCCTCTGGCTTCATACCTAAGGTCTAGTGATACCACCTTCCAGTCTATATCTGCCCCATCTTTCCCCACCCTGACCCAACCCCAGAAACACAGGGCATTTGATTTAATGCTTTGGTGCAGTTATTCATGCTGTCCCCTCTGTCTGAAATGTCTTTCCAATATCTTCCACCTGGCTGGTTCTCATCCCACAATGTTCAATTCAACCATCATCTCCTCTAGCAAGCTTTCCCCAAGCCCCAGATCCAGCTAAGTAAAGAACCAGACTCAGTGTTTCCAGGGCCCCAGGGCCTCTGCCTTGTTGTCATACTTGCCATGTAATCTTGAAATGATCTGTTCACTATAACCAGACCTCCTTGGAGGCAGACATGATGTCTTCTGTACCACAATTTTCCTGGTATGTAGCACAATGCTTGGGACAGGAGGTACTCAGTATAAACTGAACTGAATTCTTGCAAACTCTTGGTATCAATTACTGTCCAAACAAAAACAGCAAAGTGCTCTTGTTATTGAAAACAGAGGCATTCCAATACAGCTAAGTCTTTGTACAGAGGACGGAAGGGCTGACAAGCTGGATAGGGAGCAATGAGGCCAATCAGAGAGTAGCAACAGCAGGAATCGCTACCACCCTAGAGGGAGGTGGGTTTCCTTGGTGGCTCAGGCAGTAAAGATTTTGCTTGTGATGCAGAAGACCCAGGTTTGATCCCTGGGTTGGGTAGATCTCCTGGAGAAGGGAATGGTAACCCACTCCAGTATTCTTGCCTGGAGAATTCCATGGGCTACAGGAACTACAATCTATGAGATTGCACGTTGGACATGACTGAGCAAGTAACACAACACAACATAGGGGAAGGTGGGGTTGCTAGGACTACAGGGTTGAGGTCTCCAGGTAGAAGCTGGAGCTAAGGAGGGTCGTCTGGAGGGAGTGAATGGTTTTCAGCTGGGATGCATATGCGCGATGATGGGGACTTGCAGATTACATCCCCCCAAATGTCACAGACGTGCCCAGGGTTATTAGCCATTACCAAGTACATGCCTCTTCTCCTTTCCCATGACTCAAGAAGGACACTGGGGTTCACAGAAGAGTGGCACTGTTATGGGAGACAGAGAAGATTAAATCACCACAGATAAATCACCTGTGACAGAGATACATTTCATAACCAACCCAACTGTCCCAGTTTCCTGCTACCAAGGGATTGAGAACCAGCAGTTGTGGTTAAAATATTCTTACTTCCTACATAAATGAAGCAAGCTGATGTTTAAAGTTAGAGTCAAAAATTGAAGGAGGATTTCAGAGAATTCATGTGAGAAGGATTTTTGCCTCACCTCTTTATGTATTTCAGCTGAAAGGATTATATTTTTTTTATGGACAATCGCCCTAAATATGAACTTCAACATGTCTGTATATATATCATCTATATTGTGTTACAGAGATAAAACATTTCAAGAGAACAAAATTTGTGCAGAACTTATGGCTCAGTCTACAGGGATACAGTATGTTGTTCCTGTGATTCTGATACATCCTTGCACTATTTTTTTTTCACATTACAACTAGTTTTTAAAAATATAGAATGATCTCTATTTTTGTTGTTGTTGTTTTTAGCATTAGGAAATCCTTGTGATTTTTGGTTACTCTGGGCTATTGTGAAAGACCTCATTACTTTAAAGGAATTAAATCTTTTCAGTGATCAAGTTACGAACAATGCCCATTCTTCTTTGGAACTGGTATTGTATTTTTAGAATTCGGGGGAAAAGTAAAATACCATAAAAATAAATCAATCTTGCTTATGTTTGTGATTCTTTAATCACGTGAATGCTGAATACATAAAATATCTCCTATTGTTAAAATCTCTGTTTGCCATTTAAAAACACATAGACTCAAGAGCACCCTATTTTATCTTCAGCATGTTACACATCAGAACTTATAAACAAATTTATTTATTTGCTTACATGCTTGTTATCATTCTCCACCCCCAGTGGTGAGGACAAAGGTCCTTTTGTCTCATTCTTTGCTCTGTACTCTGTGCTTTGGAACATTGCCTGGCACACAGAAGTAGGTTAATAGATACATTTCAATGACTCACCACATTCCTTTTTGCATCACTCCTGAATGAAATATGAGAAAGATGAAGAGACTGACCTTATGGGAAAATTCTTTCCAAGGTCTGAAAGGTGTTGTCTAGACCTTGCTCCACTCCACTGAGCTGGGCCAAACCTTGAACAACCACTTGTGCGTGCAGGAACTCTAAGAAGAGGGAGCCTGGGAGCCTGTTAATTGCAAGCTATTTCTCAGTGTTGCCAAAAGGTCACCACTATCAATTATGACATATATTTGAAGAAAAGGAAGTCCTGTCTATATGGCAATGTATTTTGCATTGTCTAATTTGTTTGCTGTAATAAGGCCAAGCTTAGTGATTGATGAACCAATCATCTATGCCTTGTATGCTGAGGACACCACCTAAGTCCCTCTCTCAAGATAATGGTATTGCATATGGAGATTGGTGCTGGGCCGTATATTATTAAACTCCATAAACATGTTGAACATTAATTGCTACTGCTGTGCAAAAAACCATTTTTTTTTTCCTTTTTGTGGTGGAGAGTTAAGTAATTTATACAGGATGACTCAAGCTGTGTCTCTAGGCAGCCAGCGAAATGCTGCTAAATCAATCCATATGGCCGTGTCTGAGAGAGAATCAATTGGATGACCTGCACGGGTGAATGATACAGGGCGTCTGAGCCACACTGAGTTCTTTCTTGCTGTAAATGGACAAGCCCTGGAGGTTATGTCTCTACATACCTCATGGGAAAGAAAGTAGAAACAATTACCAGGTCAATTGAAACAAAAAATAAATGCTCATCTCAATTAATTCACATGAAGAGAACTTTTCCTAGATTTTCTTTTCTGTGTGTGTTCTCCCTCCTGCAACCAGATAACGGTCTTAATGCTCCATTTCACTTTTCTGGGACCAAATTAGGCTTGGTTCAGAGGAAATAAACAGCCTACTAGAAAGACAGGGTGTGAGGCCTGAGGCCGGGCCTGGGATGGGGGATCTGAGCTGTGAGTTCTCCGGAGAACCATATACCAAGTCAATGGTGTCCTTTGATTACTTTCTTTCTGTGTCTTACAGTCTTGCTTTAACTTGCTTTAACTCTTTGACTTTATTTTTATTATTGCCTTATAACTCATTTATTACCTTTAAAATTGTTTCAGAGAACAGCTTGTGAAAAATGTGATCAAGGAAAGAAACTGCTTTCCCTCTTTCTGTCTCCCCCAAATTTTGGCTTTACTTCTGGCTTGGTTGGTCTCTACTGCACTGGGGAATGAGAACACTTCCTTAATTATTAATATGTATAGAATGAGATGGTTGAATGGCATCACCGATTCAATAGAAATGAACTTGGGTGAACTCCAGGAGATGGTGAGGGACAGGGAGGGCTGGCAAGTTGCAGTCCATGGGGTCACAAAGAGTTGGACACGACTTAGAAACTGAGCAACAACAACATATTATATATATAATATTCATATAATAATAAAATTATACATATTAACATGATTGGAGAAGGAAATGGCAACCCATTCCAGTGCTGTTGCCTGAAAAATTCCATGGATGGAGTAACCCAGTTGGCTACAGTCCATGGGGTCGCGAAGAGTCAGACACGACTGAGTGACTTCACTTTCACTTTTCACTTTCATGCACTGGAGAAGGAAATGGCAACCCATTCCAGTATTCTTGCCTGGAGAATCTCAGGGACAGGGGAGCCTGATGGGCTGCCATCTATGGGGTCGCACAGAGTCGGACATGAATGAAGAAACTTAGCAGCAGCAGCAGCATATTAATATGATAATAATAAGGGCTCACCTACATTTTCTAAACAAAAAGATGCATGATAGATTCAGAGTTTTGCCTTCCTTTTGTATGCACATATGGTGTTTATGTAGAGTGGTAGACTGAAGAATAATCTGATTTACATGGATTTATCAAACTTTGGTCCCTGGGTCAGGAAGATCCCCTGGAGAAGGAAATGGCAACCCACTCCAGTATTCTTGCCTGGAGAATCCCATGGATGGAGGAGCTTGGTGGGCTACAGTCCACGGGTCGCAAAGAGTCAGACACGACTGAGCGACTTCACTTTATCAAACATTGGTAACGCTTAGTTCTTAACAGAAGCCTACTTGGACAATATCTTAAATTTTCTTTAATGAGCGGTAAAGAAAATGGATTCATACTGAATGCAGGGCAGACTCAATCCATAGGAATCTTTTGATCCTTGACTTTCCATTGGGAAGCATGAACTGGAAAATCTGGAAGACTCATGTTTTAGCTATGTTTTGTAAAAGATACTTATTGTTTTCTTCTGAGTTCCTTCATCCAACCCGAATTCTAGTATCATTCATTATTTCCTCTTTTAATGGGAGGGCAGGGGGAGTTGCCCAATCACTTTTATTTAATTCTGATCGGGGACACTACTGCATTAACCACAAAGGCATAGAGGCGATTATGTGACCTAGACTGGTTTATTATATTACCCCAACCCCTGGGTTAGGGTTAGGGTTAGGGTCATGGTTATAGTGATTGGCCCAGGGATGGGTTTGAGACTCAAACCAAGTCAATGAGAATTTTCACATGGAATTTTCTACATGGAAACACTTTTTATTCTGTCTTAGGTTGCTAGCTGGACTGGTACAAGCCTGGAGTTATCTAACTGTGCCTTCCCCAGCACTCGCTTGGCCCAACCTCATTCATGGAGAAAATGTACTGTAAGGAGGGAGTAAGGGCAACACATGATGAGAAGAAGGGGTGGGAGGGGAGAGAGAGACAGAGAAGGAGAGATAGAGACACAGACAGACAGAGTACAAACATGAGAGCGAGCTAATGAAGATGTGTAAATGCCCACATTCCATCATTCCTTGAAGCCAGACCCTCTTCTGCACTCCCCTTGTTTTGTGTGCTCATCACATTTCATTTGGCTTTAAGTTAGTTTTCTGTCCCTTTTAATCAGACAGCTTCAGACTAACAGGTAACATCTGATATTAAGCACTGATTACTGCTTTACTTTCCTATGAATTGCCATCAAGTCTCAGGTTTTGGCAAGAGCTGGGACTCAGAGAAAATACAATGACTCTGGGGTTTAGCCTGCCTGTGGAGAATTCTAGGTAGCTCTGCAGCAGACGGTGAGGAGAAGGTGGCAGAAAGTTGCATTTACACCTCACCCTTAGATACAAGTAACTCGTCATCTCAAGTGACATTCTGATATTCTTCTGTCATCCCCTCAATATTTTAGGACATGACTTTTCTTTCCCTCAATTCCTTTTAGTTTTCGTTTTTCATATACAGCTGTCAACAGATGCTCCTTTATTTTCTTGCTCATGCCTCTGATTTCTGTGTCCTATATTTTGAAAGGTATATGCACAAATGATAATTATTATCAAGCCAAGGAGACTATTACTTTTGAGATATTGGGTAAAGTGCAGGGGAAAATATATTTCTCCTGGTTTTCTAGGCATGGAAGAAGATCTTCAGACATGATTATTTGATAATTCAGTGACTAAAACATTTGTTTTTGTCCCTGATCTCTGACTTCTACAGATTTATGACTACGCTTTGGGAAGGTTAGCCTGCCTTCTCTGCAGGAGGCTCCAGGTCTGACATCAGGCTTGTCTTGTGGCCTTGGAAATGTGAATCATGGCTACAAGGATTCAGGAGGTGAGGATGAGCGGGGTGTCCCTTCTGTTCACTTCCTCAAACTCTGTCATCATCGTTTGTACAGTTCATGATCCTGCTGTGTTTTGTGCTGGCTCATTTCTTGGTTATGGGGCCACTTTTGATAGCTAGTGAGAAGGAATGCAGAGGAGAGAGCCCTTCAAGGTGATGTGAAGGCTGAGGTCTCCTACTGATCAGCCTTGTTGCCAGGAGCACAGTTTCATTATAATATTTACTCGGGAGGAGACTGGTGAAGGGTGGAAAGAGAGCTGGATTCAGAGAGACTGAGATGGAGCGTCAGCTTTGCTCTAATTCACTCTGAGGCTCTTGGTGTGTTCCTTACTTTTTCCAACTGGCAGATTAAACTTTTTGGTAATGAAGAAGATGGTAGCACCTGCTTCATGAAGTTATTGTATGAACTGAAATAAAGATGAGGCAGTAAATATGAAAGTAGTTTGTGGATGGATGCAGGTGGCTCGACACAAAGTCATCTTCTCATTAAGATGCTGTACTTTAGAAATAGCACCATTTAGGAGAGCAACACAACCAAAATCAACTCTGCTCAGTGGAAGATGTTAATTTGAAAAAAAAAAAAAATTTACTAGGAAACAGCCAGTTGAGGAGGTAGAAGATGCTGCATTCAACATCTTTGCATGGGTTTAAATTAAAAAACTATGTCTAGAAAAACTATGTCTATACCAATAAAGTGAAAGTGAAAGTGTTAGTTGCTCAGTCATGTCCGAATCTTTGCGACCCCATGGACCGTAGCCCCCAGGCTCCTCTGTTCATGGGATTCTCCAGGCAAGAATACTGGACTGGGTAGCCGTTCCCTTCTCCAGGGGAAGGATCCTTCCCCACCCAAGGATCAAACCCGGGTTTCTTGCATTGCAGGCAGATTCTTTACCATCTGAGCCACCAGGGTGGGATGGGCAAAAACTGTATTGAGCTAACAAGTGCATTCATTGTAAGAAGTAATCTCTCTACTTAAAATCTATCCATATGTGTCCACTAGTTTGATGTATTCTGAATTATTGAGTCACAGCACATAATTTCAGAAAACTCAATATTGACCTGTAGACACTTGCAGTTGTACTGATTAGTGAGGCCATTGCTGTTTTCTCTAGGGAGAAATTGGGATATCCATCTCCTTCTTTGCAACATGTGGCCTTTATACCACACACATGTGTGCACACGTATACACATGCCCACACACCCACACTCTTGACAGAAGACTGATGTAATGAGTTTCTGTGATAAGAGTTAGAGTTACACTCAGAATTTGCGTACCTTGGAGTTTGACTTTTCCTGGACTGTGAAAATTGCTGCTGGCCTCAGCTATTAAGTCAGATGATGTTTCTTGTTGAGGGCATTATAAATGGACATATGCAAACCCTGGGGGATAATGAGAGGAAAGTATTGCAGTGTTCAGTTTCAAAACTTTACATGACAAAGGCATGCTGTCTCTCACAGTCCTCCTGACCTATCACAGAACTGCTCAGATGTCACGGACTCATGATGAAATGACTGTTGTCATGCACCATGGTTCTTTGGTTTTTCTGATGGTTAATTTTGAAAAACAGCCCCAGAGCAGTTAGTTTAAAAAACAGCAACAACAACTTCATGCCAGAAGAGTTCTGGAAATAAAAATATTATCCCTTTTCCTCAGATTCCTCTCCAGGTAAGCCAAAAACCAAGAGATAACTGACAGCAGATTATAAGGGGTAGTCAGAAGACATTTTAGAAACATAGTTTCTGAACTCTATTTACATATGTACATGATGGTTCTATCAACACAAGAAGGCCTGGATGTTTATTAATGCAGAAGAATGTTAACTAACCAATTCCTGAGAATTGGGACTATTTGGCAGAAATAAGCAGATGAGTACAGGGCAGACAACAACAAATAATTACATGTCCACTACATCAGGTGATCCTTTAAATACTTCTCCAAGAAAGGAAAACAGCAAAACAAATAGAGCCTCCTCTAGCTGAGTGCGGTTAAGAAGCAATAAACAAGAGAATTCCACGGAAGGCAATGTTTCTGTTGCAAGTGATTTTGTTTTTCAAGTGTTAATGTCATCTAAGTTCAAAACACTGGCTTATCAGCTCATTGGAGGAGGAAAGGGAAGGAAGAAGGAGCCACAGGGAGACCTAGAGAAAATGCAATAGAAGGAGATGGAGAAAGAAGTAAGGGACGGAAGGTGATGGGGATACTGAGGAGATGGTGGAGGGAGTGATGGGAGCTGCAGGAGCGTACCTGGAAAGGATGGGGCTCCACCAGGGAACCTGTGTTTTACCGCAGATAAAATGAAAAACGCTCTCTTTGGGGGATGAGGTTGTTGGGAATCTGATGTCCCAGTGGTTTTAGTTATGTTTCTTTTCAGAGTAGCTACCTCTCTTAAGCTTCTAAGAGATGCCCAGGTCTCAGGTGGGAATACATAAACTTCCCTCCAACAAAGACTTCTCTCTAATACCTGCTTTGCACTCATTAGGAAGGTTTTGCTCAGGGAGAAGCCCTCCCTGCCTTTCTAATGTTGAAGATGGGGAGACTGTGAAGGGCAGGGTTTCATGTTGTCTGTCTGGGATGAATCCCTTTGGAACTTTCTCTGTGTGTGAGAAAAACCAGAGCTCCAGATTATAGGTCTGAGCCCAGTAGAAACCTTGAGTAGATGCAGAAACACCATCTTTATCACAAAGACCTTCTTCTGTAAAGCACACTGGAGGTATGTCTTTCTAAAAGATGCATGTGTAGTTATCTAGACTCTTGATGCAATTCTTTGAATGACTGACCATCTGTATTAGTCAAGAATGATTTGCCTGTGTTGGGGAAATAAATGAATCCTGAGGTCTTGACGGCTGAGTGCATTTATTTCCTGCTCATGCAACTGGTTGAAACAACTTTTCAGGCATCTATCTTGTTTTCTTCTTGTGGCTCTGCCATCTCAACAGGAAGTCTCCATAGTCAACAAAGCAGAGAAGAAAAAGACAAGACTCTTTCATTGCCTCAGCCTAGAAGTGATCCATGTCACTCTTGTTCATCTCATTGGCAGGGCCTAGTGTCATGACCCTGTCTACCTGTGAAGGGCTAAATGACTTCCTAAACCCATACTTTGCACAGGTCTCCTGACTCTGCCAGTTTTTTCCCTCCATTATACCACTCTCTGCTCCACAGTGATAATCAGGTACCTAGGACTCAGCACTTTGAGATGCTCACTCCCATACCCCATCTCTGCTTTGTCATGGTATTTGGTATGGGTCTCAAGTGAATTGCCCATTTTGAACCACTTAGTGTTCTCTCTGAAAGGGCATACTGTTTCCTGAGGGATTTGGGAAAATGAGTTGAGACAACTTCTGCTGTGCTGTGCTTAGTTGCTCAGTCATGAACCATAGCCCACCAGGCCCCTCTGTCCATGGGGATTTCCCAGGCAAGAATACTGGAGTGGGTTGCCATGCCCTCCTCCAGGGGATCTTCCCAACCCACAGATTGAACCCAGGTCTCCTGCACTGCAGGCAGATTCTTTACCATCTGAGCCACCAGGGAAGCCCAACAGCTACGTGAACTCAAATAGTTAAGGTCCAACTGCAAGGCAGGCGTTGAGGTCACTGGCAGTGTCCATAGGCAGGTGGCTGCAAAGGGGAGCTCTAGATAGCCCAGAGGGAGTGCAGAGCTGGGGGCTACTTCTGTGCCCATGGAAGTGGGACAGTTCCTAAAAGTCATATAATTAGGAATGTGGAGGAATGTTCCATGGAGAGATGGAAAACTAGGAAAGAAGCCTAATCAAAGGCTGGACATTGAGCCTGGAGGAACTTGGAACAGCTGCAGCTGTCTTGAGTCCCCATGGAATTCAAACTTCCAGACAGAGAGGGAAGGAGGTTTTCTGAGCCTTTATCGGCAAGGTCCCTGACATGCACAAAGCTTCTGGAGCTGCTTAAGGACCACAGGCAACAACAGTGTGGCTGCCAGTGAAAGAGCTGCAATTGTTCTTCAGCCTGACCTGGCCAGGGCTCTCCTCTGAGAGGCAGCTTTTCCAGCTAGAACCCTGAGGTCAGTTGGTTGAGGAAGACTGTACCTTACCAGCCTCATTTAAAAGGTCCTGAGTAATAAGAGAGACAAAGAAGTTACTTCATGGAAACCATCACAGTATTTCCTGGGAAGATTACATAGGGAGACTAGAATTGTAATCTTTTGGACATTGCCCAGGTCACTCAGTGTCACTAGCAAGGGGGCAGGGGTCTGTCTTAGTCTCTTGCTGTATCTTATATGCTGTGTTCTCCTCTTTCTTCTGTCAAGCTCCGCAGGGGAACAGATACTTGCTACCAGTCATTTCAGCCTCACTGAGGACATTGGTCTTTGGGACACTGGCCAGCAGTTCTGTTTCTTGGACAGCAGTCTGCAGTCTAGACCCATAACATCTCCTGTGTCCTCAGGAGCACAGTGTGGCCCATTACCAGCATTCTTCCTGAGTGCTTCCACACCAGTTACTCAGTCTGTGTCTCCCTCTTCAAAGCATGCTTGTTCTTAGAGATAACATTTTTTTTTCTGTCCATTTTCTCCTATTTTACCATTCTCTTTATTCTAAATTTTTTCTTGAAGAAAAACATTAAAGTTAGCTATTTTCGCTAGAAACAAAAAGTTCTCCTGCTTCTCTGAGGATCTTCTCATTCTAGGATGTGAAATACAATATCCAGCTGAAGACTCAGAACATGAAAAAGGCACTTTCTAGGATTCCCAATAACTACTCAGGAACAGACTTAAAACTGGGAGAGGAAGTCTAGGACTCCCTATCTTCTGTTTATAGTCTCAACCTATTTATATGTAGATGGTTCTTTTTCATTTTGATTGGGTAGTTTGCTCGGAACTTTGCCATGGGGATTTCTTCTCCTCACTTCTTTATAAGTCTTTATAAGGCCCTTCCTTGTATATGTCTCTTGATGACATGAGCATGATCTCTGAAACTTTAAGTTGGCTCCTAAGGTGTCCCAGACACATTCCATGAGCCAATTCTCTTTCAAGTTTGCTGTCCTTCACAGATTGTGAAGTTTGCTGATATTTTAAATAGGAGGACATTTAATAGAGAGAATAAGGTGCTTATAAAGTTCTCTGAACGGGAACTACTAGGCTGGATTCTCAGGGATGACTCCTAGACCCAGCAGAGAGTTCTCAAGTCTGTGTCTACCACTGCTGTTGTATTTAAGAGCACATCTCCAATTCACGATCCAGGAGTCAGGAAGCTGGAATCAAGAAGCTGCCATCACTGCTGCTACTTTGTGATTGCCTCCTGATGATGCCTAGGAAGCTGGGAGATGGACTCTGGAACTGGCTGTAAGAAAGCCTCACATGTCCTGGAACAGGCTTGCAAGGGCGAAACCAGGCAAAAGGGGCAGGCAGGTGGCCAGCACCTCCCTCTTGCCTTTGAGATCTTCTAGGAGTGTATCTATGCTACTTGCAGAACTCTCGCTGCAGCAGAGTCTAGGAACATAGTTCTCAGTTTTCATCCTCTTTCACTACAAGGATGGTGCATAGAGGTCAAGGGAATGAATTCATAGCATCCACGTCAACTGTGGTGGGCTTTTACCATCTAGTGTATAAATGCTCAGTGACACTGTCATTACAGAGACGTATGTTGCAGAAAGAGACTTTGACGAGGGTATATCTAACCATCTCATTTTACAGGTGGGCAAACTGAGGTGCAGAGAAGTAAAGTGACTCCTCTAAAAGCCACACAGCTCATTTCTGGCAAAGTCAGAGCAATGCTGTCAGATCTTTGTTCTAGGTTGTCTCTGATTCATTGCTTTACACGTGAGAGACTACAGGCCTGCAGGGAGCACACCAGGGTGTGATAAGAGTACAAGAAATCATGGCAATGTGATTATAACAGTGTTAACTTTGCTTGGAGATTATGGAAGAAAGGGTATTATTTGTATTAAAACAAAGAGCTAAGCTATATGCACACATTTTTGCTATAGACATAGGTTTCACTGTGAGGGTGAGATGGGGCAGACAGCTTCAGGATTTTTTTTTCCAGTGCCTTGGCATTCTCTCTGCTGCTGGGAACTTTCTGGGAAAGAGTTTGGTGGGCTCTGCAGCACCACATGCTGTCTTTCTTCTCTCAGATATCACCCTAATATACTTTTTTGAGTGACATGTAAAAATTAGTTTCATTTCCACTCAAATGCTACTTCTTCCATTAAATCTTGTCTGAAAACTACTGCTGTAATTAATCGTTCCTTTATCTGCACTCTTTATTGCTGGATTAGAGTACAATTCACTGTGTGTTTTGCTTTATGGTAAACTCTGTCATGGCTTCACTAGTGGCTCAGACTTGGGAGACCCGAGTTCTATCCCTCTGTTGGAAAAATTCCCCTGGAAAAGAGAACGGCTACTCATTCCAGTGTTCTTGCCTGGAGAATTGCATGGACAGAGGACCCTGGTGAGCTACAGTCCATGGGGTTGCAAAGAGTCAGACTGAGAGCCTAACACACACACACGAACTGTCATTCCTGTTTCTTCTCTGAGGATGTGAACCCTTCATGGGCAGGGACTGGTCTAGTTTATTCTTGAATTCCAGCCCCCAGCACAGTGCCTTTGCATATGGGCTAATATGAGAGATGCTACTTCTGGCCCCTCTTCCTCCTTTGGTAGCTTAAGATGAGACTTCTCTGCAGGGCCATGTGACTAGGTCCTGGCAATGCGATGAACAAAAGTGACATGGGAGTTGAAAAGGTCTTGTCTTTTTCTTTTCTGCTTTGTTGATTCTAGGAGGCTTGAGATGATGTCGAGATGGCAGAGCCACAAGAAAATAAAACAGGACAGCAGCTCTGGAGAGTTTCTCTAACCAGTTGCATGAGCAGAAAATAAACTTGCTGTATTCAGCCACCAAGACCTCAGGGTTGGTTTGTCTCCTCAACACAGGCTGATCATTCTTGACCAAGACAGATGGTCAGAAATTAATAGAATTGCACGAAGAGTCTAGATAGCTACAGATGCATCTTCTAGTATGATACAGTTTATTTGTACCTTCCATTTTCTTTCTTGCTATCACCTTGCATAGACCTTGAGAATTCTGAAGGAGAAAGTATAACAAGTTGTTTAAACTCTATAGAGGACATGGAAACAATTGGGTAGAAGTTATCACCCAATTCAATTGTGCTGTTACCTAGCCTAGAAAAGACTAAGGCCATTTAGAAAGTAATGAATATCCCCAGCAGATGGCAAGGTACTATATCTCACCTAGAAGTTGCTGTCCTTTTGACATCTTAGGGAAATTTACAACCCCAGTGACTCACCTTATCCACCTTGGCACATGCTAATTTTACTTAATTGGGCTCCACAGACTCTAAGGAGTACAGGCATTTCTGGGAGACACTGGAGGTTTGGTTCCAGATCACTGCAATAAAGTGAATATCATAATAACATGAGTCACATGAAGTTTTCGGTTTCCCAGTGCATATGAAAGTTTTGATTATACTACACTATAGTCTACTAGGTGTGCAATAGCATTATGTCTAAAAACAATGTATAAACCTCAATTAAAAAATATGGATTGCAAAAAATGCTATCATTTGCATCTTCAGTGAGTTGAAATTTTGGGCAATAGTCCCTCAAAACTCACGGATCACAGATCACAGTAACAAATATAATAATAATGAGAAAGTTTGAAATATTGCAAGAATTGTCAAACATGGCACGGTAACATGGAGTGAGCAAAGGTGTTGGGAAAATGGCACTGACAGACTTGCAGGAAGCAGAGTTGCCACAAACCTTCAATTTGTGAAAAATACTATCTGCGAAGCATGATAAAGCTAGGTATGCCTGTACAGGAAGATCCGAATTTACTTACTGCCTTTTCATTCCCTATGCATCAGTTTCACCTTGTTTATGTGTGATTGGCAGCTTAACGTATTTTAAAAATTTATTTTGTTGTAGTATAGTAGATTTACAATGTGCTGTTAATTTTTGCCATTCAGCAAAGTGATTCAGTTATACACACACACACACACATTTTTTTAAAAAATTCTTTTCCATTATGGTTTTCACAGGATCTTGAATATAGTCCCCTGTACTATACAGTAGGACCTTGCTGTTATCTGTTCTGTATAGAATAGTTTGTATCTGCTAATTCAGAGCTCTCCATCCATCCCTCTCCCACCCCTTCCCCTTGGCAACCACTATGTCTGTGAGTCTATTTCTATTTTGTAGATAAGTTCATTTGTGTCATATTTTAGATTCCACATCTAAGTGATATCATACGGTATTTGTTTTTTTTTTTCTTTCTGACTTACTTCACTTAGGTTGACAGTCTCTAGGTATATCCGTGTTGCTGCAAATGGCATTATTTCATTCTTTCTTTATGGCTGAGTAGTATTCCATTGTCCACATCTTTATCCATTCCTCTGTTGATGGACATTTAGACTGTCTCCATATATTGGCATTGTAGATAGCAGGAAACTTATTGTATTTATTAAAGATGGGCATTTCTTTTGTATATACATATTGTGATCACATATATGCAATATTTGCATATTATTTCCAGGAACTCATAAAACTGTGGAAGACAATAGGTATTTCTATCTGATCTTATCTTTTGCTGGTATAATCTCTGAGAATGTTTTGCCATCATTAATAGAAAATTTTCACTCCAACTAAATTTCAGGCAAGACATTTCTCCCCTCTGTACATCCATTTCTTTCTCTGGAAAATGTGCATAATACTTACTCTTCAGGTTGTATGGGGATTGGAGAAAATATTTGTGAAGGATCTAACTCATTGATTGGAAATTTGCAGGTCAGGAAGCAACAGTTAGAACTGGACATGGAATAACAGACTGATTCCAAATAGAAAAAGGAGTATGTCAAGGCTGTATATTGTCATCTTGCTTATTTAACTTCCATGCAGAGTACATCATGAGAAACGCTGGGCTGGAAGAAGCACAAGCTAGAATAAAGATTGCTGGGAGAAATATCAATAATCTCAGATATGCAGATGACATCACCCTTATGGCAGAAAGTGAAGAACTAAAGAGCCTCTTGATGAAAGTGAAAGAGGAGAGTGTAAAAGTTGGCTTAAAGCTCAACATTCAGAGAATTGAGATCATGGCATCCAGTCCCATCACTTCATGGCAAATAGATGGGGGGAAAAAGAGGAAATAGTGACAGAATTTATATTTTGTGTGCTCCAAAATCACTGCAGATGGTGATTGCAGCCAAGAAATTAAAAGACACTTACTCCTTGGAAGGAAAGTTATGACCAACCTAGACAGCATATTAAAAAGCAAAGATATCACTTTGTCAACAAAGGTCCATCTAGTCAAGGCTATGGTTTTTCCAATGGTCATGTATGGATGTGAGAGTTGGACTATAAAGGAAGCTGAGCACAGAAGAATTGATGTTTTTGAACTGTGGTGTTGGAGAAGACTCTTGAGAGTCTTTTGGACTTCAAGGAGATCCAACCAGTCCATCCTAAAGGAGATCAGTCCTAGGTGTTCATTGGAAGGACTGATGTTGAAGCTGAAACTCCAATACTTTGGCCACCTGATGTGAAGAGTTGACTCATTTGAAAAGATCCTGATGCTGGGAAAGATTGAGGGCAGGAGAGGGGGACAACAGAGGATGAGATGGTTGGATGGCATCACTGACTCAATGGAGATGGGTTTGAGTGCACTATGGGAGTTGGTGATGGACCAGGAGGCCTGGTGTGCTGCAATTCATGGGGTTGCAAAGAGTTGGACATGACTGAGTGACTGAACTGAACTGAACAAATAATAATTGATACCAATTATGTACTATACTCATGTAGAAAGAACATCAGTGTTAAAAATATTTTATACTTAAATTTTTAAATTCAACCCCACAGTGGTTTTTTAGAGTAAGTTTTATTATTTCCATTTTGTAGCAGAAGAAAGTAATAATCAGAGAGGGCAATGTGCAAGGTTACAGACTAAAAAGTGACAGAGCTCAAATGAAAAACTAGATTCCTGACTCTTATCCTAGCGCTATAACTTGGGGTGGGAGGGGGTCCCACCTGAGGCAGTGGCAAAGAGATGAGCTCAGAGGAAAGCAGTCTGGGGCCAATAGCACAGTTCCTGGCAGAAAGTAGGTGTTCAACAAGTGACCACTTTTGTTATATTATAGGTATCAATGACCAGTAGTTACATGTCCATGTTTATCTCTATCTAGGTGATCCATCAGGGACCTTAGACTCATCCAAGAGACTTCTGTAAATAAGCCTGTTACGTTGTTTGGATCACACTATGTAAACTACTATGGATAATCAAAGCATTGAAACAAGAGAACAAATTACTGTAAACTATCCTGTTCTATGGGCTTGCCTGGTAGCTCAGATGGTAAAGAATCTGCCTGCAATGGGGGAGACCTGGGTTTGATCCCTGGGTTAGAAAGATCCCCTGGAGGAGCAAACGGCAACCCACTCCAGTATTCTTGCCTGGAGAATCCCCATGGACAGAGGAGCCTGGTAGGCTACAGTCCATCGGGTTGCAAAGAGTTAGACACAACTGAGAAACTAAGCAGAGCACATCTTGTTGTATATGTTTGGTTTGTATACGGTTGTCCACTGGAACAGATGGCTGTTTTCTGTATATTAAAATGTTAGGAATAAAATGTATGTTTTCTCTAGAGTATAATAAGAGAACTAGAGCTTTATCCCTTAAGAAGCATTACATCTCATATACCCCTGTTCCTCCAAGGTGCCATAGCACCAAGATGCTGGCTTAGTTCTGTGTAGAAAACAACTGTGCATGTCAGTACTTATCCCTTCCCAAGACTCAGATTTACTCCTCTAATAATCAGGTTGGAAAACACACCCTCCTTGTAGCTGGCACTCCCATATACAGCATTCTTCTGATATAGTTATTCATTTCAAATCATGCAAAAGCAGAGGGTTGAACTGCCCATCCATTTGGCAAGAGATTTGGGACTAGGATCAAAGTTGTTTTTATTTCAATAGCGTCCCTAGTGAGCTGTTAATTACTTGGGTTTCAAATCAGATGGCATTTGAAATAGAATATTGAATTACACCTGTGTTTGGGGGTCAGTTTATCTTCTGATATGAAGGTAGATTTGTGGCAGGAAGGAACAGGAGGAAATGAAGTTAGTTTTCTTCCTGTGTTTGATGGGAAAAGGCCTTTGTTGCTGAAATATTCCTCAGGGCTTTGCATACTGGGTTAGACCAGTAGGGAAAATTATGTTTCAGGAACTCTGAGCAAGAGCAGATCTCCAATTATTTCTCAAGCAGATTAAAAAAAGTAACCCTAGATTGTTAATATGAAATATGGCATTTATGTATGTATATTCATATATACGTATATATATATACTGAATTGAAAACCAGTTTGGTGGAAAACTAAGCAGTGGAAATAATGTTTCTGACCTCAGTATTCCAATATTTATCTCAAACATTTAGATTTTAATTTTACTTAAAATAAACATTTTGTTTACATTTATGACTGTCATTCAATGATTTTTTAAAATCCAAGACATAGATTTACAATGATAATTATAGGTGTTGATCCCCCGAGGTAGGAAATGGCAACCCACTCCAGTATTCCTGCTTGGAAAATTCCATGGACAGAGGAGCCTGATGGCCTATAGTCCACGGGATCAGAAAGAGCTGGACATGATTGAATGACTGAGCAAAGATGCACAAAGTAAGATAAAAATATATAATTGTAATATATTAATTTTGATAAATTCAACATGAATATAATAGAATATAACTTCCTTGATTAGGTTATGATATATGGCTTCAAAAGAGATCACTCAAGTGGGCCAAGTTAATAATAAATTTTTTAAATCTACATGAAGAAGTCAGAAAGAAGAATACTGAGGTCCAGTATACTAGGAAGAATCACTGTACTATTGCTGGCTTAAAAATGGAAAGAGCCACGTGGCAAATAATTCAGGTGGCCTCTAGGAACTGACAGCCAGCAAGCAAACAGGGATCTGTCATACACTTACAAAAGATGACTTCCTCCAACAAGATTGGAGATGGAAGTCATTCTCATACTTCCGTGCCTTCAGTACTGAGCATTGTAGCTGGCACATTATGGGCTGAGCATCTCATTTATTTAGTGAATGAATGAATGTACAAATGGATGACGGAACAAACTGTGGCCAAAACTTTCCTTTTCACAGAGCAGTGATAAAACTCTTAGGACACAACCATGTTCATGTTCAGTCCTTATAACTTAAAATACAATTTCACGAAACCAGATAGAAACTGTAACAAAGCTGTGTGCATAGATTCTGCCTCACTGGATGAAGAGCATTTTGACAATGCCATGCGTTTGGGGCTGAGCTGTTAATGCAATAAAAATGCTGTAGCTTCTCTCTTGGCTTCACTCATTATAGATCTTTGTTTCTCCCTCCTTGGGAATCTCTCTGCTGTCTTCTGTCTCCCTCTTATTTATATTCTGCTTTTTACCTTTATTTCTATCTCACAAAAACTGCTGACAGTCTTCTCATGGGTTAGCTAAGAAATAAATACAAGCTATCTTTCTCTTATCAAATTCATAATGGCTATTACTTGTAGAACTGATGGCAACAGAATGGAACTGACAGTGACAAAAACAGCTTAGAGTTGAATTTGTTCTTGGCTAGAAAATTGATGGCAAAATTAAATCTTCTTGACAAAATTTAGATGTACAAAATTTGATCTGGGAAAATGGAACTTTGTAGAAAGAAAAAACTCAAAATGGCAGAAGCCATAACTGTTAAAATTGGATATGGCCAAAAAAAAAACCAACCTGATTTAAAAAACATTTTTATAAAATTTCTAAAAAAATGGATTGATGTTGACCCAGTAATATCAGTAAAACAAAAAAAAAAAGACAAAATAAAAGCATTTACATTATTTGATTTAGGGAGGATATGGCTGGAGGAACTCAATAAATCTTAAAGTACAGGAAAGGTGATTTATTGTACCAAAGACTGGACAGATGTTCTCTTTTTCCACTGATATAAATGGGGAGTTTAGAAAGAACTTCCTGTGGAAAGTGGACTGGGAGGCCCTGAAATGCATTACCAGGAGGCAGAATGGTGAGGGAGAGGAGGTTGGGAGGGTAGAGTATAGGGGTGTGTGTGTGTGTGTGTGTGTGTGTGTGTGTGTGTGTGTGTGTGTGTTGGGGGAGTGCTAGGGAGGCCTCTCTGAAGTTTCTGGAAAAAAAGTATTGTAGAGAATTATCATTCTGAGGTGGTTTAAGTACATTTCTTTCTGACTGAAGACATAAAGATGAACGGGGAGTTTTGGCACTCTGAAATATTCCTTTAGGCTCATACTTCTATGATTCCATGACTTTAAAAAATTCTATTTTACCCTTTGGTGAGAAAGTAAAATTATGCTATTTAGGAAACGGAACCATATAGCCTTATTGAGAGGTCACTTTATATCTTAGTATTCAAAATTTTTAGTTTTATTTAAATGTTTTTAAAAGTGTCATATTCTTATGACCTCGGTCTTGCAATGCTACTATCTTTTAGGAATCAGTTTTATGTATGTGGAATTTTGTGAATAAATTGGTCATTGTGATGACTATTAAGGATATTGGCTTAAATTTAGGAACAATAGAAGTTTTCCTCCAAAGAGGAAATAATGTAAGGATTAAGGAAGTGAAAATGATTCACTGTGACAGCAAAAGTGTAACTGCTGGTTTTATGAGAGAAAACATATAGGTTATGCAGGTGAAGAATCTTTGATGAGAGCCTTATACAGGGTAAAAAAAAGGATGAAAATTATATGACTTGTTGTTGCACTGATTTCTAGGGCTATAACCTGTAATAAAAGGGAGACTGAGTGGAAAGGAAGTTCCCCTGGAGCACACCAGAGGATTGGAAGTGGCTCTCAATGGGACAGGGAAGTTGTTAGTGTGAATGAAAGACAAGATGCCAGCTGTCAACAATAGGCTGAGATTGCCCTCCCCTGATGAATGGGAGAGCTACTCTGACTTTGCTTGTAGCGTATGTGCATCCTGTGGGAAGCAGTAATTGTAAAGAAGGGTGACATGCAAGAAAAAAAGAAGCAAAGAAATCTGGTAAGGAAGGAACCTTACTGGAGGGAAGCTGTAGATTAAAGAGAACTTGAAAGTGAATTCTAGGTTGTTTTCAAGTCACTGAGCTCACTGAAATCCTGGGAAATGCTAGGAGATTGAATATATCAGTGAGTGCAGCTTCATGGTGCTGGAGTGGTGGCTGTGTGGCGCTGAAGTGACCGTGAGGAGATACCCCATGTCCAAGGGCAGATTAGCCCCAGCAAGATGGTAGGAGGGGTGAAATTGCATTTAGAATCAAATCCCATACCCATCAGAGATGCTCAGAAGGCTCAAACAAACTGTGTGCACCAGGACCCAGAGACCCCACAGAGACTGAGATAGAACTGTGTCTGAGCATTTCCTGTGGAGATACAGGTCAGCAATGGACTGCCACAGGGGCGGGGGCTCTGGGTGTAGCAGACATGTGTATGGCGTAAGCCCTCTTGGAGGAGGTTGCCATCAACCCCACCACAGAGCTGCCAGAACTTACACAGGACTGGGAAATAGACTCTTGCACAAACAGAACCCTATGTGCACTGGGACCCAGGAGAAAGGAGCAGTGACCACACAGGAGGCTGACCCAGACTTGCCTATGAGTGTCCAGGAGTCTCCAGTGGAGGTGTGGGTAGGCAGTGGCCTGCTGCAGGGTTGGGGGCGCTGAGTGCAGTAGTGTGTGCATGGGACCTTTTGAAGGAGGTTGCCATTATCTTCATCACCTCCACTACAGTCTGGCCCCAGGTAAATAACAGGGTAAATAAGCTATAAACAGGTAAATAAACTATAAACATCCAAGTACTGTAGGGCCACCCAAGACAGACGAGTCATGGTGGAGAGTTCTGACAAAATGAGGTCCACTGGAGAAGGGAATGGCAAACCATTTCAGTATTCTTGCCTTGAGAACCTCATGAACAGTATGAAAAGGCAAAAAGATAGGACACTGAAAGATGATCTCCTCAGGTCAGTAGGTACCCAATATGCTACTGGAGATCAGTAGAGAAATAACTCCAAAAGAATGAAGAAACAGAGCCAAAGCAAGAACCATGCCCAGTTGTGGATGTGACTGGTGAAAGAAGCAAGATCCGATGCTGTAAAGAGCAATATTGCATAGGAACCTGGAGTGTTAGGTCCATGAATCAAGGCAAATTGGAAGTGGTCAAACAGGAGACGGCAAGAGTGAATGTTGACATTTTAGGAATAAGCAAACTAAAACGGACTGGAATGGGTGAATTTAACTCAGATGACCATTATATCTACTATGGTGGGGAGGAATCCCTTACAAGAAATAGAGTAGCCATCATAGTCAACAAAAGAGTCTGAAATGCAGTATTTGGATGCAATCTCAAAAACGAAGGAATGATATCTCTTCATTTCCATGGCAAACCATTCAATATCACAGTAATCTAAGTCTATGCCCTGACCAATAATGCTGAAGAAGCTGAAGTTGAACGGTTCTATGAAGACCTATTAGACCTTCTAGAACTAACACCTCAAAAAGATGTCCTTTTCATTATAGGGGACTGGAATGCAAAAGTAGGAAGTCAAGAAATACCTGGAGTAACAGGTAAATTTGGCTTTGGAGTACAGAATGAAGCAGGGCAAAGGCTAATAAAGTCTTGCCAAGAGAACACACTGGTCATAGCAAACATCCTCTTCCAACAACACATGAGAAGACTCTACACATGGACATCACCAGATGGTCAACACCAAAATCAGATTGATTATATTCTTTGCAGCCAAAATCAGATTGATTATATTCTTTGCAGCCAAAATCAGATTGATTATATTCTTTGCAGCCAGATGGAGAAGCTCTATACAGTCAGTAAAAACGAGACCAGGAGCTGACTCTGGCTCAGATCATGAACTCCTTATTGCCACATTCAGACTTAAACTGAAGAAAGTAGGGAAAACCACCAGACCATTCAGGTATGACCTAAATCAAATCCCTTAAGATTATACAGTGGAAGGGAGAAATAAATTCAAGGGATTAGATCTGATAGACAGAGTCCTTGAAGAACTATGGATGGAGGTTCGTGTCATTGTGCAGGAGACAGGAATCAAGACCATTGCCAAGAAAGAGAAATGCAAACAGGCAAAATGGTTGTCTGAGAAGGGCTTACAAATACCTGTGAAAAGAAAAGAAGATAAAGGCAAAGGAGATAAAGAAAGATATATCTATTTGAATGCCGAGTTCCAAAGAATAGCATGGAGAGATAAGAAAACCTTCCTCAGTGATCAATGCAAAGAAATAGAGGAAAACAGTAGAGTGGGAAAGACTAGCGATCTCTTCAGGAAAATTAGAGATACCAAGGGAAACTTTCATGCAAAGATGGGCACAATAAAGGACAGAAAATGTCACTTTTCATTCCAATCCCAAAGAAAGACTATGCCAAATAATGCCCAAACTACCACACAATTGGACTCATCTCACATGCTAGTAAAGTAATGCTCAAAATTTTCCAACCCAGACTTCAACAGTACGTGAACTGAGAACTTCCAGATGTTCCAGCTGGGTTTAGAAAAGGCAGAGGAACAAGAAATCAAATTGCCAACATCCGTTGGATCATCAAAAAAGCAAGAGAGTTCTAGAAAAATAACTATTTCTGCTTTATTGACTATGCCAAAGCCTTTGACTGTGTGGATCACAATAAACTGTGGAAAATTCTGAAAGAGAAGGGAATATCAGACCACCTGACCTGCCTCTTGAGAAATCTATATGCAGGTCAGGAAGCAACAGTTAGAACTGGACATGGAACAACAGACTGGTTCCAAATAGGAAAAGGAGTCCGTCAAGGCTGTATATTGTTACCATGCTAATTTAACTTATATGCAGAGTACATCATGAGAAATGCTGGGCTGGAAGAAGCACAAGCTGGAATCAAGATTGCCGGGAGAAATATCAGTAACCTCAGATATGCAGATGACACCACCCTTATGGCAGAAAACAGAGGAGAACTAAAGAGCCTTTTGATGAAAGCGAAAGAGGAGAATGAGAAATTTGACTTAAAACTCAACATTTAGAAAACTAAGATCATGGCATCCGGTGCTATCACTTCATGGCAAATAGATGGGGAAACAGTGGAAACAGTGAGAGACATTTTTTTTGGGCTCCAAAATCACGCAGATGGTGATTGCAGCCATGAAACTGAAAGATGCTTGCTTCTTGGAAGAAAAGCTATGATGAACCTAGATAGCATATTAAAAAGCAGGGACATTATTTTGCCAACCAAGTTCTGTCTAGTCAAAGCTATGGTTTTTCCAGTAGTCATTTATGGATTTGGAGTTGGACTATAAAGAAAGCTGAGCACTGAAGAATTGATGCGTTTGAACTATGGTGTTGGAAAAGACTCTTGAGAGTCCCTTGGATAGCAAGAAGATCCAACCAGTCCATCCTAAAGGAAATCCATCCTGAATATTCACTGGAAGGACTGCTGCTAAAGCTGAAATTCCAATACTTTGGCCACCTGATGCAAAGAACTGAATCATTTGAAAAGACTCTGCTGCTGGGAAAGATTGAAGGCGAGAGGAGAAGGGGACAACAGAGGATGAGATGATTGGATGGCATCACCGACTCAATGGACATGAGTTTGAATAAACTCTGGGAGCTGGTGATGGACAGGGAGGCCTGGTGTGTTGCAGTCCAAGTGGTCGCAAAGAGTCAGACATGACTGAGCGACTGAACTGACTGCACCCTAAATAAACCTCCTAGAAAAGTAATAAGAAGCCATATTGTTATGGGTGAGGTTAATGGATTTTTCATACTAAAGTGTCAGAAATTCTAAGCTACTGTTGGCCATTTCTTGGCCTAATTTTAAGTACAGACGATTTATTTCTTCACTATAACTTTGTGGTAAGAGTATTTGTCTTGAATTTCAAATGATGCAAAAGAATGGAATATGTGCCACCTGCTCATATTCTGTGGAACAGATTACTTGGGGGAAATTACTAAACTTTGCACAAGCTGTGGTAGCATACCAGTGAGGTAATGAATATTTTTCTCTTTGTTTAACTCAGAAAATAGTTACTTAAAAAAAACAACAACCAACTATTGTGATGCTGCTGCTGGTAGACAGGAAATTTCCCAGGAATAGATTAAACTATTAGTTCTATTTGTTGAGAATTCTGAATTATTATAAAGGCAATATGAATATATATAGCATATATACATATACGTATAATTTTTTGTTTCCACATGGTTCTACTTAGCTCCTTATAATAATTAGTAAAGAAGATGAATGTTTACTGTTTTTACAAATTAAAGGATGGTGATGATGATTTTATTTTTAAAGACAAAATTGAATGGATTAGAGTTTTTATTTGATAAAAGTGCTATTTAGGCCTCAAGATCATAACCACGATCTTGTCTGTCTGGTGGTGATACTCGTTTTCCAGGTAAAGTATCAGCATTGCAAATTCAAGCTCCTATTTCAACAATTCATGCAATGGCATCTCTTTCCTTCAGTAGTCTTTGACTAATTGGAGTTTGATCTGGAGGAAAAAATAGAGAATTGAACTTAAACAAGGTGCTTTACTACAATATATTCTTGTTATCATGCATCTAGCAAAGGCCTGGCACAGTAAGCTAGTTTTGCACATTTGGACAGTAGGCTGCTAAAAGGTTAGTTTATTATGGACACCTTAACTAGAGGTGAATTTCCAAGCTATTTATATTGGTCAGATTAAATTGCCTTATCTTACTTCTTGCTGAATAGACTTTTTCCTTATCTGTAGATAGTTTGAAGATAGTGTCTTTTTGCATATGAAAAACAGTGTTGAAAGCCAATTTAATATTGATAGGATATGGCCTCTGAATATTTTTAACACCTACAGAGCCTTATATGGATTTCCTGTTGTCTTTCCTGAAACACTCTTCTTGGGATATTTCAGCTCGAATGAAAATTTTGCCACCAATTTTGCTCCTGAAACACAAGAAAAGATGAACAGACGTCTGCTGCATTAAAAAAGGACACAGGCATGCATTAAATCCCTTATGTCTTACTTTTTAATGATGCAATTGTGAATTATGTTCTTGTTGCATTTGTAATTAGAGGCTGCAGCAGATGGTGAAGACTTATTTTAAAGTGATGTGTCTATTACAATAAGCCTCACTGCCGAGTGATTGTTCACTGTAACAGCTTCTTTACGCCCCTAAAACACTCCGATTCTTTGTTGATGTGCAGTTGATTACCACAGCTGATTACATACGTGCACATATTTGCTCAGAAATGTATCAGGGATATTTGATATGTGCAATACTTTATTTGAAAGTGTGTGTTATCACAATTATAGATAATGAAGCTTTCAATGAATTATTCAGTCACCATCTACAAAGGGAATGTACTGATTTCCCTTTTCAATAAAATTAGGCATGAATCTCTGTAAACCATTGAGGCTAATTCTCTCTACACAGTGAGAGAAGCCTTGAATGGGAGTTTCTGAGTGTTGTAAGATTCTCTATGAACATTCTTATAGAAAACAGTTTTGTTTGGGGTGAACTCAGTCCCTGGATAGTGGTGGTATCTCAGGCTAAGAGTAGGAATGGAGAGAGCTAAGTACAGAGTGAGGGCCAGGTGGAAATGGAATAAAGTAAGTAGTCAACCGGATGATATGCATTAGACTACGTTAGGCTGTGATAACAAAAAACACCTAAATCTTAATTGCCTGACAACAACAAAGACTCATTTCTCTTTCTGGTTATGTGTCCATCATGGATCATAAAAGGGGCTCTACTTATCATAGTGCATAAGGGTCAGACTGATGGAAGCTACATCTCAACACTACTACTACTACTACTACTACTACTACTACTACTACTACTAAGTCGCTTCAGTCGTGTCCGACTGTGCAACCCCAGAGACTGCAGCCCACCAGGCTCCCCCGTCCCTGGGATTCTCCAGGCAAGAACACTGGAGTGGGTTGCCCTTTCCTTCTCCAATGCATGAAAGTGAAAAGTGAAAGTGAAGTTGCTCAGTCGTGCCCAACTCTTAGCGACCCCATGGACTGCAGCCTACCAGACTCCTCCACCCATGGGATTTTCCAGGCAAGAGTACTGGAGTGGGGTGCCATTGCCTTCTCTGACATCTCAACACAGGCTTCCATAATCACTTCGCTAATGGAAAAGGATGTGGTGGCTTACACACTAGCTTTTAAGACTTTGTTCTGGAAGAGTCACATGATACTTCCACTCATGTTTAATTGGCCAGAGCAAGTTATAACAGTCGACCTAATATTAAGAGAATGGACACATGACATCCTACTATGTGCCTGAAGTACTTGGCCAATAACAATCACGATCACCTCCTGGTGTACATTTCCAAAGCCTTCTGTAAGCCTGTGTGCCCCTGAGATAGCTCCTCTATCTGGCTACTGTGACTACTTCATTCCTCATTCTGGTCCAGAAATGTCATCAGTTTGACTCTTTTGTTTTAAATAATGTGTATAAAGACTTTTTGAAAAGAGCGTGTGCTACCTGGAGAGGCAGAGAAAGAAAGTGAAGTTGCTTAGTCGTGTCCAACTCTTTGCAATCCCATGGACTGTAGCCTACCAGGCTCTTCCATCCATGGGATTTTCCAGGCAAGAATACTGGAGTGGGTTGCCATTTCCTTTTCCAGGAGATCTTCCCGACCCAGGGATCAAACCTGGGTCTCCTGCATTGTAGGCAGATGCTTTATCGTCTGAGCCACCAGGGGCAGATAAGTCCTCCAGTTTAACATTTCCTAACCTTTGTTCTCTTGAGAGATGTTAGTGCAGAAATAAGCATTCTGTGGTCAATTGAGTCTGGAAATTTTGGGGTAATCAGTGGCTCGGTGGGTAAGGAATTTGTCCACAGTGCAGGAGACACAGGAGACCCAGGTTCAGTCCCTGGGTCGGGAATATCCCCTGGAGGAGGAAAATGGCAATCCACTCCAATATTCTTTCTTAAAAAATCCCATGGACAGAGGAGCCTGACAGGCTAGAGTCCATAGCGTTGCAAAGAGTCAGACATGACTGAGTGACTAAGCACAGACACACATGCACACACCCACATACAACCTGTGTTCTCTTGAGAGATGCTAATGCAGAAATAAGCATTCCACAGTCAATTGAGTCTGGAAATTTTGGGGTAAGTTATATACATTTCTTCACTTCTCGGAGCCCTTCATATGTTAATATGAATATATGTGAGGCCAATACAGGATGTGGTATTTCTCAATTCTATAGGATCTCTTTTTTTGTGGATCTTGCCATGGGATGGTATTTTGTGGGAACACATCTTGAGCAATGCTGTTGAGGTCTTTCCACTGGTACTGGGTATCACATTTGGTCATCATTGTAGCTCTGGGTTGGTGAACACGTCAAGATGCTGTAGGATGGTGCACTTGGAAAGGGCATGGAAGGTCTACATCACCCACTCCCATACCTTTCTTTATTCAATCCTTCCATTTGATGATTCCTGACCTGCACCCTTTATAAAGTCAGCAAACATAGGTATTTTCCTAAGTTTTCTAAGCTGTTTCAGCAAATTATCAAATCCAAGGTAGGGGTTGTGGGAACCCTAGATTTATTGCAGTTGGTCTGGAGTACTGGTAGTCAAGGGCTTCCCTGGTGGCTCAGCTGGTAACGAATCCACCTACAATGTGGGAGACCTGGGTTTGATCCCTGGGTTCGGAAGATCCCCTGGAGAAGGAAACGGCTACCCACTCCAGTTTTCTGGCCTGTGGAATTCCATGGACTATCCATGGGGTCACAAAGAGTCACACAACTGAGTGACTTTCACTTTCACTGGTGGTCAAGCGCTTGTGATTGGCATCTGAAGTGAGGGCCATGCTCGGGAACTGAGCTCCTTTGACTCATGGGATCTGCTGTTAACGCCAGGAAGATAGTGTCAGAATTGGTTAAATTGTAGGACACCTGGTTGATGTCTGGAGAATTGTTGATGGTTAGCACCTGGAAGTTACAGAAAGCTGCCATAGTCTTATCTCCTCCTCCAGTCCTTACCTTCTCTCTAGCCTGGAAAGGAAGGCTTGTGACTTTGAAGGATGTAGGGCAGAGGGCAAATTTTGTGATAGAAAAATACGTGTCTCACGTGAAAACATGAATCAACGTGAGAGGACTGGTAGTCCTAGGGTGAAGAGACCTCAAGAGCCATGACTCCATACCCAAGAGGCAATTATCATCTTTTTCTGCCATTAAGCAATATATATATGTGTGTGTGTGTGTGTGTGTATTATATTACATGTATAATATATATGTAAACTGAAATAAAACATATATAGTGATATATATATACTATCTAGAACAAGATACTTTTTAATATTATTATTAAGCTATTACAATAATAACAACGATAAAAATAGCTAACAGTTCTGAATACTTTATAAGTATTTTTAGCCCTGCATTAGGTGTATGGCATGGATTGCCTCAGTTTTTTCCTTAAAAAAACCCTATGAGAAGTGGCTACTATAATTATTCCATTTTATAGATTAAGGTAATCAGATTCAGATAGATTAACATATTTGTCCAAAGACATACAATAATAAGAAGCAAAGCTGGTATTAGGTGAACCTAGGCAGATTCACCATATTTTCACCATTGGACCAGAATAACAAATACTGTTTAAATTTGTTAGTGTTTTACAGAATTTAAAGCCATTTTGTGTAGACCATATCATTTGTCCTTCACACCAACGCTAATTAGTCAGATGCCATATTTCCATTTTTTAGAGAAAAGGAAATTGAGTCTCAAAGAGTTAGTCAAATCTTATATCAGAAACAAGCAACTTGAATTCTGGTCCATTCTTTTCCTATTATATGTTTTGTTTCTTCCCACTTTCATTTTCTCTAGCTCTATCCCTTTTACTTGGATTTTCCTGTTCCTTCTCCCTTTATGTTACAATATGGATTTGTAGCATGCCAACCAGGAAGTAGTTTCTTGAGTTAGTTACAAAAATGTCCAGAGAAACATTAATATAAACTGGAAAGGATGTATCTGATCACCTTAACCCAAAATAAGTGAATAAAAATCCTACTGCATTCCATTCAGCTTTGTCTTCACCCAATACATTGAATGTGTCAAGTCTTTGAGACTGTCAAAGAATGGGTAACACACACACATACATCGGTACACACACACATACACACCAATATGTTTAAACAATCCAGAGGTCACAAATCCTGTCCAATGAGTGTTACAGAGAACTTGAACAGCCAAGCTCACTGTACTCATGTACCCTCTGTTGTCCTTTGTAACTTCCCTTTCATTACTCCTTTTTCAAGAAATAAAAACAGAGAGGCAGATAGGGGTACAGGGAAATGGGACTGAGAGAAGGAAATCATGGAGAAGTGTGAAGAGGATGGGCTGTTGACCTGTAGGACCATAGTTCATGGAGTGGACTTTTAGCCTGCTCTAACCATTGTAGGCCAAGTGTTAGTGTGTGCTGGAGGGAACTGCATGGAGCCACAGATAATGGCTGTTTTGAGTGTAACAGTGAGCAGCTGTCTTTTTGCTCAAATAACAACAAAGAGAGAGAGCCGTGGAATTTCAGCATTTACCACCAATGTTTAATGCAGGGTTAAGTGGCAGCTGGTTGTCGTCCAAGCTCAGGAAATGTGTGTGGGTGTCAGGGTAGCACTGGTGAGCACAGAAAAGCTGGGACGTTCAAGAAACTGAAAAGCCTGATTGCCTTACAGCTATAGTTCATTCTTTCCTTTAAGTAATGAAGTTGTCCTTTCATAATAAACTGAATTACTTAAATGTTGAAAAATTATCTTAGAAATGACATACCCAGGGTCATAAACCATTACATGATTTTGAAGATGTGTTTTGTCTAAGTTGATCAATATTTGTAAAAAATTGATTTTGAATGTTTAATTTAGTATGCAGGCATTCTCTAGGATGTTTTTTCTTTTTTCTTTTTTTGCCTAGAAATACTTGGTGTAAGATGATGGCTTTCTAGAAGTTTGTGAGGCTTTTCTTGGTAGTAGGGGGTGCTCCATAGGTGGGTTCTTTCATAATATTATTGTTTAGAAAAATAATGAATCTGCTTTTATTTGAGGCTGAAATGAACAATTTCAGATATTAAAGATACCTGTACCTTCGTGAAGCAAAATTGTCAAACCGCTAATTTAACTGGGAATGCTGAGGTTGGTGGGACTTTTCTAAGACTGAAGTAGCTGCCAACCAGCCTGTGTTCTTTAAGACAATGGCCGCTGAGATCTCCCTAGAGATGGTTTGTCAGGATGGCCTATCAGCTAATAGGAAGAAGGTGACCAGATATCGCTGAATCTGTATGTTGAATCTGGAGATCTTGATTTTAGTTTTGGCTTTGCCAGTAACACTGTCACCTTGTGAAAATTGCTGATGATCTCTGATTTTGGTTCCTCATCTGGAAAATGTGGAAATTGGTAAGATGATCTCCAATGCCCTGTCCAGCTTTAAAATTCTCTGATGCCAGGAATATGGTTTGTCCATCAATGAAAAGTCAGTGAGCTGACTTTGGAAATTGCTTCATGCCAATCAATCTCTTTCATCCTCATACTAGAAAATGATCAGTAAAATGGTTTCATATTGTAAATCATGAATATATTTTCTCAGAACCCCTCCTCCACTGCCTTATAAAAACCAAATGCATTTGTGTCTGAGACAAGACAAAAAACAAATACTTCCATCAAGTTAACTCTTGAGATTGAGGTTGCTGTGTGAGTAACCTGTTTGGTAGCTTATTTCTAAGAGGTTGGGAGCAAAAAGAGGAAGTGGGATTGAGAAACTTTTTCACTTTTGTGATGGTTTGAAAAGCAGTTCTACTGGGGAATCACATTGATTGGCACACACAAACAAAAAAACAATCCATTTTGGCTATTGTATTTTAAAGCCCCTGGTGGTATTCTGACATCCGTGATGATAGCCACTGCTGCTGCTGCTGCTAAGTCGCTTCAGTCGTGTCTAACTCTGTGCCACCCCATAGACAGCAGCCCACTAGGCTCCTCTGTCCCTGGGATTCTCCAGGCAAGAACACTGGAGTGGGTTGCCATTTCCTTCTCTAATGCATGAAAGTGAAACTTGAAAGTGAAGTCGCTCAGTCATGCCTGACTCTTAGCGACCCCATTGCAGTGCCATTGCCTTCTCCGTGAGCCTAATCTTTGTCTAAGTTAACCTTGATGTCTTTTTGGCCCCCTGCCCTGCTTATTTAACTTATATGCAGAGTACAAAATGAGAAACGCTGGGCTGGAAGAAGCACAAGCTGGAATCAAGATTGCCGGGAGAAATATCAATCACCTCAGATATGCAGATGACACCACCCTTATGGCAGAAAGTGAAGAGGAACTAAAAAGCCTCTTGATGAAAGTGAAAGTAGAGAGTGAAAAAGTTGGCTTAAAGCTCAACATTCAGAAAACGAAGATCATGGCATCTGGGCCCATCACTTCATGGGAAATAGATGGGGAAACAGTGGAAACAGTGTCAGACTTTATTTTGGGGGCTCCAAAATCACTGCAGATGGTGATTGCAGCCATGAAATTAAAAGACGCTTACTCCTTGGAAGAAAAGTTATGACCAACCTAGATAGCATATTGAAAAGCAGAGACATTACTTTGCCAACAAAGATCCGTCTAGTCAAGGCTATGGTTTTTCCCGTGGTCATGTATGGATGTGAGAGTTGGACTGTGAAGAAAGCTGAGCACTGAAGAATTGATGCTTTTGAACTGTGGTGCTGGAGAAGACTCTTGAGAGTCCCTTGGACTGCAAGGAGATCCAACCAGTCTATTCTGAAAGACATCAGCCCTGGGATTTCTTTGGAGGGAATGATGCTAAAGCTGAAACTCCAGTACTTTGGCCACCTCATGTGAAGAGTTGACTCATTGGAAAAGACTCTGATGCTGGGAGGGATTGGGGGCAGGAGGAGAAGGGGACGACAGAGGATGAGATGGCTGGATGGCATCACTGACGTGATGGATGCAAGTCTGAGTGAACTCCGGGAGCTGGTGATGGACAGGGAGGCCTGGCGTGCTGCGATTCATGGGGTCGCAAAGAGTTGGACACGACTGAGCAACTGAACTGAACTGAACTGAACTGAACTGATCCTCCCCCATTCCCTTTGCTTATTTCCCACTCACTGAAGTTCTGGATTTGTTTCTAGTCCCCTCAACTGGCTCTGGTCCACTCTCAGACAGTCAGGCAGTCTCAAGCCTCCATGGTGTTTGGGTTAGTTTTGATGGGGTGCCAAAAATTCATTCCAAAAGACACATACTTTCATGTTTTCCTTATGTGGCAAATGGGTCGGGTCAGAGATTCAGAATAAACAAATCTATGAGTGCCTCATTTGCTAATCCCAGAGTCTTATTTCCCATTCACTGGACATATTTTCTAGGTGGCCGTGCCTTCTAGCGCTAAAACAATTACTGGAATTAAACAGGATTTCTTTGCTCTATGTGGTGACCACATGCTCTTGATTTTCCTAAATTTTCAAATTAATATACTTTTTATTCTTGCTTAGAAACATGACCGATGATTTGCTTAATGTAAAAATAAAGAGAACTTAATTGTACATCATAGGGATACGTCTCATGTCTGATAGGAAAAATTCCCCTGTTAGGCGATGTCATTGCATTCTGGTTTGAGAGACTGAGATTTCTATACTTACAGGCCCATGTCTTTTTTTTTTTTTTTTTTTTAAATTGGAGGCTAATTGCTTTACAATATTGTGGTGATTTTTGCCATACATTCACATGAATCAGCCATGGGTGTACATGTGTCCCCCATCCTGAAGCCCCCTCCCTCTCCCCTCTCTCTTCCCTCCCCATTCCATCCCTCAGGGTCATCCCAGCGCACCAGCCCTGAGCACTCTTTCTCATGCATCGAACTGGGACTAGCAATCTATTTCACATATGATAATATACATGTTTCAGTGCTATTCTCTCAAATCATCCCTCCCTCGCCTTCTCCGACAGAGTCCAAAAGTCTGTTCTTTACATCTATGCTTCTTTTGCTGTCTGCATATAGGGTCATTGTTACCACCTTTCTTAATTCCATATATATGTGTTAATATACTATATTGGTGTTTTTCTTTCTGACTTACTTCACTCTGTATAATAGGCTCCAGTTTCATCCACCTAATTAGAACTGATTCAAATGTATTCTTTTTAATGGCTGAGTAATACTCCATTGTGTTTATGTACCACGGCTTTCTTATCCATTCATCTGCTGATGGACATCTAGGTTGCTTCCGTGTCCTGGCTATTATAAATGGTGCTGCAATGAACATTGGGGTACATGTGTCTCTTTCAATTTTGGTTTCCTTGGTGTGTATGCCCAGCAGTGGGATTGCTGGGTCATAAGGCAGTTCTATTTCCAGTTTTTAAAGGAATCTCCACACTGTTCTCCATAGTGGCTGTACTAGTTTGCATTCCCACCAACAGTGTAAGAGGGTTCCCTTTTCTCCACATCCTCTCCAGCATTTATTGTTTGTAGAATTTTGATAGCAGCCATTCTGACTGGTATGAGATGGTACCTCATTGTGGTTTTGATTTGCATTTCTCTGATAATGAGTGATGTTGAGCATCTTTTCATGTGTTTGTTAGCCATCTGTATGTCTTCTTTGGAGAAATGTCAGTTTAGTTCTTTGGCCTGTTTTTTGATTGGTCACTTATTTTTCTGGGATTGAGCTGAAGGAGTTGCTTGTATATTTTTGAGATTAATTCTTTGTCAGTTGCTTCATTTGCTGTTATTTTCTCCCATTCTGAAGGCTGTCTTTCACCTTGCTTATAGTTTCCTTCATTGTGCAAAAGCTTTTAAGTTTAATTAGGTCCCATTTGTTAATTTTTGCTTTTATTTCCATTACTCTGGGAGGTGGGTCATAGAGGATCCTGCTATGATTGACATCAGAGAGTGTTTTCCTCTAGGAGTTTTATAGTTTCTGGTCTTACATTTAGATTTTTAATCCATTTTGGCTTATTTTTGTGTATGGTGTTAGAAAGTGTTCTAGTTTCATTTTTACAAGCGGTTGACCAGTTTTCCCAGTTCCACTTGTTAAAGAGATTGTCTTTTCTCCGTTGTATATTCTTGCCTCCTTTGTCACAGATAAGGTGTCCATAGGTGTGTGGATTTATCTCTGGGTTTTCTGTTTTGTTCCATTGATCTATATTTCTTTCTTTGTGCCAGTACCATACTGCAGGCCCATGTCTTGGTAGCACAAAAGATGATTCAAGTGGGATTAAAAAAAAAAATAGGAAGAGGTGTGGTGTAACAATGTGGTTTGAATGTGTCCATCAGAACTAAACCAAGGACAACAGCAAAAACTCAGTCAGTTGTGTTCATTTCATAGATGTGGATTAGTGACTGAAATTAGGTGATGAACTCGATTGTGTTGAGCATGTTATTAACTGAATTTCTGTGTCTCTGGGTGTCCCTGATCTACCCACTTAGGCCCAGACAGACTCGCAGGTGCTATAAATTTATAGCCCTGCAGTGCTGAGTGCTGGAGGCTGAGGCAGTTCAGAGCATAGTAAGGGGCCCTGTGTGAGGAGTGTATGGTGGACACTCTATGATGAGGCACTCGACACTCATACTCACAACACTAGACTCATACAAAATACTCACTCATAAAGACACAGTAAAACAACCCAACTTAACCCAGAGTCAGATGAATGCACAGCTGCTCAGGGGGGCTGCTAAGTAACTGCAGTAGAGTTAGGTAGAAATTTCTGGAAAGGTTTCTCCATAGAGGTGACCCCGAGGAAAGCTTTGGGAGATGAAGGCTGCATGGCAGAGTCGTGGGGGTGGGTTCTGGCAAAGAATGAGGAAGCACAGGCAGGACTAACCAGCTTGAAGTAGCTAAGTGGAGAATGGGAACTTGACTTCTGAAGGAAGTGAGGGCATTGAGGGAAGGCTTGGAAGGGCAGAGAAGGATGATGAAATCCTGTGAAGGAGATTCTCTTGAGGAGCCAATTTAAATCAACTGGGTTTCCCTGGTGGCTCAGATGGTAAAGAATCTGCCTGCCATGCGGCAGACTTGAGTTCGATCCCTAGGTTGTTAAGAGCCCCTGGAGAAGGGAATGGTAACCCACTCCAGTACTCTTGCTTGGAGAATTTCATGGACAGAGGAGCCTGGTAGGCTACACATTCCATGGGGTCCCAAAGAGCCAGACACTTTCAAGGACTGGCTAACTTACTCTCTTCTTTGAGAAGATGGAGGAAGAGAGGGGAATGGGTAAAACATCTCCTAGGCCAGAGGCAAGTCAGGCACACCTGATAAAATCAGATTCATGCTTTCCCTTTCCTTGCTTCTGGGGATGTTTTTTAGCATCCAGTCGTACTCTCTGATACTAAAATCCTAATTCTTCATTTGTTTCCTCACTTCCTTTACTAAACCCTGCCTAGGGATTAGAACCTGCAGCCAGAGGTCAGTCCTCATAAGGTGGAATTAGCGGCAGTTCAGGAGTCATGGGGGTGGGTTCTCTCCAGTCCTTTCATCTCGGTATGAAGACTCTCAGCCTTTGGCAGACAGATTAGCCTGAAGCTGGCTGCCTGTTCCCAGGGGCACTTTTGCCTGCAGTGACTTGCTCCGGAAGACTCTTTTGGGACCAATACACCAGTTCCCATACCTGAACCCAGTCATCTCACCCTCCAGGAGAGGGAGAGGGCGTGTTTCCCTTGTACTGACACAGAGAATGAGATTCTTGTCCTTCTAAGTAAACAGTTCTGCACTGCAGAGGGTGGGGACGGATTAAAACCAAAAGCCTGGGATTAGGTTGTTTGTCTAGCACCTGCCTCCCCAGGGTGAGCTCACAGCTCTTAATGACACCCTTCCGCCCAGTCTGGCTCACCTTCTTTGGAACCCTGGGTAATGCCTGACATCCTCTCTGCTCTGTTGCAGCTGGGAATTCACCTTTTTTGTTTTTCCTGCCAGTTAAAGTCAGATGGAATCTCTTTAAGATCCCTAGATAAGACCTCTGTAGATCTGTCAGTCATTAATCTGCATGCGATTGATGCATGCTTTTCATTTCTAATTAGACCTGTTTGTTAGAGAACAGATAAAACCAACTCGCAGTTTTTAATGCTGTGGGAGCTAGTGACAAGGTAAACTCCATTTTCTACTTTATAGTTAGTTTTAACATTCAAACTATAAATATGAATTACTTTTCTGTCTGACTCCTCTGATGTAGGTTATTGTTATGCTAATTCAGGTGTATGTCGTCCTGGACCTTATAAGTATATAAATCTTGTGTTCTTTTGAACAAATTGGCTAGTTAATCCTTTAATCAGTTATTGAGAGATTGCTACAAGCACAGAGCAAAGGCCAGAGCTCTAAGCTTAGCAATTTGAAGGTCATCATTGTTATGCATTTGGTGTTTCTGCTTTGTTTTTCCTTTTTTATTCTATTAAATAGGAAAGTTAGCCTAATCCTACAGCAAGCATTTTCCTTTAAAGTGGAAAGATGGAACCAGGGGAGGAGAAGGCGATTCCAATGATTCAAACAATAGGTAATGCTGCTGATGGGAGCCATCTCTCATCTTCTCTTTTTCTCCCCCAGCTGTTCTCATCATCCCTTTTCTCTTAGGTATTTTCTGAGAATGGATAACTGTCTCAGCAGGTTGGCTGTGTTTGTCATCTAGCTTTTCTGTTTTCTCAACAAAGTATTTATATGTATTCTGTAGATAACCTTTTGCTAGCAGAAGTAAAATGTTTTTCCTTGATCTGCCCCTGGAAATATTTGTTGAGACTCCATCAATTGCTGAAAAATAATAGGTTAAATTCAAATACATCATTCATTGACAGCTGTTTTGGCTTCAATGCGGGGAGGTTAAATTTGCGTGGACAATTAATGTTGCCAGTAGAAGCACAAGGAGATGATTTACCATCAGATTCCTTGTGTGTGGAGGTTTTGGATTGAACCCTGGGCTACCTGGCTTGATAATGGACCTAGTCATGCCCTAGAGACTTGTCCTAGCTCATTTCCATGGGATACATTCTGAATTGATTTATAAAGACTGTGTTGACATTTTTGATCCCCTAGCCAACCAAGATGATGTCAAAGGTGATCTTGGCAGCTGCTAGGATTGTCCTTCTAAACTCCATTCCCTCCTTGGGGTTTTTCTGCTAGGATGGTGGATAGGGTGTGACTGGGGCTCAGCCTTCCCAGGCAAAAGTCACAGGTGTTCTGGCCTCTAAAGGAGTTCTTCAACCCTTTGCTCTCTCGAAAGAAGCTGGCGTGGGGAAAACCTCAGAGCCTCGACTGAGTCAGTAGATCCCTGTGGGGTCATCTCCAAGTCAGTGCCACAATGGATGCCGAAACTTGGCCTCTGTGCACTGGTGCCGAATGGAATCTGAGACTGAGTTTTGGGTGAAATAGAAAAGAAGAGCTTTATTGTTTTCCAGGCTAAAGGGGACAGAGTGGGTTAATGCCCTCAAAAGTGTTTGCCCAAATCCAGAAGTATTTGGTGAAGAGTTTTATGGCAATGCTTCAAGGGTGGAGTTCTTGATAAGGATCAGAGTGTGTACAGGGACAGTCAGTTCAGTTGCTCAGTTGTGTCTGACAATTTGCGACCCCATGAATCGCAGCACGCCAGGCCTCCCTGTCCATCACCACCTCCAGGAGTTCACTCAGACTCACGTCCATCAAGTCCGTGATGCCATCCAGCCATCTCATCCTCTGTCATCCCCTTCTCCTCCTGCCCCCAATCCCTCCCAGCATCAGAGTCTTTTCCAATGAGCCAACTCTTCGCATGAGGTGGCCAGAGTACTAGAGTTTCAGCTTTAGCATTAGTCCTTCCAAAGAACACCCAGGACTGATCTCCTTTGGAATGGACTGGTTGGATCTCCTTGCAGTCCAAGGGACTCTCAAGAGTCTTCTCCAACACCACAGTTCAAAAGCATCAATTCTTCAGTGCTCAGCTTTCTTCACAGTCCAACTCTCACATCTATACCTGACTACTGGAAAAACCATAGCCTTGACTAGATGGACCTTTTTTGACAAAGTAATGTCTCTGCTTTTGAATATGCTATCTAGGTTGGTCACAACTTTTCTTCCAAGGAGTAAGCATCTTTTAATTTGATGGCTGCAATCACCATCTGCAGTGATTTTGGAGCACAGAAAAATAAAGTCTGACACTGTTTCCACTGTTTCCCATCTATTTCCCATGAAGTGATGGGCCCAGATGCCATGATCTTCATTTTCTGAATGTTGACCTTTAAGTCAACTTTTTCACTCTCCTCTTTCACTTTCATCAAGAGGCTTTTTAGTTCCTCTTCACTCTCTGCCATAAGGGTGGTGTCATCTGCATATCTAAAGTTATTGATATTTCTCCCCACAATCTTGATTCCAGCTTGTGTTTCTTCCAGCCCAGAGTTTCTCATTTTGTACTCTGCATAAAAATTAAATAAGCACGGTGACAATATACAGCCTTGATGTACTCCTTTTCCTATTTGGAACCAGTCTGTTGTTCCATGTCCAGTTCTCACTGTTGCTACTGACCTGCATATAGATATCTCAAGAGGCAGGCCAAGTGGTCTGGTATTCCCATCTCTTTCAGAATTTTCCACAGTTTATTGTGATCCACACAGTCAAAGGCTTTGGCATAGTCAATAAAGCAGAAATAGATGTTTTTCTGGAACTCTCTTGCTTTTTCCATGATCCAGCGGATGTTGGGAATTTGATCTCTGGTTCCTCTGACCTTTCTAAAACCAGCTTGAACATCTGCAAGTTCACAGTTCATGTATTGTTGAATCCTGGCTCAGAGAATTTTGAGCATTACTTTACTAGCGTGTGAGATGAGTCCAATTGTGCAGTAGTTTGAGCATTCTTTGGCATTGCCTTTCTTTGGGATTGGAATGAAAACTGACCTTTTCCAGTCCTGTGGCCACTGCTGAGTTTTCTAAATTTGCTGGCATATTGAGTGTAGCACTTTCACAGCATCATCTTTCAGGATTTGAAATAGCTCAACTGGAATTCCATCACCTCCTAGCTTTGTTCATAGTTGAAGGAGTCTTTTGGGCCTCGGAAAGAGAACAATAGTTTCAAAGGCCCTTGCTGAATCATCTAACTTCGGAGAAAACAAAACAGAACTTTAGGTCCCGCCCTGATGCTCCAGGCGGTTGCATCTATCTGGGACTTATCACCCCTTGTCCAGAAACCTTCCAGCCACTACACCTGCCCAGAAGACTTATCACCCCCTGCCCAACTACAAATGCCATCTCAACTAAAAAATACCCAAAACATCCCGCCTGATTAACGTTTCCCTTATGGCTTCCACAAGCCTCCCTACAAATATGGAGCCTCCCTGATCCCTCTCCGAGCTCAGCCTGGTCATTAGGCCAACTGTCGCCCCTCCTTGCCTGAATAAAGGTAATCTACTTCTGTTGAGGTCGTCTTTCCTCTTTCTGCCTAGGCCCAAACTACAGTAGTGATGCTTTCTAAGGCCCACTTGACTTCACATTCCAGGATGTCTGGCTCTAGATGAGTGATAACACCATCGTGATTATCTGGGTCGTGAAGCTCTTTTTTGTACAGTTCTTCTGTGTATTCTTGCCACCTCTTCTTAATATTTTCTGCTTCTGTTAGGTCCATACCATTTCTGTCCTTTATCGAGCCCATCTTTGCATGAAATGTTCCCTTGGCATCTCTAATTTTCTTGAAGAGATCTCTAGTCTTTCCCATTCTGTTGTTTTCCTCTACTTCTTTGCATTGATTGCTGAGGAAGGCTTTCTTATCTCTTCCTGCTATTCTTTGGAACTCTGCATTCAGATGCTTATATCTTTCCTTTTCTCCTTTACTTTTCACTTCTCTTCTTTTCACAGCTATTTGTAAGGCTTCCCCAGACAGCCATTTTGCTTTTTTGCATTTCTTTTCCATGGGGATGGTCTTGATCCCTGTATCCTGTACAATGTCACGAACCTCCGTCCATAGTTCATCAGGCACTCTGTCTATCAGATCTGGTCCCTTAAATCTATTTCTCACTTCCACTGTATAATCATAAGGGATTTGATTTAGGAGTGTACAGGGACTGCACTCCTTTAATCTGATCTCAGATATTTTCCTGATAAACTTCTGTGCTTCTCAAGGTTATCAAACTGTGACCTTCTCTCTGGAATGAAGAATGCTTCATCAAGTAGTTAACATCTTCCATTTGTTGGGGGTTTTGTTCTACAGAAGTGTTCAATGATATTGCTATGTATATCCCTTGAAGTGGAATGAGGATGCTGCCCCAAGGCCACACTATTGTGTTTTGAGTGCATCCCCTCCTTTATTTGATTAGCAACTCTTTGAACCTGCTGTGGAACTGTTGTATGTAATATGCCAGCAAATTTGGAAAACTCAGCAGTGGCCACAGGACTGGAAAAGGTCAGTTTTCATTCCAATCCCAAAGAAAGGCAATGCGAAAGTATGCTCAAAGTGAAAGTGAAAATGAAATTGCTCAGTTGTGTCCGAATCTTTGCGACCCCATGGACTGTAGCCTACCAGGCTTCTCTGTCCATGGAATTTTCCAGGCAAGAATACTGGAGTGGGTTGCCATTTCCTTCTCCAGGAGATCTTCCTGACCCAGGGATTGAACCCGGGTCTCCAGCATTGTAGGCAGACGCTTTACCATCTGAGCCACCAGGGAAGTCAAACTATTGCACAATTGCACTCATTTCACACGCTAGTAAAGTAAAGCTCAAAATTCTCCAAGCCAGGATTCAACAATACATGAACCGTGAACTTGCAGATATTCAAGCTGGTTTTAGAAAAGTCAGAGGAAACAGAGATCAAATTGCCAACAGCTGATGGATCATCAAAAAAGCAAGAGAGTTCCGGAGAAACATCTTTTTCTGCCTTATTGACTATGCCAAAGCCTTTGACTGTGTGGATCACAACAAACTGTGGAAAATTCTTAAAGTGATGGGAATACCAGACCACCTGACCTGCCTCTTGAGAAATCTGTATGCAGGTCAGAAAGCAACAGTGAGAACTGGACATGGAACAACAGACTGGTTCCAAGTCAGGAAACGAGTACGTCAAGGCTGTATATTGTCACTGTGCTTATTTAACTTATATGCAGAGTACATTATGAGAAATGCTGGGCTGGAGGAAGCACAAGCTGGAATCAAGATTGCTGGGAGAAATATCAATAAACTGAGATACGCAGATAACACCACCCTTATGGCAGAAAGTATTTATGGTAAGAAGAACTTACCCTTGTGGTAAGAAGAACTAAAAAGTCTCTTGATGAAAGTGAAAAAGTAGAGTGAAAAAGTTGGCTTAAACCTCAACATTCAGAAAACTAAGATCATGGCATCTGGTCCCATCACTTCATGGCAAATAGATGGGGAAACAATGGAATCAGTGGCAGACTTATTTTTTGGGACTCCAAAATCATTGCAGATGGTGACCGCAGCCATGAAATTAGAAGACGCTTACTCCTTGGAAGAAAAGTTATGACCAACCTAGACAGCATATTAAAAAGCAGAGACATTAATTTGCTAAGTTCCGTCTAGTCAAGGCTATGGTTTTTCCAATAGTCACTTATGGATGTGAGAGTTGGACTATCAAGAAAGCTGATCACCGAAGGTTTGATGCTTTTGAACTGTGGTGTTAGAGAAGACTCTTGAGAGTCCCTTGGACTACAAGGAGATACAACCAGTCCATCATAAAGGAAATCAGTCCTGAATATTCATTGGAAGGACTGATGATGTTGAAGCTGAAACTCCAATACTTTGGCCACCTGATGCGAAGAGGTGACTCATTTGAGAAGATCCCTGATGCTGGGAAAGATTGAAGGCGAGAGGAGAAGGGGATGACAGAGGATGAGATGGTTGGATGGCATCACTGACTCAATGGACATGAGTTTGAGTAAACTCTGGGAATTGATGATGGACAGGGAGGCCTGGCATGCTGCAGTCCATGGGTTCACAAAGAGTCGGACATGACTGAGTGACTGAACTGAACCTGACCCTTAGAACTCAGAGAAAGTCATGGAGGCTGAAGCCAATTTCCTACAAACAAGAAAATGGGGACGCAGGAAGGCTTTTTGTGCCCAGGAGCCCCACAGGTGCTCAGTTTCAAAGACATATCATTTTGTAGCCTCTCTTCTACCCAGGCCTCATTCAACAGAGCCCAGGGAGTGCCTTTTGGGGGATGCTCATCTAGTGAAAGCCCCAGTGGGAACATTTTCAAGGTGATGCAATGACCTGGTTCCACTCGGACAAATGAAATAAGATAGATGGAGTGATAGAAATCCAGATCCTGATCTCACTAACCTCAAAGCAGAGAAACCCTTGGCAGCTCTCTGCTCCTCCCCACTTGACAGAGCCACATCTCCCATGCTATGTCAGCTGCATCCCTGAAAGAAGATGGTGAAAGTCAGAGTGAATGGATTTGGCTGTATCAGGCACCCGGTCACTAGGGCTGCTTTTAACCTGGCAAAGTAGCCATCATTGCCATCAGTGACCCCATCATTGACCTTCACTACATGGTCTACATGTTCCAGTATGATTCCATCCATGGCAATTTCCATGGCACAGTCGAGGCTGAGAACGGGAAGCTCATCATCAATGGAAAGGCCATCACCATCTTCCAAGAGTGAGCTATACACCAACATCAAATGGGGTGATGCTGGTGCTGAGTATGTGGTGGAGTCCACTCATATCTTCACTACCATGGAGAAGGCTGGAGCTCACTTGAAGGGTGGAACCAAAAGGGTCATCATCTTTGCCTTTTGCTGATGCCCCCATGTCTGTGATGGGTGTGAACCATGAGAATTATGACAACTTCCTCAAGATTGTCAGCAGTGCCTCCTGTACCACCAACTGCTTGTTTTCCCCATCCCCGCTGGCCAAGGTCATCCATGACCACTTTGGCTTGGTGAAGAGATTCAGGACCACAGTCCATGCCATCATGGCCACCCAGAAAACTATGGATGGTTCCTCTGAAACTGTGGTGCGATGGCCAAGGGGTTGCCCAAAAAGTCATCTCTGCTTCTATTGGCACTGCCAAGGTAATGGGCAAGGCCATCCTTGAGCTGAATGGAAAGCTCATGAGCATATCCTTCCATGTCCCCACCCCAAACATGTTGGCTGTGGATCTGACCTGCTGCCTGGAGAAACCTGCCAAGTATGATGAGGTCAAGAAGGTGATGAAGCAGGTGTCAGAGGGCCACCTCAAGGGCGTTCTGGGCTACACTGAGGACTGGGTTGTCTCCTGTGACTTCAACAGTGATACTCACTCTTTTACCTTTGATGCTGGGGCTGGCATTGCCCTCAATCACCACTTTGTTAAGCTTATTTCCTGGTACAACAATGAATTTGGCTATAGCAACAGAGTGATGGACCTCATGGTCCACATGGCGTCCAAGGAGTAAGAGTCCCTGGACCAACAGCCCCAGCAAGAGCATGAAAGGAAGAGAGAAGTACTCAACTCCTGGGAGTCCTTGCCCCACCTTGATCCTCCAGCACACTGGGAAATCTCCCAAGCCCCAAACAGTTTCCATCCCAGACCTCTTGAGGAAGGCGAGGGTTAGGGAGCCCTACCTTGTCGTGTACCATCAATAAAGTACCCTTTGCTGCTGCTGCTAAGTCACTTTAGTCATGTCCGACTCTGTGTGACCCCATAGACGGCAGCCCAAAGCATCTGCCTGTAGTGTGGGAGACCCAGGTTCGATCCCTGGGTTGGGAAGATGTCCGGGAGAAGGAAGTGGCAACCCACTCCAGTACTCTTGCCTGGAAAAGTCCATGGACTGAGGAGCCTGGTGGGCTACAGTCCACAGGGTCGCAAAGAGTTGGACACGACTGAGCGACTTCACTTTACCCCCAAAAAAAGAAAAAAAGAAAGGAAGAAAAATTCTTCCCAAACTTTCCATGGAGTTGGGTCAGGATTCAAACCAGAATTGGAAACATGAATAGAGTTACATACAAAAGATGTTTGAAATCTCTGTGGTCCTGAGAGTTTCAAATTTGTTTTAATGAGTTGTTATCTAGAAATCTGTCTAAAATCAAATCTGCTTGGCTTGGTGTCTTCCAGTGGCCCTTGTCACACACTGGGCCAGTTGGTATGATAGCAGCCCTTTCTTTCCAGGATGTGTGTTGAGCATATATGGGTGTTTATGTGTTGGGCTTAACTGAAGAAGATTGTTTAGAAAACACAAATAGCAATCCCTATATTGAACAATGAAGTCAATTCCTTTCAGAATACAGATCTATAATAATGATGATAACCAAAATTACCCATTAGTGAGCATTCATTGACCTTACTAGTACAAACCATGCAGTATTGTCTGCTGTGTTATGGAGATTACTGAGGTTCACCTCAGTAAAACAAGCTAGTAACAGTACAGTGGGAATTTAAGTCTAGGTGTGTTGCCCATAGTGATTGATTCAGAGGTGGTTGTATAACCCAAGTCAGGCCAATGGAAGGTTTTAAAAATAATTTCAGAAACCTGAAAAGTTAATTTTAAGCCTTAACATTCTGTGATAAACTCCCAAAGGAACTTGTCTAAGAATGAAGCTAAAGCAGAGGGAAGCACGAGAAATGGAGAAAACTGGATCTCTGAGGACTGGATTTCAGCACCCAGAGATAGCTATACCTGAAGCCAACTAGCCCTGGATTGCTTAGTTACATGAAACAATAGATTCTTTTTTTTTTTTTTTTTTTTTGGTTTAAGCCTCTGTGTTGGGGAAGTTTGTCTCAAGCACCCAAGCAGGTAGTCTTTCGACCCCCTTTGTACTTCACTATGTGAGATTGGGCTGTGAGCTTGGGACATCTCCTTTCTGTGCGATCAAGTCCCCAGAGTTTGTGCTGGGCTATCACCTCGTGTGGGGATATCTTTCCCTGTTTCAGATTCCACGTTTCTATGTGTGCTCTTTTTTTTCCTGCGTAAGCATGTGTGTGGTGACCCCTGGCCAACTGTACTACGGTATCTCTCCTCTTTGGGGAGGGCTTCATGCAGGACAATTAGCCTGCATCTGAAGCTGAGAGGGACTTGCTAGCACTGGGGTGCCCTCGTCTAACCTTGGAACTGATCTTGCTCTTTCCCTTCTGTGTGAGCAAAGCCTTGTCCCTTCCAGCACCTGGATGAGTTGTGCTGTCCTGGTGATTTCTTTACCAAGATGCAGTGGACAGAGTGGACTTCTGTTCCTGGTGATACCCAACAGATGCCACTTGCTCGTCACTCTTTGAAATACGTTTTTGCCTTGAGACTGAAAATGGAAAGGCTCTTGGCTATCTCTATTCCCAAACTTTGTCTGAACTCCCTAGTTAAACCCAATAATTTTATCTATCCTCTCATATCTGTATCTGCTATCAATATTGTTTCATCACAATGGATGGTGGTTGCCTTTTTTATGTATCTGTCCTTCACTAGACTGCAAAATCTTGCAAGGCAGAGATAATGCCTGTCTGTGTGTATAGGGGTGTGTGTGTGTGTGTGTGTGTGTGTGTGTGTAAGTCTTGCCTCTAGGCCCCTTGAGAGATCCTTGGAGAAGGGCAGGGCAACCCAGAATCCCACGGACAGAAGAGCCTGGCAGGCTACAGTCCATGGGGTCTCAAAGAGTCAGACATGACTGAGCGAATCACACACCCAGAGACACACACACACAGGCCTAAATTGTCTCCTGAAATGCAAAGTAATAAAGATTTAACCAGAAAATTCTTCAGGAAAACTTAACTATCAAGGTGCAGATTCTCCAACTCCTCCACAATATAATAACTCCTCCCATGATTCTTAAACTTTAACTTGCAAACAAATCCTGTGAACATCTTGTCAAAATGTAGATTCTATTTCAGAAAAGTCTGGGGTAAGAAATTCTCAGTCCTAATAAGTCCTTTGGAAATTTGAGAAGCAAAATATTGGTATGTGTCTTTAGTTCTCTTTAGGACGATGTCAGGTCAGAGCATGTAGGAAAAATCTGAAAAATCTCTTATTTGAATTAAGTAAATTCCAACAGAGATTAATGTAATAAAATTTTTTGAGGCACAAAGAACCATTATTTTCTTAGGCAACCAATAAGTAATTTTTTGAGCACTGATATGAGTCTAGCTCTCAGCTAAATATAATGACATACAAAAAAAAATGAGATTAGTTCAGTGGAACCCAGTTTAGTCTTGGAACCCATTTTAGTCTTGGAGAAAGATGAGCACTGTTGATTTTTAGGGATGTTATCAAAATTTGTCATACTGCCAAACTTTGACAATAATTTTACTTGACATTATAGAACAAGAACAAGAAAAGATTCTGGAACTCATCATCCATTCACACCTTGACATGAATTAGTTAACTCTGCTTTCCTTTCTCTTATCCTAAAGAGATCCACCAGATAAGGAATGGGGATTTTGTTCTGGTGGCCAAGCCAATCCTCGAGAAAGGGGGATCATTCTAGAGGAAGACAGTGAGGATTCCTGTAGGGTGGTATTCTCTTTACTAGAGTTTCCTAAAAGGCTTCTTTTTGTATGACCCAAACCCAACTCTATTGCTCAGGAGAAATGGCACCAAACATAAGATGAAGTTTACTTATACTGAAGTTTTAGATCTGGACCATAAGCATCATTGAATATTAATGACTACAGGGAATGGCTTGGTTCAATCCTCTCACTTCATAAAGAGGGAAGCTGGAATCCCTAGTGGAGTTCGGCTTGCTTAAACACACTTCTCATGCAGTGTGGGGCCTGTTCTTCCCAGTTGGGGTTCTTTTTGCAGCATGAGGGGCAGTGAAGCAGGGGGAGGCTAAGCACCCAGGCTCTTCTCTGTAGTCAGCCTGTTTGGCTTTAACTCCTACTTCTTCAGTTACTAGTGGGCTTTGAGTGAATTTTTGTCTGTGTCTCAGTTTCCTCATTTATAAAAAGGTGTTAATGATGGTAACTACCTCTGCGGGGTGTGGTGAAGATTGAATGAGTTGATACAAGTAAAGTAATGAGTACAGTGTGGGTCCATACTTTGTTCTGGGCAAAATCTACTGGGGGCTCAATTTATTTTCTATAGCCACTCCCTTGTAGTAGGAGAAGAGTGTTTTTTCCTGGCTGAGGACCCAGCATACTGTCCTAAGTTGAAGGAGAGGCTGACCCCATACGTCCGCCACCCTAGTTGTCAGCTGGGGGCACTCAGATTTTGACAATCAGATAAGATCCCCTCAATCTCATACTTCCCCAGACAGGGCAAGTTCTCTTCCTACAAATGTCTGAACCCCACCTCACCTTGTATTTCTGCGAATTCTCAGACCTTTCATCTTTGCTCTGGAGTCCAATGTCCAAGAAGGCTTCCCTTGGGCCGCACAGACCAGGCCATAAAAGTTAGCATCTTTTTTGATCTCATGCCGAAGAATTCCCTTGTATGACCACATTCATTTCTGAAACTTTCTTAGGGAAGACAGAAGAATGGTTTTTATAACAAATCCGTCTTAAAAGCCAAAAACAAACAAACAAAAAAACCCAACCCTTAAAAACATCAATTAGATGTATCTCTTCCCCAAACTCCCTCAGCTTTTCTACAGCTTGCTGGGGGTAGGATGGGGGTGGGGTTGAGCGTTGTGGGGTGGGTATGTTTCCTCTTAGGACCTTCCACCAGATTCTGTTAGTCTTGATTGTCCCAGATTTCTCACTCAAACAGGTTGTTTTTCTTTTGTTGCTTTAAAGTAACCATTCTCAAAGTGTGATCTCAGAAACACCCTGGTCCCTAAGATCCCTTTACGGGGTCTGTGAGGTCAGACCATAATAACACTAAGTGACTACTTGCTTTTTTCACTCCCTCTCTCTCTCAAGTGTACATTGGAGTATCCTAGGAGTTACATGATGTGTGGTGACATTCTAAAATGAAATGTGTCAACATTCATTTGAACTAATATTTTCCAAGTGACCAACACATGACGTTACAAAATCATGCCTAAGTGAAAGACCCATTCAAAGTGCAAGAGACTTCAAGAAGTAAGTTTATTTATATAGTTTTAGGTTCTTCATTGCAACAGGCCTCTAAAAAACCACCACTTATAGAACTTTGGTGCTACATCAAAGAAGATTATCTACAATTATATGAAAAAGCTCCCCTCTATTTTCCAACCACACATCTCTCTGAGGCTGGATTTTCTTCATATACTTTAATGAAAGCAGTATAAAACAACTTATCAAAAGCAGAAACAGATATGAGAATCCAGCAGATTCTACTAAGGCAGATAATAAAGAGCTTTGTTAAGTGTAAAACAATGTCATTCTTCTCACTAAATTATATTTGGAAAATATAGTTATTTTTCATAAAAATGTTTTACAAACATATACTGAATTTATTATTTTTAAGTATTAGTTTATAAATACTTCAGTGTTTTCAAGTTTACTTTCTACTATGGCAAATGTTGACAGATACAAACTATGTAAACAAAGGCTCTTTGGCGTCCTGGGACTCAAACTTTTGAGTACTGTCATTTTAGAGCAACTCATGTCTTTGATTCCTACCTCAAATCTGCTGTACAAATACATGAAGTCACCTAGGCATTAACCAGTTTCCGGGTACTTGAAATATTTTATGTGTAGCTTACTTATTGTTTACCTTGGGAGGTAGGCATAATTATTATTCACATTTATACTCAAGGAAACTGAGTTTTGGAGAGGATTAGAAACTTGCCCAGCATCACACAACTATAAAGTGGTAAAGGAAAAAAATTAAATTTAGGTAGGTCTCCATCTTATTTTACAATCTAACTCAGCTGAAAAAAACCAAATTCCTTTTCATGAACGGACTCCACTTTGCTTAGAGATCAGTGGGTGTTACATGTTCATTTGACAAACATTGTTGTTTTGGTTATGCTCTTTTCTGTGCTCAGTTAGTAGATGTCTGGGAGCTGAAATTGACTCCACCCACCTTGAGCTGTCATTTGGGAAATGAAGACCTCGAGTGTGCTTTAGTCCTCAATCCACAGCAGGGATTGCCTGACTTCTCCATTGCCTGGCAGCCTTTTTCTGGGCTCCTTTTAAAGTACAGTCTCCAACTCTCTTCCAAATGTGGACTTCTCCATTCTGCAGATGATGCTCAGCTATCACTCAGTGGCTGAACCCGAATATTTGATAGAGTGTGCGTTTAGCAACAAGGTCAGGTGCCAAGTGGGCTCCTAATGGATTACCTCTCACAGTCCAGAAACTCAAGCAGGAGTGTCTGCCTGTCTCTCTGGGCCCTTCCAGACCCCACAGTCATGCCCACATGGACACCTGGACCAGGAGTTCCTGGGGTCACGTGATGATCAGTGATCTCATCACAACTGTTTTCGGTTGCAAAAATAAAGTCTGAGAGGCTGTCACTGGGGGTTTCAGTGTGAAGGCAATCAGATTTCAAGACACACCATCTGGAAAATTGTCTCTTAATGTGAATATTCTAAATATTTATTTAAGCTTCCTCTTGCCTCTGGGGCTTTCCAAGTGGCTCAGTGGGGAAAGAACCCGCCTGCAATGCAGGAGATGCAGAAGATATGGGTTTGATTCCTCAGTTGGGAAGATCCCCTGGAGGAGGGCATGGCAACCCACTCAAGTATTTTTGCCTGAAGAATCCGAAGGACAGAGGTACCTCATGGGTACAGTCCATAGGGTCTCAAAGAGTCAGCCAGTACTGAAATGACTGAACACACCAGCCTCCACTGCCCTTTCAGAAGCAAGAAAATCTAGACTTCTACACATAGTATTCCTAAAGTATACTGTGGGCAATGGGTGTAAACATCTCTGCCCCACTAACTCTTTGCAGAAACTTCTCTGTGACTTAGATGGCATTTCAGATTTGAAATGGAGAGTTATGGCATTTAACTAATCTGCCCAAAGGCACACAGTTAATAAATGACTTTGGAATCAGAACATGGTTTAAACCTCAACTCTGATAGTAGATATTTGTGCTATTTCAGCACATCTTTTAAAGTCTCTAAGCCTTGATTTCTCTATCTGTAATATGAGGGTAGGGTACTGTGATGATTAAATAAGGAATTCCAAGTTCTGAGCAGAGCATTTGGCATGTATTCAGTAAGTTCAGTTCTGATGGTTATTATCATACGTTACTTTGATTGTTGTTTTACAACTCTTATCTGTTTTCACAACCATTCCTTCACTTTCTGGTATCAGTGGGCAGTAGCTGTATGTGTCCAGCCAATGCCAAAGACAATTCTTGGTATTTGGGGTATTGGATATGAGTTTGAATGAATGAATAAATGACAAATGAAAAAGAATATGATGAGGTCTTGACACAAGAGACTTCTATTGATTAGTGAATTTCTAAATTGAAATGCTAGGAAAGCTCTTTGGAAAAAAATCAGAGTTTCAGAAGTGACTACTGAGAGTAAACAGTGATGGACTAGGTTGAAGAAAGTCCCTGGGCAGGAGGGCAGCCAGAAAGCAGAGTCTCTAAATAACCCACGTGGACCTCTGTACACAAGTGACTGAAGTGTGGCAAGTTCTTGCTGGAAGTCTATCAAAATGGTTTTATATGTAGGTAATTTGTAAACTAGGTGAAGCACAGAGAATTGGTAAGTTTCTTCCATGTTCCAAAATTTATCGTTGACTAATCACTCCAGTACTCTCGCTTGGACATTCCCATGGATGGAGGAGCCTGGTAGGCTGCAGTACATGGCGTCGCTGAGAGTCGGACATGACTGAGCAACTTCACTTTCACTTTTCACTTTCATGCATTGGAGAAGGAAAGTGCAACCCACTCCAGTGTTCTTGCCTGGAGAATCCCAGGGACGGGGGAGCCTGGTGGGCTGCTGTCTATGGGGTCACACAGAGTTGGACACGACTGAAGCAACTTAGCAGCAGCAGCAATGAGTCCTTTGGATTAAGTAGTATTCACGGTATTATGACTGGAGTTTAAAAAAGAGAAAGAGGGGCCCACACATGCCTATTTAACCACACTGAGAGGGTGTGTATGTACATAATGCATGCGTGCGTACTCAGTTGTGTCTGACTCTGCAACCCTGTGAACTGTAGCCCACCAGACTCCTCTGTCCATGGGATTTCCCAGGCAAGAATACTGGAGTGAGTTGCCATTTCCTTCTCCAGGGCATCTTCCCACCCCAGGGGTCAAACCCAGGTCTCTTGCATCTTCTGCAATGGCAGGCAGATTTTTTTTTTTTTTTTTACCACTATTGCCCTCTGGTAAGCCCGTGTATGTACATGGGATGGCCCTATTCCATGAGTTCATTCAGGAACCCAGGTTAATGGATGTTTATCAAATCACTCTGGGGATTGTCTTCTTTGTAGTCAGCTGAATGAGGAACAGTTTGTAGACAATGCTGGCTGGGAGGTGTTCATGGGCCAGACTTCAGGTATCACTTGTGACTTCTCTATTTTATTGGCCAGAACTATCCACACCTGGCCAGGGTGTGTCTGAAAGTCTGGGTAATGGAGTGACTGGCTGGCCAACCACTTACTTTTCAATTACAACTGTGCAATAAGGAAGAGGAACAAACTTTTGGTGAACTGTGGACTGTCTTTGCCATACCTTGTAAGGAGCCAATATCTCTGGGAAGGGTGGTTTAAAGTTGATAAAACTGTCCCCACCAGATTAACATCCCCACCTCAGTCAGAAGGTTTTACCCCAGAAAAGTTACAGAGTTATAAAGCTGAGTGGGGCAGGCTGTGGGAAAGATACTGGTCCTAGAGTCCTAGACTCTGGGTGTGAGAAGTGGGGCTTTAGGAGAGGATGGGAGAAATGTAAGACAGAGACAGAATGGCTATGAAGTCACAGATTTGTTGAAGCTAAAACATGGCTGCCCTGCAGAGAGGTAACTTGGTGCTTGTGGGCGGCCTTTGCAGTAAAGCACTTATATAAGCCATCTGGGGGCTCCACTCAGGTGCCCTGAGCTGCACGGGGAGAATAAGGACCTACCTCCCCCCTCACTGCTTTTCCTCCTCCAAGAAGGCGAGTCAGGCTCATTATGTCTCTAGGTGGATTTTATAGTTCTGGATTTGAGCCTAAAAGTTGCATGTGGTTTTCAAATACTTATTTTATCACACTCCACGATTACTTCCATTATGTGTGGCTAACATTTGAGTCTTTTCAGATTTAGGAGGGATATAAAAGGTTTAAATAAGTCCAATATCAGATGTGTCTGGGATTCCATTTCTTGCATGCACACTGTAAATAAACGCTGATGAAAAATATTTTAGTTCCAAATTCTGCCACCCCAAATCCTACAAATATGCACATTAAAGTCCCATAATCCCATAAAAGCCTTTTTACTTGTAAATAACACTATCTTGTTTTCCATCTCAAATTTCTTCTCCTGTAATTACACAATATTTGGTTTCCCCTTTTTAGGCAATTCAAATTAAAACTTATTTCATTTAGTAATTACAAACATTCATTTTGAGTAAAGAGTAATCTGACGGGAATTTGGTTCCAGTGATATTGTAACCCAGACTTGCAATAGGAAAGCAATCCATCTCCTGACTAATGTCTTGGAATCTTTTAAAATTCTACTCCAGCTAAACATTTGCATTTGGAAAGTTTTATCCTCTTCCCTGAAATAATAATGCTTTATTAAGAGTGCTGTGTAATTTTATTTTTTTTAATAATGATTTAAATCAAAGACCTCAAGATATACAGAATCTAAAGGGTGAGCCATTTCACCCTCTTACTTTGGGGTGATTTTATAAGTCCCTTGAGTTCTGGAGTAGAACATGGCTTGGAAAATGTTCATTATTAAGTTCATTTTCAACCATTTCCTGAAAAAGGAGAAAGAAAATATTCTTTGTCTGGGTATCATGAGAGGTGGTAATTTTGAAATATTAGATAAAGTATATGTTATTACTATTTTCAGTATGGATAAAGAAAAAAAAAAGAGCTGACTGCACTTTAGAAATGGATAGTTACTATCTAGGGAAACACAGTGTTTATTAACTAAAAAACACATTGAGAAAAAGCCAAATGGAGTACTTGCATAATCATTGTTTATGCATTGCAGTGTAAAAACCAGTCCAAAATGGAGTGGTTTACAACAGTGATTTATCATGGTCTCTCTCCATTCTAGGGGTTGATAGGCTCAACTGGGTAATTTTTGCTGTTGTTTAGGTCCTCTAGGTGGTTGCAGGCAAATGGATACTGAGGCTGGGGGCATCCGAAGGCTTCATAGTCCACATGTTTGGCTCTGAGCTGGAACACCTGAGGGCTGGTTGCATGCCTCTCTCTCCAGCAGCTTCAGCATGTGGCCAGCCCTGCTTCCACACAGTGTGATGGTCTCTGGGTAGTCCCATTTTTTACTTGGCAGCTTACTTCCCCCACAGCAAGTGCTCCAGAAGACCAAAGCAGAGTTTGCAAGGCTTTTTTCTAATTTGGCTTTCAAAGACTTTCAGGGTCCAATCTGCCTCATTCTGTGGGTTGTGAGTGAGTCCCAGGAGGGCCAAGTTCAACAGGAGGTGATTACCTAAGGTTGTGAATAGAAGATGCAGTTTATAGGGAGCCGTCTTTGTGGTCTTCCTGCCACTATCACCGAGATGTTGAAGAGGCTGCCTGCTCAGCTGTTTTAATGGGTAAAATTGATGAGTGTTTGTATCCTGCAGGGATGTGAGCTGGTAAGAGTTGGGCAGGAAGGGACCAGATGGAGGCTCTATATTAGAAATATGTCACACTGCTTGAATGTTGTGTGTGTGTGTGTGTCTGTGTATCTGTGTGTGTTTGGGTGGTATTTTGAATTACTCTGATTACCCTTGCACTTTGATTTAGGCTAGGGTAAGGATGAGAGAGATATTTAGTGCCCATTCTGTGCTAGTTCTGTTCTACACAATTTTAGCATTCAATATCATTGTTATAAAGGTCATGTTCAAATCCTTGGTGGCTTTGCCACTTACAGGCCATGGAACTTAGAAGAGGGTAACTTACTTCCATGGGCTTTGGTTTTCTCCTGTGTGATATGTTTGAGGGGCTTTTGCTCTCAGAGGGAACGACTCAGTTCTTGTTACGCTTTTTTAGTGCTCAATTTGTTAATCTTATGAATTTATTAATCAATGAGTATTTAAAAATATATAAAAGCTTAAACATTTCTCTCTTTTTATGTACTATTTGTACAATGAATACTTAAAAAATTCATGAATTTAACAAGTGGCATTTTTGAAAACATGTAAACAATGATTACTGATTAAATCTAAAATTTCTAAATATTTAATCAAAATTAAAAGTCTAATTTATCATATTCTTGTAAATGTTTTAAACACTTAGAAGACAGACAATACTCATACAATATTAACATATCTGCAGTACTTATCAGGACCCTCACACAAAAACATGGTATAAAAATGGTAATATACCGTTTGTTTCTTTGTTATCTCCAGTCTTATTATGTTTATTTTTTTCCATGACAGAGTGACATGGTGCATTTACTCATCTGGAGATTCCGAATGGCTTTTCCTGAACTACTGAGGTCATAGATAGAGGGTTGTTGATAGAAGGCCGTAGATAGAGGTTGACTCTTTTTACTTCCTTGCTCCCTCCCTTCCATCAGATCTCCTAATTACCTACCCTTGCTTTATTTTTTTGCATAGCACTTTTTGTCAACTGTTATGCCTGCTGTACTTATTTGTTTATCTGGTTTTTTAGGCATTTGTTTGTCCTATATCCATGAAGATATTTTTTGCCCGTTTCATTTGCTGCTGTAATCTCATTGTCCAGAAAAGCACCAGGCACGTAGGAGTTGCTCACAAAGATTTCTTAAATGAACAGATGATGGGGCTTCTAGATCAGGATATCAGTTAGCTCATGAGATGTGAATGTCTCTTCCACAGAGATTTGGATTGGCTACTCCATTGGGCAGGCTATGATCTAAGTCAGGCACCATTCTTTTTATGGTAAACTGTTCCAATTATGGGTTTTGACTAGGGTGATAATTTCTATTCTTTGTGATCAAGCCTTTCTCCTGAGTCACAAGAATTTGTATTTTTTAATTAAGGAATCTGGTGAGTACATTCTAGAGTTGCTTGCTCTGAACTGGGACTTAGTTTATGTCAGTCAGTTCAGTTCAGGTGCTCAGTCGTGTCTGACTCTGCAATGCCATGAACCGCAGCGCACCAGGCCTCTCTGTCTATCACCAGCTCCTAGGGTCCACCCAAACCCATCTCCATTGAGTCAGTGATACCATACAACCATCATCCTCTGTCATCCCCTTCTCCTCCTGCCCTCAATCTTTCCCAAAATCAGGGTCTTTTCAAATGAGTCAGCTCTGCACATCAGGTGGCCAAAGTATTGGAGTTTCAGCTTCAACATCAGTCCTTCCAATGAATATTCAGGACTGACTTCCTTTAGGATGGACTGGTTGGATCTCCTTGCAGTCCAAGGGACTCTTAAGAGTCTTCTCCAACACCACAGTTCAAAAGCATCAATTCTTCTGTGCTCAGCTTTCTTTATAGTCCAACTCTCACATCCATACATGACTACTGGAAAAACCATAGCCTTGACTAGACGGACCATTGTTGACAAAGTAATGTCTCTGCTTTTCAATATGCTATCTAGGTTGGGCATAGCTTTTCTTCCAAGGAGTGTCTTTTAATTTCATAGCTGCAATCACCACCTGCAGTGATTTTGGAGCCCAGAAAAATAAAGTCAGCCACTGTTTCCCCATCTATTTGCCATGAAGCAATGGGACCAGATGCCATGATCTTAGTTTTCTGAATGTTGAGTGTTAAGCCAACTTTTTCACTCTCCTCTTTCACTTTCATCAAGAGGCTCTTTAGTTCTTCTTCACTTTCTGCCATAAGGGTGATGTCACCTGCATATCTGAGGTTATTGATATTTTCCCAGCAATCTTGATTCCAGCTTGTGCTTCCTCCAGCCCAGCATTTCTCATGATGTACTCTGCATAGAAGTTAAATAAGCAGGGTGACAATATACAGCCTTGACGTACTCCTTTTCCTATTTGGAACCAGTCTGTTGTTCCATGTCCAGTTCTAACTCTTCTGTTAGAACTCTTTTCTTAGGAAGAACTGTCCAGTTTTTCCTGACCTGCATATAGGTTTCTCAAGAGGCAGGTTAGGTGGTCTGGTATTCCTATCTCTTTCAGAATTTTCCACAGTTTATTGTGATCCACACAGTCAAAGGCTTTGGCATAGTCAATAAAGCAGAAATAGATGTTTTTCTGGAACTGTCTTGCTTTTTCCATGACCCAGCAAATGTTGGCAATTTGATCTCTGGTTCCTCTGCCCATTTCTGAAACCAGCTTGAATACCTGGAAATTCACGGTTCACGTATTGCTGAAGCCTGGCTTGGAGAATTTTGAGCATTGCTTTACTAGCGTGTGAGATGAATGCAATTGTGCAGTAGTTTGAGCATTCTTTGGTATTGGAATGAAAAGTGACCTTTTCCAGTCCTGTGGCCACTGCTGAGGTTTCCAAATATGCTGACATATTGAGTGAAGCACTTTCACAGCGTCATCTTTCAGGATTTGAAATAGCTCAACTGGAATTCCATCACCTCCACTAGCTTTGTTTGTAGTGATGCTTTCTAAGGCCCGCTTGACTTCACATTCCAGGATGTCTGGCTCTAAGTGAGTGATCACACCATCGTGATTATCTGGGTCGTGAAGCTCTTTTTTGTACAGTTCTGTGTATTCTTGCCACCTCTTTTTAATACCTTCTGCTTCTGTTAGTTTCATACCATTTCTGTTCTTTATTGAGCCCATCTTTGCATGAAATGTTCCCTCGGTATCTCTCATTTTCTGGAAGAGATCTCTAGTCTTTCCCATTCTGTTGTTTTCCTCTATTTCTTTGCATTGATCACTGAAGAAGGCTTTCTTATCTCTCCTTGCTAGTCTTTGGAACTCTGCATTCCATTGCTTATATCTTTCCTTTTTGCCTTTGCTTTTCACTTCTCTTCTTTTCACAGCTATTTGTAAAGCCTCCTCAGACAGCCATTTTGCTTTTTTGCATTTTTTTTCCATTAAGATAGTCTTGATCCCTGTCTCCTATACAATGTCATGAACCTCTGTCCATAGTTCATCAGGAAATCTGTCTATCAGATCTAGTCCCTTAACTCAATTTCTCACTACCACTGTATAGTCATAAGGGATTTGATTTAGGTCATACCTGAATGCTCTAATGGTTTTCCCCACTTTCTTCAAGTTAAGTTTGAATTTGGCAATAAGGGGTTCATGATCTGAGCCACAGTCAGCTCCTGGTCTTGTTTTTGCTGGCTGTATAGAGTTTCTCCATCTTTGGCTGCAAAGAATATAATCAATCTGGTTTTGGTGTTGACCATCTGGTGATGTCCGTCTAGAGTCTTCTCTTGTGTTGTTGGAAGAGGGTGTTTGCTATGACCAGTGCGTTCTCTTGACAAAACTCAATTAGCCTTTGCCCTGTTTCATTCTGTACTCCAAGGCCAAATTTTCCTGTTACTCCAGGGCTGCGACAACGCAGGAGTGCAGAGACTGTGACAGCGCAGGAGAGGCTGAGAAGAGCTACCCCACGTCCAAGGTTAGGGGTGGCGGCCAACAGGAGCTACCCCATGTCCAAGTAAGGGTCAGTGGCTGCACCTTCCTGGAACAGCTGTGGAGACACCCCATGTCCAAAGTAAGAGAAACCCAAGTAGGATGGTAGGCGCTAAGAAATGGCATCAGAGGGCAGACAGACTGAAACCACAATCACAGACAACTAGCCAATCTGATCACACAGAGCACAGCCTTGTCTAACTCAATGAAACTAACCCATGCCATGTGGGGCCACCCAAGACAGATGGATCATCATGGAGAGGTCTGACAGAATGTGGTCCACTGGAGAAGGGAATGGCAAACCACTTTAGTATTCTTGCCTTGAGAACCCCATGAACAGTATGAAAAGGCACTGAAAGAGGAACTCCCCAGGTTAGTAGGTGCCCAATATGCTACTGGAGATCAGTGGAGAAATAACTCCAGAAAGAATGAAGGGATGGAGCCAAAGAAAAACAACACCCAGTTGTGGATGGGACTGGTGATGCAGAAGCAAGGTTTGATGCTTAAAGAGCAATATTGTATAGGAACCTGGAATGTTAGGTCCATGAATCAAGGCAAACTGGAAGTGGTCAAACAGGAGATGGCAAGAGTGAACATTGACATTCAGTGAACTAAGATGGACTGGAATGGGTGAATTTAACTCAGATGACCGTTGTACCTACTACTGTGGGCAGGAATCCCTTAGAAGAAATGGAGTAGCCATCATAGTCAACAAGAGAGTCCAAAATGCAGTACTTGTATACAATCTCAAAGACGACAGAATGATCTCTGTTTGTTTCCATGGCAAACAATTCAATATCATGGTAATCCAAGTTTATGCCCCGACCAGTAATGCTGAAGAAGCTGAAGTTGAACGGTTCTATGAAAGCCTAAAAGATCTTTCAGAACTAACACCCAAAAAAGATGTCCTTTTCATTATAAGGGAGTTTATGTCAGTTATATCTAAAACTTTGGGTCAGTTTGGTGCCCTGAAGTGTCAGGTTTCTATCTCATGACCATAAGAACTATAATATTAAAACCTGCATCACAGGGTTGAAAGAATTAAAGGGATAATCCACATAAGGTGAACAGAATCATGCTTGGTATATATTAAATTCTCAAGAGTATTATTTTTATTAATGAAGCTATTTTCAGTTATTACCCTTGCTGAAAAGAGAGTCATTTGTTTTCTTTATGGGTGTTTATGAGGAATTCCTTCATCCCAGTTTGAACGACAGGATATGTGCATCATATATTTGCACTTATAGAACCAAACCCTGTGTCTTTCACAACAGGTGCTAAGGAAATATATGAAAATGAAAAATGAATAAATTCTAGGGCAACAAATAGTTGTCTGTTCCTAGTTTTCCATTACTCTTTGCACAGATCCTTGACCTACAGGTTGTAGGAGCACAAATGCAGAGGGGACTAATATTTGTTGAGCATATAGTAAGTGCTATGAATTTTGCTCAGTGATATAGAACTGTTATTTATTCCAACCAGCAGTCAACTGAGATCTGAGCATTTTTTTGAAGAAAATATCAGTTTTTTTACATACATTTTATAAATATGGAAACTGAGGCTTAGAAAGGTTAAAGCCACATAGCTGGCAAGTATCAGAACAAGAATTAGAACTTACACATAATGGACTCCAAACTGATTTTTTTCCCCGTTATACCTTTTCTTAAAGGAGAGGACAACAAGAGGAACATGGTAACAGCTACTTATTTTTTATTATTTTGTCAGTTGAATTATCTTTTCAATCTCATTCTATAAGAGTTTATTACTGAGCCTCTACTCAATTCTTATTGGGTAAATTTTTCAAATGAAAGCTTGTATCCAATATGGCCAGATACCTAATGGCAATCAAATACATGGATGCTAATAACATTTATTTTTGGAGTTGACATTAAAATTATTTAAATATAATAATGATGTCTTATGCTAACATATAATTTTGCTAGTATTTCAAGAAGATAAAGCCCTAGAAATGGAAGTCATAAGTATACATTTTAAAATTAAATGGATATTGTAAAATTACTCTGAAAAATGAATTGAATAATGTACATCTCAAAATGTTTTTGCTTATATAGATGTCCCCAGCTTTGAACATTTCTGTTAGTTCAGTTCAGTTCAGTCACTCAGTCATGTCCGACTCTTTGTGACCCCATGAATCGCAGCACACCAGGCCTCCCTGTCAATCACCAACTCCCAGAGTTCACTCAAATTTCTGTTAGTAGTTTTGGCACATACTGCTTTGCCAAAGAGTAGGAGAAGGCAATGGCACCCCACTCCAGTACTCTTGCCTGGAAAATCCCATGGGCGGAGGAGCCTGGTAGGCTGCAGTCCATGGGGTCACGAAGAGTCGGACACTACTGAGCGACTTCACTTTCACTTTTCACTTCCATGCATTGGAGAAGGAAATGGCAACCACTCCAGTGTTCTTGCCTAGAGAATCCCAGGGACAGGGGAGCCTGGTAGGCTGCCGTTTATGGGGTCGCACAGAGTCGGACGCGACTGAAGCAACTTAGCAGCAGTAGCAGCTTTAATGTGCGTTAGTTTGTTAATGAGGTTGTGTCCTATTTTTATTTATTAGTTGTATAATTTCATTTGTCTGATGAATTCTTGTTTGTATTTTTTTGGTCCATTTTTATACTGATTTTTAAAAAATCAATTATTTGTATAAGATTTTTTTTTTTGTATAGACGTATTAACCCTGATCATTATATGTTACAAATATTTTTTGCATATTCTGTCATTTGTCTTTCAACTTTGACCACAGAATCCATTTTCCTAGGAGGATTATTTTATAAATGTCACCTCAAGAGAGAATAAAATCTGTTATGGATGTTCATTGGATAATAACAGTATTAAATAAATATGTTTAATGTGTACCATAATAGTCACAGAACTAAATTATCTTCTAGACCATACCTAATTCAGTGTATAGGAGAACTCACCCTAGAAGACATAATAATCTAATTTTTCATCTACCCCAAGTATAGCACTATATTATAAACAGAAAAATGATTTTTAGAGAAATGCATCTCAAAATAGAATGAAGACAGAACCATTTAAGATGGTAATAACAAAATATGCTTAGCTTCTAGGATTGACATGTAAGGGGGAAATAGAATACAAAGGAAACTCCTCCCTTAGTGGCTAACTGCTACTGCTAAGGCGCTTCAGTCCTGTCCGACTCTGTGCGACCCCATAGATGGCAGCTCAACAGGCTCCCCCATCCCTGGGATTCTCCAGGCAAGAACACTGGAGTGGTTGCCATTTCCTTCTCCAATGCATGAAAGTGAAAAGTGAAAGTGAACTTGCTCAGTCGTGTCCGACTCCCAGCGACCCCATGGACTGTAGCCCACCAGGCTTCTCCATCCATGGGATTTTCCAGGCAAGAGTACTAGAGTGGGGTGCCATTGAAAAGCCCCATTCCAAGAAAATTTTTCATGCTGCCAAACAAAACCACAGGACAATCTCCTTTTGCATAGGCATGAGTCCTTCCACCATTGTCTGTCCTTTGTCATTGTTGGCCCAGAGGGGATAATTACTAAGCAGTTTGAGGTGGCAGCAGTGATAATAGGAAAAGTCTTGACTCTACCACTGATTATCTGAAAACACTTGAACAGTTTACTGAACTCCTTGGCCTTAGTTTCCATCCCCTGTAAAATGGGAATAAGAATACCTACATACAGGGTGATTGTGAAGATTAACATGAGGTAAAATGGATAAAATGGCTTTAAAATTCATGAAAAGTGAAAGTGAAAGTAAAGTTGCTCAGTCATGTCTAACCCTTTGTGACCCCATGGACTGTAGCCCACCAGGCTCCTCTGTCCATGGTATTCTCCAGGCAAGAATACTGGAGTGGGTTGCCATTTCCTTCTCCAATGCTGTAAATCATGTTATTTGATCTGATAATTCATTTTAACATAATTTTTCAATAATGAATACATTAATCAATTCAGGTAACTTACTGAGGAAATTACGTATGGGAAGAAAAGAAGATATGAGTTCTGATTTAATCAACCTTCAAATCTAATAATTACATTTCACATTTATATAACACCTTAGAGTTTACCAAGTGCTTTTGTTCACTGTATTGTTTATCCACCCATTCATTCAGTCATGGAACTGGAGGATGGAGTCCTTGACCTCATGGTTAGAGAAAAAGCAAATACACAGAAGAGTAAATGAAATATGTCCAAGTTATAATATCAATACTTGCTATGGGGGGTTGCGCATAGGACAGGATGGAGAATGATATGGTGTGGGCACAACATATATCTTAGGAGAGTGGTTGTCTTAGGAGGGTGGTTGGAGAATGCCTCACTGAGGCAGTTGTAGGCAAGGTATGTTAAGGTCCCAGGGCAAGAAAGAGTTTAGCACATTGATAATGAATCTGCCTGCAATACAGGAGATCCAGGTTCAATCCCTGAGTCAGGAAGATCCCCTGGAGAAGGAAATGGCAACCCCACTCCAGTATTCTTTCCTGGAGAATGCTATGGACAGTGGAGCATAGCAGGCTACAGTCCATGGGGTTACAAAAGAGCCAGACAAGACTTAGAGAATAAGCAACTGAACAAGAACAGAACAAAGTTGGGAGAGGTGTCCCTGGGGCAGAAAGTGCCTTGAGCTCAGGATGGAGAGACAGCATGTTGTTGGATCCTGGAGGGCTCTCTAGGTCACACTGAGGAATTTGGACTTTGTTCTAAGTGTGGTGCAAAAGCACTGGAGGCTTTTAAACCAGATAATTTCCAAATCTTAAGAAGATCATTTTACTGAGAATGGATGGGAGCAAGTGAAAATAGAGGTGGGGAAACCACTAAGGAGGTTGTTGGATTAATCAGGGGAGAAATAATCTTACTTAATTAAGACCAATGGGGTTTGTTAGACCAGAGCAGACACTAAACTCTTCACCCACCTAACTTCATGTTGTCCATCAGTGGAGCTCAGAGGAGGAGATGTGGTTTCACCCAGTTCTAGGACAACAGTGTTCTTTGTTTCAGTAGCTTTGAGAGGTGAGTGGAAATGATCATGGCAAGCAAGTGGTTGTACTGCAGATTTATTTCAGCTGAACTGCCTTAGATTTATCCATATTGAACATCTACAGTTTTGATCTCTGTATTAATTTGCTAGAGTATCATAGTCAAGTACCATAGAATGGTGGCTTGACAACAGAAATTCATTTTCTTACAACTCTGGAAGCTAGAAGTCTGAGATCAAAACGTCCACAGGGTAGCTTTCATCTGGAGGTCTCCTCCCTCAGCTTGTAGACGGCCACCTTCTTTCTTCACACGGTCCTCCCTCTACTTGTGCCTATGTCCTAATCGCCTCTTCTTATAAGGATTCCAGTCATAGGGGATTATGTCCACCCTAATGACCTTATTTTTGTTTATTTACTTTTTTAAAGGTCCTATCTCCAAGTACAGTCACATTCTCAGGTGCTGGGGGTTGGGACTTCAACATATAAATTTTGAAATGGGCATAATTGAGCCCATAACAGATTTGAAGATGAACTCTGTCTTTGGGGAGTCAGGCGTGGTAATGAAAATCAGGATCTAGTTAACTTATTTCTGGCATGTGCTGAAATAGTTGCATTTCTCCTAAGTCTTAAAGAAAAAGATGTGGTTTCCTTTTATAATTAGTGCCAGGCACAGTGATGACTTAAATACCTCCTCAAAGGATTGTTTAGCACATTCGCTAAGACTTCGTTAGACCACCGGGTTACCTGTTGTTAATATTCATGTGATATGCGCCCTTTCTTTAAGGATAATGTTTTAACTTCCCTTCACCTAGGTAGATTTTGAGGAAAAATGCAATGAAAACAAACATGAGCTATTGTTGATACTCAGCATTTGGCAATTATGTGCTTTCTCCACTCTCTATGTGATACTTAATCGTGAGTCAATTTCTGTGCACATTTATAGCTGTGCAGGTTAGAGGCACCACATCCTTGACTGAAGCATCCAGGGACCAAGCTGTGAGTTGCTTGAAAGGGATTAGCACTGCTGTCCCTGGACACAGCTTAAGCTCATGGAAAGATGGAGTCATGAGGAAAAGGTGGTCAACGTGAGAAGTGGCTCAGGTTGGTGAAGGTTGGGGAAAGTTTAACAGTCTTCCGGGGGATATTCTCTGACCCATGGGTATGTGCTCACTCACATGTAGCTGTTTGAGCTTTCCTTACTCTTGCTTGGGGGAGAGATTTATTGTTATATGGAGTTCAGTTGATATATTGATATTAAAGTGCCTCATGCAAATTTTGCATGAGTTTATTACAAAGCTTTGAAACCGACAAAGTATATGAACATTTTCCATTCTGTGCGTAATATTGAATCCTAACCCATGAAAAAGCTCTGTTTCTCCCCTGTGAATTACTATGATCAGAACCAGGAATGACTATTGGCAGCTTCAGGAATCAACTTCTGAAGCCAGAGGGTTCTTTTTGGGTCTTGCTGTTAGACCAAGACCTGTGGTGGTGGGAATATGCACAGATGAAATGGTCTGACGTTTTCATCAGAGAATTTCATCTGGTTACTTATGAAGTCCCTTGGGCCTTTGGCTTCCACTGCCCTAGGCTAAGCAGAAAGAAAACTGGCTTTAGATTCAGACATGGGCTGTATCACTGTTAATTGTGTGACCTCTCTGAGCCTCAGTTTTCATACTTGAAAATAGTAATAATAACTCTTAGATGGCTTGGATCACAGAAGAGCTTAATAAATAGTTGTGCGCTGAAGTACTGTTTTCTTTCTTACCTTAGATCAACCTGCTTCTATTCCTTTATCCTCTTGTCTTTATAAAATGCATTTCTTAGAGGTAGATTCTGATAGTTTAATGTACCTGCTTCCCTGGTAACTCAGCTGGTAAAAAATCCACGTGCATTGCAGGAGACCCCAATTCGATTCCTGGGTCAGGATGATCCCCTGGAGAAGGGATAGGCTACCCACTCCAGTATTCTTGGGCTTCCCTGGTGGCTCAGCTGGTAAAGAATCTGCCTGCAATGTGGGAGACCTGGGTTCAGTCCCTGGGTTGGGAAGATTCCCTAGAGAAGGGAAAGGCTACCCACTCCAATATTCTGGCCTGGAGAATTCTATGGACTAGTCCACGGGGTTGCAAAGAGTTAGACATGACTGAGCGACTTTCACTTTCACTTTTTTCAAACTTAGGACACTGTTGCCTGTCTTGGGGCAATCTTTAAACTTTGTCTCTAACCACAGAAAATTCTATGACCTCTTAAAGGGATTCTAAGTTTCAGAAGTAGGTGGAAGGCTTCCCTGGTGGCTCAGCTGGTAAAGAACCCGCCTGTGAATACAGCAGACATAAGAGACATGGGTTTGATCACTGGGTCAGGACAATCCCCTGGAGAAGGAAATGGCAAACTGCTCCAATATTCTTGCTTGGAAAATTCCATAGACAGAGGAGCCTGGTGGGAGATGGTCCACAGGATCAAAAAGAGTCAGACACAACTGAACATGCCCACACACACAGGTGGAAGGCATTAGTAATACATCCGAGGTTTGCCTCATGGGTAATCACACAGCTCTGCTGGAACATGGGGATGGTTTGGGCTGCTGCAATCACTGGCATCATTATAGTTATCATCATCATCATCACCACCACCATCTCCTCTTCCTCTTCTTTGTTTTTGATCATGATTACTATTTGCAATCACAAGTGTCCAAGTGGTTATTCTGTTGGGTCATTTGGAACAAGTGAATAGTGATAAGGGTAACTGCTTTCATAACCTCCAAACCACTGGGCTTAACACTTAACAGATTGTCCTTGGCACATTCCATACCATACCTATCAATCTTCCTGTCTCTATTGTCTACACTGTCACTTAACCTTAAGAAATATGTTGGTTATTGTATTCAGACAAAAACTATTCAGATGCTGATTCTGTTACTATAAGCTGTGTGAACTTGGACAAATTCATAGACTTCTTTGAGCCTCAGTTTTCTCATCTGTAAAATTAAAATATTAAATGAATGACAACATTGCAGAAGTACTGGATTAAATAAAAAGAATATGTTTAGAGCTCTTAGTACAGATCTGAGCATATATAGGTGCTCAAATAATGGTAGCTATTATTATTGTTGCTATTAATATTGATTTTAACGTAAAGTAAATAAGAGCCTGAAATGGCAACCCATGCTAATATTCTTGCTTGAGAAATCCCGTGGACAGAGGAGCCTGATGGGCTACAGTCCATGGGGTCTCAAGAGTCGGACATGACTTAGTTACTAAATCAAGATAATAACTAGCATAGAGTAATGCTCAGTAAGTGGTAGTAATGGTTGTTAATTTTCCTTTTTCATATTTGTTGGGACAGGAACCCTTCAAAACTTGGCCTATATCTTCCACTCATCCCTGTACCTTTAAAGGGGCCCAACTTAACTCAGCCTGAGCTACTGACACTGAATAAAATTGAGCCTTTAACCCACAACTCCAATGTCAGCAGCTGTCATGGACTCATTTTCATCTTTCATTTTGCTCCTCCATATCTGCTTTGGTCTTTGTCTTCTGGATTCTGGTTTCTCAGTTTGGACTTGCTCACCCAACTCTGTGCTCATCCCTAAAAGTTGGTGGCTTACCAATCCTGTAGTTTAACTTGCAGATTTTCTGAACAAGGCTTACCTTGTCTTCTGCCTCACCTGGGCCACCCCCCAAGGTTTCTGCTTTTCCTTGGCTTCTGTTGATGTTTGGCATTTCCAAGAGGGCCTTGGACAAAATTTACCATGGCCAGGTTTGGTCTTTAGGAAGTCCTTGATCAATTGTCTTATTTACTCTCTCAAAGTGTCCATTTGATATGAAATTCCATCATGGATCCTAAAATCTGCTGCATAGATATTGTCCTTTCTTTTCTTCTCATATACTTGGTTGTTAAGAGAATGCTAAGATGAATTCATCTTTTGCCCATGGGGAGAAAACTGCCAGCAATCTCCTGTTCTGATAGTATTGGCGGAATTTTGTCCATTCTGACTCTGTCACTCTCTGGTCCCTGTTTTTATGAAGGTTGCTTTACAGGGTCTGGCCTAGTGGTTAGATGGATCATTAGTCCAATGGGTAGGGCACCCTGAAACACATTTGGCAGAGCTGCTCTGGGTCTGTGCCAGAACGTCTAGAACAGAAAGACCACAATTTCTTGCCCAAACCCCGACTCCCACCGCTGGCCCATGAATCCTGCTAGTTAAAGGGGTTAGCCTAGTCCTCCTTTTAATTAAAAAAGTTTGGTTATACACTTGCTTGATGACAATGTTATTTCTTACCAGAATTCAGCAGACTTCCACAACCTATTCCTAGGACTCTTTGAAATATGCACTTTAGCCAGTTCTTATCAAAATATGCTCAATAGCTAAACAAGCAGGTTTAGTTTTCTAAATTGTGACCCTCCTCTCCAGCAGAGGCTTCCTGATAGTAATTAGTAAACTGTGGTCATGGTGTTTGTGCCTCATGGGATCTGATTTTTATTCTATTCAGAGAAGTGGACAGGTAGAAAGCTTAAAAAGGAAAAAAAAAAAAAAAAAAAAACCAAAAACAACACACACACACACATACTTCAGTAAAAACAACCTAACATTTATTTCAGGGTCATTTCATCAGGCAAAAAGGCTGCCTTTTAGCTGCTTCGATGCTTTCTGAAACCTTTCAAGCTACGAAGAGAGTGATTCTGGTTTGTGTGGCTAAAATGCGAGAGAAGATGATTGGTTTCATTAGCCAGGGAGGGGTGATAATATGCTGCTATACTTCTCCATTTATTGGGCACTTTATATTAATAACTCATGATGGCTGGAGTGTTTAGGTGTATATTTCAAGCTCAGTGTAAAATACCATACCATTAAGAATTTAAACACATTCTAATTTAATTATGGCCAAGACCTGGTTCCAAGTGATCCCGTGTTTTTGTTGGCTGGTTTCAACACTGCAAATTTCGAATATGGAAAGATTTATTTTCTTTTACTCTTTGTCCCTTTTATTCTGGATTGTTAAGAACCTTAATCATTTTAAAGAGTGCACATTTGGAAAATGAAGTGCAATTGAAGTTATGGAAAATTCTAGTTTTCTTCAATACTGTTTTGCTTTCCATTTTGAAATGTGCCAAATTTTTTCTTGCCTGTGCTATATTGATTACTCACAAGTTCTTTTTCCCTCCTTTTTTGTCCTTAAATGACTTTTCCCTTTCTCAAATAGCTACACTCTTATCACATGCTTTTTCTATCATGGCCTAAAATGATACCATCCAAGTCAACTTGGGATAGGACAAATAGAGATAATTTCTCAAGTCCTGTTTTTCTGGGGGTCCCTGTGTAGTGATTTAGCCAGGCAACTATGAGGGAGGGTGGAGTTAGCAGAGGACAACTGGTAATGAATAATATTTGGGCTCATGGGGTAAACGGAATCACATAAGACCCTGTCCTATATCTCCAATATTGTTGCACATGCTCGTCAAGCTAATGCCTTCTGGTGGCCTTTGATGATCAAGTTAAGTAGACCTGCTGCTGCTGCTAAGTCGCATCAGTCTTGTCCAGCTCTGTGTGACCCCATAGACGGCAGCCCACCAGGCTCCCCCGTCCCTGGGATTCTCCAGGCAAGAACACTGGAGTGGGTTGCCATATCCTCCTCCAGTGCATGAAAGTGAAATGTGAAAGGGAAGTCGCTCAGTCGTGTCTGACTCTTCATGACCCCATAGACTGTAGCCCACCAGGCTCCTCCATCTATGGGATTTCCCAGGCAAGAGTACTGGAGTGGGGGTGCCATTGCCTTCTCCTAAGCTTATATAAAAGTATTTTAAAAAATAAGGTGGGAGCACTACTTACAATAGCTAAGACATGGAAATAATCTAAATGTCCTTTGACCGAAGAAAGGATAAAGAAGAGGTGGTACACATACCCACCCACACACAGTGGAATGTTATTCACCCATAAAAATAATGAAATAATGCCATTTGCAGCAACATAGATGGACCTGGAGATTATTATACTCAGCAAAGTAAGTTAGAAAGAGAAAGACAAATACCATCTGATGTCACTTATATGTGGAATCTAAAACATGACTCGAACTTATCTATGAAACAGACTCACAGACATAGAGAACAAACTTGTGGTTGCCGGGGGGAGGTTGCTTACAGTGGGAGAGGGATGGATTGAGAGTTTTGGGTTAACAGATGCAAACTATTACATATATATAGGATGGATAAGCAAGAAAGTCCTGTTGTATGGCACAGGGAACTATATTCAATATCTTGTAGTAAACTATAAAGGAAAAGAATGAAAAAAATAAGGTAGAGGAGATGAGGCTCCTCACTGGGGGATTTTCCTGGAATCTGCCGAATCTGTTGGCGAAGACTCTTTAACTTTTAGGAATGAGCTTAATAATCAGTGACCTCTGGGGAGCTGGTGGAAGATGTCTATGCTCAGTTTATAGACCCAACAATCCCTTTTATAGCTATCACTGGATCCTCTAGCATTTCCAGCCATAGGGACCTTGCAATCTCCAGATGCAGTAGACTGTAGACTCCGTAAGTATAAATCTGGGTCTCTGAGTCCTTTAAAACTTTCAGTTCATAGGTAACAACAGGATGATAGACACCATCCCTGCCAGGGTGGGGCAGTGTGTCCTAATGACTTTGTGTTATAAAATTTAATTAGGTAATTTTTTGTTGTTCAGTCTGACTCTTCATGACCCCATGGACTGCAGCACACCAGGCTTCCCTGTCCCTCATCATCTCCCAGAGTTTGCCTGCCGGGGTCCAGCCCCGGTGGATCCAGGGTAATTCGAAGGGGAGATGGAATTGGTGTCCTAGGAAAAAACTTATTTAATTACAGATATAAAGAGATATTAGAAAAGAATAGTGTAGTAAGAAATATTAGTGGAGAAAAAGAGGCTGAATAACTTGGTTTACATGGAATACCAATAAAACTCCAAGACAAGGAATTTGCACCACCTACATAGGCCACAGGCGTCTTTCCATTCTCCCGAAGGAGAGGAGGCACTGAGGCCTCCCTGGTCGGATCTTAGAAGCCCAGGCAATATTAGCAGGCTTGGTGAGTACCCACGTTCCAGATGGGAATTCAGCCAGAAGGGGAGAGAAAGAACAACACGGGGGAATCAGTCTTTCCAGAAACTGATCCCATTTCTTTATTTTTCAGGTTTGCTTATATACTTTTTGTTATACATAGGGATGAATACAGAGTCACGTGGGGGTCAGCAGACCTGACCCTTGTCAAAATCAGGTGATGCATATAAACGTATATAAAGGTCTTATGGGTTTTACATCATCCTCTGGCCATGAGGCTTGTTGACATTTTATGGCCCTTTCTGATAACGGTCAGTCAACCAGAAAACTTATTTTTTCCAGGGGTAATTTTTTCTTAAACCAAGTGCCACCCTCCAAATAAAGTTGCATTCCTATAGGGTGAGGGTGTAGTGGGTTACAGTCAAGAAAGGAATTTACTTAGCCTAAGGTTTAACATGATTAATCTCAAAAGTTAATACTTATTTCTCCTATATGCTAGTTATATTCATTATAAGGGCAGGGAATATGGAGATTTAGCAGCAAATATTGGCTCAACAAATGAAAAACCCTTCAACAATATAATTTCTAATCAACCCACTATACTATACTAATAATTTTCTAACTTCTCAAAAGAGTCTGTATTTAGAAAGTTTTAAAGCATCTTGTGCCTCTCACGGTTGGGAGGCTGTAAACAATCACATGTGGCTGGACGAACCCGCTCAGGCAGGCTAGAGAACCTTCAGAGGAGATTGTAAGTTGAAACACTCTTGTCATGCCCAGGAATTTTTATTAACTGGAGCTGCAAGTTAACTCCTTCTCCAAGAGAAATGGTGATGGGGGGAGCCCCCCGTAAAGTCTGAGGTATAGGTGAGAGCATAAAACAGTAAAGTAGGCACTCTGGTTTTGGGGGTAGATGCTTGGGAACAGGGAGTCTCCTGAGGCTCGATCTCGCCTTTGCTTAATGCCAAAGCCTCCTTCCTCATGACCTTTGCCATGGGCGGAGTTCCTCACGCTGGCTCCCGGCATTTGCCCAAGTTCATATCCATTGCATATTTATAAAATATATATATTTAATTTGGCAAAGGAACAAGCACACCAATCAATTTTTCTTATATAATCTACAGATGAAAAAAAAAATTGGTTGATATAGGATGATGAAAGAAGCTGAGGGATTCAGATATGATTTTGGGGGGACAATAGAATTAGATTTTTGGATTTATGTATTATTTAAGTATATATATGTCAAAAGCTGCATAATTTGAAGGAATATCTTGCATTGATGGTTTTCAGGGTCAAGGAATCATTTTCAGGGAGTGTGTAACCGAAAGGACTGTCCCTTATAAAACAAGGACTCCTGTCTCTTTAGTCGTTTGCTGCCCTCTTATTTCAGATGTTCCTCTCTGTCTGGCCCACCCTAGGGGATGAAAGCTGGCCACTGCACATGTAACAGGCCACCCAAGACTGCTGAAAAAAATCTATAACATTTTTACTAAATTATTTTTCAAAAATCCAAAAATAGTAAGGTGAAAATACTAAATTTATATTTAAGACATTTATTGGCATGTCTCCCCATTAGGAGGCTGTGAGATCCCTTCAAAGACAGGCATTATGAACTAGTGCCTGGCTTGGAGGAAGTCATAATTAATATTGAATAAATTAATAAATGACTTGGATTTAAATGAGAGATACATGAGCCATATGAAACTGCCCACATATGCAGTTACAATGGTGGACAGAGGTAAGAACTTGAGCCATGCAGCGTAGAATTGGATCAGGTGTACTCCTATAGGATGCTACTCATTCCTCATCTGTATTTTAGCTATTTTTATCCTTAATGTATAGGGTATTTTATTTTCTGATTTCCTAGTTAATCATTTATTATAAGTATTTTTCCACATGGCTTCAAGGCCCTCATATTGTATTTTTAATAGATGGGTATTGTTCCACTGAGTTGCTATAGGATGCTTTTCTTAAATTTTATGTCCTGTTGAATTACTGGTGTGAAATTGTTGACTAAAGGGAAATGAACATTATGGAGACCATTGTTATTAATTGTCTTATTGTGATTAAAAAAAAAACTCACACAAATTTATACAACACTTGGAGTAGAGAAATGAACCAATTTCCAATTTGAGTCTACCAACAACCTCTCCCAGACCTACTTTGAAAATACAACCTCCCACATTGTACACTCCCCTCACCACAAACACCCATAGCCATTTCCTGAGGCTTGCCTCTGTAGGACACCAAAACATTCAGGGGAAAAGGAAAATGCTCCAAATGGTTCCCAGATGTCTGAATGTGTGGCATAATTGGGCATCGAAACGATTAGAGTTTTCATTTTTCAATGAGATATTTTGGCCACAGGCAAACAATCTTAATACAGTAAGTAAATTTCCCCCTTCCCTCGTCCCCCAAATAGACTTAAACTGATGCAGTATTTAATGAGCATGTACTACGTGCCAGGTACAGTAGTGGGGATTAGAAAATGCAAGGGTTAAGGAAGTAATAGGAAGAAGTTTAGTCTTTTATGAAGTGTAAGATAAGGATGTGTTTTTCTGTTTGGGCAAATGTCTTATAGCACATACTCATACTTTCAAGGGAGGACATTGTATTTCTCACACACCTCTTTAATTTGCAAATTTAGTATAATAATTACACTCTGGACAATATGTCACTTGTCTACCAAGATGCTTTTCACAAGTCAGAGGAAGGAAACTGGAGACACAGAGGGGCATGCCTAAGTGCCTCAGGAGGTGTGAGCCAGATGCACTGCCTCTTCCCAGGGCCCCATCGTTCCTGACACTCAGGTGGCAGAGACTTGGGAAACACACAGCTTGGAATTCCAGTGCAAAGGCAGGATCACCTGGCCAGATACCATTTCAGCTGTGTCATTATTATTATTGAGTAAGAAACGGCTCCAAACGTGTTGGCTTAAAGTGAGCATTAAGTTGGTCAGAGAGGAAAGAGCGACTCTTGTGCCACTGGCTAGAACTCATGTAGAAGAGATACAGAAGGAAATCATACCCACAAAATCTGAACAGATTTGTCTTTAAGAAGTCTAATTGTTTCAATCACACAATCTCTGTAGTTGAAGCAGACCTAGGATAAGTTTATCAATTATTTTTCAGTTCTAGGGTCTTCCTTGGTGGTCCAGTTGTTGAGAGTCTGCTTTGTGAAGCAGGCGATATGGGTTCAATCCCTGGTTGGGGAACTAAGTCCACCTGCTCCAACAAGTGAGCCCATACATGGCAACAGAAGATCCCACCTGTCACCAAATACACAAATAAAAAGAAAATATTAGATACAAAAATATTTTTCAGTGCTACCGTGAATGAGGCAGGGTTCCTGCACAATGCTTTAGGTAGGTGACTAAGTAGAAAGGTCTGCACGGAAGGATGGGATTTGAATATAGGACCTCCAAGTGATAAGATGCTTTAAGATTAGGTAGTCGATTGTACTACTAATACTTTTCAGGATGAAAAGTCAGTGACTCAAAGGAGGAAAGTGATTGGCTCAAAGTGACACAGTCCGGTGTCAGGGAAACAAACAAAACACAGTCCTTCTAGCCCTTGGTCTCCTAGGCTCCTGTTTTCTTTTCCACTGTCTGATATTTCATGTTCATTTCCTAGGGAGGCAAAGACAGTGAGTGGAGGAAAAGAAGCGAATGACTGTTTAGAATTCCTTCATAACTGAGTGGCTTCTCTGTGGCTCAGACAGTAAAGAATACACTTATAATGTAGAAAACACAGGTTCGATCACTGAGTTGGGAAGATCCCCTGGAGAAAGAAATAACAACCCGCTCCAGTATTTTTATCTGGGAAATCCCATGGACAGAGGGGCCCGGTGGGCTACAATTCATGGGGTCGCAAGAGTTGGACACATGTTAGCAACTAAACCACCTCACCATGAGTGAGTAAAGCCTGGGCATTCTTTCCCAGATTCCATCCTGTGGTAGACTGTAGAAATGGCCACATTTCCTCACCCCTTCCTGGGTCCATACTATTTACTATGCAACTTTGCAGCTCCTCCTAGTAAGAAGTGGAATTCATTTCCATACTCTTTGAATTTGCCTAACCCATGATTGACTTAGGCTAATATAAGTGTGCCAATTGTGAACTTCAGCCTCAAAGGGCTTATGCTCTTCTCTTCTTTCTTGGAAAATCTTGAAAATGGGCCTGGGCTAGCTGTGGAAGATGGAAACTGCATGGCCCAGTCACCCCCATCATCCCAACATCCCAAAGGCAACTAGACTGTAAGACCTATGACTGGCTATCCTAGACTAGTTACCCCCCACCCCCTGCCAGTACACACACACCTGCCACCTGACTGCAGACATATGAGCAAGTCCAGAAGAAGTCATCTACATCTGCCCCAGGTCAGCTAAACTGCCTAGCTGGGCAAAGAGAAATGATCATTCTAAGCCAATGACCTTGGGGCAGGTTGTTATGCAACAATAATAATGATATAACTGTAATGGTATCATATGATCCTGTAATATTCATATGATCCTGCCTTTGCACTGGGATTCCAACCTGCATGTTTCCCAAGGCTCTGCCACCTGTATGCCAGAAAGTATCTGGAGCACTTTCATCCTGGCTCAGCCAATCTAGATTAATGCTGTGCCCAGAGCAAATTGTCAAATGCACAAAGCCTGTGGGTACTGCCCTGGTGAGAGCCCTCAGAGGGAGTTTAGGATGTGGTTAGAGACAATGCTGACCAGGAGAGAGCCAGGGGCATGGAGTCTCTGGTGCTGTGATTTGCTGAACCTTTGCCTGGGGCATCCCCCATGGATACCAAAGGTCTGACTTACTTAATGCTAGAGGTGCAGCTTCCTATGGACTGAATTGTGTCCCCTCAAAATTCATCTGTTGAAGCCCTAATCCCCCGGTGATGGCATTTGGAGCTTGAGCCTTTGGAGGGGTTTCCCAGGTGGCACTAGAGATAAAGAACCTGCCTGACAATGCAAGAGACGTAAGAGATGTGGGTTCGACCCCTGGGTCTGGAAGACCCTCTGAAGGAGGACATGGCAATCTGCTCCACTGTTTTGCCTGGAGAATCCCATAGACAGAGAAGCCTGGCAGGCTATGGTCCATAGGGTTGCAAGAGTCGGACACGACTAAAGTGACTTAGCACACAGGCATGCATTGATTCATTTACAGCATAAGAGAAATTATGTATGCTTGTGTCTACCAAAGGCACTGAAAGATGGCTTTGAAAGGTGATCAGGTTTACATGAAGTCACGAGGGTAGGATCCTCGTGATAGGATCGATGCTCTTATAAAAAGAGATAGAAGACAGCCCCATCTCTTTTTCTCTCTGCACTCTTTTCCCTCTTTGCAGTGTGCAGATATAGTGAGAAAGCTGCCACCTGCAAGCCAGAAAGAAAGTTTTCATCAGAACCCAACCATGCTGGCACCCTGATTGAGGACTTCCAGCCTTCAGAACTATGAGATAATAAACTTCTGTTTAAGCCACCCAGTCTAGGGTATTTGTGATGGCAGCCCCAAACTAATACACAGCTGTTTCTAGTTAGACAGATGTTTGGCATTGCTTCAGGGGAAAATAATCTGAATGATTAAATGCATTTTTCACTCCAGATGTTTTGGCAATGTGAGGATGTAGCCAATATGTGCTTGTGGGATGACCCTGTGGCTATCCTGGGGAGTAGCTTCTGGACAAAGTGAGGAAATTCTGGGAGGGACCAGGGGAAGCTCCCTTCTCTTTTGTGCCAAGGATGCACATGTTCATTTTTGGGAAGAGGGCACTCCATATGTGGGCTTTTTGCCCATGGAGATTTATGAAATACATCCAGCCTCCTCCCTTTTGTTGCAAAGAGACAACATTGAACAAGCCTGCCTGATAGTTTGTCAATGTTTTCTCCCTCTGTTCAGGTTGTTGATAATCACTGCTGCATTTGTGGTTGAAAATTGTGAGAAGTAAATTCTGGGCAAGGTCAAATGAGTGAGCTAAAGAACGTCAAAAGATGAAATAGGTGACTAGGATGTGTACTGAAAAGGGTCCCCAGTACCAGTTTTACAATGATAAAAGGCTTGTCTTAATGTATAAATATTAAATAAATGTATAAATATAAATTGAGGTCTTATTTAAACTCCCTCCTCCCTTCCCCAAACCAAGAACTCTGTTAATGATTCTTTCTCACATGTGACTCAGAATCAGGTTTGCTGACCACACAGAAGGGAATTCTCTATTGTGGGATTTTATTGTTTAGTTGCTAAGTCATGTCCAACTCTTTGCAACTCCATGGACTGCACCACTCCAGGCTTCCCTGTCCTTCACTATCTCTCGGAGTTTGTTCAGACTCATGTCCATTGAGTCGATGATGTCATCCAACTTACTGCAGGATGGGTAAACTTTTTATAAGTGTAGATAGTACATATTTTTGGCTTTGCTAGCCATAAATGCTGTAGCATTTGCTATGTTATAGCATTAACTTTGCTATTGTTAAATGAAAGCAGCCATAGATAACACTTTAGACACTTTAGATAAATTTTTTTTTTTTTCATCAAAAGCAGTGACTGCCTGGATTTGGCTCATGCTCCATGGTTTGCCAATTCTACTCTACTAGGTTCAATGAATCAATGTTTCTAAGGTGCTTTAAGCAGCTCCTGGAATATGATGATACTTTGGAATTGCTGGTTATTGGTCTTCTTCACCTGACCTGGAACAAGGCAGTAGGAGCTAAGCCCTAAGGAGAAATAGGTTAATATACAGTGAATATGAGACTCAGTCAGATGAAAATAAGGACAGGGGGTCAACTGAAGGGAGGTACATACAGTCCCAGCACTTGGCGGAGAATTGCCTTAGAAACTGCGTGTCTTAGTTCAGGCTGCTATAACAAAGTGCCATAGACTGTGTGGCTTATGAACAAGAGAATTTTTTTTTTTTCATAGTTCTGGAGGTTGAAAGTCTGAGATAAGGGTGCCAGCAAGGTCAGGGAGGGAACCTCTTCCAGGTTGCAGACGTGTTGCAGGAAGGGGGGCCCCTTCCAGGGCCCCAGATGGCTCTTGTCTAACAGTCAGAAATGAATTGTCTGAGGAGACACATGTGCTGACAAAGCAAGAGATTTTATCAGGAAAAGCTCCCCTGGGCAGAGAGCAGTAGGGTAAGGGAAACCAGGAGAACTGCCACATGGATTTTATGGTGATGGGATTAGTTTCCAGGTTGTCTTTAGTCAATCATTTTGACTCAGAGTCCTTCCTGGTGGTACAGGCCTTGTTCAGCCAAGACAGATGCCAGCAAGAAGGATTCTGAGAAGTGGTCGGACATGTGGTGTCTTCTTTTGACCTTTCCCGATCTCTTCTGGTTGGTGGTGGCTTATTAGTTCCGTGTTCTTTACCAGGACAACTCATGTAAATGGTTACTATGGTGCCTGGCCAGGGTGGGCACTGTCAGTCAGAGTGCATCCCCTAACAGATGGATGCCTCTTTCTGTTCTTATGGCGGAAAGAGGACTAGAGGCCTTTCTGGGGTCCCTTCCCCTCAAGGGATGTGTGGGTGGGCTTCCCTTGTGGCTCAGCTGGTAAAGAATCCACCTGCAATGTGGGAGACCTGGGTTCGATCCCTGGGTTGGGCAGATCCCCTGGAGAAGGGAAAGGCTACCCACTCCAGTATTGTGCCCTGGAGAATTCCATAAACTGTGTAGTTCATGGGGTCGCAAAGAGTCAGACACGACTGAGTGACTTTCACTTTTGCGTGGGTATGTTCTCAGTCGTGTGACTCTTTGTGACTCCATGGACTGTGGCCCACCAGTCTCCTCTGTTCATGAAATTTTCCAAGCAAGAATGCTGGAGTGGGTTGCCATTTCCTTCTCTACTTGGGCCCCTTTTATAAGGGTACTAGTCCCATTTATAAGGGCTCTCCCCTCAGGGCCAAGAGCTTCATTTCTTAATATCATTCCATTATAAGTTAGAATGCCAACATTTGAATTTCAGGGGGATGCAAACATTCAGTCCACTGTTATAATTCTTTTGCCTCGTCAGGAGATTAAAATGCCATGTTCTGTCATGGAGTAAGTCCTGCTACCTTTCCCTTCTACATTAGCTTTATGAACTAACAGTCCGTAGATATGCTGCTTGCATAAACGAATTGATATACTCTATCCCACAGTATCCAGTAGAATATGAGGTTCTCACTGCAATAGTTCCAAGCAAACAACTCTAAGCCCCAACACAAGGTATCATCTTGCATGATCCAGATTAAGGGTACTTGCTCACAACATTCCTACATGATTTACAAACCTTTCACTCATTCCTGGTTGCACTGGCTTTTCTATTGCTCTGTTAGCTTAGTGCAGGTGTATGAAAAGATTTGAGCATGATGAATTGTTTCTCCAAGAGCCAAAAAGGTAAATGATGAAAGAATTGGATAGAAAACATGTTAACAAGATATTTTATATTAGCTCCAAGGAGCTAGATCAATTACCATGATGTGTTACATGTTCAGAAGTCAGGAAATTCTAAATTATGGTTCCCAGTATGAACGTAACTCAGACCCTTTGCACATGCAATATTTTATAGGACTGTATATGGTGTTAACTTTAATGCTTTAACATCTATGCTTAATGTGGCAACTATAAATTTGAATTTCTTGACTTCAGAGGTTATAACGTTTAACCATACAGCTGCATCGATGTGCTTATTGGATTCAAATATTTCTTGGTGTAATATTTTGATGAATCAATCCCCTATATGGATAGGTCTGGGCTATTTGGTTATCATACCATAAAAAAAAAAAAAAAAAAAAAAAGAGTGCTGCCTACCACTGTTTAGCTCTGTAGCCTCTCTAGGTCATTTGAACTAAGTGGAATGTGAATGCACAATTTTCACTTTCTGGTGGTTGCTATACCAAATCAGACCTAAGGAAGAAAGATTATTTGAACATTGTTGTGCCACTTATTTCAAGAGGTTTGGTTACCCTAGAGATGGTGTGGGAAATGTAAGAAAAGTTCAGAGTTTAATTTCAGGCTGTAATTCTCATTATAACTGTAAATGGAATCCCCTTGAGTTTAAAATCTAATATGAGAGTCTGATAGGAGATTTATAAATGAAGAATCTCACATGCCTGGAAGTAACCAATTTTGCCTATTAAGTGATCGGTACCATGATCACTTGCTCATTCTCTGTGTATTTCTTTGCTCCTGAGGGCACATCGTTTTAGACAAACAGGTTTCTCTACTTTCAGAGATATCTATCTCCCTTCCCCCCTCATCACCATACCACTCGGGCTATAGCTTTCTCTGGTTTTAGCAAAAAGGTTGTAAAGCAGCTGTCCTGGCCATTGTTGGCAAAAAACTTGGAAGGCCATAAGGGAAGCTGTGCTCTCAACCACTTTGCTATTATAATTAGTCCCAAGTTCCTTGTTTCTGGGCCAGGTACTCACCCCCTACACATACCTACATGTAGGTGCAGTGAGCATGGATCTTATTTCATAAGCTCAGGTGTGCAGGAAATGTTCTTCTTTAAACATTTTCTTTAAATTGACTTAATTTTAACTTCTGGCACCCATAGTACTGGGCTGTATTGTATGCTGTTCACGAGAGTTGTACTTAAAATAGTGTAAGGGCACCAAGAGTTTGAAAGTAAAATATTGGAAGAAAACATACTGTGCTAACACTGACCAAAAGAAAGCTGCTATATTAATATCTGTATGAGTATCCAGACAAAATAGATGTTAATGTACTAGAAATAAATGGGAACATTTAATAAAGTTTAAGGGAATAATTCAACAGACATAATAACATAAACTTTAAAAATATAAAGCCGAATATTGCTGAAGTGAAGTAGATATTGACAGATCCACAATGAATTGGATTTGTTATAACAAGCAGCCAAATCTGTGAGAATAAGAAATTTTTCTAATACAATTTACGCTCTAACACAACTGATTCTAACATAACTGTTAGAATATGCAGGCAAAAATATGTGAGGATATAGACCACCAATGTGACCTAATTGAAATTTATAAAATTGAACACTCAACTGTACTGTTAGGGGAAGCACACTGATTGAAACCGCCCACCCCGGCCAGGCACCATAGTAACCATTTGCATGAGTTGTTTTATGACAGGCGATCCTGATGAGAAATACAGAACTAATAAGCCACCACCAACCAGAAGAGTTCGGGAAAGGTCTAAAGGAGACACCGAGAGTCCATCCACTTCCCAGAATCCCTCTCGCTAGCATCCATCTTGGCTGAGCGATGCGTGCGCCACCAGGAAAAACTCTGAATTAGAATGATTGGCCAAAGACCACCCGGAAACTAATCCCATCACCATAAAACCGGAGACTGTGAGCCACGGGGCAGAGCAGTTCTCCTGGGTTCCCTTACCCTGCTGCTCTCCACCCGGGTGCCCTTTCCCAATAAAATCTCTTGCTCTGTCAGCACATGTGTCTCCTCGGACAATTCATTTCCGACTGTTAGACAAGAACCCAGTTTCGGGCCCTAGAAGGGGTCCTCCTTCCTGCAACAGTACAACACAAATTCCTTTCAAGTATACACAGAACATTTGTTTACCAATATTGACTCATATGCCAGATCATAAAGTAAGTTGGAAGAATTTCAAAGGATTGAAGCCATGTGCATTATATTCTCCAACCATAGTGGAACTGAGCTAGAGATTAATGCAAAGAGATAACTAGAAAATCCTCAAGTATTTGGAAATTAAACAATACATTTCTAAATAACCCATGGGTCAAAGAAGAAATCACAATAAAAATGAAAAACATTTTTTTCACTAAATGCTAATGAAAATGCAACAAAATAAAACTTGCAGAGTAAAACTAAAGAAGTACTTTGAGGAAAACATATGGCCTTAATTGAACATGTCTGAAAAGAGAAAAGGCTGATAATCGGAAATCTTATCTTACATCTCGGAAAGCTTAAAAAAAAAGAGAGAGAGAGAGGTGAGCAAATTAGAAGGAAAGAAATGAAGATCAGATCAGAAGTGAATGAAATAAAACAAACACATAAGAGAATCAATAAACCCAAAGTTGGCTCTCTGAATATACTGATGAAATTGACAAAAAATTCTTCTAAAAGTATGCTTTCTTCTTTCAAAGTCCTGAGTTAAAGTGTTCTCTGGATATACTCTGTGTCAATATCTGAATTAGCTAGAGAAAGAATCTGATTCTTCGTGTGAAAAGACAAAGTATATAGTGACTGATATAGTTTCTCTCTAAAAAAAAGTGAAAGTGTTAGTCCCTCAGTTGTGTCTGACTCTTTGTGACCCCTTAAACTGTAGCCCTCCAGGCTTCTCTGTCCATGGAATTCTCCAGGCAAGAATACTGGAGTGGATTGCCATTCCCTTCTTCAGCCCAGGGATCAAACCGAACCCGCATTGCAGGCAGATTCTTTATCATCTGAGCCAACAGGGAAGCCTATTTTCAACTACTGAACTTATTTTCATTTGGATTTTACACATGTATACCAGCCATTCCACAAAAAAATGAGCAGGTAGGGGAATCGATAGCCGAATTTCCTTTTGTCCAGAAAATTAGAAGTTGGTAGAAATAGAGGTTTAGAAGAAGAATCTTACCTCATCTCCTCTCATCCCATGCATTATTATACCATCAAATCTGAAACTAGTGTGTTGTTTGTTGTTTTCCTTAATAAAATTATTTTAAAAGTATATTTTTCTAATCAAGAATGTATTTTAAATTCTCCTTGATAGGACTCAAGTTATGATATTTAGATTAAATTTTTAATTCTGACATTTGGTATTTTTTGTTTGTTTTTCTAATAGTGAAAATTGAAGACACTATTTTTTATAGTCTTTATACTTTGCTGGCCTGACTCTTGATGGTCTATATTTTGTTTTCTTCATGTTATAATTCTCTTAGATTTATTGTGCCTTTTAATTTCTGTACCTTATGCATAAAATATGTGTATGTATATTCTTTATTACTTCCATATTTTCAATGATTTCCTCTTTAAATTGTGTTCCCATTACTCTTTCTTTTAAGGATTCTTAGTGTCATGTGTTCTTTATATTACATTGTATTGTCTTCTCTAATATGGAATTGCTAACAATCATAAAGTAGAAAGCATATTCAAACTTTTCCCCCTGCACGCCTTGTTCTATATAACTTGTATTGAAGCTTCACAAATGTCCTGCCTTTATTGAGACAGGTGGATGCTAATACTTTATTAACATACACATTTAAAGAAAATATGACTGATTCTTCCTTTGTGGGGATGAGGAGCTAATTTAAAAATAATGTTTAGTAATGTAATAGATTAAAATCAAAGGTTCTATTGATTGAGTACTTCCCTGGGTATGAAACAGTGTATAGGTTTTTTACATAAGATCTGACTTAATCTCAAGACAATGTAAAGATGTAAAGGGCTGGAGAATGGTTGAAAAATAACCCAACACTCAAATTGAAATAAGGCTAAGTGCTGAGAAGAATTGATGCTTTTGAACTGTGGTGCTGGAGAAGACTCTCAAGAGTTCCCTGAACAGTGAGGAGATCAAAGTAGTCAATCTTAAAGGAAATCAACGTTGAATATTCATTGGAAGGACTGATGCTGAAGTTGAAGCTCCAGTGCTTTGGCCACCTGCAAAGAGTCAACTCATTGGAAAAGACTGATTCTGGGAAAGATTGAAGGCCACAGGAGAAAGGGTGGCAGAGGATGAGATGGTTAAATAGCATCATGACTCAATGAACATGAACGCGAAGAAAGGGAAACCTGGAGGGCTGCAGTCCCGGGGGTTGCAGAGTTGGACACAACCTAGTGACCAAACAACGATGTAATCCCAAGGCCTAAACTGTTTCACCTGGGCTTCCCTGGTGGCTCAGTCAGTAAGGAATCCGCCTGCAATATGGGAGACCTCGGTTTGAACTCTGGGTTAGGAAGATTCCCTGGATGAGGGCATGGCAACCCATTCCAGTATTCCTTCCTGGAGAATCCTCAGAACAGAGCAGCCTGGTAGGGTGCAGTCCATGGGGTCACAAAGAGTCGGGTGCAACTAAACGACTAAGCACAGCACAAGTTGTTTCCACCCAAGTAAACATTTGTGGAAAATTTAGAAATATTAACTTCTATGCAGATTTATTAAAGAACTCGGGGTGTGTATGGGATAGACATATGCCTGGAACATGTTAACTACTCACTCTTTGTTTGCTTTGGAGTGGATGACTGATGAATTAATTAATGTCAGTGATTTAGAAACTGTTTCTTGGAGTCTGTTTTGCACCACATAACTAGCCAGGTGGTTTCTTTTTCTGATGCACTTTGCATGTCTGTGCAATTGGTACTGCAGAGGTGTTTCAATTGGGTGAGGAATTTCATGGTTTGTGCAGACAACTGTGACCTGACGGAAGAAACAATTTGTCCCCCCTTTCCAGGGTTTGGCTTTGGTTTCCATTCCAGGAGTGCTAATGACCAGGACATCTGCAATCTGCAGGCTCAGCAATTGCTTTGGGGGCTGACAGCAGCTGTCAGCTGAGGGCCCCGGAGGTTCCTCTCTACCAGTGATCAGATGGTATCATCATAGGGAGGGCACTGGGACTCTGTCTACTTCCTGGGTAAAAAAGAGCTCTCTTCTAGTTAGGATGTAATCAGGCACCCTCTTCTAATAAATGGTGCATGAGCTCTTCCAGTTACTGAGCTGGTGTCTCTGCATCCATCAGCATGTTGACTGGATGTAGGCCCGAGGGGGAAGGGCTTGCATTTCCCACTGAAGAGAGCACAACTGGCTTCTATGAGGCATAGAGATAATTTTCATTTTTATTTCACAGACAAAATTACAAGATTTTGCAGCAATGGGGAAAGCTAGTTGGAGAAGTTGGGAGGGAGACCTGCAAATATATAGGTATCTGAGCAAGTACTGTGGTTCAAATTGGCAAGTTCTTGTTTATGGAGGAGCAGACAGGAAGTGCAGGTGTGCATCCTGTCCTTCCAGCCAAATCCCTGGAGGAATGGAAGCTCGGCTCTCTTCCTGTATTGTCCTTCTTTTCTGTGTTCACTTGTATTCAGATCAATAATATTAATACCCTATCAACCAGTTGCCAGTCCCTGAGCTGGATGATGTTGTGGGAAGAAAAATTCCTGTATCTCTTAGAACATGGGCTTCCCTGGGGCTAAGATGGTAAAGAATCTGCCTGCAATGTGGGAGACCTGGGTTCGATCCCTGGGTTGGAAAGATCCCCTGGAGAAGAGAATGGCTATCTACTCCAGTATTCTTGCCTGCAGAATTCCATGGACAGAGAAGTCTGGTGGGCTACAGTCCATGGGGTTGCAAAGAAGTCAGACACGACTGAGTGACTTTCACTTACTTACTCACTTAGAACATACAGGTAGAAAAATTTCACATGTATAAAACTATATGGCCTCTGAATTATGTCAGTTTAATTATTAGACCAGCCAAAGAACCTAGAAGGGAAAATTTCTCCATCCCTACAATTTCCAGCTCTAACATTCCCACTATGTGTTTGAACAAGATGGTCTTAACCTTTCTCTCAGCTTGACTAAATTTTGGACATGCTTCCTCTTGACTTTAGGACCCTAAGCATCCTTTTCTTACAGCATTTACTTTAGAAAACTTGCATTCTAAATCCTTTGTCTTCCCCTTTGACATGTAAATCTTTTTAAAAGCCTCTTGCCAGTTTTACAACCTGGGCATGCATATCTTTCTGAAGAACCTGGGAACTACAGCTTTGAAGAGAAATCTACAAAGGAGGTGATATGCTAATTTCCTGATTTCAGTGGGATGATAGAAATCTCAGTGGGTACCTTGCTCCAAGTTGCAAAACTATCTTGGTTATAAAGAAGAAGCTATGATAACAGCAAAACTCATGCGGCAATGTGAGATGGAGCAAATTGAAATGATCAATTTTGATCAGTTCAGTTCAGTTCAGTCATTGAGTCATGTCTGACTCTTTGTGACCCCATGGACTGCAGCAAGTCAGGCTTCCCTGTCCATCACCAACTTCCAGAGCTTCCTCAAATTCATGTGCATGGAGTCAGTGATACCATGCAACCATCTCATCCTCTGTTGTCCCCTTCTCTTTCTGCCTTCAATCTTTCCCAGCATCAGAGTCTTTTCCATTGAGTCAGTTCTTCGCCTTAGGTGGCCAAAGTTTTGGAGCTTCAGCTTCAACATTAGTCCTTCCAGTGAATATTCAGGACTGATTTTCTTTATGATTTACTGGTTGAATTTCCTTGCAGTCCAAGGGACTCTCAAGAGTCTTCTCCAACACCACAGTTCAAAAGCATCAATTCTTCAGTGCTCAGCTTTTTTTATAGTCCAAATCTCGCATCCATACATGACTACTGGAAAAGCCATAGCTTCGACTAGACAGACCTTTGTTGGCAAAGTAAAGTCTCTGCTTTGATGCTGTCTAGGTTGGTCATAGTTTTTCTTCCAAGGAGTAAGCATGTTTTAATTTCATGGCTACTGTCATCATCTGCAGTGATTTTGGATCCCCCTGGAATAGAATCTTTCATTGTTTCCAATTTTTTCCCCATCTATTTGTCATGAAGTGATGGAACCAGATGCTATGATCTTAGTTTTCTGAATGTTGAGTTTTAAGTCAACTTTTTCATTCTCCTCTTTCACTTTCATCCAGAGGCTCTTTAGTTCTTCATAAGGGTGGTGTCATCTGCACCAGGAGCTGGGGACAGCAGTGAAGATCCAAAGAGGCTTCCCTCATGGAGTTTGATGTCTATGACAGTTGTCATTGACTGCCAGGATCAAGTGTCTCAATCTTGACAGTAACCTCAATCTTGATAACTGGCAGTCAATGACAACTGTCATAGACATCAAACGTCGCGAGGGCAGCCTCTTTATATCTTCACTGCTGTCCCCAGCTCCTGAATAGTGCAGAACTCATAATAAGGGATTGCCAGTTTGTCAAGTGAATGAATGAATTAGATGATAGAGGAAGGTAAAGCAGTGTATGTGTTGGTTAAGAGGCTAGACTTGGGATATTCAGTCACGGGTCTGTCCCTTGCTGTATGACATTGGGCTAGTTTCTTAGTCTTTCCAAGTCTCAGTGTTCTTGTCTATAAAACACAGTTAGCATGAACATCTAGTGCATAACATTGTTATAAGAGTGAAACAAGGTCACACATGAAGGAGATTTAGTGCAGTGCCAGCTAGGCCTATAGTAAGGGCTCAATACACTTTAGCAGTTTTTTGTATTAATGGCTAGAGTGTCATTTAGGGTTCATTTTATTTGAAGGTGTAATCAATGGATGAAGGGGAGATCTGGAATCTACTTCTGGTTCTTCCATTAGCAAGATGTGTATTTTGGGGGAAGACTGTTCTCTTCTTTGGATCCCTAATCCTCATTTATAGAAGAAAGTAGTTAAGGAAGATGGTCTCTGAGACTGCATCCAGCTTCTTCAGTTTGGGGTGGAGTTGTGAGATCATGTGCTAATAGGGACCAGCGATAAAAATAACAAGCCCAGTGAGCTAAGTAGATCTGATCTGACCTCATAGCCTCTGGAGACAATGGAGAAGGGTGGAGACAGTAGTAAACTGCAGCCTTGGGGAATAAGCCTCAGTGGTTACTATCCTGAACTTTAGAAATATGACTTCACATTTTCTATGCATTCTGAAAATTTTTGAAAACTAGCAACTGATTCAATATTTCTGTTGTTGATTTTTTTTTAAAGATTGTTTGGTCCACTGCTTCATGAAGTAAACAAAAACATTTGTGAGCCACTAGGAGAAGGCAATGGCACCCCACTTCAGTACTCTTGCCTGGAAAATCCCACGGATGGAGGAGTCTGGTAGGCTGCAGTCCATGGGGTTGCGAAGAGTCAGACACGACTGAGCGAATTCACTTTCACTTTCATGCATTGGAGAAGGAAATGGCAACCCACTCCAGTGTTCTTGCCTGGAGAATCCCCGGGATGGCAGAGCCTGGTGGGCTGCCGTCTATGGGGTTGTACAGAGTCGGACACAACTGAAGCGACTTAGCAGCAGCAACAGTTTGCTACTTCTGGCTCTAGGAAGATGAGAAGAAAACATGATCTGAAAAATGAGTTTTCAGGGGGTTTTAGCAAAAATGGAACCACTACCGACCCTGTGATATAGTGGCTTGTCCTCTACACTGCTTATAAAGATGTCTAACGAAGCAGCCATGAAATTAAAAGACACTTACTCCTTGGAAGAAAAGTTATGACCAACCTAGATAGTATATTCAAAAGCAGAGACATTACTTTGCTGACTAATGTCTGTCCAGTCAAGGCTATGGTTTTTCCTGTGGTCGTGTATGGATGTGAGAGTTGGACTGTGAAGAAGGCTGAGTGCCGAAGAAATGATGCTTTTGAACTGTGGTGTTGGAGAAGACTCTTGAGAGTCCCTTGGACTGCAAGGAGATCCAACCAGTCCATTCTGAAGGAGATCAGCCCTGGGATTTCTTTGGAAGGAATGATAGTGAAGCTGAAACTCCAGTACTTTGGCCACCTCATGTGAAGAGTTGACTCATTAGAAAAGATTCTGATGCTGGGAGGGATTGGGGGCAGGAGGAAAAGGGGACAACTGAGGATGAGATGGCTGGATGGCATCACTCACTCAGTGGACTTGAGTCTGAGTGAATTCCAGGAGATGGTGATGAACAGGGAGGCCTGGTGTGCTGTGATTCATGGGGTTGCAAAGAGTCGGACACGACTGAGCAACTAAACTGAACTGAACGATACCCACCAACCCAGAACATGACCTGCAGGTAGTCAGAGAACTGAAACAGAATCTTGTTCCTAGTTGGGTCAGAAATCCTGAGATCTTCCCTTTGTCTGATATTTCCAGCTACCTTCAAGATGTTTTTAGTTGCTTAAGAGTGTTAAGCATGGTTTAAGACTCCTTGGAGGGAACTAAATATCCATGTGACACTTTTCATGGCCATTGAAGTCAAGACTAAAGGTGGATTTTCAATCTGGGAAGGGAGATGACCTCTCAGAATTTCAATCTTGTTGGAAGGGGCGGCATGATGTCCCTACCTGTTGAAGTTTTTGGTATGTCTTTTGTAGCATGGAAGCAGGAACCCTGGGATTTCCCATTATTGTTGAGAATCACACTTGTGGATCTGAGGTCTTGGGAGAGACAGAAAATCTCACTGAGTTCATCTGTTCAGACTGGGACAATCAAGGATTGCTGGCCACAGAAATGTCCTTACAGATGGGTGGCAGTCAATTTCAACAAATGGAAAATTCATGTTAAGTCAACTGACTGGCTTCATGTAGGCCTCAGTGGCAGTCTAACTGAGCATGATGTGGCCTTTTGATCATCCAGCAGCTGACCAAACCAATTGATTTTTTGCAACTGCAGCTTTTCATTTGGCATCATAAAGACACAACCTAAATAAAGCATTAGCCTCTAGAATGTGTTTAAATTGAATTTCTGGATACTTTGGCATGTGTCCAGTTTTAAATATGTTCTGATCTAACTGTATCTAATCTCTAATCAAAGGATCCTAGTATATGGAACATTCCCGTTAATAATGATACCTTAAGACATCCATTAAGTCTGGACATTAATTTTATGGAAATTCTCCAATACATCTCCATTAGAATTTTTTTTCTTGGCAAAATTAGTAATAAAAGCTTTTAATAAATGCCATAAATATCTATGTTCAATCAGACTATTACCCAAATTAAAACCAGACCAAAATAGAAAATAGTTACTTCTGCTAAAAGTCATGACCTTGAGAAGACATTTTGAAAAAAGATTATGAGCTCTGTTATTACTCAAAAATGTGTTTGCAGCAAAGAATAATTAGCTAGTGGGAGCAAGTTAATAGTTATTTGACTGCTGTGTGGATTCCCTAGTTTTACACACCTAGTGGCTTCTGCAAAAAACTGTAAGGTCTATCCACATTGCAAGAACAGGTTTGCAGCCAAGAATATCAAGGCATGAGTTCTGTACTCTTCTATGACTAGTTCTGAACTCCTGAGTAAATTAGTTACATTTCTTTAATCTTGCTTTCATTGTCTTTGAAACAGTCATACCTCAACATGGTGAGAATCAAATGAAATTTTGTGTATGGAGAGCATTAGTACCACACTTGGCCCATAGGTGACGCTAAAGAAATAGATGCCATTATTGTTAACGTGGTGGGGACAGGTAGGTGTCCAGAGTTTCAAGGGGTGGAAAAGAAGAGTAATAAGAACACATGCTGGCTTTTATTCTCACCAGTGTGGGTGTGTGAGTCGGTCAGTAGTGTCCGACTCTGCGACCCCACGGACTGTAGCCTGCCAGGTTCCTCTGTCCATGGAATTCTCCAGGCAAGAACACTGGAGTGCATTGCCATTCCCTTCTCCAGGGGATCTTCCTGACCCAGGGATCAAACCTAGGTCTCCTGCATTGCAGGCAGATTCTTTACTGTCTGAACCACCAAGGAGTCCTATTCTCATCAATATATCAAGCAACGAAAGACCTTTCTTTGCCTATCTTTGGCACTTTACTACCCATACTCTTGGTAATTAACTAGGATGGAAATATGTGTGTGCTCTGGTCCTTTTCTGTTTCAAGCTTTAGGGGTATAATTAAGGTCTAGTATTTGCCCCATTTGACCTGGTCTATAGAGCCACAATAAACAACCCAGCACTTAAGAAATATGGGTAGTAGGAGTTTACCTGGAAAAGTGGAAAGACAGGCTGTAGAACCAGTCCTCTGTTACGTGGCTAACACCTTTGTCCTCAAGCTCCAGGCATCTGGTCGCCGAATCTTTTCTTTCCTGAATGCTGGCCACTACCTGGGGTCCTTCTAGATAGGTGGTGATAATTTGGAAATGTGTTAGAAGTCATCTTGTCAAGGAATTTTCAAATTGCTTTAAAAAGACAGAGGAACCCTCTCTTTAAATGAAATCTTATGAGAAAATGGAAATGCATAAAAGAGAGAAAATTATAATCACTCCATAAGGGTTGAGGATTTTTCCATTTATTCCTTACTTCATCCCCCTGCTGATTTTAAGAATAATAGTTAGAAAACCATTAATTCTAGTTTGATCTTCTCCAAAAATAAATTCTGAGAGGATAATTGATCTGTTCAAGGTCACATAGTTAATTAATGAAAGAGCAAGTCTAGGGCACATTTGTAGTTACTTAAAATACTGCATAAAGATCATATTATTTGCAGGGCTTTTATTGGACTATAACATCAGAAAATCTTTCCCCTTTATCCTTTGTGCCCTTGCTTACCATGTCCCTGATATCATTTAGGGCCAATGAAACAGGAAGTAAAGTTTACATGTGCAAATGCAGATGTGGAGAATGAAGGCTAATATCAACAATGGTGTGACATAAAATAAGTCATCAGGCTTTTATTGAGAGACACCTTTATTTTTGGGCTTCCCTGGTGGCTCAGCTGTTAAAGAATCCACCTGCAATGCAGGAGACCTGGGTTCGATCCCTGGGTTGGGAAGATCCCCTGGAGAAGGGAAATGCTACTCACTCCAGTATTCTGGCCTGGAGAATTCCATAGACTGCATAGTCCATGGGGTTGCAAAGAGTCAAACACGACTGACATAGAATAAGTAGTCAGGCTTTTATTGAGAGACCCCTTTATTTTAGATGCTTCTATCTAGCTATTCAATCTGTCTGCATCCAACTTAGCTATAAAAAATTTTAGCCTTTTTGATTATCCAGAAACTGCCCAGGCTTTCTCTGAGTTCTGCTTGCTTATACCTGGCTTCAGTGTAGCTTATAGACTCCTGAGAACCAGGAAAGCTCTACTTCTTATTTGACTCTTCAGATTCAAGAACCAACTGGCTTACTTCTAGGCAGGCCAAACAGAGACCTAGCTGAACTTGTTCATTCCATGTTGCAATCTAAAGCCAACAAACTCTACAGACAAACAAACAAGACTGGATTTGGCCTATTACAAAGTATAAAACTGTGGAAAATTTAGAACATAAAGCTAAGCAAATGGAAAAAAAATAGAAATTACTCATAATTTACCATTATTCAACATTTTAAACATCTTGATATGTTTCTTCTCTCTTTTTTTTTCTTTAAAAAAATAAGCAAATTTTGGTTTATTAAAAGAGTTTCCTACTCTAAGTGAAGTCGCTCAGTTGTAGCCTACCAGGCTCCTCCGTTCATGGGATTCTCCAGGCAAGAATACTGGAGTGGGTTGCCATTTCCTTCTCCAGGGGGTCTTCCCGACTCAGGGATTGAACCCAGGTCTCCCGCATTGGAGGCAGACGCTGTAACCTCTGAGCCAATTGGATTTTCACAGCTTTTTCCTTTTATAAACAATGGTGTTACAGGACCCATGTTGCTGAGTCTTGGTTCATATCCTCTGGTTATATTTCTCTTGGGGTTGCTGGAAATATGTAACTTTAAGGCTTCTGAGATCTTCTGTCTATTACATAATTTTGATCTTTCTTTTGAAAGGTATGTTTTACTCAATCTATTCTATTAGACACTGTTTTTAACCTATTGCAAATGCTGTAAGTAATCCTTCTGTCTTAAGACATGAATTCTTGTTCTGATCGTAGCTTTAAAAAAATGAAGTGACATATTGTTTCAATAAGATCATAAAGATGTCTTTCAAATATAAGCAATGGAAAACTTAAAACACTTTAAATTATAAAGCCTTCAGGCTGTTGTTATTGGTTTGTTCTTATTATTGTTGGTCTGTTTTTATTCTTAATGTTATCATGGGTTGCAATTATGGAACACTTGCTCTGTGAGTGGGCCCTTGACTGAGTACCCTACAGTCATTATTTGATTTAATCCTTGAAATAACTAAAAATTCTCATTTGACAAATAAAGAAACTAAGGTCCATCAAGCTTCAGTTCAGTTCAGTTCAGTCACTCAGTTGTGTCCGACTCTTTGCAACCCCATGAATCGCAGCACGCCAGGCCTCCCTGTCCATCACCAAATCCCGGAGTTCACTCAGACTCGTGTCCATCGAGTCAGTGATGCCATCCAGCCATCTCATCTTCTGTCGTCCCCTTCTCCTCCTGCCCCCAGTCCCTCCCAGTATTAGAGTCTTTTCCAATGAGTCAACTCTTCACATGAGGTGGCCAAAGTACTGGAGTTTCAGCTTCACTATCATTCCTTCCAAAGAAATCCCAGGCCTGATCTCCTTCAGAATGGATTGGTTGGGTCTCCTTGCAGTCCAAGGGACTCTCAAGAGTCTTCTCCAACACCACAGTTCAAAAGCATCAATTCTTCAGTGCTCAGCTTTCTTCACAGTCCAACTCTCACATCCATACATGACCACTGGAAAAACCATAGCCTTGACTAGACGGACCTTTATTGTCAAAGTAATGTCTCTGATTTTCAACATGCTATCTAGGTTGGTCATAACTTTTCTTCCAAGGAGTAAGTGTCTTTTAATTTCATGGCTGCAGTCACCATCTGCAGTGATTTTGGAGCCCCCCAAAATAAAGTCTGACATTGTTTCCACTGTTTCCCCATCCATCAATCTTACACTAGCAATTAATGTGGCCAGACTAATAGCTGCCCCCAAAGATGCCTGGAATCTATGAATCTATGGCAAAGAGGATTTAGCAGATATGATTAGATTAAAAATTTGAGTTGGGGAGATTGTTTTGTATTATCTGAGCGGGCTTAATTTGATCACAAAGGTGTTTATAAGTAAAAGAGTAGGGCAAGAGGATCAGGGTAAGAGAAGGAGATAAGATGACAGTAGCAAAGGTCAGAGTGATGCGATTACAAAAGCCAAGTAATATAGGTGTCCTCTAGAAGCTGGAAAAGGTAAGGAAACAGATTCTCATTTGCAAGCATTAGAAGAAGTTAAACAACTTTCCCAGGAACATATAACTAGTGCAACTGTCACTCAGATGGCCCTGAAGCCAGTGTTCTTTTTATTTTGAGCGTGCTACCTTCCCAGACCGTTTCAGCTATTTATGGAGAACCAAGAACAGTTTTTAGCCGACACTGCTGTCTAAAACAAAGTTCTCAACTCCGGGTTGGGTGCAACTTGTTTGGAGAGAAAAAATTTGCTACCCACACCTGTCGAAATTTATCTGTTCCTTAGAAATGTGTTTAATTGTCAATGAGAGTGGGTGCACAACTGTCAAGCTAACTTGCTGAAGTGACAAGTGGATGAGATTGGCGTTCTGTGCCTTCCTGGCGGATTTTAATTGTTCTTTTGGTTGGAGTGAATACAGCTTTCTTTCTAAGGCTGATAATGACAGTCTTCTATTGCTCCTTATATTTCCATGAAAGATATATCTACATTTTTTAAGTCCATTACATATACATCTGTGGTTTCTCTCTTATTTTTCTAAATGTAATTATCCAGCTAGGCTAAATTATGGAAAAGAAATTATAAAAATCTTTTCCTGCCAACAGTCTGAATCTGGCCAGCACATTCTTGGTGGTTTGAATGTTGGGTATAGTTTCTTTCTCTCTATTATTTCTTCTTTCCCCACTCCTGCCCCCAGAACCCTTTTAAACTCCAACAAGCTTTTTAGTGAACTGACATTTCTTAAGGTGGTTCCTTGAGCAGAGCACTATTGCCAAGTGGTCTGTTTGTTCATATGTTATAAGGATAGGTATATTTTAACTTTTGTATTAATTTTGAGTTATTGTTATACAGAAAGCAAAAATACACATGGTAGCTTTTATATATTATGAGTTATACACAGAGTGAATTCATGTGTAAAATCATAACTCGGATTTGGAATGTAGTATTAACTAGCTGATGTAATACATAATCAAACTATTTTTAGCATGAATAAAAACAATTGCAACAATTCTTAAGAAGTTTGGCATAAGCTAAAGGGGATTTAAGAAGAACCATATCAATTAAAGAATAACAGACTCTAAATTATTTTTAGTTATTCATTTTTGCTTGATCACTGAGCCTGTTTAGTACTGTTCTTACTCATGGACCATGGGTAGGAGGCTAGCCTTCTTGGAGAGTAAACTGTCAGTGATTAGTAAACTTAACTGTATGATTACTTTACACCTCAGAAGATTCACTCATGATTGGACACCCCTGAAACTCTTGCAAACATTCACAAGAGATAAGTGCAAAGGTTCTTCTTGTTTGTTTGCTGTGGTAGCAAGATTTGGAAGTAATCTGCATATCCATCACTGGAAGAATGGTTTTTGTCATATCTGTTTTATGCTTATGTCATCCAAACAGGAAAGGGGGAGCCTCAAAAACTAGAAAATAGATATGGACCCTATTAACTGGACTCTACTAACTAGGGTCATTTGGTATAAGATTCTGCAGACTTTGGGTTCATCACTAACTTAGCAAGGTATTAAAACAATTTTGTTACCAACTTTCCTTTGTGTGGATAAGTTTGACACTGAGCTGAATACCAGCTCCACATTGAAGTTTACCAGTTGGCTGAAATGCATGGTAAAACGTTTTTTTTTGGATGTCAGAGAAAATAGCAGCCACCCATTTCTGCATCCGGCCTGCATCCACACACCTGGTTCTCTGAAGCTTGTCTGTCGCCGGGACTTTGGTCCCAGCTCTCTGTTACCCAGGGAAAGCATGGGAATGGTGTCAGCACAGGTGGGTGGATGCTTGGGAGGACCTAGAAAAACTGGAAAAGAGTTTCCTAATGTTGGACTCTGTTTCACACCTCAAAGGAGGTTTTATGGATCTTGATCAGTTGTGGTCTAAGGAGACTGACATCATTTCGGTACAGAGAGACCTAGGTCTCTCCCCTACCCCCTGCCCACATTTTCTCTCAGTGTGTTCTCTTTCTTTGGAGTTGGAGAGAAAAAGTCTCTTAACCCTGCTCCACCCACACCACTGACTATGGCATCCTGCACAAACATATGAGAGTAGTAAATGGGCCTTTCTTCAAACCTCAGAGGGTCCTTATATTTTCTCCCTGGGTCTTGGGAGTGGTTGGCTCTATAAAGTCACTGGGGATTGGATTGGCTCCAATCTGACCAAGTCACAGTAGTGAAATGTTGACTGACCTTAGTTTGTTTGTTTTTTCCTTTAACTTAAACCAGTGGTTCTCAAGCTTGTTGGCATTTCAGCGTTATCAGGGGAGCTTTTAAGAGTACTGATGCCAGGATCCAGTAGCAGAGATTTTGGTTTGAAGGCTTCGGTGTGGGGCCTGACATCAGGATTTTTAACAACATTCCGGTGCTTCTAACATGCAGCAAAGTATGAGAACCATGGCCTGAAACTGTGGTCTGTGTGAGCTTCTCAGTGGAGGTGACCATGATGTCTTGGGCTTCCCAGGTAGCCCAGCTGGTAAAGAATCTGCCTGCAGTGCAGGAGACCTGGGTTTGATCCCTGGAGTGGGAAGATCCCCTACTGGAGGGAATGGAAACCCACTCCAGTATTCTGGCCTGGAGAATTCCAAGGACAGAGGAGCCTGGCGGGCTACAGTCCATGGGGTCACAAAGAATCAGACATGACTAAGTGACTAAGCACAGCACATGGTGTCACATCCAATTTAAAAAGGAATACAACCTTGGATAAAGATCTTGCAGTGAAGTAAGCATCCTCCAAGAGCCCCACATTAACCCTCTGAGCTCCTTCAAACTCTGGCAATTTTCACAAAGTTCAGTGTTCCCATCATTGGGGACTGTGGAGAGAGGATGCATCTCAGGGTTCCTTTTGAGGTACAAATAATGATAATGGAACCTGAATCTTAAGAAAATCTAAGAAAATCCTAAGAAAATCTAGCTGCCTATAATTGCATGATTTGTTCTTTCCACTAAAATTCTGTGCAAAAATGGTTTTACGGAAATTTTTCCTGAGAGGAAAAGAAATTTAGTTTTGCTTTTTTAAAATAGGTATTGCAATGAGTATAAGATAATAAATATACATAAACACACATGCACATCCTAAAGCAGAACAAAGACCTGAAATGTTGAAATGGGTGAGGACCAAATACATTTCTATGTACTCTTTCTAGTACATATTTTCAAGTAAGCTTTTGTTTTTTGAAAGAGGAAATTACTGGATCTTTTGGAGTTGTGGAGGTGGTTAAAAACCTGTGTGACCCTCATAAGTTCTCATCAATGGTTGCAGGAAGTTTAGTTCATGTAGATTTCATTTAGCAAATTGCCTTTCTTTTATTGTTTTCATTTCCCTGATTTGGTATATTCAAATACTGCTCCATCTGTCAAAGGTCATGGATCCACCCAGGCGTCAGCAAGAATTCCCCTTAGAAGAACCGAGTTATTGATGTCCTCTGCAGGGGGTGCTTTGCCTCTGATGCTGCAAAGTCAATTACTGGAACTAACAACAGAATCACTATTTTATTGTTCTGCAGCCCATGAATACTGCAGCAGCTTCCAGAAATCGGCTTGGGGACCTCTCAGATCCTGGTAGTCCTCTGTGAGACCTAATACCCATCCTGTTCTGAGTGTGCACCCCAGGAAACCCCAAGATGTAGAGTCTTGTGTGCCTCACATGTGTCTATTTAAACACTTCAGTATTATCCAAACTCCTATCATGCGGATGTTGACCAGAAGTGTGTAACCAATTAACCATTATGGACTGTGGATTTTAGCATTACTGAATAGATCTGCATTGGCAAATATTTTTTTTTAAAAAAGCAAGAATATATACTCAAGTATGAGCCAATACACTGTTTGAGAAATAGGACTTATTCTTTACAAAACCAGAAAGATTCCACGTAATCTGAAATGCATATTCTTCCCACGTGTGTGTGTGTGTGTGTGTGTTTGTGTGTGTGTGCCCACGTGCACATTTTCAGTCACGTCTGACTCTTTGCAACCCCATGGACTATAGTCTGCCAGACTCCTCTGTCCATGGAATTTTCCAAGCAAGAATACTGAAGTGGGTTACTGTTTCTTTCTCCAGGGGATCTTCCCAACCCAGGAATGGAAGCTGCATCTCTTGCATCTCCTGCATTGACAGGCAGGCTCTTTATTATTTTTATACTTTTGATATCTTTAAAAGAAGAAATGATAGTTCCCCTGATTCACACATAGATGATTGAAAACTTGAATAAGGCATATCACCTAATGGCTTAATTCCATCTTTAATAAAATTAACAATAAAACAGACCAACATTTGTTATTTTAAACACAAATCAGTTTTGTTAAAGATAAAATACCATTTGGAGCAAGGTTTCATAAAATTATACAGTTGGAAAATACTTGAGATATTACTATGTTTGGCCTAGCTTAAAAATCTCCCCTAGTAACGACCTCTGCAGACCTGTACATAAAAAGGAGCAGCCTTGTGGAAGTTCTAAATTCCAGGAGTTAGTTCCAAAGCTATCCAGTGTCACCTGCTCCTAAGTCTCTGTCTTTTTTCCTCCCAAGTCAATACCTTTTACTTGTTTTCTTTCATTTTCCTAGAGCTTTAGCTTTATGGATTGACTCTCAGCCTTTCAATAGCTTCCAGCCTGAGGCCTCCTTTCCTTGCTTCTGAGCTAATTACTTATCCCTGGAGTTAATTATTTTCTTCATGGTGAGAAAGAAAAGTGCAGCCCCTGACTGCTGTCAGCTTGAAGCTGTCTGGCTCTAACAGCTAGACCATGGAGTTCTGTTGGACGTAAACAATTTCTCCGAATATCAATATCAGACAATGCCACTCTCTGATCATGGATGGAGAAAGACAAAAGCAAAACCACTGTGTAAACTGGTCTGCGTGCAGTCAATAACAAGAGCCCTGTCCAGGCCAAAAGAGCCAATATTCCCCTTTCTGGGCTGACATGCGTGTCTGCTGCTGTTTTACCAGTTACAGTTTTAGTCTCACTCTGTTACTCCTATCTACCAGAGAAGAGAGAGGCATTAAGATGATATCCAAGGATAGAATTGCTTCTGTGTTGTGACAGTACTCAACTCAAATCGACACTGTGTTTCCTTGAGCCTTCCTTAATATTACCTATATAAGTTCAGATATTAATACAAGTGCATCCTAAACCCCTTTCATTAGGTGCTTGACCCATGGTTCTCTTTAAGGTGGTGACTCCCTCATTGCAATGAGCCAACAAACCTTACTGTTGAATATAGATGTGTTCTGGTGGTTTTGGGCTAGAGGACACGGGCAACGGACTGTGAAATATTCATTCTCCCTGATTTAGTCATTTGATGACAACAACCCTTTTCAGCTTTTCTGCAAGGAGATAAAACCAGTCAATCCTAAAGGAAATCAGTCCTGAAGATTCATCAGAAGGACTGATGCTGAAGCCGAAACTCCAATACTTAGGCCACCTGATGTGAAGAACTGATTCATTGGAATAGGCCCTGATGCTGGGAAAGATTGAAGGCAGGAGGAGAAAAAGAAAGTGAAGTTGCTTAGTCGTGTCTGACTCTGCAACCCCATGGACTGGAGCCTACCAGGAGCCTCTGCCCATGGAATTTTCCAGGCAAGAGTCCTGGAATGGGTTGCAGGAAAAGGGGATGACAGAGGATGAGATGGTTGGATGGCATTACCAACTTGATGGACATGAGTTTGAGCAAGCTCTGGGAGTTGGTAATGGACAGGGAAGCCTGGTGTGCTGTAGTCCATGGGGTTTCAAAGAGGCGGACATGACTGAGCGACTGAACTGAACTGATCCTTTTAGGCATGATCTACAACCCCAGAAGGGCTCTGTAGAATAAGTAGACCTGGGCAGTTCAGTTGCATAGTCGTGTCCGACTCTTTGCAACCCCATGAATCGCAGCACGCCAGGCCTCCCTGTCCATCACCAACTCCCGGAGTTCACTCAGACTCACGTCAATCGAGGCAGTGATGTCATGCAGCCATCTCATCCTCTGTCGTCCCCTTCTCCTCCTGCCCCCAATCCCTCCCAGCATCAGAGTCTTTTCCAATGAGTCAACTCTTCGCATGAGGTGGCCAAAGTACTGGAGTTTCAATGTTAAATGGAAAAATAAGGTATCGATTCTTAATACCCACTATCACAAATGTTGAAAATGTTTGCTTGCAATATGAAAGTAATAAAACTACTTTTATTCTGATAGTGGGGTTCCATTTTTTCTTGCTTTGAAAGCCTTGATTTTATTTTTGTGATCATAATAAACACGTTATTCTGTCTCTTCAAATGTATATGTTTTAAGAAAGTCTTTACAAGAGTCAGTGTGGCTCTGATATAAATCCAGATGGTAAAATTACAATGTAATTAAAGAATTCTCTTTCCATGCAGACAATTCAGATATTTTTTTTAAAAAAAAGGAAATAAAAGGGCTTAAGTGAGGAATAGCTTCTGGGAGAAATCTGTCTCACCAATAACTATTTCTTCAAGAAGAATTAGAGAAGAGAACACTGGGAATATAGTGAGAACATTTTTAAATTTTGTTTCAGTTTTTGCTTTCTGAAGGTTTCTCTTTTTAAATTATGTAGTGAGAATAAAACAAAGTAAAACCAAAATAAGCAAATTAAAAAACCCAAAAAGCAAAAAGCTCTCTTTGGTTAGCTAGTCTATGGCACTAACTGACAGATATTAGCAGAAAAGAAAACTGCAGTTTTGACAAGAGTTAGCAACTAAATAAGCTTCTCACACCTAAGAAATTAATGCCCTCACCAAAAATACCCTTTCAAAGTTAAAGCTAAAAGTGACTTGTGGGTAGCCATCTGTTGGACAGTGCCCAGCATTTGAAGGTTAAAGTGTTTTCTAGGGAGAGAATGGAAACCAAACTCAATTAAGTGGAGATGGATACCAAATTGAATTTAGTGCTCAAAGGTACATTATTCTTGGAGTTGTATTTCTTTAAAAAGTCAGTGCAGTAGAGCAGGAAGCACTACACATGCCTGAGAAAACTGGACACTAATCATGGTTCTGCCAGTAACTACCTGATGGCTTTAGAGGGGAAAATCTCAACTTTGCTTGTCTTAGTTTGGTTTTCTTTCATTATCTGAAAATTGATGGAATTAGGTTAGACTGCCCACCAGTCCATTCTGAAGGAGATCAGCCCTGGGATTTCTTTGGAAGGAATGATGCTAAAGCTGAAACTCCAGTACTTTGGCCACCTCATGCAAAGAGTTGACTCATTGGAAAAGACTCTGATGCTGGGAGGGATTGGGGGCAGGAGGAGAAGGGGATGACAGAGGATGAGATGGCTGGATGGCATCACTGACTTGATGGACGTGAGTCTGAGTGACCTCTGGGAGTTGGTGATGGACAAGGAGGCCTGGCGTGCTGCGATTCATGGGGTCGCAGAGTCGGACATGACTGAGCGACTGAACTGAACTGAATGAATATAGTCCCGTGTTTTCAGATGGTTTGCATTATATGTAATTTCTAAGAAGCAGAATAATATGTTAATGGATCATAAACCTGCTTTGGACATTTAGTTGTTTCCAGTGTTTTAGTTTTTTTGTTATTTGGTATAGACAAGACTTCAGCAAATATTGTTGGGCACATTTGCTTTTCTTGAATTCCTTTTCCTTTTTTTAGGTTAATTTCCAGAACTTGGATGGTAGTGTTGCTCTTCAGAGACTGGAAGCATCTCTATGGCTCTGGTTATGTATCATATTGCTTACTAAAAGGTTGTAGGCTATTAGCATCATTGAAACCACATCAGAATTGCATATTATCATCAAAAATATTTGCCCCTTGGTTTTAGAACTGAAAAATAACTTCTGTTTTACTTCATTTTGTATATTTTTCATTACAAGGTAAAATTATCTTTTGTCATGTGTTTGATACTTTTTAACAATATTAATTTTGAATTTTCATGCTTACCTAAGGTAAATAGGTTATTTAACTTTTGCTCTATCTCAGGAATTATGTCTTATAGTAAATTAGGAAACTTATTCTCAGGTTGGGAAAAAACTGAGGAATGTAAAACAGAGATGGTGTAGTATTTGTCTACAAGGCACCCTCTAACATCCTTCTTTATGTCCCCAAAGGTCATTTTAAGACCTATTGTTTAAGATCTATTGCATTCTCCTTGCGCTTCCTTGGTGACTCAGATGGTAAAGAATCTGGCTGCAGTGCGCGAGACTGGGGTTCAATTCCTTGCTCAGGAAGATCCTCCAGAGAAGGAAATGGCAACCCACTCCAGTATTCTTGCCTGGAGAATTCCACGGACAGAGGAGCCTTGCAGGCTATCGTCCATGGGGTCGCAAAGAGTCAGACACAACTGGGCAACTAACACACACACACATAATAATTTTCTCTCTTTCTGGTTTCCTTTGGCTATAATGTTTATATTCGGCATTTGCCTTCCTTCCGTAAATTGGAAATAATGTATACGTAGTAAAGCAGATTTTCCTTTTATTTAAAAAGAGGCCAAAAGAAAAACTATCTTTCATGAAAGCAAGTAGGAGTAATCTTTTGCTGGGAAAAAAGTTTCACTTACTTGTGAGAAGCTTATATTATATTTTCTACACATTTAGCAACATTTCCTTTTAGTTGATAAGAATATAATGATTATTTTCTTAAAAAACCATTTCTGGTTAATTTGTTATGTTTGGACAATATTCTTCATATTCCAAATGCAAATCAAGATTACATGGACAATGGAATGCTATTTATAATTAATTCTGGCTGCCATAGAAAAATCTAGATATTCTGTCATTATAACAATAGTCTATTTACATGTAGGGTTTAAACTAGATATGTTAAAAATGTAGCCTTACTTTCCATAGTCTCATCCTCCATTTTGTTGATGGTGGAATGGGGAACCTAATCTCAGCAATTAAAGTTGACTTCATGCATTTCTAGTCATTTCTTTCAAATAGTTATCTGAATGTTTAAACTCCCAATCAGAGGCATTTTTCTTCCTTGTAAGAGATCTCCTCTTCCCCTTCTTCCCAGTGGAGCACAGTACTGCTGGGTCTTTGCTCGATTCCTCTGAAAGTCATTCATTCCCTCTGATCACTGGCATCCTATTCTAGTGCCTGCTGAGTATGACTAGACTCACCTGGTTTGGGGGTATCACATTGGCTCCTGTTGATGAGGACTACATGACTGATGGATGCTATCAATAATCCCATGTTGGCCCAATCCCATGTTGCTGAGAGCTCTGGACTCCTTGATGCTCTACTCAGCCACCGACAACTGTATGGATACCCGTTTCACCTGTGTGGCTTCAGGCCCATATCTTATCTTCTCCAAGAAGCCGGTCTTTATTCAGTTCAGTTCAGTCACTCAGTCATGTCTGACTCTTTGCCACTCCATGGACTGCAGCACTGCAGGCCTCTCTGTCCTTCCCCAACTCCTGGAGTTCACTCAAACTCATATCCTTTGAGTCAGTGATGCCATCCAACCATCTCATCCTCTGTCGTCCCCTTCTCCTCCCGCCTTCAATCTTTCCCAGCATCAGGGTCTTTTCCAATGAGTCAGTTCTTCACATCAGGTGGCCAAAATTTTGGAGTTTCAGCTTCAACATCAGTCTTTCCAATGAACGCTCAGGACTGATCTCCTTTAGGATAGACTGGTTGGATCTCCTTGCAATCCGAGGCACTTTGAAAAGTCTTTTCCAACAACACAGTTCAAAAGCATCAGTTCTTCAGTGCTCAGTTTTCCTTGTGGTTCAGCTCTTGCATCCATACATGACTACTGGAACAACCATATCTTTGACTAGACGGACCTTTGTTGGCAAAGTAATGTCTCTGCTTTTGAATATGCTGTCTAGGTTAGTCATAGCTTTTCTTCCAAGGAGGAAGCTTCTTTTAACTTTATAGAGTGTGTGAAAACAGGGAGCAGGCCCTCTCCTCTGTGGGGATCACTCCATCCAATCTGAGAGCTTCCACTACTTCTGGCCACTGCAAAGTGGGAGGCAGAGCAAAACCCCTTATCTAAGTCTGACCTCTTGCCTCTCTCTTCCTCTCTCTGTTCTTAGGATCTTTTCCCTAGAGCTGAAAGAGCTTCTTATTTTCCCTTCTCTCCTGACAAGAGCTGTCCCTGTATCATAGCCTCCACTGTTCCTAGGGGGTTACGCCATTCTCTTTTTTTAAGCACTGACAATGAAATAGTTGTAAGGAGAAGGGAATCAGATTATTGAAAAGGCAAATACATCAGGAGACATGCTCAAAATATCATCCCTACATTAGAGTTTTAGAATAAGAGGGGAACATAGAAGACCTAGTTAAAGGTTAGAACGGAAGGGAGAAATGAAGACATGAATTGCCTTAGGTACATTCTGGAGAAAACAGAAAACTGCCTATAATATTTTGAAAGGACACTTAAAGGCTGCTTTTATAATTGTTGATAGGCCCAGTTTGTTTGTTTGTTAGTTTATTACTTATTTATTAAACTGAGGTATATCTGACATATTATATTTGCTTCATGTGTACAACATAAAGATTGGAAATTTGTATACACTGCAAAAGGACCACTATAATAAATCCAGGTAACATCTATCACCCTACATGGTTACAGTTTTTTGAACTTTTATGATTTACTCTTGTAGTAACTTTCAGATGTGCAATACATGGTAACTATAGTCACCATGCTGTACATTACATCCTCGAGACTTATTTATTTTATAACTAGAAGTTTTTACCTTTTGACCCTCTTCACCCATTTTGCCCACTCCTTACCCTCCCTCCCCCCGCGCTGTCCCCATCCCCGCCCCCCCCCCCCACTACTCTGGCAATTATCAGTCTTCTCTCTGTATCTGTGAACCGGGTTTTTGTTTTTGTTCTAAATTCCACATATAAGTGAGATCACATGGTATTTGTCTGTCTTGGTCTGACTTATCTCACTTAGCATAATGCCCTCGTGGTCCATTCATGGTATTACAAATGGAAAGATTTGATCCTTTTTTGTGTGTGTGTGTATGTGTGGCTGAATAATGCTTTATTGTATTTATATAACACATTTTCTTTATCCATTCGTCCATTGATGGACACAGGTTGTTTCCATGTCTAGGCTGTTGTAAAAAATGCTGCAACAAATGTGGTGAACGTATCTTTTCAAATTAGTGTTTTCATTTTCTTCTGATAAATACCCAAAAGTGGGATTGTTGGATCATATAGTAGCTCTATTTTTAAATTTTTGAGGAACCTCTATGGCTTTCTTCCATTGTGGCTGCACTGCTTTACATTCCCACCAACATTGCACAAGGGTTCCCTTTTTTCCACATCCTTGGCAACATGTCTTTTTGAAAATGGCCATTCTGACAAGTGTGAGGTGATATCTCATGTGGTTTTGATTTGCACTTCCCTGATGATGAGTGATGTTGATTATCTTTTTATGTGTCTGTTGGCCATCTGTATGTCTTCTTTGGAAAAATGTCTATTTGGATCTTCTGCTCATTTTAAAATTGGATTTTTTTTTTTTTTTTACTATTGAGTTGTATGAGTTATTTATGTATATTTTGGCTATTAACCCTTTATTAGATACATGATTTGCAAATACTTTCTCCCATTCAGTAGATTGCCTTTTCATTTTGCTGATGATTTTCCTTTGTTGTGCAGAAGTTTTTAGTTTGATATTGTTTCATTTGTTTTTTGTTCTTTGTTTTTGTTTTAGCTTTTGTTGCCTTTGGATTTGGTGTCAAATCCAAAAAATCATCTCTGAAACCGATATCAAGGATCTTAGTGCCTATCTTTTTTCTTAGGAGTTTAATGATTTCAAGGCTTACATTTAAGTCTTTAATCCACTTTGAGTTACTTTTAGGTATGGTGTAAGATAATGATCTAGTTTTAATTTTTTGCCTGTGGCTATTCAGTTTTCCCAACACCATTTATTAAAGAAACTGTCCTTTCCCCATTGTGTACTCTTGGGTCCTTTGTTGTATATTAATTGATGATATTTATTTCTGGTCTCTCTATTCCATTGATCTATGTGTTCTCTTTTAGTGCCAGTATCATACTATTTTGATTACTACAGCTGTGCAGTATGGCTTGAAATCAGGGAGTGAGATACTTCTTTCTTTTTTCTTCTTTCTCAGGATTGCTTTGGGCCTATTAGGATATCATGGAAAATTTTAGGATTATTTACTTTATTTCTGTGAAAACTGCCTTTGGAATTTTGATATAATTGCACTGAATATGTATATTGCTTTGGGTAGTATGGACATTTTAACAACACCAATTCTTCCAATTCATGAATAGGAAGTATTTTTTCCATTTATCTGTGTGTTCTTCAATGTTTTTCATCAATAACTTATAGTTTTCAGTGTATAGGTCTTTTAACTATTTGGTTAAATTTATTTCTAGGCATTTTATTATTTTTGATTCAATTGTAGATGAGATTGTTTTCTTAATTTCTGTTTCTGGTAGTTCATTATATATTGTGTATGGAAATACCACAGATTTTTGTATACTGATTTTATTTATATCTTGCAACTTTGCTGAATTTCTTTATTACTTCTAAAAGTTGTGTGTGTATATGTGTGTGTATAGTCTTTAGGATGCTCTCTGTATAATATCTTATCATCTGCAAATGCTGACAGTTTTACTACTTCCTTTGCAGTTTGGATGCCTTCTAAAATTTCTTTGTGTTACCTAATTGCTCTGGCCAAGACTTCCAATACTGTCTTGAATAAAATTGGTGAGAATGGATATCCTTCTCTTGATTTCTTGATCTGAGAGGAAAAAGTTTTAGCTTTTACTATTGAGTATAATGTTAGCTCTGGGCTTGTAGTATATGGCCTTATTATGTTGAATATGTCCTTCCTATATCCACTTTACTGAGAGTTTTTATCATAATAGATGTTGATTTTTGTCAAATACTTTTTCTGCAGCTACTAAGATGATCATATGACTTTTACCTTTTATTTTGTTAATGTGGCAAATCACATTTATCGATGTTAAACCATCCTTGGGTTCCTGAAATAAATACTACTTGATCATGGCGTGTGATCCTTTTAACTCACTGTTGAATTTGGTTTCCTAATACTTTGAAAGGATTTTTATATCTATGTTCATTAGGGATGTTGATACAGGCCTGTCTCACATAGTTGGCACTCATTCACACACATGTACAAATACAAACACACGTGGCATATGTTGTTCTATAAAACTAGGATGATATGGCTGCATTGTTACTGTAACCAGAACATTGTTCTGAGTTTTTTTAAAATTGGTATTTTGCATCCAATTACACACTTGCTCCATGTTTCAAGTCCAGTCATTTAACTGATTTTCCCAGTTTCTCCTGGCTTGCAAGTAATTTGAAAAGTAATTATATGATGTATTTGGGGAGACTACTGATACCATCAGTACCACTATTACTTACAAGATGCTTCCTATATAGCAGGCAGCTCTAAACCTTGTAATTTATTATCTCATGTATCTTTCCAATAAACTTATGGGGAAGAGCTATGGTCTGAATATTTGTGTTCTCTCCCAAATTCACATATGAAACCCTAATCCCCAGAGGATTTCAATGCTGTGAAGTGGTGTGGCCTTTGGGTCTCGAGAGTGCAGCTCTCATGGATGGAATTAGTGCCCTTGCAAAAGAGACACATAGAACTCTCTCACCCCTTCCACCTTGTGAGGGCACAGCAAGAAGGCCTTGGCTGTGTACTAAGAAGGGGACTTCACCAGAACAAAATCACATTTCACCTTGATCTTGAAGTTTCTAGCCTTCAGGACTGTGAGAAATAAGTATCTATTGTTCATTAGCTACCCAGACTGCGGCATTTTGTTATAGCAGAATGAACTAAGACTAGTATGTAATAGTCCATGACCAGAGATCTTTTTGAGTGGCAATTTCTTGGCTATTCAGAAACTCTGTGAGTCTAGTACAGGCTAAGAACCTAGAGAAGTTTATAGAAAAGGAAGCCGTAAAACTTTATGTCAGCTCCCATTGGAACTTTGGCTCTAAGCTGCTTTTTGCCTGCCCCAGAACACATACAAGTGGTGCAAGGCAGGGCTGACACCATTTGTGTCCATGTGGAGACTCTTCCTGCTCTAATGAGCGCTCTTTTTCATGAATAATGTAGGGATTCTGTTTAAGTGGCAGATATTTAGGATTGCTACTTTTGCTTATGGCAAATCCTTGAGTTTGAAACAGAACCATCCATGGTTTGAGAAGGATAAAGGGAACAGTTCACATATAGAGATGAGAACTGTCCTCCATCACTATGATACCAGATATGATCCATTCTGCAATAATGCATCTTCCTTTTGATGATAAATCACAGAATGATCAAAATGTTTCATCTTGGTTTTCACACAGATGGATATCTTCCCCAATTTAAAATATAAACTCTTCCTAAGAATGGGTTACATCATATTAAGGAGTGATTCTCGATATTCTTCATAGCACTCAACACTTGGGCAGCAACTCAAAATATTTGTTGAATAAATGAATTAAAAAATCCTTCTTTCTCATGTTAGAATTTATTGCTCTTAGCTTTTATACTGATGCTTTGTAGTCTTTTCCACCATGCTTTCCAAGAGTTTAGAGTTTATGTGTCTGAATATTCTGAATAACTCAGTTTCTTGAGGACAAGGACTTGTGTCTTACTAATTTCTGTCCTTATTCACTCAAGACCAGCACTTTGTCTAGTGCCAAGCACAGAGCAGAGCCATATCTGTTGAGATGAGATAAAATCCAAGGCATACAGATTGGATACTTTGGCTGGCTTTCAGAGAAATCAGCCAGTGTAGGAAGAGAAAAAATAAACAAAGAGAGCAAGGGTTACACTCCCCAAGAGCGATACACTGAGAAGTAAAATCTAAGTCTGCATTACATTTTGAAGCAAATTGCCAAGACAGATGGGCCACAAGCACGTTGCTCAAGGTCTGTGTCATTCCTGGGTGAAATTTTCAGAGGCTGTCCTAGCTTAGAGTGGTCCCTGCCTTCTCCAGTGCCTGTTATTATATTAGCTTATTTTGTTTAGTATTGGTTTCCTGTCCTATGCTATTAAATATAACTTAAAATTTTATGTTTTACCCTTCCAACTTATTCAGGAACTCTTTGATGGGGATTATTCCTTAGGCTTTCTTTGTCTTCCTTTTTTGCAGTACTGCAAGCCAGGTTAGCCTCTTCCCTAAAATCCTTCTCTCACTCTGGGATGAGGCTGTAGGTGGTTTACAGCTAGCTCCAGGGAAACTCCTCATCCTCCAGCTCGCCTTCCCTATCATTCTGCTTGGTGCCTCTGGCTTCTGTATTGTTACTCTCTGGTTTATTCCTGCCTTTGTTTTTGCTTCAGGCTGATAATTTAGTTCCATGTGTGCTATGCATGCCAAATCCCTTCAGTCCTGTCCGACTCTTTGGGACTGTAGGGACTGTAGCCCGCCAGGCTTCTCTGTCCATCAGATTCTCCAGGCAAGAATACTGGAGTTGGTTTCCGTGCCCTTCTCTAGGGGACCGTCCCAACCCAGGGATTGAACTCACAGTCCCTTATGTCTCCTGCATTAACCCTGATATCTCAGTTGGTAAAGAATCCACCTGCAATGGAGGAGAGTACAGTTGGATACCTGGGTTGGGAAGATTCCCTGGAGAAGAGATAGGCTACCCACTCTAGTGTTCTTGGGCTTCCCTTGTGACTCAGCTGGCAGAGAATCCACCTGCAATGCGGGAGTGCTGGGTTTGATCCCTGGGTTGGGAAGATCCCCTGGAGAAGGGAAAGGGGATCTTTTTACCTGTATCCCCTCCAGCATTCTGGCCTGGAGAATTCCATGGACAGTCCACGGGGACACAAAGAGTCTGACACAACTGAGTGACTTTCACTTTCACTTTTTACTTTCTTTACCACTAGCGCCACCTGGGAATCCCACAGTTCCATAGGCTGCTCATTTCTTGACTCCAGCCTTGCCCTGAGTTCTCTGAATTCCTCTTTCCTAAAACTCTCATCACAGGTCTGCCCCACTTCTTCTCCCCCTTTTTTTCTATGCAGTCCAACTCTGATGGCTTTGTCCAACTCCTTGGGCCCTGGCTTGTCCTGGTGGACTGTTTGTGCAAAGCAAAATCCTGAGTAAATATTTGTTAACTGATGAAAGCTTCTCTCCATGGCACTATCTCCAACTACAAGAGCTATTATTATTATTATATTTAAATCAGAGGAATGTCAATATCTTTAAAAAGATTAGTGTATATTAGGTTATTTGATTCAGTCTGAATGATAGAACATGCATTACTAATACTTATATATGGATGCAATCTTCTGTTTCTGTTAGGTCCATACAATTTCTATCCTTTATTGAGCCCATCTTTGCATGAAATGTTCCCTTGATAGCTCTAATTTTCTTGAAGAGATCTCTAGTCTTTCCCATTCTATTGTTTTCCTCTATTTCTTTGCATTGATCACCGAGGAAGGCTTTCTTATCTCTCTTTGCTATTCTTTGGAACTCTGCATTTAATTGGGTATATCTTTCCTTTTCTCCTTTGCCTTTCACTTCTCTTCTTTCCACAGCTATTTGTAAGGCCTCCTCAGACAACCATTTTGCCTTTTTCCATTTCTTTTCTTGGGGATGGTCTTGATCCCTGCCTCATGTACAATGTCATGAACTTCCATCCATAGTTCTTCAGGCACTCTATCAGATCTAATCCCTTGAATCTATTTGTTACTTCCACTGTATAATCATAAGGGATGTGATTTATGTCATACCTGAATGGTCTAGTGGTGTTCCCTACTTTCTTCAATTTTATTCTGAATTTGGCAATAAAGAATTCATAATCTGAGCCACAGTCAGCTCCTGGTCTTGTTTTTGCTGACTGTATAGAGCTTCCCCATCTTTTGCTGCAAAGAATATAATCAACCTGATTTCAGTGTTGACCATCTGGTGATGTCCATGTGTAGAGTCTTCTCTTGTGTTGTTGGAAGAGGGTGTTTTCTATGACCAGTACGTTCTCTTGGCAAAACTCTATTAGCCTTTGCCCTGCTTCATTCTGTACTCCAAGGCCAAATTTGCTTGTTACTCCATGTGTTTCTTGACTTCCTACTTTTGCATTCCAAACCCCTATAATGAATGGTGTTCATTTTTGGGTGTTAGTTCTATAAGGTCTTATATGTCTTCATAGAACCATTCAAAAGAAGATATTAAAAAGAGGTGGTAAGAATAAACAGATGAACTATTCAAAAAGATCTTAATGACCCAGATAATCAGGATGGTATGATCACTTACCTAGAGCCAGACATCCTGGAATGTGAAGTCAAGTGGGCCTTAGGAAACATCACTATGAAGAAAGCTAGTGGAGGTGATGGAATTACAGTTGAACTATTTCAAATCCTAAAAGATGATGCTGTGAAAGTGCTGCATTAAATATGCCAGCAAATTTGGAAAACTCGGCAGTGGCCCCAGGACTGGAAAAGGTCAGTTTTCATTCCAGTCGCAAAGAAAGGCAATGACAAAGAATATTCAAACTACTGCACAATTGCACTCATCTCACACACTAGCAAAGTAATGCTCAAAATTCTCCAAGCCAGGCTTCAGCAATACGTGAACCGTGAACATTCCAGATGTTCAAGCTGGATTTAGAAAAGGAAGAGATCCTCTGCCAACATCCACTGAATCATTGCAAAAGCAAGACAGTTCCAGAAAAACATCAGTTTTTGCTTTATTGACTACACGAAAGACTCTGAGTGTATGTATCACAACAAACTGTGTAAAATTCTTCAAAAGATGGGAATACCAGACCACGTGACCTGCCTCCTGAGAAATCTGTATGCAAGTCAGGAAGCAACAGTTAGAACTGGACATGGAACAACAGACTGGTTCCAAATTGGGAAAGAAATATGTCAAGGCTGTATATTGTCACGCTGCTTATTTAAATTATATGCAGAGTACATCTTGAGAAATGCTGAGCTGGAAGAAGCACAAGCTGGAATCAAGATTGCTGGGAGAAATATCAATAAACTCAGATATGCAGATTTCACCACCCTTATGGCAGAAAGTGAAGAGGAACTAGAAAGCCTTTTGATGAAAGTGAAAGAGGAGAGTGAAAAAGACAGCATATTTGGAGAAGGCAATGGCAACCCACTCCAGTACTCTTGCCTGGCAAATCCCATGGACAGAGGAGCCCGTTAGGCCGCAGTCCATGGGGTCGCTAGGAGTTGGACACGACTGAGCAACTTCACTTTCACTTTCCACTTTCATGCATTGGAGAAGGAAATGGCAACCCACTCCAGTGTTCTTGCCTGGAGAATCCCAGGGAAGGGGGAGCCTGGTGGGCTGCCGTCTATGGGGTCACACAGAGTTGGACACGACTGAAGCGACTTAACAGCAGCAGCAGCAGCAGCAGCAGCAGCAGCAGCAGACAGTGTATTAGAAAGCAAAGACATTACTTTGCCAACAAAAGTCTGTCTAATCAAGACTATGGTTTTTCCAATAGTCATGTATGGATGTGAGAGTTGGACTATAAGGAAAGCTGAGTGCTGAGAATAGATGCTTTTGAACTGTGGTGTTGGAGAAGACCCTTGAGAGTCCTTTGGACTGCAAGGAGATCCAACCAGTCCATCCTAAAGGATATCAGTCCTGAATATTCATTGGAAGGTCTGATACTGAAACTGAAACTCTAGTACTTTGGCTACCTGATACGAAGAACTGATTCATTTGAAAAGACCCTGATGCTGGGAAAGACTGAAGGCGGGAGAAGGGGACGACAGAGGATGATAGACAGAGGTGGTTGGACAGCACCACCGTCTCAGTGGACATGTGTTTGAGTGAACTCCAGGAGCTGATGATAGATAGGGAGGCCTGGTGTGCTGCACTTCATGGGGCTGCTTACATGACTGAGCAACTAAACCAACTGATGGATACAATATTTTGCTGCTTTATTAAATGTGACTTGGAAAATAAATGTACAAAGTCAGCTGGTTGATGCTAGTATCTTGGACAAGTCATTTGTCTCTCTGAGCTTGATTCCTCTCTGTAAGATAAGAACAGAAATAGAGATTGTAAGTATGGCATAGAAGTTTTGAGAGGCTCAACTGATTTAACATTTGTGAAAAAATAAAGAAATGAAGTATTATTCATGTATAAATTGTAGCATTATTACTATAACATGTGACTTCAACTCTAGCCAAGTGCTCTAAAAGGAAAATTTACTGCTTGCACAAGAGATATTAAAACTGAGTGCAGTGATTTTTGTTTTTATTTTTTACAAACACCTACAACTGTTAAAAAACCAAGATCCTGAATAAGTTTATGCTAGTCCTTCCTGAACCTACCTGAAAACTTTTTTAAAAACATGAATAGTAGGTCCTGTTTGAACAACTGTGTACATGGTACAGATTTATGGACTCATTCAACACTGCCCAGAGAGCTAGTTTAACAGAACATAGTATTAACATCTTCACTAGAGCTTAAAACCACCTGACTTTTAAGCTGCTAATTTGGTCCATTTCTTCACTGGTGGACATTTTCTTGACCTTAACTAGACTAGTGTTTGTTTGTTTTTTTAATTGTATATTTTATTATTTAGTTTCAGTGAATTTTATTTTTTGACAGTTATATTTACCCCTTCCTATCCTCACCTCTTTGGTTATTATTAGTTGTGAATGTCTTCTTGATTTTTCATGCTCACTATCTAATTAAATGCTTCTAGAACAGTTCCCATACTTTCCATGATTCTTACCTGATTCACATCCAGGGATTCCCTCTTCTGTTGAATACTTTTCACAGAAATTGTTAGTAAAGCTCATTTGCAATTCTCTGATGGCTTTCCCTCCCTCCTGACAGTACCCTAGCACTTTTCTGGGAGATTACTGACTGGGTGGAGTCACAGAAGAATGATAAATCAAAAGGCTCTGCCTTCCTACATGAGAGGCTGAGAGGCCTTTAGGTGCTTTTTCCACCATATCCTTCCTATTGCTACTCTAATATAGCCAAGAGGGCAGTAGTATTCTATGTTCAGTTTATTGAGCTTTCTCTACTGGCACTTTAAATCTTGAACAGAATTATAGAAAAAAAAAAAGGTTGACAATTGTTCATTCATTCCAGCAGTAGTGACTGGACTAAGCTTTTACGAAGCTCCTTTAACTAAGGCACTTTGGGGCTTCCAGGTTCTCCAACCTTTTTTTCCTATCCTCAAGCTCTCCACGTGCTTGTATTACCTGTTTTTTCTCCTCCAGTCACTGTGGCAATCAACCGAAGAGCCCTAAATGATACATTATTTCTTCCACTCAATTACACCTGCCATTTAATACAATGTGTTGGGATTGAAGAGTTTCCAGGGGGTTCATTTTGTCTCTCAACTAGATTCTTCCATGAAGACAGGGGCCATATCTTGTTTTCTTTTGCATACCTCTCACTGTCAACTTGGAGAAGGCAATGACACCCCACTCCAGTACACTTGCCTGGAAAATCTCATGGACGGAGGAGCCTGGTAGGCTGCAGTCCATGGGGTCGCGAAGAGTCAGACACGACTGAGCGAATTCACTTTCACTTTTCACCTTCGTGCACTGGCGGAGGAAATGGCAACCCACTCCAGAATTCTTGCCTGAAGAATCCCAGGGATGGGGAAGCCTGGTGGGCTGCCGTGTATGGGGTCGCAAAGAGTCGGACACGACTGAAGTGACTTAGCAGCAGCAGCAGCAGCACTGTCAACTCCTAGATGGTGCTCAAACTCCACGAGTTTTTACTGCTGGGTGGACTCTAGAGAGCCCGTTATTCTCAATTCCAGACTTCCTCATCTAAATCTTTGTGCCGTGTGCTCTCAAGAGCCATGGAGAGGAAACTGGATCCACTGTTGTATCTTTGCATGCCTCTGGGCAAATCATTAGATGTTTCCCTTTAATTTGCCTTTGGTTCCTCCAACAGGAAAATGATGTGAATAAATGGCCTTCCTCAACCACACAGGGGTAGTTTGATGCAAAACTTAATGTGCTGACTTTGGTGGTGTTTTGAGCTTCTCAGAGGTATGTGCCCTATAATACTGTATGAGTGTAACCAGGAACATTTCTTTTTAATCTTATGGAGATTTAATTTAGAGAAAAACATCCTCTTTATCCTCCTCATAAACCTTGGTCGAAAGCATATACTTACTAATCTTCCCCAAGGATATGTTTCAATGAGAAGAGTGAAGCTGTAGTTTGTTACAGCCCCAATTTCCTCTCTCTCTCTCTTCACATATTACATTTGCCTTTACTACATATAGACATGTTACCTAATAAAGTCTGTTAATCCACCCAACATCTCTTTATTGAGACCTACTCTGGGTGAGGGACTGTACCAGGCTCTGAAGACACAATGAATAAAAATGTTGTCCCTGGTCCCTTGGGGAAACTAAGAAGCATTCATTCATTCATTCATTCAACAAATATTTGTAAATTTAACTATGTGCCAGACACTCTTCTAGATTCTGTGAGCTAGTGGTGAATGAATAATACAAACAAGTATTTTTATTCCTGGGACCAGTGCTGCCATACAGGCATGTGCATGGTTCAGTGACAACGTTTCCCAGGGGAGCAGAGCTGGAACTGAATCTCAAAGGGCATACATGACAGGAAATAACAGAAGTGGAAGAGAACACAGACAAACTTGTGTGGGTCATGGGGATTGGCGTTCCATGTAATTCTGAAAGAGCAGAGAGATACAAAAAGAAACAGATTAAAGAACAGGAGTCTACAACAGGATAGATTGATTATTTTATGAATATAAAACATATCCCTGATAATCCGGAAAAATATTTATCTGGTTGAAGCTTCCTACTCAGAGATTCGACTCACTGCTGAGTGTAAGAAAATTTTACCTGCTTGATTTGCAAGAGGCATTGGGTGTTTTATTATCCAGTGTTTCTGTGTGAGGAACCATTGCAGGATTGGAATCTCTTTGCATTATAAGCAGCAGGCATGGTAGGCCTACATTTCTCTCATAGGCAGAGGGCGTTTTATTATTTCAAGATGCACGCCAAGAAGTATCAGAAGGCACAGGAGCTGGGAGTTACCAAAATTTCAGATGATTCATGAACAGGCTGTTACAGACTGTGACATCTTGATTTAACACTCCCCTGGCTAAGAAACAAAAGTAGGAATTAAAAACAAAACAAAACAAAACAAAAACAAACTATGCCCATGACTACGTTGGGGTCACTTTTAAACCATTTGTGTGTAATTTAGGATTTATTGGATTTCTTGAACATTCGTATGTAATTCCATGCTTAACAGTTGCTCTATAAATAATCAAATATTTATATTGTTTTTCCAAATGTATTTATTATTTACTGTCTATGAAATATTTATACTGATTTTTAAGAAAAGATATACATTATTTACATTTCCTTGAAGTTTCTTTTGATGCAGGTAAAACGACAGAAGGCTGAAAGATGCTCAGGCTTGCTAGTAACCACATGGAGGCTCTGTCTCTCAGGAAAACACCTGAAAATAGAATTATGTAATTAAAGCCTACGTGAGGGACCACCCGGATTTCCTTGGAGCCCCAGCTTCCATTTAGTTCTCAAACGGCAGGAGGGAAGATTGGAATGTTTTCTACCAGAGTTTTGTTTCATTTTCCCAGGTTTCCAGGTGCCTATTTCTACAGAATGGGCAGCACCTTGATTTTCTCTTTGGAACCCAGAACATCTCCAGCTGCAGAAAGAATGATTCTTTTCTAGGAAAACTGAGTAGAACTGAGGTCCCTAGATTCAACTAATCAACAAGTTCAACTTGGTAATGTTGTTAATAATACATATTCTCAGCCTCCACCTTATCCTGGGAGATTCTGAACAAGTATGTCTGAGATGCTGCCTGATAATCTCTATTCTTAAAAATGGGCTTGTTGATTCAGATTATCAGCAAAGTGTGGGCACATCCAGAGGGGAATCTTATTTATGTGTTTTTTTTTTTCATTTGAAACATACTTGAATGTTTCTTGGTCATCTTTCTGTCTACCCTCTCTTACCTAGTTTGCAGATGTCTGATATCCACCCATTAAATGTTGGTGTTTGACTTCTTATCCTCATTCTAGATTGGCTTTTAAGAGGTGGCCATTTGCAGGCTTACCATTAGCACACAGTTTAACAAAACAAAATGGATTGTTCTCTGGGTTATATAAAATGCTCTACTTTCTCTATAAGTGTCATGCTATTTTTTCCCCCCAGGAGAGCCATGATCTCTTGCAGACAAAATTATTTTGTGGGAGTCTGAATGACATCCATCAGAAATATCTGGAAGAACAAACAGTCTTTTTCATGGGCAGATATCCTCATGAGTAACTGATTTCACAAAATGATGTCTTAACAGTCTTATCCTTAAAATCACTCCTGATTCTTCTTTTCTGATAATAAGATCTTAAGTTTATGCTTCCCTGAGTCACATGACCTACATCAGCCTTATTTACAGTTGGTTAAGGAGAAATGTCAATAACCTCAGATATGCAGATGACACCACCCTTACGGCAGAAAGTGAAGAGAAACTAAAAAGCCTCTTGATGAAAGTGAAAGTGGAGAGTGAAAAAGTTGGCTTAAAGCTCAACATTCAGAAAACGAAGATCATGGCATCTGGGCCCATCACTTCATGGGAAATAGATGGGGAAACAGTGGAAACAGTGGCTGACTTTATTTTTGGGGGCTCCAAAATCACTGCAGATGGTGATTGCAGCCATGAAATTAAAAGACACTTACCCTTTGGAAGAAAAGTTATGACCAACCTAGATAGCATATTGAAAAGCAGAGACATTACTTTGCCAACAAAGGTCTGTCTAGTCAAGGCTATGGTTTTTCCAGTGGTCATGTATGGATGTGAGAGTTGGACTGTGAAGAAGGCTGAGCGTCGAAGAATTGATGCTTTTGAACTGCGGTGTTGGAGAAGGCTCTTGAGAGTCCCTTGGACTGCAAGGAGATCCAACCAGTCCATTCTGAAGGAGATCAGCCCTGGGATTTCTCTGGAGGGAATGATGCTGAAGCTGAAACTCCAGTACTTTGGCCACCATATGTGAAGAGTTGACTCATTGGAAAAGACTCTGATGCTGGGAGGGATTGGGGGCTGGAGGAGAAGGGGATGACAGAAGATGAGATGGCTGGATGGCATCACTGATTCGATGGACATGAGTTTGAGTGAACTCCGGGAGTTGGTGATGGACAGGGAGGCCTGGCATGCTGTGGTTCATGGGGAAGCAAAGAGATGGACATAACTGAGAGACTGAACTGAACTGAACCTGGTTTCTGGGATTTTTTATCTTTTAGAGTCTGCCTAGAAAGAAAACTGATTATTGGTTTTAGGGTCCTACTCAGGTAGGTCTTTTGTTGTCGTTGTTTTTGATGACTAGTTTAACACACTGCCATTTTAATAACTAGAAATTAATGTCAGGGAGCATTGTCCTTTTGGAGCTCAGCTGTAATATTGAAACAATTAGCTTGGCCCAAATCAAATAGAAGACACTTACTGAGACCAAGCCTGTGCTTGGTGCTATAGAATGCAGCGATGGGTAAGACTTTGCTTTTTCTCCTCAAAGAGTTGACATTCTAGCCAAGATGATAAAACCATCATATATTCATGTTCACTTGCTCAGTTGCGTCCTACTCTTTGCAGTCCTATGGACTATAGACCCTCAGGCTCCTCTGCCCATGGAATTTTCCAGGCAAGAATACTGGAGTGGGTTGCTTTTTCCTACTCTGGGGGGTTTTCCTGATCCAGGGATCAAACCTGTGTCTCTGCACTGGCACGTGGATTCTTTACCTGGTAAGCCTATCTCTATCATCTCTATCTCTATATCTATTTCAGGATAACTTTAGGAGCAAATAACTTCCCTTTCTAGACTCAGAAACTTTAAACAAGATTTCTCATTAAACTAAAGACAGAGCATAGATGTGAAGAGATTCTGTTCATTGTAGTCACTCAGATCTAGGTTGATGGGGCCTCGTTTCAACATGCTTCCAGGACCAAAGACTGGGGCTGAGGGAAAGAGCTCTAGAAGTCTGCCATCAGCAGTTAAACACCCTGGCCTGAAAGTGACTCGTGGTTTTTAGTCACAGCTCATTGGACAGAACTACTCATGTGGGCTCCCTACCATCCCCCATCCAGAGCATCAAGGATGGGAGTGGAATATGTAATCCTCCTCTGTGCCTAGAAGAGAAAACGAATATTGGCATGTTCCATGGTATGAAGAGTGCCAAATATTCTAATATATGTTTATTATTTTATTTATATTATTTTATATTTTATGTATTACTGCATATTACATATTTATTTATTATTTATTTTATAATTTAAAATATTTAAGTTATAATCTCTCTATATGAACACTCTGTGGCACAAGTGTGTATATATCTGTTCTATATATGCTATGTAATATATGTAATCCTGGGCTGTACCGTAACGGAAAGAGTGCTGACCATAGGATAATCATGTGAAGAGTGAAACCCACACAAGAGGGAGAACAGTGAATGGGGAGACCATGTGGGAGAGATACAGGGTGAACTGGGCCTTTAGTGGGGTGTAGAACAGTAACAACAGCAACGACAACTGTTTGTCATGAAATAAGTGCTGTGTCAGGCCAGAAACTGGGCTAAAAATTAAATCATTTTCTAATTTGATTATTATAACAGCTCTCTGAAATGGATACTATTTTTATCCCCATTTTATAGATGAGGAAATTGAGGTTTAGAGAAAGTTAAGTAAATTTTCCAAGGTTTCTGAGCTAACGAACCGTGGAGCCTGGGTTTGAACCAAAAGAGCAGTAGGTTTTTATAGAAGAAGGAGAAAATGTGAGTCAAAGCAAGAAGTGGAAACGAGCACAGCATATTTGTGGTACCAGGAGGAAGCCGCCTCGCCTCAACACCAGGGTGGTCTGCAATTAGTAGAGTGCTAAAGTTAACTTTATTTCCACTTCTACTTACCGTACAAGCAAATCTCCAAGACAGATAGGGAAATAGGCATGTTTGTGGTCTTAAAAGAAATCAAATAAGATTTCTGCCCTTGGAAAGTAGCTTTTGACTTTTGGCGATTTGACCTTTAGTTTTTAACATGCTTCAAGGCACTGTGGACCTGTGGGGTCATGCAGAATTTATTTCCATCACCAAATTATAAACCTCACATTCCCTTGCCAAGAGTGAGAACAACTAAAACTGATGTATTTTGAAATTTAGATTCATGGTTCCTTTTTTCAAGAAGAACATCATGAAGTTTCTTTGTGAATGGAAACAGATTTGAGTGATGGACACGTATGGTAATTTGGAATAGTGAAAACAGCCATGTCCATCAATTTTTGAAATATTTACAGAGGATGATGTCTGCTAATGTGGTTCTAAAATGGAGTCCCTGCTGACTCGACATGAGTATGAGTCACCCAGCCCTGAATTACTGGGCACCTGAATTACTGGCTATTTCTTTTCACACAGAAGGGAGAAAAACTGAGGAAAAGATCAGCAAAATTCAGATACAAGAGCAACACAACGAAAGCTTCAAAAAGAGATTTCGCTCCCAAAATTCCCCACCAACAGCAAACACCAAATCTGAAAATTTAACTCCTGACAAATATAAATCTTAGAAGCCAAGCCAAAGGATTGACTTCACTTTAATTATTTGGTTAATAGCGATACCTAGCATTCATTTTCTTATTATATGTTAGAAACTTGGCTAAAATACTTGCTGAGCATTTCCTTATTTAATTGTCACACATTATGACCATTGAGAAGGTGAGGAAATTAGGACTTTGATGGAAAAGTCATTTGCTCAAAGTAACAAAGCAAAGAAATAATTAGGTGAACTTATATGTTCCAGTTTTCCCTTTCAAGATAATTCACTTACTCAACCGGTATTTATTAATCTCTTTGCATGTGTCAGAGACTTTGCAGAGCTTTAGGATCGGTAGCTGAAGAAGACACAGTTTTATAGTTCATGGATCTCACACAGATTCAGGGAAATGCGTAAATAAACAGGAGAAGATAATAAACTAACCCAACTAGAATGAGAGATCCATATGAAAAGCATTGTGGGAGCAAAGAGGAGGAAAGGCAGTCTTCTGGGAGGACAAGTATTATGGGATTAGATTCTAGCCAGGGAAGGTGGAGATGGGGATTCAAGGCAGATGGGAGAACCTAAGCAAAGGTCAAGTGAAAACAACTTGGGGTGTATGGGATCCCTGAAGGGCTTATCCCACTTTAGTGCACAAAGGATCAAGGACTGACAAGAAACATGGGGTTGAATGCAGGGCACCGGTGTCCTCTGGTGCCATATGAAGGCCCTTGGCATTTACCCTGGGGGTGAGGGATCTTTTGAGGACCTTTAAACAGAGGTAATATGAAAGTGACCTCGATGTTCAAGGGCTAAAGTGTATGAGTTGGTGAGGGACAGTCTTTGAAATTTCTTGATTGCTATCTTCAACAATCTGTCTTTATTCATGTTTTCTGATGTTTGGACAATATCAATATTGACACTCCCTCCCTTCCTTACTGAGAAACAGGGTGTGTGTCATCTTCCTTTTGTGCTTTCTTGCCACAGCCCATGAGAACATGACTGTGGGAAAACACTGCCCGTGCTTATAATGCAATGTTCTGATTCTGGAGGGATAGTTGCGCAGTTAAGGCGCAGGGTGAGCAAGAAGGAAGCTTGGTGGCGGTGATGCCATCCTAACTAGCAAGTGCCACCTCTTCCTGGTAGCAAGATGTCTGTTGTCTATGGCACAGTGACATTCGGCAAATGATTAACAATAGGATGGATGAGAAGGGGCCATTTCTCAAGCCAAAATACATTTTACAAAGTTACACATATATGTTATATTGAAAAATAAGTGTAATAACACTTTGAGTCAGTGTTTGAATCAGGATTCAAGGGCTATCGTGTACCACATGTCCGAGAGAGGGACCCATTGATAGGTTTAATAGCGTTATCCAAAGTAGGACCTCATATCTTTTCCAGGAGAGGGCATCACTTTTAATCCCTAAGTGAGTTCTTTTTTCTTTTTTTCTGTAAGAGTATAATAAGAGGTTTGGTGAGTTTGCAAAGGAAAATCATTGTCCTATACTTGTTTCTACAAGGTCCCTGGAATAGTCCCTGGAAACTGGTCCTGAATGAGCTTAGGATAATCAACTGCAAATCTGCTAGAATGTAGACCAGCCTCACACAATAAACATATACAGTAAAGCTGTCCAGAAGAAATATATTCAACAAACTGGGAAGAGATGTCAGAGCCACAGTCATGAAATCTGTGGGTACTTTAGATTTTACCTGGGACAAAATTCCAATGTAAATACTGTGGTGTTGAGGTGAAATTCTATTTTTTAAGCTCACAAATTTGCAACTACAAAAAGTCATCATTTAGTAAAGCATTGGATTGGATTGGATATATTGGATATATAGTCTTATAAGTGATCATAAAATGAACAGTTTCCTGCTTTGTGCAGGGAAGGCATGTGCGCATATGCACACATACACACACATCCTTGTCTTCCTTTCTCTTACTACAAAGTCAGTTTCTATCAGAGTAATCATGCTGTGTGCTATTTACAGAGCAAACGCCTGTCCTATTGTCCTTGCATGCTGAGCTGGTCCAAATTCTCCAGAGTGCAGTGGTCATGTGAAGGGAAACGCAGAAGCTGTGTGCTGAAAAGCTGGATTCTGAATACAGGGGAGAGACTACCTGGCTGACCCACAGGTTTGCATTTTAAGGCTGTGAATCCACTACTCTAAATTAGGAGTCACAAAATTGTTGATAGCAATCACCAGCCCAGCCACCTAATTCTCGAGGAAGCCTAAAAATTGTGCTGCTACAACACTGGTGCCATATGTTTCTTCCTGCTTTGCTGCCTTGGAGTATAGAGAGAGTTCAAGGGCAATCATTTCATTTAATCAAACTGCAGCAGTAATGACCTAACAGAGGCAAAATGAAACCAACAAAGATGTACACATACACATACAGGCCCATACACAGTTTTTAAAATATATCATGGAAAGTGAAAAAAAATTACAAATTGCAAATTAATTTTATCTTTACTGCAGAAACAGTCATTTGTGTTTTATAGAGAGCCAGCTTGTGTCTATGGAATATATACATATTTTGAGCAATTTTGCTCTTTACAAATGTCACCTTCTTGCATAGATTTTGAGGTTAGAGAGGACTTAATTCACGCCTTACCCTTTTACCAAATATGTGAGTTTGGAAAAGTTGCACCATCTCCTGAAGTCTCTCAGTTTTCCCATTTGCAAAATGGGAGAACTAATAATAGCAATGTTCTGGAGTTGTGAGGACTGAATGAAACATTGCATGTCTAGGCTCAGGATGTATCATAGATTGAGCAATGCACTGATACTGTCTGTGTATCTACTGGCATTATAAAATATATCTGGGTTGGTAATGAGTAACAGCTGGCTTTAAAAAGGTTTCAGTGCTTATAAAAGAAAGTAGCCAGTTGTGGATTCTTTTATGATCTTTAAGTCAGTTAATTTTTTTGACCAGCAAATTAAGAGATGAGAATCCACCTATTTCTAGAATATTCTTCCCTCACTAGACTATAAATTCCCTGAAAGCTCTAGGCTCATCTTTAAATCCCAAAGTTGGTATTCAATAAAAATATATAGATGTATGTATTTTTATTCTATTGACCATTTTTCTCTGAGGTAAATATATTTTTTTCACAGCTGATACAGGCTTTTAAAGTATTAAGCATATGAACCCCTTTGTCATATTATTGCAGATACTTCTTCACTTTTTTCTTGCCTTTTAATATTTAGAAAATCCTTCCCTAACTGAATATCAATTAAAGTTTCTTTACAGTTTTTTCTAGTTTTGTTTTAATTTTTATATTTATCTTTTATCCATCTGGAATTTATTTTTACACGAAGTGAGATATCTAACTTGATTTTTTTTATTGGCAAAATTTATTGGCTAATTTGTTGTTCATTCCTTTGATTTGTGATGCCCTCTTAATCATACACACACATGTCTATCAGACTCTGTTAAGAAATGCATATTTATATGTATATATATGTATATGTGTATATATAAGCATATATAGATGAATATACATATGCATTTTCTTGAGTTTGTTTTATTTTTCTCTTGAGTTTTGTTTTCCAGTTCTTACAATGCTTCAAAGTACTAATGAATTGTACAAAAAGAAATAGAAAGAAAAATTATTCTTAAACTTTATAACACCAGTCTTCTATCCAAGAAAGAAATGTCACTATTAACAGTTTCTTCTGCAAAACTTTCCTTACATAAAAAAGTATTTGTGTGTGTATTGTGTGTGTACACTGAACATCTCTTTTATTTATAGAAGCAGAAGAGTCCTGTGCACACTACCTGACACCTTGCTTTTTTCTCTTAGCACATACCTCGGAGATTGTGAAACACAAAGCAAAAGCTCTATCTTACTGTTTAAACAATTGCATACTCTGCCATTAAGTGGATGTTTCAAAAGTTGATATAACCAGTTCCCTTTTGATAGACATTTATTTTTTGTCTTTTGCTATCACAAGCTAGGTTTTTGGTATTTTTATTTTTAATGCTCATTTGTTTATTTCTTTTACGTCTCTTGTTGTTTAACCTGTACCATTTTTATTTTTAATGTTAACTTTCCTTTATGATTTAAAATATTTTATAACTTTATCATCTTTACGTGCTTAGTCATTTCAGCTGAGTTGGACTCTGGGACTCTACAGATTGCAACCTGCCAGGCTCCTCTGTCCATGGGATTCTCTGTCCATGGGATTCTACTTGAGTGGGTTGTCATGTCCTGCTCCAGGGTATCATGAGGACACAGGAATAGAATCCATGTCTGCTGCATTGCAGGTGGATTCTTTACCACTGAGCTACCAAGGAAGCCCAAAAGAATACTGGAGCAGGTTGCCAGTTCTTACTCCAGGGGATCTTCCTGGCTCAGGGATTGAACAAGCGTCTCTAGTATCTCCTGCATTGGCAGGCAGATTCTTTACCACTGTACCACCTGGGAAGCCCCTTATCATCTTTAAATGTTATTTATTATCTATAATTGATGCAAAATTAATATTAATAATTCTTCCCATCTTCCTTCTCTTCCACCACCTAATTTTTACTATTTATATGAGTATTCTTATTTTCTCTAGAGATTATCTTGTACTTTTACATATTATACTTAGGCCTGTATTTATGTGCTTTAAATTGCGTCTCGATCAGAATATTTACAGTGTTTTCCTGATTCTTCCTATTTTTAATCTCTCAGTATTTTTAGGCATACTATTTCTACATTGCCATAGTTTTTAATACTCATATTCTCTGCTTCAAGTTGTTTCACCTTGATTCTGTAGTTAAACTTACTCAATGATCAGAATAAGATTTAACTGGCTGGGACTCATCTTCAAGTCATTCTTTTCCCCTGGCTATGTCTCTGGGTCCTATATTACCTCAGTTTTGGACTATAGGCAGATGTATATATATATATATTTTTTTTTTTTTGCAGATGTATATCTTGACCTTTCCAGTTTCACAATATCTTGGCCAAGTATAACAGTACTGACTCACACTTTCTTTCTCTCAGAAACTTCTAGACAGTTTACCACTGTCTTCTAGCATTGAGTGTGACTATAGGCAACCAGAGATTAACCTGATAGTTTTTCATGATCACAGTTGATTTGATGTTCTTGACATAATGCCCGAGGGAGTCTGGTAACTTAATCAGGACTTGTCTGCTTTGTTAATACAGTATCATACCTTTTTGAACATCATGTAGTCTTTTAATCTATAGATTTTGGTCCTGTTTTATTTCTGGAGCATTCTGTTAAACCATTGAAAAAATGTTATTTCAGTTTCAGATTTTCTAATCTCTTCAAACAAACACCATTTATATATGTTGGATCTCTGTCTTCCACATTTGTCATTTTTTGTCTAAATTTCAGCTTAATAATCCCCATTTTACTTTCCATTTCATTTTGCTTCATTTTCCTTATTTTCTCATTGGTGGTTCTCTATGTCCTTACTCTTTTTAGCAGGATCCTTTGAAAGTTTGCAGGAATTTGCTTGAAAACTTTTTGAGCTTTTATTTTCCTTTTAGTAGTCACTGCATTTTGGTATCTACTTAGTACCATGTGAATCTGTGAAAGGGGGGAGAAAACACCTGAAATGCTTGGCTCTGCTATTTCCTCCATTTAGAGTTTATTCCTTTACAAACATCTCTGCTTTCCATGGTGGCTCAGGTGGTAAAGAATCTGCCTGCAATGCAGGAGACCTGGGTTTGATCCCTGGGTTGAGAAGATCCCCTGGAAGAGAGCATGGTGAGCCCAGTATTCTTGCCTGGAGAATCTCAGCAACAGAGGAGCCTGCTAAGCTATAGTTCATGGGATTGCAAAGAGTTGAACATGACTGAGTAACTAAGCACAATGCTTTCCATGAGCGTGTGTTAAATTTCAGGAAAGTCTTAAAAATATATTTAATGAAAATGGTCAGTGATTTCTTTTTTCTGTACCCTAGGGTATAGAAAATTTCTGTTTCATTTTATAGTAATGAAAAGAGGTTTATATTCTGCCTATTTTAAATGATTAAACATTAATTAAAAATGACCAATTTAGTAGTTCAGGTTCTCATTTACTCTTCAATAGGTAACACAAGGGGAAGTGTGTCTCTTCTTGCCGTTACCCTTGTATGCCATTTAATAGAATTTACAATAATTCAGTTCCTTTGAAAGTTGTTATATTTTGTTATATTTAGTAATTCTTGTCCTTGTTTATACTATCAGCTTAAAGAAAAGCTGTAAATTTTAATAAGAAATTATTCTTTCTTTTTTTTTTCTTAAAAATAAGCCTTCTCAAGAATGCTGAAGTTCATCTAGGTGGCAGATTTCACATATAGCTTTGATTTCACAAGTGGTATTTGCACTATTTATCAGCATAATTTTTTCACTATTAAGTCAATCAACAAGTGTCACCGAATGACCGTTCTGTAGAATATTTTGTATCATGCAACATAACTGCAGCTTGTTTTCCAGGGTATATCATCTCTGTCCCTGAAAGGGGTCATCAGCTTATTTTCAAACAATTGATTGGTTGTGTGCTTGATGTAATTTAGTCAATAAGGCAACAGAAAAGTCGAGCAATGACATCTGAATGAATCAGACATACAAAGGCTCATACAATCTCCCCAAGATTCTAGCTAGGTTTTGCAATACCTAGCAATCTTGGATTGCTTTCTTTTCCTTTGAACTAATTTCAGAAGTACTTCCATCCTTACTTCTTCCACCTCTCCCTTCTTTTCTTCCTCTCTTGCTTTTATATGGTTTGTGTACAATTCTAGGTTGTGTGTTATAATGTTTATGCATCAGTAAAATACATAAATAAATGCTATAGTTCAATAAGACTTATGAGTTAATTTCACTAACAGAAAAAATACACATGTAGGAGTGTTTTTTATTTAGTGAGATTATGATCTTTATGTGGTCTTTTTCTGCTGAACCCCATGCCTGTCAAGTATTTGACAGTTACTTACAAGGATGAGAATTGCTAAATATAACAAAATATATTTGATCAAGTTACTTTCAATGGGGAGCTGGGAGTCAAGGGGCCATATAACTCACTGGAATGTTGACTATATTCTGGCTTGAATTTGACTGAAATCTGTGGGTTTGGTTTGATACTCCCAAATTCTGAAGACACTGGTGTTGGATATAGCATTCTGGTCAGTTTTAAGGTCTTTCTTGAGACTTAGGCTTTGACCCAATGTTCCTAGGGTTACAGCAGGGCTGCTGGTGGAGTCAAACCCTCAGAGATTCTGTGAGGGACTCTTGCATTTAGCGCCAGGAATGTCTTGGAACATGGAGAAAACTCCCAGACTGACTGCTGCCAATGGAAACAGTCTTCCTGGGATCCAGGATTGAACCTTTTTTAATAAAGCAAATTTTTGGATGTGACCAAATCACGTATAGGCTACATTTAGCTTTCCTAAATTGAGTCTATATTTGCATCCCTTCTGGACCATGCTGAAGAAGGTAATTATATACACACAAATTAAATATGAACCATAAAATAGACATAGAAGTGAGACTGAAGCCAAGCAATAATATAGGTAATAGAAACTGGTATTCCCTTGCTCTATCCCTTATTTATCCTTTTGTTCTCATTCTTCTTTTCATCAAATACTCTTTGTTAATTAAGTCTATTTTCAATAAATTGATAAAAAGGTAGAAGTTATTTTTAAGACTATGAATGCAGACTTGTGTATTCTTGCTCTCCTTTAACGTTATAAAATAAATTTTGACATTAGCAAGTAACATTTATTTATTTTATAGAAGAAGTTTCTCTTCTCCTTTCTCCAGAAATCGCTCAGTTTTGGCAGGTCTGCCTCTAACCACATGTGTGGTAGCTTATGAAGAGAAAGTATCCTCTCAAATCACTAGATGTAGAAAACACATTGTATCAGCAAGTATTTCTTACATGTTCATTCAGTAGGAGGTACTATAGCAAATGTTTTGTGTTGATTATTTCATTTACTCTTAGCCATTGTGAAATACGGGTACTATTAATATCCCTATGTAATAGATGAAGAAACTGGGGCACAGAGAGCTTAGGTGACTTGACCAAAGTCACACAGCTAGTGACTGGTAGAGGTGAGATTGAATGTAGAACATCTGATACGAGAGTCATACTCTTAAGTACCACGACTCCTCCCTCATCACAAAACCACTATGTATTAACAATGGCCTCTAACTACCTCCTAGGGAAAAGGGCAAACATTTGAGAATGATGATAGAGTCTGAAGGTCAGAGTGGAAAAGACCTCAATTATTATCTAATCCAGTCCCGTAAAAGAAGCAAAAGAGGATCAGGAAAGCTCATTTATCTGTTCAAGTCCACCCAGCCTTCATGGGTGACTAGACGCTATTCCTGCAAATCCCTTTCTACTATAAGAGTTATAGGGACGAAGGCTCATTAAAGATTCATGTTCTATAGATAAATTTCCCTGCAGTCCTTTATTTAATTTGGCTTAGTGCATCTAAGGAATTGACTAATGTCACTGCAAACATTAGAAGGCTTAGGACGCCAGTTATGGGAAAGAAGGAAATCATTATTGATGAGAATTTGGAAGAGCTGAGCCCCAAATTGCATAGTGATACCCCATTGTCTCCAACTTCTATATTTCAGGTGAATTTTTGATATTCTTTCAAAACAGAGGCATTCTGGAAGAAGATGCAGATTTTTTGAGTTGAGTTATAGAAACAGTTAATATTGTAGATGACAGAATACAGCCACCGATGTGAATACTGCAGTTCACTTGAGCTCCAGAGGCTTGCCTCTTCTCTGAAATCTCTTGTGTTGCACAGAAGAGGGCTTCCTTTTTTTCCTGTTTCCTCCCAAAAGGCTTTTATGATGGGCATTTTTAATTAGGACACTTCTGATGCACAAACAGGATCTACCCTTGACAGCTTCCATCTCAACACATGTTTTCCCTCTCATTCATCCATCTTACTTGTCAGCCTCCTTCTCCCTCTGTGACTATGTTTGAAATGCTGTCCCACACATCCTTCCATTACAGAAAGGAAATTTGACACCTGGGGAGGCAATATTTCCTCTTACTGTCCAACTGTGCAGAGGGCATACTGGCTATTTCTCAAAATACCACAGTCAGCAGTATTGAAAACATTAGTGCTTTGTAGAGGAAACCAAGGAATTTTTTTTTCTGATGAAATGCAAATTGTACATTCCGTATCTCCCATCAGTGAGAACATCATTTTGCCTTGAATAGTTATGCAAGCACCTTCAAATCAATTAAGGGGCCGTGACTGCTTTGACATCCCATTAGCCCTTGCCTTTAGTTATGTGTCTATTAAAGGCAGAAATAAAAGTGATTTTGCCAGTCAGAGATGGAGTTTCAAATATTCTGGTGTTCCAACTCCAATGAGGAAGCATGAATTTAGCTGCCCTGCTTCTTCCATGGATGTTTATCTTACTATATATGGCACCCTGTGGTGGGCAGATATCAAAAAGACATGGTTTCTGATTTCTTCCACTTCTAGAACAGTGGAAGAAACTGAGTTTCAGAAATGTCCAGTGTCAAGCCTAAAGTTACATCATTCAGGTCTCTTTACTCAAATACTTAATGCTCATCTGAAACTTAGCATTACAGAAACGTGGGAGTGGAAGGTCATCCTGCTCATCTGGGATTCAAATTCTCCAACAATTGAGGTAATACTTATTTGTCAAATCGAATATTCATGGTGTATTGAGCAAGGGATAGAGTGGTTCAATTTGTGCTTATAAACATTTATCAGATGAATTGCTCTCAATTTTCTGCTTACTAAAGAGAATCAGACCTATTTTAGTGTGGTTTAAGTATAGGAGAGATCGGAAGTAATGGCAAAATCAGATGGTTTATGTGGTGTAATTTGAGAGCTATGGAAAGGTCCTCTGAGTCTGAAAAAAAATATCCTTACTATATTTATGTGCCTAAATTTCAACCACTGTGGTATTACTTTGGCTGTCAGCTTGAGGAGGATGGGGCTGAAGGTAAGCTTTGATGTAGAGGGAAGGAAGGGAAAAGATGGTAGAGAAAGGGTAGATACTACCCACATTTAGAACATAGTAGGTACTCTATGATTGAGTGATTGAGAATTTTAAATGCAAAGTACTACAGAAACACGAAAGAGGAAAAAATTCTTACTAGGGATAGAGGAAGGTCATTAACAAGTGACACTTTGAACATTGATGGGTTGGGTTGGGTTTTAGTAAGAAGAAATTAAGGGAGAAAGAGCATCTAAAAAGAAGAAATATTATAACTGTAGGGTGAACTGATTTAAAAGCAAGGTGAAATTTACTTAAAATAGTGGTTCTCAAAGTGTCGTCCCGGAACTCTGGGGGTTCCCATGATCTTTTCGTGATAATATTAAAGTGATATTTGCCTTTTTCACTTTCATTCTCTTGTGAACATACAATGGAGTTTTCTGGAAGCTATATTTTGTGTGATATTTCAAAAGACTGGATGTGAATGCAAATATGAGAATTTACTTGTTCTCCATTCAACCAGCTATTTAGAGATCTGTAAAACTGTAGAATATCACTCTTTTCACTTAATATATTTTTATTTCAGAAAATATGATTTTAAAAATAATATGGTATTTATTTTAGCATATGGTGAATTTATTTTTATATAAAATTTATTGCTATAATGTTTAAAATTTTTGTTAAGAGTTCACTCACTGATATAAGAACCACTAAGTCTGGGAAGAGTGTGCTGGCTGTTTCTCGAAATAGCACCATCAATAGGATCGAAAACAATACTTTGTTTAGGGAAAGGACAGTTTGGGTGTGTTTAATAGTTTTTACATGCTAGAAGGGGTCTCCAGGGGCTTCCTTGGTGGCTCAGTGGTAAAGAATTCACATACAAAGCAGGATTCAATCCCTGGGCCAAAAAGATTCCTGGAGAAGGAAACGGCACCCCACTCCAGTATTTTTGCCCGAGAAATCCCATGGACAGAGGAGCTTGGCAGGCTACAGCCTATGGGGTCACAAAAGGGTCTGACACCACTTAGCGACTAAACAACAACAACAACAAAGGGATCCTGAAATAAAAATGTTTAAGAATCATTGATCTAGTCTGTGTAGTGTAAGGTGTGTAGTGTAGCTGGACAAACCTGAAGAGGTTGGTTCGAGTCTTGAATGCTATTAGCAAAGCGTGGCTTTTACGTTGTAAGCAAAGAGGAGCTGAAGAAAGTTTGTGTGGAAGAGATGGGGCTTGATCAGAACTGTGCTTTGGAAGAGAATTCTGGCAAGAATATGAAGGATGGTTTGAAGGAGGGAAGGAAATGAAGACAAAAAATACCCAAGAAGAAGCTCTGGCAGTGTCTAGATAAAGGCCTGACCTGGAGCAGGAGCCATGGGAATGTAAAGAAGGTTAAAAAATTAAAAAAAAAATATATGCAAGGCATTAGTGAACATGGTCATTGCTTGAATGGAAGACTGATGCATGCATGCTAAGTCACTTCAGCTGTGTCTGACTCTTTGTGACCCCATGGACTGAAGCCCACCAGGCTTCTCTGTTCATGGAATTCTTCAGGCAAGAATACTGGAGTGGGTTGCCATTTCCTTCTCCAGGGTGTCTTCCCAACCTAGGGATGCTGAGCTCCTGCATTGCAGGCTGATTCTTTACTGCTGTGCCATGGGAGAAGCCCATATAAGGCCGAAGGAGGGATCAAAGATAACTCCAGATTTTCTTGCTCTATCAACAAAATGATCAAACATATTATTTGAGGTCTTAAGGGCAAAGCTTTGAGATAGATGCTATTGTTAAAATGCCAGGCTGCCTGATGTAAAACCCTATCTCTAGTGGTAACCCACTCCAGTATTCTTGCCTGGGGAGTTCCGTGGACAAGGGAGCCTGGTGGGCTGCCATCTATGGGGTTGCACAGAATCAGACATGACTGAAGCGACTTAGCAGCAGCAGCAGCAGCAGCGGTCACTAGCTATGTTAGGCAAGTCACCTCATTTATGCTTTACTCTCCTCACCTGTAACATGGTGATGACATTAGTACCTATGTTATAAGGTTGATGTGAATAGTATCATCAGTAATCAAGTGCTCAGAAAGGTGCCTGACTCACAGTAAGGTCTTTGTAAACATTTGTCAAGGAAAAGATGGGGTGTAGAAGAAAGGATGATACAGAATTGAGCATGAGAGGAGCCTTGTCTGGATGTGGGAGCACAGGAAGGTAAGTGATTTTACTGATTTGTATCATTAAACATAGGTGGGGTTGCCTAAACCAATCTTCAGCTCCCATGCTTAGTTTATCTGACTTAAGGCAGGGTTGGCTATTGGAAATCTTAGGTAAATTTTCCAGAAGTTTGTTTTTGTTCATTTAAACTTTTGCTGGCAGTTTGTGCTGTCATTCAGCCGTGTCTGACTCTTTGTGACTCCATGGACTGTAGCCCTCCTCAGACAAGAATACTGGAGTGGGTTGCCTTGCCTTCCTCCAGGGACTCTTCCCAACCCAGGGATTGAACCAAGGTCTCAAGGCTGATTCTTTACTGTCTGAGCCATCAGGGAAGCCCAAGAATACTGGAGTGGGTAGCCTCTCCCTTCTCCAGGGGATCTTCCCAACCCAGGAATAGAACTGAGATCTCCTGCATTGCAGGTGGATTCTTTAGCCAGATGCTTTAATTAAGCTAGAATTTCAAAGAGTAGAGGATTGTGGTAATTCATGGATTTGGGAGGCCAATAGGAAGTGGTAGGAATGATAGAGGATAATGACTGGTGCTTTACTTAAAATGGTCTTATGTTCTATCTTTAAATTTATGTGGATTTTGTATTTTATTGACTTAAAGTGGCTCACTTAAAGTGGTCTATGTTCTATCTTTAAATTTATGAGAATTTTGCATTTTATTCTGTAATACATATGAGTTTATTTTGGTATGTAAACATGTTTTAAATTACCCATCATTAAGGAAAAAAATGCTTCAGAAAGAGGCTTCTTGCTTATTGAGTACCCCCAGCACAATGCCACATACCCCCAGTGGTACACTGATTTGAGCAGCTCTGATTTAACCCAATTATACAGCCCAGTAGGGAAAAAAGAATCAACTCTGTATATGCTTTAGTTCTTTGCAGGAAAAACAATGAATCATAAAGATTAATCGTGTCTTTTCTTGTGAGTTTAATAAATAATATCGGTTTACAGGAAGGATGAAAAGTTGATATATGTAATTAATGCTGAATGAAAAATGCTACAGTCAAAGATCTGTACAAAATGCTGTCTTTTAAAATATATGGAGGGGGTGCTTTTTTTTTTTAATTCATGAAGAGTTGATTTTAAGCTAAGCAACATTTTCTGCCAAGGTAATTGAAGACACCCTCTTCCCCAATGCAGTCATTCTCCTTCCAAAAGGAAAAGAATAAAGTTCTACAAATAAACCAGCTTTCTGAATAATGTTCAGTCCCAGGGGAAGGAATTTAAATTGGATTTCAATTATAAATAAATGTTCAAAAATTTGCTTGAATGAGTCCCTGCTAATACAAAGGGGCAAATGAACCAATATATAACAGATCAGGTGGTCAATCCTGATTATGTGGTTAATAGTGGCACTCCAAACTGTGAAGGTAATGTGTGCCTTCTGAGAGAATGCAGTCAGAGAACACGTTTAACCTTAATCTAATCAAACATTTAAGCCTAATTTCTAGTTTCCAGATATTTGGGAACTAGAGGAACAAGTTAAATGATACCATAAGGAAATAAGCTCACAAATCCAGAATATAGAAACTTCTAGAAAACAATTGAATTGATTCTTCAAAACCTCAATGCAGAAAATTTTAACTGTCTCTGTGTGTATTTGTGTGTACTGGGAAGTGTTTTGAGAATCTTGATTAGATACTAATTAATAAAAATAAAAGAACTTGAAATGCCAATTGGGGAAACTTGAAGGTGGTCTAGATATTGAAGAAGAGTAAGGAATTATCACTCATTTTCTTAGGCTGGCTAATGATATTAAGATTATACAGGACATACACCTTATTTTTATGATATGTGTGCTGAAATATTTAGGTGATAAAGTATTGTGAGATCAACCACTCACTTTCAAATGATTTAGCAATAGAATTAGAGAGAGAAATGAAAAAGAAAGAGAGCGAGAGACAGATCTTTCCAAAAATTGGTAAAAATATTAACAATTGAATTTAAGTAGTATTTATATGGTTGTTTCTAGCACAATTTTTAATTCTTTGTATGTTTGGGTTTACCCATCCAATATGTGATAATCACTGTGTTAAATGTGGGGAGATAATGGTGACAAGAACAAACAGGACCTCCTTGCTTTCATGGAATTTCAAATTGGTTGAGAACAGTTCAATAGTGAGATATGCATGTAAACAACTAATCATGTGTTGCAATATGTTACAAAGAAAAAAATAAGAGTGAAATATCATGAGAGAGAGTGATGCTGCTGAGTCACTTTAGTCGTGTCCGACTCTGTGTGACCCCATAGATGGCAGCCCACCAGGCTCCACCATCCCTGGTATTCTCCAGGCAAGAACACTGGAGTGGGTTGCCATTTCCTTCTCCAATGCATGAAAGTGAAAAGTGAAAGGGAAGTCGCTCAGTCGTGTCTGACTCTTTGCGACCCCATGGACCGCAGCCTACCAGGCTCCTCTGTCCACAGGATTTTCAAGGCAAGAGTACTGGAGTGGGGTGCCATCACCTTCTCCAGAGAGAGTGATAGAGGGACACAAATTGGATAAGGATGGGGTAAGTTGGAATCAAGATTGCTGGGAGAAATATCAATCACCTCAGATATGCAGATGACACCACCCTTATGGCAGAAAATGAAAAGGAACTAAAAAGCCTCCTGATGAAAGTGAAAGTGGAGAGTGAAAAAGTTGGCTTAAAGCTCAACATTCAGAAAACGAAGATCATGGCATCTGGTCCTTCATGGGAAATAGATGGGGAAACAGTGGAAACAGTGTCAGACTTTATTTTTGGGGGCTCCCAAATCACTGCAGATGGTGACTGCAGCCATGAAATTAAAAGATGCTTACTCCTTGGAAGGAAAGTTATGACCAGCCTAGATAGCATATTCAAAAGCAGAGACATTACTTTGCCAATAAAGGTCCATCTAGTCAAGGCTATGGTTTTTCCTGTGGTCATGTATGGATGTGAGAGTTGGACTGTGAAGAAAGCTGAGCACCAAAGAATTGATGCTTTTGAACTGTGGTGTTGGAGAAGACTCTTGAGAGTCCCTTGGACTGCAAGGAGATCCAACCAGTCCATTCTGAAGGAGATCAACCCTGGGATTTCTTTGGAAGGAATGATAGTGAAGCTGAAACTCTAGTACTTTGGCCACCTCATGGGAAGAGTTGACTCATTGGAAAAGACTCTGATGCTGGGAGGGATTGGGGGCAGGAGGAGAAAAGGATGACAGGGGATGAGATGGCTGGATGGCATCACTGACTCAATGGACGTGAATCTGAGTGAACTCTGGGATTTGGTGATGAACAGGGAGGCCTGGCGTGCTGCGACTCATGGGGGTCGCAAAGAGTCGGACATGACTGAGCGACTGAACTGGACTGAAAAAGAGGCACAGAGAGCTTTGGCTATGATTTCAAGCCCTATAGAGAGTATGTAAGACTAGAAAGAAGCCAAGTCCCAGGACTTTTAACTCAAGAATTTAAAAATGGAAGCAGTTTCCTGGTAAATGTCCATTCAACAGTCAAGAGCTCAAGCATCCAAGAGTGATATTTTAATAACATTTCTTCTCTGTGGCACTATATCAGGTCTGGACTCTAAGCCGGTGACACTGCAGGGCTGCAGAGATCCACACAGGTATCTAACAAGCAATGTTCCGATGGACTTGCTTTAGAGGTGATATAAACCTTCACCTGAACAAAGCAGTTACCTCACTGTAAATGTGTGTGGGGATACCGAGCCATCAGCAAACTGAAATATTTTTATCGTTTGCAATCAGTAATGAAAACCTGGAAAGGATTTCTCTTGAGATATTCCATTTTTGATGGATTTTCTTTGTTTACAATGAACTTATATTTTGCAGCCTAGTCTTCCTCAACTGAAATAACTGAACCATAATATCTGGAACAATAACTTGAGTGATATTTGAAGTATGTTGGCCCAAGCCTTGACTCTGTTCACATGAGGTGAAAACTTAAAGAAGACACAATTACAGGCTGGTGGCTTCCTTTATGGGAAGGGAATTGGAATCTAACAGACACTGGAGGGGTTTTGCCCCACCAAACCCTTGGGTGGGAAAGCCCACTGTTGGTGGTTTGGGGAAAGACTCAGTCTTCTCTTACTTCTCTTTGATGCCTGGGCTGAGTTGTTCCTTCCTGCCAAGGGTAGAGTTAGGTCCCATGGCCAAGAGTAGATTTAGATGTAACTGAATCACTTTTTTGCTCATTTATTCAAAAAATCATAGGAGTCTGAGATTCACTGGAGAAGCTGCTACCTATAATGGAGATAGTGTGCCAGAAATAGCAAAGCTTATGTGGTCTTGTACAAGCTTCCTTTCAGTCTGTGCTTCGTTTTGCCCATCTGTGAAATGATAACAATGCTCTCTTCCCAGGATGGTTAAGAAGATTAAAGGACACAGTGCTATTCCTTGACATATAGTGAATATGAAACTTGAGTCAGCACTGGGTCAATCACTTGACATTCCTTATCTTGCTTATATGTCCCAACAATTCCATACAAGGAAGTGCACTTTTTGGTCCTGTTTTAAATATGAGGACTTTGGCGATCAGCTCAGCTGGTTAAGCCTCTTTCCTTGGTCACTGAATGAGTTGTCATCAGTCAATCACTGGAGAAGCTTGCCAGCCATTGGGTGTTCAGGACAGGATGGTTTTCTCTTCTTTGCCTTTGGTCCCCACCTTCCTTTTCTTTTGTTTGTTTGTTTCTTTTCTTTTCTTTCTTTTTTTTTTTTTTTGGCTCTTTTAAGTGTCTCTAACGTGGAATTCTAATCAGAAATAGCAGAAGGGGTGCAGTGATTTGCTCCAGCTAATGGGCTCTTCCTGAAGTTTGACTGAAAGCAACTGAGGACTCTACCATGCCAGATATTGGGTGGGGGAGGTTATGTCTAATGCAAAGAGAAATAAAATCTTTGAGTTCTGCAAGTGCCGCCCTTGTTTTGTGCTCCTAAGAAATTGTATATTCTTAAGAAATTATGTATATGCTGGAGGTAAGGAAGCAGCAGGTCTGTTAGCTTGCAGTAGACTCCAGGGTTTCATGTTAAATGATTTTTGGTGAGGAAGTTGCCATTTCCTCTGACAATAATCTGCTCTGTTCATTGCTTGTCTCATTGTTCAATTCAGCTTGTAGGGCTTTGTCAGTCTTCATGAAAAGCTTTCTTTCCAGGCAGTGAGAAAGTTGAAGGTCAGAAGGAGGACACAGTGCGAGAATGTAGAAGCTCACAGGATTTGCTGAGTGATGAGACCTTCTCTAGCTCAGAGAAAAGTGAAAAGCCCTTTCTTGCCTTCAAATTTAAAATTTATCGAGACAAGTGGAAAACAAACACAGGAAAAGTTATTCAGAAAGCATTATGCTTTCAGCCTTCCAATTCCTTTGAAAAAATCCTCCATTAGAAGGGGCAGGGTTGAATTCTGCAGCAAATGGGATAGGAAAGAAGGAACCACCCAGCATACATAGGAGAGGATTGAACCAGAATGTAAACTGAAGGCACTAGGTATTGCTGTTATGTTTATAAACCCACAGTGTTGAAGAGGTGGTGCTCAGGCTTCAACCAATGACTAGCAAGTGTCTACATAATGAGCAGCAACCCCTACTCTGTATCTAGAGATCACATATATGGAGTAACAGCCTCTGCCGGGCATGGCTGGCTAATTGTCTGAAGCGTGGATGAAGAGAGAGGATTATATTACATGCTCCAGCATATTACATTAAGCTGAATCCTGATTCAGAGCCAATATTTTTGTTCAGTGATGCTTGGTGCTTTAGATCTCTCCCTGGTAGAGTTTATCTCCCTGAGGAAAAACAGTGATAGCTGTAAAGAGCAGTCCATAAATTTTTTTTCCTTTCTTTTTTTTATTGGAAGATAATTGCTTTACAATATTGTGTTGACCTATGCCATACATCAACATGCATCAGCCACAGGTGTACATATGTTCGCTCCCTCCGGAAACACCCCCCCCCCCCCCGTCCATCTCCCATCTAATCCTACTTCTCTAGGTAGTCACAGAGCAGTGGGTTGAGCTCCCTGTGGCACACAGAAAATTCCCACTTGCTGTCTATTTTACATATGTTAATGTGTATGTTTCCATGCTATTCTCTCAATTCATTCCACCTTCTCCTTCCCCCACCTACTGAAATAGGTTAATCAGTACCATCTCTTTAAATTCTGTACTCATGTGTTAATATAAAATATATGTCTTTCTCTTTCTGACTTATTTCACTGTGTATAATAGGCTCTAGGTTCATCCATCTCTTTAGGACTGACTCAAATGCATTATTTTTTTAAACAGCTGAGTAATATTCCATTGTATATATGTGCCACAATTTCTGTATCCATTCATCTGTTTATGGACTAGTTGCTTCTATATCTGTTGTAAAAAGTGCTGCAACAAACATTGAGGTACATGCATCTCTTTCAATTACGGTTTTCTCAGGATATATGCCCAGTAGTGAGACTGCTGGGTCAACCAAAACCCTGGAGCACTTTTCTATCTCAGTATAGAGACGTCTTCTAGAAAAAAGAACACTGGACTGAGAGTCATTTGTGCGAGACTGGGATTTTCTAGACTTGGCACTGCCATTGGGCAGGTGTTTGACTCAAAGTAAACCAGTTGTTATCACAGAATTGCCACCTTCTAATCCTGAGTGAACTCCCGGAAATGGTGATGAACAGGGAGGCCTGGCGTGCTGCGATTCATGGGGTCGCAAAGAGTCGGACACAACTGAGCTACTGAACTGAACTGAACTGAATCCATAAAGTGAGAGAGAATGAGAACTTTCTTCAGATTACAACCAGTCAGAAAACCCAATGTGTACAACAGATAAACTCAGAGAAGCTCTGGTTGGATAACAGATGAGGAATGAAGAACCCATTGCTTACCTTTCCTCTGCTCTTTCCTACTTTCCCTTCAAATGGCTTCACCAAACCTTTAGACATCCATAGTTCCCAAAATAGCTTCCCATGCTAATCCCCCTAGAGATCACATAGTAGAAATGTTAGTCTTTTATTACTGTGGTTTTAGACTTGTGTGTGTTCTAAAATTTCAGTAGGAGAATCACCCTGAAGGTGATTTTACAAAGAAAATAGAAACATGCAAGAGGATGTCTATGTCCTGCAATTCCCAAGTTTTATTTTGTTGTTGTTGTTATTGTTTTTTAAATTCAATCCTTCTCTACTATGTAGAAATCTGTAGTGATTTTGGTTTAAATTGAACCACATTGATACTATGCTACTGTGTGGGTTATGGTTGTATATTGTTGGTTAAAGAAAAACTCTCCATGTTGGTCAGTCTCAAAGGAACAGTATGATGACAAAGGGATTCCCAGGTGGCTCAGTGGTCAAGAATCCTGCCAGTGCAGGAGATGCCAGAGATGCCAGGTGGATCCCTGGGTCAGGAGGATCCCCTGGAGGAGGAAATGGCAACCCACTCCTGTATTCTTGCCTGGAAAGTCCTATGGACAGAGGAGCCTGGTGGGCTAGTCCATGGAGTTACAAAGAGTCGGACACAACTCAGTGACTAAGTACACAAGCATGTGATGACAAAAGCTTCTCTGTTAGGTGTTTTATTCTGACTAGGAGAAGGAAAGAGGCAGTGCAGATAAATAAATAAAGCAGAGGCTTATGGAAGGAGTTGTATGATATCTGGCTTTTGAGTTAAAGTTCTTACTAGACCAAATTGTCAGGTTAAAAAAAGAGAAAAGCGAAAAAACCAAAACAGGAAGCAGAGAGGTAGGCGCATTTGACCTGTTGGTTTTTGGTTTAAAGAATGTGTCTAAGTTAGGAAGAGATTTTATAGAATCATAAAGCATTGAGAATTTAAAGCTAGAAGGGATCAAAATGATTTTATCCCAAGAATGGCTTTAGTTTTTGAGAGGAGCTTTTCTTTTTCTTAAAATGAATGTTCATATATAAGCAAAGGATTTTGATCTTTTGACTAGCCTCTTAGGGAATGTTCTTCTTTACAATACGCATGGGGTTTTGGAATGACTGGTAAAGCCTTTCTGGGAAAGAAAATGTAATAGTATGTTGGGTAAATTGAGAAATTGAAATAATTACCCTAAGTTTATCAAGGTAATTTCATTAACACTAGTATTATCAAATATTGTTGCTGAGATCATTAAAACAGTCCTCAGTTGAAATGGAATCACTTATGTGCTTTAGTGATGGTATTTTTATTACATTTTTTTAAATTTGAAAAACAGAATGCAATCAATTAAGCCACATGTCTGCAGAAAAAAGGTCACATTTTTGCAATTATTTTAACATAAAGAAGTGTTACATATAGACTCACTGTCAATTACTAGAAATAATTATGTATTTTCTTGGGTAATTTCTTGGTAATTAAAGTGTCAGTGAAGCATAAGATGCTTTGTTAATGAAAAGACTAAAAAACCTCACAAGAGTTTGTCATATTTTGTTGAAATGTGGTTCAGTGTTTATTATCATAATTTCTGATTGTTATTGCATAACCTTGAATTGTATTAATGCACAAATCATGAGTGTAAGCCAAATAATAACTCATGAAGTAAAAAATACATCATATGAGGTGGTTCAATAGCAATCAGAATTATGATAATAAACATTAAACTGTGTTTCAACAAGGAAACAACAACACTCTAAAAATATTTTTTCTTTTGATTTTGAAAGAATCTATGACACTAATTACAAAAACAATTACTGAAGAGGAAAAAAAGAAAGGACAAATATTGCCCTATTTGTTTCCAAGTATTCTATACTGAATAGTATAAACATACAAAACTGCAAACAGAATTTTTATGAATAAAATAATTTCTAAAATGTTGAAAAAGACATTTTGAGTGAATTTTTCACATTGCATGTTGTATGTTTTTGAAATTAATAATGCTAACCCATCCTTAGCTAGACAAGACTTTACTTGTTACTTTAGAAGAAGGAGGTGGATTTAAATTGATTCATTCTTTTATTCCTATCCTTTATGTGACCAGTAAAGATGTGACATGAGAGAGTAAATGGGTCAATGTGCCCTTCTTGTTTCCAGATGTTTCCTGGGAGGAGCAAGAGAACCACAGGAAATCTCATAGGGACGCAGGCAAGATTGGGATGCTCCTGGATTCTGAACCTAAGAAGATAGGACATAAAACAAATACATTGCAAAGACGGAAAATTAGGAGCTGTTGTAATGGTGTGCTAGATCTGGCTCTTAGAGTAGATTTTTCCAGAGTAGATTTTGTGCTATTAATGTGTATGTGCTTTAGGTGCTTAGTTGGTAAGTCGTGTCTGACTCTTTGCAACCCCAAGGACTATAGCTTACCAGGGTCCATTGTCCATGGGAATTTCTAGGAAAAAGCACAGGAGTGATTTACCATTTCCTCCTCCAGGGGATCTTCCTGACCCACGGATCAAACCCACATCTATATCTCCTGCAGGAGGATTCTTTACCACTGTGACACTGGGGAAGCCCAGAAAGGAGAGTTGAAATGAGATTTGGGGCATCTCTTTTCAACTCGCCTTTCAGTGACTTTCCATTTGGAAGACTGAAATCAGTCTTGGTAAGGTTATTTACACAATGGAAATTGGCAAATGCTACCAATCAGAGCATTTTCTTTTTTCAGAAAGCCAATTTTTTAGCAAACTAGAAATGATGGGAAGAGAAATGAGCTGTGGATTTGAAAGTCACTTTGATCAAAATAGTGACCACTATAGAGCTCAATTAGATTCTCTTTAAGTAGAGGCAAAGATTTACATTTATTTACCTTGTTAAAAATGACCCCTTATCTGATCTATAAGCCTGAATAAATTTGGAAAATCTGGTCCAGTGTTTTTGATTTGACTCTTTATCATTCACATAAAGCTTCTAATACTGACATGACCTTTGTTGCCTTCTGCCCCAACAGACTCCCATTAATCTTTTCTTCAAAGAACAAATGAAATGGAGGCTCTACTAAGGGACTTCTGTAGGACAGGACCGGTGCTCCTTGTGACCTGACAGTCCTCTGATTTTCCAAGGAGTTTTTATTTAGTGAAAGTTCAAGCACCTTGTAACATATCAGACGTCTCATATCTGGACTCCCAGGTTCTCTTTGCATTCCTATTCCCAAGTATTCACTCTACTCTCTCACTCTCTTGTGCATGTTGGATGCATGCCTTTGCCAAGAGTTCTCTTCCTCTTCCTCACCATCTGTCTAATCCCCAATTCAACTAGAATTATAGAAAACTGTTGCCTGCAAAATCTCATCTTGCCACAATAGTCATTGCATGTCATATCTCCAAGAACAAGGGCTCTTTATTTTGCAAATATTTTTGAACAATTTGGAAATTGCAATTGCAAGCACACTGTACACACTGTAGCCAAGGGTTTGTTAAACTTGGAACAAATCTAGGAGCTACTGTTTACATAATTGAAGGGATGAGGAGGGAAGTGAAAAGGAAAAGGCATCTTTTCAGGGTGAGGTTGTACTCGAAGATCCTAGAACTCAAAATTTTGGGATTAATATTTGTGCTTAGATTAGTTTACCTTAGAGCTTTCTATTATAGAGATGTGGGTGTAAGATCATTAACAGATTTTCTGGCTTATGGACAAGAACTGAAACTTGGGGAGCCAGATAAACTTTTTTGTCTAATTGTCATGGGATGGAAGGCTGAAAGGACCAGCTGGGGGAATGCATCAGAAGCATGTAGATATATTTGCAGTCCTAGTTCTTTAGTTTCAAGCCTTCTTCTTTTTCATTTTCCTATGACCACATTATGATTTATTAATAAACATTTCCATTTTTCAAATGGGGATATTTAAATAAAACTTTATTGACATGTCATTTTTATAAAATTGTCTGTTGGATCAAACCCAGGTCTCCCACATTGCAGGAGGATTCTTCACGAGCTGAGCCACCGGGAAAGCCCAACAGTACTGGAGTGGGTAGCCTATCCCTTCTACAACAGATCTTCCTGACACAGGAATCGAACTGGGGTCTCCTGCATTGCAGGCAGATTCTTTACCAGCTGAGCTACCAAGGAAGCCCTTTTCAAATAGGAATATTTAAATAAAACTTTCATTGAAATGTCATTTTTATGAAGCTGTTTTGTTAATTTTTTCCTTGTTTTTATTGTTACTTCAAATTTTAAAATAAAATTATCTAACTCCAGACAAAGGGTTTTAGAGAGATTTACATGGGGGTTTGAAGTTGCTAGGCTCACATCTGAACACCTAATCACTTCCCTCTCATCTCCTTGTGTTGTCAAAAGCCAATTTTTGCTCCTAGATAAAGTCTTGTTTTCATTTTGCTGGGGGATGGGATTGGGGGTAGCATGATTTTAAACATTTCTGACTCCTCTTTTTGCACAAAGGTGTTTCTCTTGGCAGGAATCCTAACTTGGCTGGATTCACTTTGGTGTGGGTGTGACCCCAGTTTTCCTCCAGCCAATATTTTGCGTGGCCATGCCAGTTGGGAGAGCCAAACTCTCTCTCCTGACCAAAGATCATAAAAAGGCAAAGACAAGTGCTCAAGGCACTTTTCTGAGATGATGATTTAAATTACCATGCTCTCCTGGGGTCCTTGAGAAATAGGCCACTCTCTGATCATTTTTGAGCACTTGCCAGCATGCCTGAAATATGAGGAGAGGGAGAAGATGTGTCTGCTTTTCTAATTAGTTTTTTCCTCCACTAAGTCATATCCCCTTCCTTTTAAGTGACGGAAAACATTAGAGTTCTTAAGAGATGTCTATTTTCCACTGGGGTTTACATCATCGTTTTATCTAATTATTTCCCAATTACGAATAATAATTAAACCAAATGGTGATGCAAACTGGCGTGGTAACAATCTATCTTTTTAGAAGAGCTTCCCAAAGGAGTTATAGAACACCAGGGTTGATCATTCTTTGTTCAGTCTCAAAAGTCAGCCTTGAAGAAAGCAAAAGTTACAAATCTTGATTTTTAAACCATGTTGGATGCCCCTTGTCCCTAATCTGAGAGAGAAGACCGATAAATTCAGTCTTCAACTCTTTTTGACACCTCAAGAGTGTTTTAATAGTTGCAGTAAACATAGGCATGCTACAGAAGGAGAATTTGTTGGCTGAGTAACTATTAATTAACCTGGAGTCAGGAGACCAGGATCTAGAGTGACTGCGTGTCTGAGTCTGCCAGAAAGAACCTTGGTGAATGCCTCTTGTTTTGGTATTATTGTGTCTGGTGGCTCCTTCCACCGTCAGAAGTGTCCTACTTCAAATTCTTCTATAACTTGCTAGATGGACAAGCAAAATGTCGACTTAGATATTATTGATATCTGATTGCAAGAATCTAAGACTTAACAAATTGTCTAAGTGGTATTTCTCAACCTCAAATTAAATAGGATTATTTAATTAAGATCAAATAAGAAACTAATAGATGAAAATATACACTTTTCATGACAGCCCTACATATACAAGCTAAATTTACAAAATTTCTAGAAGAAGAAAATATCTTTAAGATCTTGTATAGACAAAGATTTTTTAAATGAGACTTCATAAAAATTAAAAACTTTCTGCACTTCAAAGAAAGACACAAAAACCTGAAAAGCCACAGACAGGGAGAAAATATTCACAATATAGCTAAGATAGGACTCTTATTTGAAATACATAAAACTAATGAAACAAAGACAAATCATCATTTTTTTAAAAAAGTGAGCAAAAACTTGAACAAATACTCAAAAATATATTAGAATGGCAATTATGTACATGAAAAGATGTTTAACATCAAAGAAATGCAAATTAAAACCACAAGATATTTTAAGTCCATTAAAATTGTTAAAATTTAAAACTGACAGCACTAAATGCTAGTGAATGACTGAAAATTTCATACTTAGCTAGTGGGAATATAAAAGGGTAAATTGGTTGACAGTATATTGTAAAGTTAGGCATGCACTTACACTCTAACCTATCTATTCTACTCAAAGTATTTACCCAGGAGAAAAGAAAACAGATGACCACAAAGGGACTTGAACAGAAATATTGATAGCAGGTTTATTCATAGTAGCTTCAAAATGGAAATAGCTCCTTAGATTGTCAACATGTGAATTGCCAAATTGTGACCTGTTTATAACGGAAACCTATGCAACAATGAAAAAAATAACTTCAGCTACCTCTAACAACATGAGTGAATCTCATAGATAATATGTTGTGAGGAAGAATCTGGGCACAAAAGAGTATATGCTAGGTGATTCCACTCATATAAAGCTCTAGAATAGGTGAAAGTGATCAATGGTGATAGAAATCCAATCAGCAGTTATCAGAGTGTCTGTGTGTGTGTGAAAGGGGGAATGTTGAGTGGAAAGTGGATGGAAGAAACTTTCTGGATGAAGGAAATGCTAATTCTCTTTATCTAATTGATATATACATGGGTGTTTACACATATTAAAATCATCCCTGAATAAACACGAGGTGTGTTATTATAATACTGTAAAATAAGTCACACTGTTTCTCAGTTTATCAAGTGCATTCTCACACGATAATGTTTTCCAAATTTTTCTAAGCATCACAATTCTTTCTTTAGACAAAATGTTACATGGAATTTCAATATATAAAATAGCAAAAGCCAAATTTCTGGAGTTGAGATGAGGAAGGGGTTCTGATCAATGGAAAGCATTAATAAGTACAGGTGAGAAACCACTACACATTAGCACACAGGTGGGCTTTCTGGTCATTTTAATGACTCAGGCAACCAGGTGGGTTGATTGCCCTTCTGATGGTTGATTTTCCTGGATTTTTAGTAGTGGATGGAAATAGAGAACTGATCAAGATTATCCTACATTTCTATTCACTGTCAGGTTTTAGGGAATCATCTACATGAAATTTTAAGTTTTCATTTTTATATGACCATCACTCTCACTGTTGCTTAAAAAATTCCTCTTTTCCCCAGAGGGGAAAGATGAGGGCCACATCAAAAACTTGGATGTTTTTGGCTTTTCCAGTTATCACAGCGTAAGGAACCATGAGCAGCAAAGTCTCCTGCAACACATGCTATGAAGCAGTGGGGAAAGTCCTGCCTGGGAACCAGCATAAGTGCCTGCAGTGTCTGGAGATGGTGGCGCTTCAGGTCAGCTTGTAGGCCTGTAACTCTCAGAAGGACAAACACTTCTTGGGCACCGTCAGGCTTAAGTCCACTCCCTGCCCCGAATTCTCCATGTGTTTCCTGTGGGACCAGCAGCGCTGTGAAGAAGCCAAGGCTGTGGCTATCCCCCACATGGCGCTCAGGAAACTCAACAAGAATAAGGAACTGGTCAAGAAGCTGGCCAAGAAGTATGATGCCTTTTCGGCTTCTGAGTCTCTGATCAAGCAGATCCCATGAATCATGGGCCCAGGCCTGAACCAGCCTGGCGAGTTCCCTTCCTTGCTGACCCACAGTGAGAACATGGTGGCCAAAGTTGATGAAGTGAAGTCCACCATCCAGATCCAGATGAGGAAGGTGCTGTGTCTGCCAGTGACTGTTGGCCACCTGACGAAGACAGATGATCAGGTTGTGTACAACATCATCTTAGCTCTCAACTTCCTGGTGTCCTTGCTCAAGAAAAATTGCCAGAACCTTAGGGCCTTGTGCCTTAAGAGCACCTGTACTAAAGCACAGCTTAATAAACCATACTCCACTATCAAAAAAAAAAAAAAAAAGAAAAGAAAGAAAGAAAAACGTGGATGTTTTTGGATCAGTTGATGCTGAGATTTTCATTCTCAACAATGTCCTACTCACACATTTTTGGGTTTCCCATCCTATAGCAGCTGGTTTGATTCATTTATTTATTTTAAAGTTCAATTTGTGATACAGTTAGAAGAGACTGTCAGCAAGGGAGAGTCAAATGGAAAGTTTATTTTTTTTTCTCTGAAGGGTAAATGGTGGACAAGTAGGGGACTGCTGGCATGAGGCCTATTGGATTTATTTGGTTTATTTTTTCCTAAAATCCTTCCCTCTAAGAGGACAAAGTTCTTCTTTTCTCTTTAAGTGCAAAGCCCAAAGTGAGAAAGATTTGAAATTTGATTTAATTTTTTTTGATTTGGAACAGACTAAAGAAAACACTGAGGCTGACTGAATTTTCTTTAATTTAAATAGGAGAGAGATTGAATTCCCATGAGAGGACTGATTGTTGAAATTCATATTTATTTTTTTAAATCTGTCATTGGGGATATGCTGATTTTGAAGGATAAAACAGAGAGTAAGGAGCTCCAGAAATATGTGTGAGACTGGGCCATGAAAGGATGAGAAAGAGCTCAAGCCAGTGATAGCCAATAGCCCCACCAACACAGTGAGACTGGCTCTTGAAGCCACCTGCAAATCCCCTGACTCAACTATTGCCCTGTTAGGCTTTATATTTCCTCCATTAGAAATATTTCATGATTTGAGTATGAGTTATACAAAAACAAAAAATAAACAATAAGACCCCTAAACCAAAAAAAACAATTAAGGAAAGTTCTTGCAGTTGAAAATGCTTAGCAAACTGGAAGAAACAAAGGAAAATGATGTCTTTATTGTAGGATTTCCCTGGACCTGTAATATTCTCATGTGCATTTTGAATCTGCAAGAAGAGCTATAGGATTAGCCGTGTAAGAAGTCTTAACTTCAAATGAGAGGAAAATTTTACCCATTTACCTCCCATTAACATCTTAGGAGGCTGACCTCAAAAAAAAAAAAAATGCTTTGATGAAAGCATTGAAAAATTATTGTTAAAATGCAAATCATAACAGGGACATGATAATATTTGAAAGCATTATTAACCAACTTAACTCCTCAGTTTAGTTTATCAAATCAACTGCAAGTGCCTTGTAAAACTCTGTGAGAAGGACATTGGACTGAATTAAAGCGTGACAGGGGACAGACAATATCAATAATCTATCCAGATGGACAGCAAGACATAGTAGATCGACCAAAGTGACAACATTGCTGAATTTTAAATAATTATCGGCTTTAATCTCTGTAGCATACATCAGTCAAGAACCATATAAGAGAAAAGAGACATTCGATTTATTTAAACACAAGAATCATACACATCACATTCTAGAATTTCTATATTAATTTAAAACATAAAACAAATAAATGATTGCCAGCAACAAATGGAATGTTTAAAGTTTTCTCTGGATGCAAATTTGTTTATTGTTGTATGGAGAACGGACATTGAAACTCAAGGTTTAGCTGGTTTATGCTGACACTATCAGTGGCACCAAACCTATTTCCTTTCCATTAAAAAAAATTTTTTTTTTTTGTTTTTTGGCTGCATCACGAGGCTGGGATCTTAGTCTCATGCCTCTTGAAGTGGAAGCATGGAGTCCTAACCACTGGACCATCACGGAATTCTCTCCTTTCCTTTCTTTATGTTCATTTAAGTGAGATTTCCCTGTCTCTCCTCCAAGTGAATCTACCTGATTGGATTCTGGCCAGTGCAATGTGGGCAGAAGTGATAAACTCTGCCTCTGGTCTTGGTGTACACAGAAAGTCTTGCATGATCCTCATTTTCTGAACCCTCCTATCTGCTAGGTATGTGCTACCAAGGCAACAAGAAGGCAGAGTCATGTGATTATAGCAACCTGGGTTCCTGAATCACCATCTGGAGGACCGTCACACAAGCATTCATACTGGATTTTGTATAGGTTAGAATTAAAGTTTTATTTTGTTAGGTCACACAGATTGCTAGAGTCGGACATGATTGAGCATGCATGTACCCACTGAGATTTTGATTTTGTTTTGGTAGCACGTTTTGCCTTAATTGCCCTGGCCAACACAAATTTAGGGAATAAGGGCATGTTTACTTGTGAAAGCTGAATCTAGAGTAAGTTACTGGTCATAACTCATTCTTTTCATAGTAACTGTACCAACATGTACTTTATGCTACTCCTGCCTCATCCCATGGAAATTGCTTTAAAATCAGATTATTATATAAGATTAGCTTTAAAGTGTTCCAGTTTTTTAATATCTCCCACTAGTATCCTGCTCTTCTCTCCCATCTGCTGCATTGACAGTGACCACCCTAAACTAAAGTGTTCCAGTTCCACCGTGGTGTGTTTTGGGTCATATACGGCATATGTGGCTGTAGAAGTCACTTTCCCCAGCCATGAAGTGTGGAACCGCACCTCAGAGGATGCAGACCAAGCCCAGGCAGAGGACCCAATCAGGACCTGCTGACCTGGTAACCTTTCTTGTATTTACAAACATTGGCCCTTACCCCAGCACAGCACAGCTGGCTGAAACAGTCCTCAAGACTTTAGGAACTCCTCCCAAGAGAATGTCATGAAAGTATGAACTAGTCAGAAAACAAAGATGAAATTAATGTAAACCTTGCTTAGGAATTAAATAAATTTTTTGGAACAGGAACTTCAACAAGCATGATAGGAATCACTCTCTAAACAGAGTGAAGAGGTTGAGGAATATTTGTAATGCAGATTTACATCTGGTGAAAGTCTCATTTGATAAAAATATATGTATTTGCTCGAGTCTAAGTGTGAATGACTCCTTTTGGGGAGTAGATACTATGGCTCTTACCCAGAGGAACTCATAAATCCATGTCCCTTTTTACAGCCAAAGACGAATTTCAATTGACAAGTCAGCTATTTTGAAGTCTGTAAGATGTAGTCCTATAAACAGGGATAGAGCTAGGTTTTGTGAGTCTGGAAGGTTATACAGTTTTTAAGACCTTCTTTCAAAAGTGAACACAATTTAGATATGGAGGTAAATATTTATTTTGAGTGGGAAATGAAGTCACAGTGAGTTACAGATTTTAAAGCTGACTGCCATAAAAGTTATGGTGTGATGCCTGTGTACTTAGTCATGTCTGACTCTGTGTGGCCCCGTGGGCTCCTCTGTCCTTGGAATTTTCCAAGCAAGAATACTGGAGCAGATTGCTGTTTCCTTTTCCAGGGGATCTTCCTTACCCAGGTATCAAACTCATATCCGGTGTCTCCTGCAGTGTTAGGCAGGTTCTCATCTGGTGAGCCACCAGATAAGCCCAGAGAAGTCACAAAATCCAGCAACATTATAGGTCTATTAGTAGACTTGCTAACTTACTTCTATAGCACTTTTTCTTACATTTTTAGTTGCATACTCTGGTCATCTTGTTTTGTGATAATGTATGTAATATTTTCTGTATAGAAAATAAAAAGATAACTCAGTCTCTCTTTTTTTTTTAGCAAATTTAGTATGAATGGTTTAGAAGCTCCTTTGGCCTCACACTTTTTTTTATTAGCAATTTTATGTGAATTATTAAGATTATTAAATTTAGGAAAAATTCTCTATCAATATTCCTTTTATACATGATCTATTATGATTGAAAAAACTTTTTCATAGACTAAGTTCTAGCCCCCTGATTTTGAACCTTGCTTCTTGCCACTGCACACTGTCCACATTTTTCTGGTGCAAGTGTCATGTCATGACATGACCTCTGGCCCTACACCTTTGTATCACGTGCTGGATAAGTTAACACAGCAAATATTAGGAATATTCCTGAAAGCTGTTTCTGCATTGGGATGACTGGAATGATTTGATTACACATGGAAGTAATGGCAAACCAAATAAATATATTTCAACAAACCCTAACTACAGGTATCTTGTAAGTCAACATCCTTTGAACTACCATGAAATACCATGAGTAGTATTACCTTTTGACTTTAGTGAGCCAGGCTGCCACACTCGATGCTGTGCCTCAGGGGACCCTGTACTTTTGAGTGCCTTCCTCCAAATTGCCCAATTTCTCTGAGGACTAGCTGGGACTGGCAGTGTCAAATGGATGGTCTCTATGGGTCCTATGGGTCATTTGTATGGACCTTGGCCCTCCTTTCAACTATTGGGATGCTCTCTGACCTTCTACCTCATGAATGGGTTGACCAGATGCCCTAATGATCTATGCACCTCCGATTTAGAGTGTCTTTGTGGATGAATTACACACATTAGTAAGGGTAGCATTTCTTTCATGAAAACTGGTGATACTGGGCCACCAAAATAGTGCTAAGAGACTGATTTGAGGTGACTTTCACTCATGTCTGAAGAGTTTGGCACTCTGAGCTGCTGACAGTCTACTCTAAACCCTTAAACTTCAGCTATGAAAGTAGATCTATATATTGGCTCTCACCAGACCTTGTTATAACTGTCCTAAATATACCTCACATAGGACCTTGACTTTTCTAATATATTTTAATAAAATTGTTTATATAAATAGAGGTCCAACAGAAATATTTTGTCTGGGTCCCTGCATATCCAGTAAGAAGTCATGCTGCAGCCACTCCTGCACAACCTAACAAAAAAAAAGCAAAATGTGAAAGAGGGGACATTTGATGGAAAGAGATGACAGTCTAAACTGATTAAGGAAATTTTTTTTTTGTTTATTTTATAAAAACATATGGCTATTGAATATCATGTGGTGTGTGGAGCCCATGCAAGTGAGGGGCTTGCAGTAGTAAACAATTCTACTTCTGCTAATGGACTTGATTTTGCAAAATGGTGGTATTTTCCTAGACTATTAATGATACCCCATAAAGACAATGAATTTAGAGTTTATTTAAAGTGTAAATAATTTAAAGAACTGTTGCTTTTGCATAATCCTCTCTGCTGCATCCTATTCCAAACCCTGCAGAAAGTCTTTTTTCCCCCCACACAAATGACCTTAATAACAAATACAGTGGAATTTGATTAATTCATCTTATATGTCCATAATTAATGTAAAAGGGCCTATACTCTCTCAACTCATTTCTCAGAAAATATCTAATAATGAAGTTCAAATGCAGTTTAATATGACCTAAATTGAAGAAATATAATGGCTGGAGAATTACTTTAAAAAGTTAGAAGTGCTATGCAAATTCAAAGTATCCTCATTAGTACTACTATTATTAGTGAAGTATCTATAAGCTAACATTCAGTTATTTGCTGCATTACAAAATTTAAAAGTAAAATAGTCTCTTGACATCTATCTCTCTGGGCTCCTTGAGAGACCATATTGGTCTTATTATCTTTAGTGTCTCTTGCACCTAACTGTGTTCTAGCACTTAGTGGGCACTTATAAGTGTTTGTTGAATAAATGAATAAATAATTTCCAGTTGTATGTTTAGGTTACTTTCTTTTTTTCAGATTTTATGTTAGAAATTAGCAGTTCTTTAAATACTAAATTTTACTCATACAAAGTATCTTTAAGGATAAATTTCCAGAGGTTAAATTTCTAGATCATAGACTTCACACATTTTTTTAAAGCTTTTGATGTACGTTGCCAAATGGCCTTCCAGGAATGTTTGTTCATTTAACAAGTATTTATTAAGAGCTGATTAAAGTCCAGGAACTGTTATAACTGTTGGGGATACAATAATAAATAAGACAGCCAGTCCTCATTGAGCCTATAGACTAATCCAGAAGAAAGATGATAAAAGGTAACTGAATAAATAAATATATGATGTAATTTCAAGTAGTGATGAGAGCTATGAAGAAAAATAGAGACATGAGGCAAATTTTTTGGCAAATTTTGGCAAATTTTTGTTTCTGTTTTCAAACACTCACTTAACTCTTCAGTTTACTGGAGTGACTATGAGAAAGGAAATGAGAAGAGGGAAATGCTGGAGAAAGGGAAAATAATGATAAAGTAAGGGGTTGACATATACTATCTTTAAACTGAGGACTAATTCCTAGGGGACCCAAAACAATTCTAAGGCCAGCCAGTCAACTGAGGGCCTGTGGTCTCAAGCAATAAATGAAATTTTGCCCAAGTATTTTTCACAGTTGGGTGCTGTAGGTCAATGACACCTCATGTGGTTATTTTTCAGCTGCCTAAAATATAACTGGACTAGATATACTCAGTCATGTGGGCCCAGTCACCTGTGAAGTAAGAACTACGATGGTAAGTAGTGAGATTGATAATAGCTTCGACATCAAATATATCACATACTCCACCACTCAGAAGCAACTGACCTGCTAGAATGGTATAATGACCAACTGAACATTTTAATTAAATTTTCAGTGAGGAGACAACACTCTGGGGTTCTATCTCATAGGGTAAAATCAGTGAGGAGTATATGGCGCTGTTTGTCCTCAAGCCAAAAGGATAGAAGCAGGAATGGTTCTTCAAATTTTTTTTTTTAATATAAACTTCTTGCAGAATTTTTACTTTTTGTTTCCATAATGTTTAGGTCTGCAGTCTTGATGGCCTTTCTCCTCAAGGGAGACATCCACAAGGGGATACGTTGGTTTCGCTGAATTGGAAGGTGAGATTGGTCATTTTGGTGAAAAATGGGGCATCCTATTGGCTGCGGAGATTGATCCCAACTACCAAGGGAAATTGAGTTGCTTCTATATGATGGAGGCAGGGAGTAACAGACTCGAATCCAAAGTCTTGGGCACTTTTAGTCTTTCCATGTTCTCTAAAAGTCAAGGGAAACCCATAGCAACCAAAACAAGTGAGACCACTGAGAATCAGGCCCTCTTTAGGAAGGAGGGTCTGGGTCACTCTACCAACTAAAGAACCCCAACCACCTGTGGTTCTGGCTAAGGGCAAAAGAATGGGGAAAGGGTAATAAAAGGAGGAAGTAAGAGTAAAGTCATTGTTTGAAAACAACACAAACTTACCAAACTCTCTTTTATTTTTCTTCATAGCTTTCATTACTACCTGAAATTATATATTTATTTGGTTACCTTTTATCATCTATCTTCTTGATTAATTTATAAGCTCCATGAGGACTGGATGTCTTATTTTATTACTCTATTGCCAATACCTGTATAATCTTGTGCTCAGTTTCAGAAATGAGGATTGTAGTGTATCTTCCAGATTCTTGGGGTGCACACATCAATTGGGAAGTCTCCTGTCTTCTCTGAGACAGCCTCTCCTCTCTCAAGCTTCTAACTCCTTCTAATCAACCTCTTCCCTTTTTTCCCAAACCCGGGGGTGGTAGCTGCTCTCTCTCTGGTTTCTTAGTCTTCAAGAATTATTTTAACATCATAATTCATTACATTAAATCATCTTTTGTGAAAAATCTAGTGTGGTTTCTGTTTTCCACATGGGATCCTGACTGTTATATAAGCTGTACATCTCATCCATGGCCATGTGGTTTGCTTGGCCTCCCATGGGCAGGTATATTTCTCTGTCTGTCCATATGATTTGTGTTGGCCAATGGAGTGTGATTAGATGTGATATGTGCCACATCTGATAAGGCAGATACTTTTAAAATACTACACTTTTAATTTTGAGATGGGTGTAGGTTTATATGCATTTGTAAGAAATAATGCAGAGTGACCCCATGGTCTTTTTATCGTTTTCCCCCAATGGTAACATCTTGCAAAATATCATATAATACACAACCAAGACATTGTCATTGATAAAATCCAGCACTCTTACTCAGATTTCCCTAGTTTGGGGTAGAAACTTTTACAATGATCATGAGTTTTAGCTATTCTCCCCCTCTGTCATGTGAACAAGACGGTGGACCAGATCCACAGATCTGAGCAGAGGCACAGCTACTCTGTAGCCAGCCAGGAACATGCATCCATATGAGCAAGGGAAATCTTTAGTTGTAAGAACTGAGAATTTGAGGTTTGTGTTACCTTAGCCTGACTGCTTAGTAAAGAGAGAGATGAAAGAGGGGGATTTATTCTAGATAGAAGGGTTAGAAATACCTTCATAGCAGAAGGGACATTTGAGCAGAGACCTGCCTGGAGTCAGGAGCCACTCAGGGAAATGGCTGGGGATGATCATTCACATCGAGGTGGCAGCAGGTATGAAACCCCTCGGTGGAATAAGTACACGTATCAGAGAAAGAACAGAGCTAGCATGATGGGCGGAGGATGCAATGAGCGAGGATAAGGATGGGCAGAGAGACAGAGGGGCTGATATCATCTAGTCTATGGTCAAATAATGGATTTTATTTTCAATCCCCTTTTGATAATTTTCAGAGCTTCATGTTAATATCATGGATAGTTCTATTAAGGATGTCTTCCTCACACAAAGTTGAAATCTGCCTTTTAGCCACATTTTCCCTTTGACACTATTTCTGTCTTTTGTTTTTTGTAGAAAGTGCCTTCTCCTGTGACCAGCCTCACATATTTGAGAATGGCAATAATGCCTTCCCAAGTCTCTTGAGTTAAACAGTTCTGTTCAGCTAAATTAGGTAACTTTGTGTTTCACATAGTTTTTTTAAAAGAGAACATTTTAGACTTAATTCTCTTAATTGATTATTCAGATAATAATTATTTCAGTGATTCATAAGGTGAAAATATCTAGAATCTTAGAGATACCACATGTACCTGTGGGAGTATATCATTTATGTATGTCTCATTCACTACATGATTCTGAAGATATATCTCCAAGCTGGCATTTGTCAGTGGTTGCTTGACTGTCTTATGAATTTCCTATTTAATGAAGGAATGGAAGGGAGAAAAGTGTTATAAGCCAAAGAAGGCAGTCCTCTAACACAATGACAGCTACCCACATATTAATGTGTATACAAACACTTGGGGATCTTGTTAAAATTCAGATTCTTAATCAATAGGTCTCTGGCAAACCCCAGATACTAGACTTTAGTGGATGCTGCTAGTGTGTGGACCATTCTTTTGAGCAGCAAGGTTCTAAAGAACTCACCTCAGTAGAGAATTACTCTACCTGCCAAGGCAGGTGTAGTCACACCAGTCCATTGGCTGTATAATATAAGCAGAGCTCTTCAATCATTTCACAGTTTTCCCAGATGCTAGCAGAACCATATAGGACATGTCAGAAAAATCATCTTTATGAAGCCATTTCTAGACTAAAACTTCCAGGACAGAAACTTTAAAGAAAGCGATTGGTTCTTAAATTGCTGTTGCTCAATTTCCTGTGTAACTGCAGGAGTGTCTCCATGGGACAGTGATGTGGCTGATGGTAAGAGACCAGTAGACACAGTTATAGAATATAATGTATCTTTAATGGCAAAGGATAAGGAAACTGAAGCTTGTTACAAAAGCGGGAGACAATAAGGTACGTTCCCAGATGAAGGCATCTCAGGTCTCTTAGTCTCCATAGGAAAATAGATCAGCTGCTGATACCACCTGCATGGACTTAGAGTTCTTGCATTGGTGACAACCTCCCATTTTCCATTGTTGGGGTACAGGTGTATTCTCATGTACTTTGCTAATGGTATTGAGATAGCCTACCTGTGTGCCAGCTCATGGTACAAACACAAAGCGAGAACCTTTCTGAGGGTCCTCTGTAAGACCAACCAAACCAAAGATAAGTTTCTCAGGTGTGGCATCTCTTAGCATACTCACACATTAGATCTGCCCAAGGTTCATTCCTGCACTTAACATGAGGAAAAATATGGGTAGATTATAGGATATGGTGAAAAATATCTTCCCCTAAGTTAGGAAAAGACAGCAAAGTCAGTGCCTTATGTTTCCCCTTTATTCCCTTATAAACAACCAATATGGAAACTGCTATAAATTAATTATGCTTCACCAGAAAAATTCTGGTATATAGAAATATTTCCTTAGGAATGGTTTTCCTCTGAATGTTAATAAAATTGAATGAATTCATAAGATCATAGATTGGCAGAACTAGAGGTTAACCTAGAGATGTTCTAATTCATAAAGTTTATGATGAAATCATTACAGCTTATGATTATTCTGAAGAAAGAATATAAAAATTTGTCTCTCTGCAGGCTTCACCTATAGCCATTTTTAAGCCAAAGAATATTCAAACTAGTGCACAATTGCACTCATCTCACATGCTAGTAAAGTAATGCTTAAAATTCTCCAAGCCAGGCTCCAGCAATACATGAACCATAAACTTCCAAATGTTCAAGCTAGTCTTAGAAAAGGCAAAGGAACCAGAGATCAAATTGCCAACATCCAATGGATCATGGAAAAAGGAAGAGAGTTCCAGAAAAACATCTATTTCTGCTTTATTGACTATGCCAAAGCCTTTGACTGTGTGGATCACAATAAACTGTGGAAAATTCTGAAGGAGATGGAAATACCAGACCACCTGACCTGCCTCTCAAGAAACCTGTATGCAGGTCAGGAAGCAACAGTTAGGACTGGACATGGAACAACAGACTGGTTCCAAATAGGAAAAGGAGTACGTCAAGACTGTATATTGTCACCCTGCTTATTTAACTTATATGCAGAGTACATCTTGAGAAGCATTGGGCTGGAAGAAACACAAGCTGGAATCAAGATTGCTGGGAGAAATATCAATCACCTCAGACATGCAGATGACACCACCCTTATGGTAGAAAGTGAAGAACTAAAGAACCTCGTGATGAAAGTGAAAGAGGAGAGTGAAAAAGTTGGCTTAAAGCTCAACATTCAGAAAACTAAGACCATGGCATCTGGTCCCATCACTTCATGGGAAATAGATGGGGAAACAGTGGAAACAGTGTCAGAATTTATTTTTGGGAACTCCAAAATCACTGCAGATGGTAATTGCAGCCATGAAATTAAAAGATGCTTACTCCTTGGAAGGAAAGTTATGACCAACCTAGATAGCATATTAAAAAGCAGAGACATTACTTTACCAACAAATGTTCATCTAGTCAAGGCTATGGTTTTTGTAGTAGTCATGTATGGATGTGAGAGTTGGACTATAAGGAAAGCTGAGCTCTGAAGAATTGATGCTTTTGAACTGTGATGTTGGAGAAGACTCTTGAGAGTCCCTTGGACTGCAAGGAGATCCATCCAGTCCATCCTAAATGAGATCAGCCCTAGGTGTTCACTGAAGGGACTGATGTTGAAGCTGAAAGTCCAATACTTTGGCCACCTGATGCGAAGAGGTGACTCATTTGAGAAGACCCTGGTACTGGAAAGATTGAAGGCAAGAGGAAAAGGGAACGACAGAGGATGAGATGGTTGGATGGCATCACCGACTCAATGGACATGGGTTTGGGTGGACTCTGGGAGTTGGTGATGGACAGGGAGGCCTGGCGTACTGCAGTTCACATGGTCGCAAAGAGTCAGACACGACTGTGTGACTGAACTGAACTGAACTGAAGCCAACATACTGTAGTAGACTAACTGATTAACTCTTGAAATATTTTTCCATACCAGATGACTTGCAGTTTATGTCACTATTTGGTGATTGTTTCTGGTCTAGAATTGGATATGAGTCCTAAGTTGGCCTGGTTAGCCTGTAATGGAGGATCATATTATAATGAATGTTGAGAGCCAGGTTTTCTGCCTCTTCTCTTTTTCCAGATACAAACTAGGACAACCTGTATCCACAAAGGAACCTGTCTTATGGTGAAACCAACAATGCATATGGCAGAACAGATAGATCAAAAGAACTTAGGTCCTTTTGAATTAAAAACATTGATCACTGATTATACTACCCTTAGCAATCATTCTGCTTCTGAACTTCCAATGTTTTTCTTCATTATTTAAGCCAAGTTGTAGTTAAGTTTTCAGAAACTATAGGGGTTATTGAAAGGCCTCTGGAACTAGACTCAGTTCAGTTTAGTCACTCATGTGTATCTGACTGTTGGCAACCCCATGGACTGCAGCATACCAGGCTTCCCTGTTGATCACCAACTCCTGGAGCTTGTTCAAACTCATGTCCATTGAGTCAGTGATGCCATCCAACCGTCTTTCATCCTCTGTCATCCCCTTCTCCTCCTGTCTTCATTCTTTCCCAACATCAAGGTCTTTTCTAATGAGTCAGTTCTTTTCATCAGGTGGCCAAAGTATTGGAGTTTCAGCTCCAGCATCAGTCCTTCCAATGAATATTCAGGACTGATTTCCTTTAGGATTGACTGGTTGGATCTCCTTGTAGTCCAAGGAACTGTCAAGAGTCTCCTTCAACACCACAGTTCAAAAGCATCAATTCTTCGGTGCTCAGCTTTCTTTATGGTCCAACACTCACATCCATACATGACTACTGGAAAAATCATAGCTTTGACTACACAGACTTTTGTCAGTAAATTGATGTCTCTACTTTTTAATATGCTGTCTACATTTGGCATAGCTTTTCTTCCAAGGAGTAAATATCTTTTAATTTCATGGCTGCAGTCACCATCTGCAGTGATTTTGGAGCCCAAGTAAATAAAGTCTCTCACAGGTTCCATTGTTTCCCCATCTATTTGCCATCAAGTGATGGAACCAGATGCCATTATTTTAATTTTTTGAATGTTGAGTTTCAAGCCAGCTTTTTCACTCTCCTCTTTCATTTTCAGCAAGAAGCTCTTCAGGTTCTCTTCTTTTTCTGCCATAAGGGTGGTGTCATTTGCATATCTGAGGTTATTGATATTCCTCCCAGCAATCTTGATTCCAGCTTGTGCTTCATCCAGTCTGGCATTTCTCATGATGTACTCTGCATATAAGTTAAAAAAGAAAGGTGACAATATACATCCAGTCATACTCCTTCCCCAATTTGGAACCAGTCTGTTGTTCCATGTCTGGTTCTAACTGTTGCTTCTTGACCTGGATACGGGTTTCTCAGGAGGCACTTAAGGTGGTCTGGTGTTCCCATCTGTTGAAGAATTTTCCACAGTTTGTAGTGGTCCACACAGTCCAAGGCTTTAGCATAGCAAATGAAGTAGAAGTAGATATTTCTAGATGGGACTAGACTGCCTGGGTCTGAATCCTGACTTTGTAACCATATAGTCATGTAGTCTTGGGGAAGTTACTTAGAAACCTCATGCCTCAGTTTTGTTGTTTATAAAATGGAGGTGTAAACAGTACCCAGTGTCCTAGGGTTACTCTGAGATTAACTGAGTTAATGCATGTAAAGTACTTGGAACAGGACCTGGCTAATGCATAAACTAAAAAGTATTTATTATTAACACTATTACTACTATTACTACTAATATTTGCTGATAACAATCTAAAACTTTTCATCTACTTACTCATTCACTGGTTAAGTATATATTGAGTGACCACAGTATACACAGTTTTGGATCGAGCTGAGATTTGGATACATGTTTATGGCCACAATGTCAGCTTTTAAAAGTCCTTCCTTCCCTTCTTCCTCCCTCCCTTCCATCCTTTCTTCTCCTCCTTCTCATATTCTTCTTCTTCCTCCTCTTCCTCTTCCCCTTCCTCTTCCTCCTTGTCCTCTTTTCTCATTTCTCTCTCATTCTCTGTTCCTTCACTTTGGGATTATGAGGTTGAAATAAATTTTTTTTGGCAATCAATATATGAAAACATTGTAGGAAACTTATGGCTTATTTTAGCTTTTATCTTCCAGAGGTATGTTTTTTGTTTTTCAGGGCCAGATAGTGTTTTTCTAGTCTGTATTGATAAAGACTTAGCCAATGTGTGTGTACTGTTCTGTGTGCTAAATTACTTCAGTTGTGTCCTACCCTTTGTGACCCTATGCACCGTAACCCGCCAGGCTCCTCTGTTCATGGGGTTCTTCAGACAAGAATACGGGAGCAGGTTGCTGTGCTCTCCTCCAGGGGTATTCTCAACCCAGGGATCAAACTGCAGTCTCCTCCATCTCCTCCATTGGCAGATGGGTTCTTTACCACTAGCACCAGCTGGGAAGCCCTTAGCTAATGTGATTCACTCCCAAGCTGATCATTTGAAAATGCATTACTTACCATCGAGAACACTTTGGATATGAAATTAGTAGGTAAAACTTCAAGAATGAAAATGCAGACAGCCTGGGACCAGAGAACCGTTAAAGGAACAGCACAGGGAATTTTGCCTTTTGTGCTGATTTAATGTGGTGCAAATGAAGATAAACGCACTGTCTTTTCTTCTCAGTCTGTTGGTGGGTGTTCTTATTTCAAAATGTATTAGTGCATCCTAGTAGAGTCCCACCAAGCATGGTGGTTTCGTGGATCTGTGGCATCATCAAAGTATTCACTCTGGGGGTCTAGTGACTGACTCTCTTAGATGAAGCAGAGGAACTCCATGAAGTGGGGCTCCTAGAATTTTGGACGTAAAACTCATTCTTCCAGGAAATTCAAACATTTTAACAAAAGTGGTGCTAGGTAGCTTACCTTCAGTTCCTATCAGATGCCATGCCAAATTTCCCTAGATTTAGAGAAAATAATATGAGTTTGTAAAGAAACTTCCTCTGGATTTCCATAGGAAATGTGGAAAGTCATTCTTGGACTGAGATCTTTTGGCTGTAGGTGTGTTTCTTTTTAAGTACTGTGGCGAAGCCATATGAGTCCAGCATACATGGCTTATACACCCTCTGCCTCTGTGAATAAACTGTTTGAACTAAATTTTCTCATACTGTAGCAGTACGAAAATGTTTTTTGGGTGTGGGAAAGTATTGAGTTGGAATCTGGAAGTCATGAACTCCTAGATTCAGTATTGTTCATTATTACTAGACGTCTGCTTATAGGTACTAAAGTAGCCGTGGCAAAGGTAGGTGCTGCAGTGTTTGAATTTCTCCTTTATTTCTTGTGGTGCTGAAGCAATGGGAAAACTAAATGAGATACCATATGTCACAGTGGCTGCTACTGTAGAACTTGGACTTAATAGTAAGAGTCAACAAATCCTCACTTTTTAATTTTCATTTATCTTGGAATTTCCTGTCTTGGAATATAAATCCAATATAAAATTACATCTCAGATGTAATTTTCTTGCATTTCATGCCAGAGAAATCTTCTCAATGAAAATTCCTTTTTCTCTTTTGTCCTTGGTGGGGAACACATGTTATTGTTGTTCAATCGCTGAGTTATGCCTGACTCTTTGGGAACCTGTGGACTATATCCTACCAGCTTCTTCAGTCCATGGGGTTCTCCCAGAAAGAAGACTGGAGTGGGTTGCCATTTCCTTCAGCAGGGTATCTTCCTGGACCAGGGATCAGATCCACGTCTCCTGCGTTGGCAGGTGGATTCTTTACCACTGAGCCACCACGGAAGCTCATAAATTCTCCATTTCTCACCTTACATAAAAATGATTGAAGTTGACTTCTGGGCTTCACAGGCGGCACTAGTGGTAAAGAACCTGCCTGCCAAGAGACATGAGCTCAGTACCTGGGTTGGGAAGATCCCCTGGGGAAGGGGAGAAGGCAGTGGCACCCCGCTGCAATGCTCTTGCCTGGAAAATCCCATGGATGGAAGGGCCTGGTGGGCTGCAGTCCATGGGGTCACTAAGTGTCAGACACAACTGAGCGACTTCACTTTCACTTTTCACTTTCATGCACTGGAGAAGGAAATGGCAACCCACTCCAGTGTTCTTGCCTGGAGAATCCCAGAGATGGGGGAGCCTGATGGGCTGCCGTCTATGGGGTCGCACAGAGTTGGACATGACTAAAGCACCTTAGCAGCAGCAGCAGCCTGGAGAAGGAAATGGAACTGACTCCAGTATTCTTGCCTGGAGAATCCCAAGGACAGAGGGAACTGGCAGGCTACAGTCCATAGGGTCGCAGAGTTGGGCATGGCTGAAGTGACTTAGCATGCTTACACCTATAAAAATGAAGTTGACCTCCAGGAAAACATGTAACTGTTGTGGTTCTTTACTCCCTGATATTTTTTGGAAGCACAGATAATGTTTAGAACTACTAATAATTATTGCTGCTGATGTTTCTTTGCCTGTGAATAACTTGAAGACTTTCAAAATGGCTTGGAGGAATCAGGGAACAATGCTGCAACTGATTAAATAATTCAGTTGAGAGGAGACCAAGTTTAGTATCTTTTATTCACATTCTGGAGATGAAAGAAAATATAAAATAATATTTTATGTGACTATTTAGTGCTTCCTATTTCTCTCTCATTGTGCTAAGCTTATAATATATAATATTTCATTCATGCTTCAAATGACTAAATGAGTTTTACTATTATTAACTCTCATTACTACCATTATTATTAACATTTTAGAGATGAGGGAATTGAGATCTTGTGAGACTATGTGACTCACCCAACTCTCACAGCTAATAAATGCTAGAGCCAGAATTTCCAAAACCTATGATATTCTTAAGCAGTATGACATATTGCTCCCCATTGCAGACACAATTGGTAATTTCTCTACCCAGTGTAAAAATCACTAAGGAAATCCACACATATAGCAATTTTCCTTTGTTATATTACTTGAGGCTTGTTATTATTATTATTTTTCAGTAACTTAAACAAACAAAAAAAAAGGAACCTGTCTCCAATGAGGATGTGAAAAATTAATAACGTTTACATTATTAGGTCTATCTGTTTTGAAATTTTCAGTCTGCCTGATAAATGTTTTGGAGATATACTTGGTCTCATCCTGTTAAAAGTGACTTTAAGTCAAGTCAGTGTTTCAATCATATAATCAGTACATTTTATCTGCAGATAAAACAAATGGTTAAAATACAGCTGAAGCTGAAGCTCTAAAACTTTGGCTACCTGATGCAAAAAGCCAACTAATTGGAAAAGACTGATGTTGGGAAAGATTGAGGGCAAGAGGAGAAGGGGAAGACAGAGGGTAAGATGGCTGGATGGCATCACTGATTCAATGGACATGAGTTTGAGTAAACTCCAGGAGATGGTGAAGGTCAGGGAAGCTGGGAATGCTGCAGTTCATTGGTTTGCAAAGAGTCAGACACATCTTAGAGACTAAACAACAACAAAGCATAGCAGAGAAGAATTGAAATGGAGTTGAGGAGAGTAGTTATATCTTTGAATTTGTTACAGGGATGTATATGTGTGTAGAGGGGTATAAGAAAGTATTACATAATGACAGAAAAGAAAAAAATTTAAATCAGAACTGAGTTTGTATGATGACTACTACTGACTCACAAGGATGTGGGCATGTACCCTAACTTCCCTTAGTCTTCATATCTCTGTTTAGAAAGACAATAACTAGTAATAACTAGATTGGATTATTCTGAGTGCTAGAGAAAATGCCAAAGGCATGGTGGCTAAGACTGGGCAGTTGGGCTGAATCAAGGGAAAACCGTTAGATCATTCAGGTATGACCTAAATCAAATTCCTTATGATTATACAGTGAAAGTGAGAAATAAATTTAAGGGCCTAGATCTGATAGATAGAATGCCTGATGAACTATGGAATGAAGTTTATGACATTGTGCAGGAGACAGTGATCAAGATCATCCCCATGGAAAAGAAATGCAAAAAAGCAAAATGGCTGTCTGGGGAGACCTTACAAATAGCTGTGAAGAGAAGAGAGGCGAAAAGCAAAGGAGAAAAGGAAAGATATAAGCATATGAATGCAGAGTTCCAAAGAATAGCAAGAAGAGATAAGAAAGCCTTCTTCATCAATCAATGCAAAGAAATAGAGGAAAACAACAGATTGCGAAAGACTAGAGATCTCTTCAAGAAAATTAGAGATACCAAGGGAACATTTCATGCAAAGATGGGCTTGATAAAGGACAGAAATGGTATGGACCTAACAGAAGCAGAAGATATTAAGAAGAGGTGGCAAGTATACATGGAAGAACTGTACAAAAAAGATCTTCATGACCCAGATAGTCATGATGATGTGATCACTAATCTAGAACCAGACATCTTGGAATGTGAAGTCAAGTGGGCCTTAGAAAGCATCACTACGAAAAAGCTAGTGGAGGTGATAGAATTCCAATTGAGCTGTTTCAAATCCTGAAAGATGATGCTGTGAAAGTGCTGCACTCAATATGCCAGCAAATTTGGAAAACTCAGCAGTGGCCACAGGACTGGAAAAGGTCAGTTTTCATTCCAATTCCAAAGAAAGAGAATGCCAAAGAATGCTCAGACTACCGCACAGTTGCACTCATCTCACATGCTAGTAAAGAAATGCTCAAAATTCTCCAAGCCAGGCTTCAGCAATACGTGAACCGTGAACTCCCTGATATTCAAGCTGGTTTTAGAAAAGGCAGAGGAACCAGAGATCAAATTGCCAACATCTGCTGGATCATGGGGAAAGCAAGAGAGTTCCAGAAAAACATCTATTTCTGCTTTATTGACTATGCCAAAGCCTTTGACTGTTTGGATCACAATAAACTGTGGAAAATTCTGAAAGAGATGGGAATACCTCTTAAGAAATCTGTATGCAGGTCAGGAAGCAACAGTTAGAACAGAACATAGAACAACAGACTGGTTCCAAATAGGACAAAGAGTACGTCAAGGCTGTATAATGTCACCTTGCTTATTTAACTTCTATGCAGAGTACATCATGAGAAACGCTGGATTGCAAGAAACACAAGCTGGAATCAAGATTGCCGGGAGAAATATCAATAACCTCAGATATGCAGATGACACCACCCTTACGGCAGAAAGTGAAGAGGAGCTAAAAAGCCTCTTGATGAAAGGGAAAGAGGAGAGTGAAAAAGTTGGCCTAAAACTCAACATTCAGAAAATGAAGATCATGGCATCCGGTCCCATCACTTCATGGGTAATAGATAGAGAAACAGTGGAAACAGTGTCAGACTTTATTTTTTTGGACTCCAGAATCACTGCAGATGGTGATTGCAGCCATGAAATTAAAAGACGCTTACTCCTTGGAAGAAAAGTTATGACCAACCTAGATAGCATATTGAAAAGCAGAGACATTACTTTGCCAACAAAGGTCTGTCTAGTCAAGGCTATGGTTTTTCCTGTGGTCATGTATGGATGTGAGAGTTGGACTGTGAAGAAGGCTGAGCTCCGAAGAATTGATTCTTTTGAACTGTGATGGAGAAGGCTCTTGAGAGTCCCTTGGACTGCAAGGAGACCCAACCAGTCCATTCTGAAGGAGATCAGGCCTGGGATTTCTTTGCAAGGAATGATGCTAATGCTGAAAGTCCAGTACTTTGGCCACCTCATGTGAAGAGTTGACTCATTAGAAAAGACTCTGATGCTGGGAGGGATTGGGGTCAGGAGGAGAAGGGGACGACCGAGGATGAGATGGCTGGATGGCATCACGGACTCGATGGACGTGAGTCTGAGTGAACTCCGGGAGTTGGTAATGAACAGGGAGGCCTGGCGTGCTGCTATTCATGGGGTCGCAAAGAGTCGGACACGACTGAGAGACTGAACTGAACTGAATAATGTTGAAATCTGTACTTTGGCATTTTTATAATATCATGGGGACATAAATGATAGCTCTTCTTCTTGAAAGACCATTTCTAGTCATTGGATTAACTTTGTTTATTTCTGTACTGAGATAAATGAAATATAAAATAGGTAAAAGATGGCCTTGGTTGTTATTGTTGTTCAGTCGCTTAGTCATGTCTGACTCTTTATGACCCCATGGATTGCAGCATGCCTGGCTTCTCTGTTTTTTATTATCTCCCAGAATTTGCTCAAACTCACGCCCATTGAGTCAATGATGCCATCCAACCATCTTGTCCTCTGTCTCCCCTCCTTCTGCCATCAGTCTTTCCCAGCATCAGGATATCTTACAATCAGTCAGCTCCTTGCATCAGGTGGCCAAAGTATTGGAGTATCGACTTCAGCATTAGTCCTTCCAAAGAATATTCAGGGTTGATTTCTTTTAGGATTGATTGGTTTGATCTCCTTGCTGTCCAAGGTACGCTCAAGAGTTATCTCCAGCACCATAGTTTGAAAGAATTGCACTCAGACTTCTTTATGGTCCAACTCTCACATCCAAACATGACTGCTGGAAAAACCATAGAATTGACTAGATGGACCTTTGTTGGCAAAGTGATGTCTCTGCTTTACAATGAACTGTCTAGTTTTTTCATGATTTTCTTTCAAGGAGCAAGCGTCTTTAATTTCATGGCTGCAATCACCATCTACAGTGATTTTGGACCTTAAGAAAATGCAGTCTGTCACCGTTTCCATTTTTTTCCCCATTTATTTGCCATGAAGAGATGGGACTGGATGTCATTATCTTCAGTTCAATTCCATTGCTCAGTCATGTCCAACTCTTTGCAACCCCATGGACTGCAGCATGCCAGGCTTTCCTGACCATCACCAACTCCCAGAGCTTGCTCAAATTCATGTTGGAGTCAGTGATGCCATCCAACAATCTCATCCTTCTCTGTCATCCCCTTCTCCTCCTGCCTTCATTCTTTCTCAGTATCAGGGTCTTTTCCAAAGAGTCAGTTCTTTGCATCAGGTGGCCCAAATATTGGAGTTTCAGCTTCAGCATCAGTCCTTCCAAAGAATATTCAAGTTGGTTAGATCTCCTTGCAGTCCAAGGGACTCTCAAGAGTCTTCTCCAACACCATGGTTCAAAAGAATCAATTCTTCAGTGCTCAGCTTTCTTTATAGTCCAACTCTCACAACCATACATGACAACTGGAATAATCATAGCTTTGACTAGATGGACTTTTGTTGGCAAAGTAATGTCTCTGCTTTTTAATATGCTGTCTAGGTTGGTCATAGCTTTTCTTCCAAGGAGCAAGCATCTTTTAATTTCATGGCTGCAGTCCCCATCTGCAGTGATTTTGGAGCCCCCAAAATAAAGTCTCTTACGGTTTCCATTGTTTCCCCATCTATTTGCCATGAAGTGATGGAGCCAGATGCCATGATCTTCGTTTTCTGAATGTTAAGTTTTAAGCCAACTTTTTTACTCTCCTCTTTCACTTTCATCAGGAGGCTTTTTAGTTCTTCACTTTCTGCCATAAGGGTGGTGTCATCTGCATATCTGAGGTTATTGATATTTCTCCCAGCAATCTTGATTCCAGCTTGTGCTTCATCCAGCCTGGCATTTCGCATGATGTACTCTGCATAGAAGTTAAATAAGCAGGGTAACAATATACAGCCTTGACGTACTCCTTTTCCTATTTGGAACCAGTCTGTTGTTCCATGTTCTGTTCTAATTGTTGCTTCCTGACCTTCATATAAGTTTCTCAAGAGGCAGGTCAGGTGATCTGGTATTCCCATCTTTTTCAGAATTTTCCACAGTTTATTGTGATCCACACAGTCAAAGGCTTTGGTGTAGTCAAAAAAGCAGAAATAGATGCTTTTCTGGGACTCTGTTCATTTTTTGATGATCCATCAGTTGTTGGCAATTTGATCTCTGGTTCCTCTGCCTTTTCTAAATCCAGCTTGAACATCTTGAAGTTCATGGTTCATGTACTTTTGAAACCTGGCTTGGAGGATTTGGAGCATTACTTTGTTAGCATGTGAGATGAGTGCAATTGTACTGTAGTTTGAACATTCTTTGGCATTGCCTTTCTTTGGTATTGGAATGAAAACTGACCTTTTCCAGTCCTGTGGCCACTGCTGAGTTTTCAAAATTTGCTTTCATATTGAGTGCAGCACTTTCAGAACATCATCTTTTAGGATTTGAAATAGCTCAACTAGAATTCCATCACTTCCACTAACTATGTTTGTAGTGATGCTTCCTAAGGCCCACTTGACTTCACATTCCATGATGTCTGGCTCTAGGGGTTGATCACACCATCATGATTATCTGGGTTGTGAAGATCCTTTTTGTATAGTTCTTCTGTGTATTCTTGCCACCTCTTCTTAATACCTTCTGCTTCTGTTAGGTAAATACAATTTCTGTCCTTCATTGTGCCCATCTTTGCATGGAATGTTCCCTTGGTATCTCTAATTTTCTTGAAGAGATCTCTAGTCTTTCCCATTCTATTGTTTTCCTCTATTTCTTTGCACTGATCACTGAGGAAGGCTTTCTTATCTCTCCTTGCTAGTCTTTGGAACTCTGCATTCAAATGGGTATATTTTTCCTTTTCTCCCTTCCTTTAGCTTCTCTTCTTTTCTCAGCTATTTGTAAGGCCTCCTTAGACAACCATTTTGCCTTTTTTCATTTCTTTTTCTTGGGAATGGTCTTAATCCCTGCCTCCTTACAATGTCACAAACCTCCATCCATAGTTCTTCAGGCACTCTGTCTGTCAGATCTAAACCCTTGAACCTACATGTCACTTCCACTGCATAATCATAAGGGATTTGATTTAGGTCAGAAATAGATGGGGAAACAGTGGAAACAGTGTCAGACTTTATTTTTGGGGGCTCCAAAATCACTGCAGATGGTGATTGCAGCCATGAAATTAACAGACACTTACTCCTTGGAAGAAAAGTTATGACCAACCTAGATAGTATATTCAAAAGCAGAGACATTACTTTGTCAACAAAGGTCCGTCTAGTCAAGGCTATGGTTTTTCCTGTGGTCACGTATGGATGTGAGAGTTGGACTGTGAAGAAAGCTGAGTGCCGAAGAATTGATGCTTTTGAACTGTGGTGTTGGAGAAGACTCTTGAGAGTCCCTTGGACTGCAAGGAGATCCAACTAGTCCATTCTGAAGGAGATCAGCCCTGGGATTTCTTTGGAAGGAATGATGCTAAAGCTGAAACTCCAGTACTTTGGCCACCTCATGTGAAGGGTTGACTCATTGGAAAAGACTCTGATGCTGGGAGGGATTGGGGTCAGGAGGAGAAGGGGACGACAGAGGATGAGATGGCTGGATGGCATCACTGACTCGATGGATGTGAGTCTGAGTGACCTCCAGGAGTTGGTGATGGACAGGGAGGCCTGGCGTGCTGAGTTTCATGGGGTCGCAAAGAGTCAGACATGACTGAGTGACTGAACTGAACTGACACTCGAATGATCTAGTGGTTTTCCTTACTTTCTTCAATATAAGTCTGAATTTGGCAATAAGGAGTTCTTGATCTGAGTCACAGTCAGCTCCTGATCTTGTTTTTGCTGACTGTATTGAGCTTCCCCATCTTTGGCTGCAAAGAATATAATCAGTCTGATTTCAGTATTGACCATCTGGTGATTCCATGTGTTGAGTCTTCTCTTGTGTTGTTGGAAGAGGGTGTTTGCTATGACCAGTGTGTTCTCTTGGCAAAACTCTGTAAGCCTTTGAAATCCTTCATTTTGTACTTCAAGGCCAAATTTGCCTGTTACTCCAGCTATCTCTTGACTTCCCACTTTTGCATTCCAGTCCCCTATAATGAAATTGACATCTTCTTTTGGTTGTTAGTTCTAGAAGGTCTTGTAGGTCTTCATAGCACTGTTCAACTTCAGCTTCTTCAGCATTACTGGTTGGGGCATAGACTTGGATTACTGTGATACTGAATGGTTTTAGTTAGCCATTATCTTAGTTTCATGAATTTTGAGTTTTAAGCCAGCCTTTTCACTCTCTTCTTTCACCATTATCAAGAGGCACTTTAGTTCCTCTTTGCTTTCTACCTTTAGTGTGATATCATCTGCATATTTGAGGTTGTTGTTATTTCTCTTAGGAATCTTGATTGTAGCTTGTGCTTCATCCAGCCTGGCATTTTGCATTATGTATTCTGTATACAAGTCAAATAAGCGGGGTGACAATATATAACCTTGGCATACTGCTTTCCCAGTTTTGAACCAGTCTGTTTTCCCATGCCCAGTTCTAACTGTTGCTTCTTGACCTGCATACAGGTTTCTCAGGAGGCAGTTAAGGTGGTCTGGTATTCCCACCTCTTTAAAATTTTCCACAATTTGTTGTGATCCACACAGTCAAAGGCTTTGGCATGGTCAGTGAAGCAGAGGTAGATTGTAGTTGGTTGTATTGAGTTCATATCCCAGAAAATAATTCTTGGCTGGGCAGAATGCTTAACAATAACAAATACAACAATAATAATAAAGCCTAGGGTAATAAATTTTGGAAAGTGATAGTTCCTTCTTCAGCTTTTGACTGAACACAATTTTCTCTGAGTAAGAAAGAGAGCTAGCTTTGCAGGAGTTAAGAAGACGAGGTCAGGGAACTGTGACTATGAAATTCTGTTTGCGTAATTCTCCATTCTGTTAGATGCTTACTGGGTGCTTGGTCATGATGGTAGACAGCTCGTCCCTTTGTATGTGAGACAGCAGTGGTGAGAGAGGAGCCCCATGTGTCAGGGTTGATCAGGACTGGTCTCTTTCCTTTTCAAAAGTGGGAGCTAATGTTATTTTCTAAACTTTTTTCCCCTTAAAAATTAAACCAGAAGGTTACACCTCAGGAAATTGAGTTTTATTCATTCCAGAATAAAGAAAATTAGAAAACAAATCCTGCTGGGCTAAAAATAATTTCATTAATTCAAAAAGAGGTGAATTCCCTTAACTCGGAGAACTTAAGTTGTATTCCAGCATTGAGAGACCAGTTCGTTGTCAGCGCACTCATATCCTTCACTCACAACCCAGTGGATTACTTTTGAGTCCATAAATTGAAATTTCAAATTTTTTTAATTAAATGAGATGCATGTGAAAGCACTCAGCATGATCTTGGGATAGAGCAGAGCAAACGAACTCTTAGTCTTTTTTATTTTCATTTCCCCTCTTCTTTGCTTCTAATCATGATTTAAAACTTTGATGTTAATATATAACTGTTTTCCAAGATGATGTTTTACAACAATACTTTGAACAAGCATGGAAGCAAAAACAACAGTCTCTCTGTGAGCTATTTTTGTAAACCCACAAGATGCCTTGGGTCATTTATAGCTTCCTGGTGAGTTTTTCTTAATTGGATCACAATGAGGCTTCATTTTTTTCAATCAACACCTTAGAGAGAAAATTATTTGTATCAATTTGTGACTTATTTTTCCTGCTTGTTTTGATAATCATGAGCTATTTACAATTTGAAAATGTGTCATTGATTGATGGTGAACATTCATAAAAAGCTAAAAATTAAGTATCAGTTCAGTTCAGTTCAGTCGCTCAGTCGTGTACCACACAGCAGAACCTACTTTTATTTCTCTTCTCTTGGGAAGAATTTTACAAGATGTGTTTCTTTCATATGCATATTGTCAGGATATACTACTTAAAATTGATAAATTTGTTCAAATCTCTTTCTTTCTTTCCCTTCTTCCCTTCTGTCATTTTTCCTTTCTTCCTTCCCTTCACCTGGCTCATTGTATGCTTAGAACCTAATATAAAACACACACACACACACACACACACACATTAACTACCCTTAATATATTGGCAAAAAGAAGACAAGTTCCCAACATAGCAATGATTAAAGAAAGAATGTATTAAAGGCCATAATGAAGGAATAGAGGAACTAATTGTTAAAGATTTAATGAGTGCTATTGTGTGCCAGACACATTATCTTGGGCATTAAATACATAAAAATTGTAATTTATTTCTTCCAACAATCCTATGATGCAAGCATCTTTCCCTATGTTTTCTAGATAAGAAAACTGAGGTACAAAAATATTACCAAAAACATGTTCAGTATCACATTGTTAGTCAGTGGCAGACCTGGTCTATAAATTCAGGTAGTGTTTACTACGAATATGCTCTTTCTATCACAGTATGATGCCTCCTGTATTAGTTTCTTACTGCTGCTGTAACAAATTGCCATACACTTAATGTTATAGGATAACACAGATTTATTTTCTTTTTTATTGAAGTATAGTTGATTTTTAATATTATATATTAAAGGTATATAGCATAAAGATTCACAATTTTTAAGGTTATACTCTGTTTATAGTTGCTATAAACTATTGGCTGTATTCCCCGTGCTATATGATATATCCCTATAGCTGATGTATTTTATACATAATAGTCTGTGTCTCTTAATCCCCTACAAATTTATTACCTATGCTTCCAAAAATTTGAAGTCTGAAAGGGGTCTCACTGGGCTAAAATCAAGGTGTCAGCAAAGCTGTGCCTTTTGTGAAGGCTCAAGGGGAGAATTTGTTTTCTTGTCTTTTCCATTTTCCAGAGGTTGCCTGCAGTCCTTGGCTTGTGGGCCCCTTTCAGCTTCAAAGCCATCAGTGTTAAAACGCTTTTCTCATTTCATTGATCTGACACAGCCTTTTCTTCCTTCTTCTTCCACATTTAAAGACTCGTTTAAAAAAATTGTTTTCTGGCCAAATTGTGAATCATGTGGGATATTACTTCCCTGACCAGACACTGAACCCACCACCTCCCCTGCATTAGAAGCACAGAATTGAGCCACTGGACCACCAGGGAAGCCCCTTAAAGACTCTTATGATTACACTGGGCCCACCTGATAATCCAGGATAATCTCCTTATTTTAAGGTCAGCTGATTAGCAACCTGTAATTTTATCTTCAACCTTAATTCCTCCTTGCCATGTAACATAACACATTCGCAGAATCTGGGGATTAGACTGTGAGTGTCTTCATAGGGAGAGCAGTACTCTGCCTACCACATCTCCTTCCCCAAAATAAGGGTATAGGAGAATTTAGAGGAAAGGGAGATGCTGGGGCTAGGAGCATGGGAAGGTTTCATGGAGAAAATGATATTGAGCTGAATCTTAAAAAACAGAGGAAAGAGGATTCCTAAGGGATCACATAGGTAAAGGAAGCCATAGAAGCAAATACAGTATATGCAGGTATATACTGAGTTTGAAATACCAGCCAGGTGGATATTAATAAGCAGAGGAATAACTGATTTTTTCATTATCATCATGAGGTTTAAGTGTAGGTAGGTAGGGCTTTGGGGAGTGAATGACATGATTTAAAAACTTGTAGACCGCTGGTGGGGCTGTAAGATGACTCAGATCTTCTAGGGGGCAGTTCAGCAATGCATATTAAGAGCTTAGGACTTTTACCACTTCTGTGACCCTCTAATTCCACATGGCTATTTATCATAACTGGAAAGTTATAGACAACCTAAATATGCTATAAAGGGAATTGTTAAAAATTTGTCATCAGAGCAAATGATGGCATATTGTACAGATATTTAGAAGTTATGTTTTAGGATAACATTTATGAATATGGACAAATGATCACCATATGTAGCATCCAAAGGAAGAGACTACTCACAGGGAAGTGGCTCTCATTTGGAGAATAAGAATCCATCGAGCCTCTTCTGTGTGGCAGGACTTGTACTGGACCTGTTTGTGAATATTCATTTAATTCTCACAATAAGCTCATAAGATAGGCAATCTCATTAACTGTTTTAGTGACGAGAAAACAAACAACTATTTTGGTCAAGATCACACCAATATGATAGGGTTAGATTTGAACTCAGGAAATAAAACCTGGACTCATAGCCACTGTGCCAGATTTCCACTCACTATTTTACGTTACTGTTGTGCCTCAGATTTGAGAAATGGATGCAGTTGTTATGGGAATTGTGAATAAACCAAAGGCTATTTTTTGCAAGTTGCAGATCAATTGTCAAAAATTTGGGAAAGCCCATGGGAATGTCTTAGTGTAAAAATGTGGGTCACAGAAGGAAAGCATAAATGTCAAAATCATGGGCTAGATGAAATAAAAATGTAAATAGTGGATATCTTTGAGCGATTGATTTGGGGCAATTGTTATTTTATTTTTTTACTTATGTGAGTTTTCTAAACTCTGTAAGTGAAATTTCTAAACCCTCAGTAAACACATGTTACCTTTTAAATAAGACAATAGTTACTAGAAATAAACACCAGGAAAGGTTAAGAAGAGTGTCTTAGAATGGAGGGCTGCCTATTTAATGAGGATGATCCACAAAGTCTAAAATGTCATAACTCTAGTACTTCAACTTAGGGCCCACCTTCTCATATATCAGGGCCTCCCTGGTGGCTCAGATGGTAAAGAATCTGCCTGCAGTGCAGGAGACCTGAGTTTGATCCTGGATCAGGAAGATGCCCTGGAGAAGGAAATGGCAGTCCACTCCAGTATTCTTGCCTGGAGAATTCCATGGACAGAGGAACCTGGTGGGCAACAGTCCATAGGTCACCAAGAGTTGGACATGACTGAGTAACTAATACTTTCACTTTCTCATATATCAGTTACAGCTTTAGGACCATACAGACAGTGACTGAGATAAACTGTAACTCAATAAGGAGATAAATGCCTATGAGTTGAACAAGTCCAAAAAAGTGCTTACTCTTCTCCAGGTGATGGGCTAATTTCCAATTGAGAAATCTGAAAAACATTCATGAAGTGAAGATCTTATAGACAGAATCAATTAGAAGGGATATGGAAGTCCATGAACCATAGCCTTCTTTTAACAAGGGCCCAGCCAAAAGAGATTATTGAATTTTCAGTTTTACAAAGGAGATCCCCATGTTATCAACTCAAATCCTATTTTAAATTTGACTGTCCCAAGCATTGTCTTTACTTTACCATTGTGCAGTGCTTAGATACATTGAAAAGAATTTCCACTGTAAATAAATGGAAAATAGCAGGTCACCTCCATTAGGTTACCCTTAATGCTGAAACACTCCAGTTAATTTTTCAATGAGGTCTTACCTTTTAACTTTTGTTTTGTGCCCCTCCCTCAACAGTCTTCTGAAACTTTTACACTTCCTCCAAAACTAAGAAAAAAAATTACTGAGCTTTACTCTCTAGTAAAATATATTCCATTATTTAAAATGATCTGTTGGAAAGGCAGGATAGTGATGTCTATATTTACATATCTCAGCATCACATGGACTGGCCCAGAGTGGGTGCTTGATAAATATCATCAAATCAATATATGAATGGTTTCTTTTAAAAACTGAAGCACAACTTTTGGACCAAGGTCATCATACCTTCAAATTGATTCTTATAGCACCTTTGGGTGTTGTGCTGTTTTAAGAGAGGTAAGTCCTCTGTCCTTTTTTTTTTTTTTCTTCAGTTGGTTGCTCACGTATTTTTCTCCCCAGTGACACTTTCCTTCATTTATCCTTTTCATGTTCAATTCTTTCTATTTCTGGACACTCTTCAAATATAAAAAGGCATTTAATCTTCCAATGCGAAATGCCAGCCACTCTAGATTTGTGTCACCTGCAAAGTTTAATGTTGTACTAACTATTCCATCATGCAGATCACTGGCAGAAACATGGAATACCAATATTCTCAAGTCAAAGTCAAGAAGAAATCCACTAGTGATGGTCCCCCCCGCTCCTCCGGTTGACACCGATCTATTGATTATCCTTCTGAGAACAGCCTCTGTAATAACACAGTGGATCATTCCGGCTATCTATCAAGACTTGTGGTCTCCCAAGGAGTCACAGATGATGTATTGAAATAGTTTATTGGCATAGAACATCTTTAGCGGAGGAGAACAAGACATTTTACACAGTAAGTGGGTGGTAAATCACATTTTTGAAAATGGAATTATTTTTAAATGCTCTCAGATACTGTTTAGAGGAGGCCTGTAATAAAGTCCATTGTCAAATGAAAAATCCCTAGGAAAAGTTAATAATTATCCCCTAAATGTATTTCTTTGAGATTGGCTATTTTATGGCAGATTTTCTCAGAGGAGATCCCCTGCCCTCATTCCCCACCCTCCCAGCCCCCACCCAAAATAAGCTTTATAAAATCTTTAAGGCCCAATCGCACTTGGAGCTGTATGTGACTTATCTGAGGATTAATGACTCAACCTCCTTTGCCGGTGTCTTGGGCTTCCCCCTCAGACCTCACACCCTTAAATGCCTTGAAGAAAAATAGCTCATTTACCCAAATCATCCATTACCAAACCTGGAGCTTTCCAGTTGGCTTACCTTTTTTATGTTGAGACTTTGCTTAAACATTAGCACGGCTGGAGAAGTTGCTAGTAGAATCCGTTCTAATTTTGTGCACAGCTACTGGAAAACAGAATCTGACTGGATATGTTCCAGTGAAGTAGGATGGAAGCATGATGAATCTGCAATTTCTCATTTAACACTAATTTAAAGCAGACACCTCTGTGGACATTATGAAGCCCATAGATAAACCTTAGGAGATGTAGGAAATTATACGCAGCATCTTGTACATCTGTGCTCCAACCAGCAGTTCTCATCAAACCCAGGGTTTCACAACCCAAATAACATTTAAGAAGGACTACGTGACAAGTAGCTTTACTCCTAGACTCTATTTAATAGATTAAAAAATAAAATATCTTTTAAAAGTTTAAACTTTATTATAATCAAAAAAATATGAATATATTTATGAGATACTACATTTTAAGTTACCTCACTGTGGAAAATCACAAGAATGAAACTTAGTATTGGAAAAGACGTAAGAAAACACACACCCTCAATTTCTGTTGATGGGTATTTATGTTCTATGTGGCAATTTGGCAAAAGTCTTAAAACATATATACAATTGGATTGACAATTCTTGTTTTAAGGAATTTGTCCTAAGGGAAAGAATTGGACAAGTATACAAAGATATTTATCTCAATGTTTATTACAGTATTGTTTACAATAGTGAAAAGTTTATAACTGTGCATTAAAGGGGTTAATATAAGCTAGTTATGGTACACTCATTAAATGGATTTCCACAAAGTAATATGATTGTGCATTTATCAGTATGGAGCCACACTTGTATTACATTAACCAAAAATGCTGGTTACAAAATAATATGTATAGTATTGAATGGAAACTATATTTCTTAGGTACAAATAGAAAACATGTCAATATATACTGAAAAGATAGTGACAAAAATAATATTTGTATTTACACTTAATTAGATTGTAGATGGTTTTTCTTCTGCATTTATTGTGTCAACAAAGATAAATAATATAAATTTTAAACCTATATGCAATAAAATAATAGAAGTTGAGAAGGGGACGACAGAGGATGAGATGGCTGGATGGCATCACTGACTCGATGGACATGAATCTGAGTAAACTCCGGGAGTTGGTGATGGACAGGGAGGCCGGGCGTGCTGCGATTCATGGGGTCTCAAAGAGTCGGACACGACTGAGCGACTGAACAGAACTGAACTGATAGAGTCCTCAGGGGAAAAAAATGCTTTGGGAGCTGACAAGGATTTCCTATAATGATACAGTGGGTAAAATTTCATCATCTCATTATAGACACTAATCATCCGCTTATTTAGCTACTGATTTCTAGAAAGAAGAACACTGCTTTCTGAAGAAATTCTAAATATTTTGCATTTGAGTGTAGAAATATCACCTGATATGTGCTCTGTATAGGGTCACTAAATTCCTCACTAAAGGAGAGAAAGATGACCTGAGTTTCTTATCGTTTCTTATAAAAAATCCTTTTTGCTTCCTTATAATCCCCAACACAGGGCTGCTAACTGAATTGGTGTTTGGTTGGCTTGTGGCTCAGACGGTAAAGCATCTGCCTGCAATGCGGGAGACCCGGGTTTAATTCCTGGGTTGGGAAGATCCCCTGGAGAAGGAAATGGCAATCCACTCCAGCACTCTTGCCTGGAAAATCCCATGGATGGAGGAGCCTGATAGGCTACAGTCCATGGGGTCGCAAAGAGTCGTATACGACTGAGCGATTCACTTCACTTCACTTCACTTATGGCCTGTGCAAATAATAACTGAAAATTTACTTATTTATTCATCATGTTATTTAATAGGTTCCTGGCACTATCATAAGAACTTTTCAAATATGAGCTTAACCCTCTAAGCCACTCTAGGAGTGAAAGTTTATTATTATTCCCATTTTATAGCTGGGGGAGCAGATGACTCTAAAGATAGTTAAACATCCCTAATATACAGAATCTAAAAAGAAATGACACAAATAGACTTATTTACAAGAAAGAAACGTACTCACAGACTTAGAGAATGAGCTTATGGATGCCTGTGGGAAGGATAGGGGAAAGGGATAGTTAGGGAGTGTGGGGTCCACATGTACATACTTCTCTATGTTAAATGGATAAAAACAAGTTTCTACTGTATTAGCACAGGTAACTGCTCAATGTTACGTGGCAGCCTGGATGGGAGAGGGGTTTGGGGGAGAGTGGATACATGTGTATGTATGGCAGAGTCCCTTCGCTGTCCTCCTGAAACTAGCTGGAATTCTCTAGGCCAGAATACTGGAGTGGGTAGCCTTTTCCTTCTCCAGGAGATCTTCCCAACCCAGGGATCAAACCTAGGTCTCCCACGTTGCAGGCGGATTCTTTACCATCTGAACCATGAGGGAAGCCCAGGAATACTGGAGTGGGTAGCTTATCCCTTCTCCAGCGACTCTTCCCTACCCAGGAAATGAACCTGGGTCTCCAGCATTGGAAGTAGATTTTTACCAAATCTATCAGGTAATACACTATAAAATAAAAAGAATAAAGACAGTTCAACTATCTTGTCTGAGATCAAGCAGCTGATTGCTGTGAATGATCATTTATCCTCAAGTTAGTAATTGCTTGAGGATGTATACAATGTAGGAATGGAAATAACTTGAGTGTCTTATAGTAGGGAAGGGTTATATTAATACAAATGATGACAAAGTTTTATGTTGAAATCTAATGTAGCCACCAAAATAATTTTGATAATTTTTATTAAGGTGGGAAAGTTTCTAATAAAATATATATTAAATAATTCAGATATATAATTGAAACAAAGCAATATCAAAAGTTTGTGTAAAAATGCCCAAATATATAAAATAGGGGGAATTTAAAAGAGTAGTAAATATAACCAGATGTTGATGACAAATACATCAGGAGGAGTGAGACTATGGGTGATTTTAATATTTTTAAATCATTTTCTAATTTTCCAAAATGAGTAGAGTGAATATTGTTGCTCTAAAATGAAAGTTAATTCATTTCCTTTAAGTTACTAGCTAGCAAGAAAAGTAACACATGTAAGGAGAAATGGCAATAAGATTTAATATCTGCAAACATGATGCTTGATTTAATGGAGGCACCAATATGTGTGACCCTGAGCAGATATCTTAGGAATACTGACTGTCAATGAACTTATGGATGGTTACTGAGTCCTGCCAAAACTCTGTTCTCTGGGGAACATGGGTCATTTCTTTCCTCCAGTGCTGAAATTCTCTGTTAGCCTTCTCACTTAGTAGAAGTGCAAAAATTGAAAAGTGCAAAGTAAGAATGAAAAGGGCTGGAGTAAATAGCAATGCTCAGCTAAAAGTTGAGAGAGAGCTTTAAGATTTGCTGGGAAAATATCTATGAAAAATAGAATGTATGATTTGACTATTAAATAGTCATTGGGTTGGTTGCTATTTCTGATCGAGCTAAAGTTCGGATGCATGCAAGCAAATCACAGTATTTTGGTGGGAAAAATTCAACCTATTCGCAGTAAGGAACTGGATCTGTTTTTCTCTAGCCAGAAGGATAGAGAGCTGAAAATAGAAAAACTGAGAGTGGGTCGTTTGCCTGAAAGAAAAAAATCCATCTTTCCCAGACAAGAATGGAAGTCACCTTAGGGACTAACATGCAGGGGACTCTCTCTGCTCTAGGGCTGGGTTGAAGAGGTTGGGAGAGGTTTTTTAGGCATATAGTTTAGCTGGAAGAGCCAGCTAAGAGTGTGGGTGTGTATGTTTGAACATATGATTAGAACATATCACTTCATGGGAAATAGATGGGGAAACAGTGGAAACAGTGTCAGACTTTATGTTCTGGGGCTCCAAAATCACTGCAGATGGTGATTGCAGTCATGAAATTAAAAGACGCTTACTCCTTGGAAGAAAAGTTATGACCAACCTAGATAGTATATTCAAAAGCAGAGACATTACTTTGCTGACTAAGGTCTGTCTAGTCAAGGCTATGGTTTTTCCAGTGGTCACGTATGGATGTGAGAGTTGCACTGTGAAGAAAGCTGAGCGCCGAAGAACTGATGCTTTTGAACTGTGGTGTTGGAGAAGACTCTTGAGAGTCCCTTGGACTGCAAGGAGATCCAACCAGTCCATTCTGAAGGAGATCAGCCCTGGGATTTCTTTGGAAGGAATGATGCTAAAGCTGAAACTCCAGGACTTTGGCCACCTCATGCGAAGAGTTGACTCATTGGAAAAGAGTCTGATGCTGGGAGGGATTGGGGGCAGGAGGAGAAAGGGACGACAGAGGATAAGATGGCTGGATGGCATCACGGGCTTGATGGATGTGAGTCTGAGTGAACTCCGGGAGATGGTGATGGACAGGGACGCCTGGCGTGCTGCGATTCATGGGGTCGCAAAGAGTCGGACACGACTGAGCTACTGAACTGAACTGAACTGAACACCAGGAATACTGGGCCCAGGGGAACAATGGAACTTTACAGTTAATTGTGACTCTGCAGAGAAGTCGGGTTACTTTTTCTTTCCTGGTGAAGAGAACACTAACTGTAGGACTGTGGTAGTGATCCTTGGACTATAAACACATCTCTTTTCTAGAAAGGACTGGATCAGCTTGGTGGGTTAGCTAGAAGTCTTCACTGACAATACATAAACACACTAATAATTCATCAGCATGCAGAGGCCAGCCGCCACGTTCAATGGCAGCACAGTTAGGTACTTATCTCTGTCTGGAACGAGTCTCTTTTCAATCCCCATCTACATGATTTTGCCTTGCCTTCCTTCCTTCACTGTCAGGCAAACTGAATTAATCTTCACACACGAACCCTTTAATTCTGTCCTTTTGAAGTTCAGAGATAATTGGGCTTCTTGGATAGCTTAGCTGTTGTTTTGGGTTTTGTTTTGTTTTACATTCTCTTCCCAAAACATGAATACCCACAACTGACCCCTTGGGTTGAATAGACATTCCTCAAAGTCTGACAGTCATCATGCAAGGAAGACTCCAGAGAAAAAGGAACAAGGACATTTCTAAAATCATTCGACATTAGAACTGTTAAAAGGAAGTGGTTTTTTTTTGTTTGTTTGTTTTTTTACTTTAGGTTCTTGAAAGGGTACCAGCTGCCAAGGCAGAGAAGTTGTGGACCACCCTTCTAGACCCCTAATTCATACTTGATGACACTTTGTAACAATTCTGCTGTTGTTTCAAAAATCTATTTTCTTTCCCCCTCTTTTTCCTTGGAGAATTTACCCAAATTTATATAGCTTCAGCTAGGCTCTCTGGCCTTCACTTCAGTCTCAAAATTTAACACTCAGTCCCAATGCTCTGATATTTACTCATAGGTGTTCTGCTAACTTCAAATGAATAATGCTCATTACGTAGTCTGACAATTCCACCCCACCTCCATCAAATGTTCTCAACCTCATTTTGTGGTTTATTCTCCTAGACACCAGACACGAAAACTCAGAATTGCTTTTGTCTCCTCTCTTCTCTTCTTCCTATGATTAGATAGTCCCTAAGCCTCTTATGTTCTTCCTTTGATCTACTTCTTTGCTGAATGAATGGAACACTTTCTATCTAAACCAATAGTTAGCGTACTTACAAGAGCCCTTGTTTTATTAATTTTCATTTAGAAGTAGTAGAATTTTGATATTGTGTGCCACTTAGATATGCCACATAATATCATATCTAATAGCATATTAGCATTAGATATAGCCGAAGGTGCACTATCTAAGCCCATTTATTCAACTAACTGGGCTAACTAATGTTTTTTTGTTCCTTCTTACAAACATTTGCAATGATTCCTGTGGTTTGCCGAAAGTTCAATACTTATTTCTGTTTTCCAAGAGTCAGTTGTTTTTCTTCAAAAAAACCTATTTATACCCCTTAAACTTACTATTATAATTATGTGGATCAATGAGGTATAAGCCGCCATCAAAAAAAATGACTTGGTGTTTGGAAAGCTAAGTGGAATGGATTTGAAAGACTTGAAAAAAGTGAATTGCTAAAAAAAACGCTCTTTTAACTTTTAATTCATAGAATAAATGTTGGTATGTATTTCCCTTTTTAATGACTTCTGGCTTTACCTGATTTTTTCAATTAATTATATATAGCTACTGAAGCTGACCCTATAGCTCTGAAGCTTTTGGTGGGTGTCTTTGAGGGATTACAGCACAGTGATACCTGGTATGGGCTCTGGAACCTGTCGGGTTTAAATCCTGTCTCTATTTCTAACTAGTTGTACTTCATTTTCCTCATTTTTAAATAAGGGTAATACCAATTTCTACCTCCTATGAGGGTCAAATTAGTTAATTCACTTTAAATAGTGTGTAGCATGTAACAAGTTCTCAGTAAATAGCATATATAGGTAAAAGGGGGGAATAAGAAAAGTCAAGGGGAAGAAATGATCTAGGATAAAAGCCAAGCAATGCCCCTGATATCAACATGATTCACAAAGTAAGGAGCTATTTCAGCCACTTAACTGAGAAAATATGATCCAGAAGATACTTCTACCTGCTGTAACTAGTAATGACACTAACAAAATAAATGCAAATAATAACAGCATTTTCATGGCACATTAGTAATTCTTGAGTGTATTATTTTGATCTTTCAGGATAAATATGGAAATTAAAATCAGGTCCCCAGTTCTAATTCTAGTTTCACCACAAACTACTTAAGTGGCTTCTGGCCAGCTACATTTCCTTTCTGGACTAACGGGCACTATTTGGGTAGTTGGAGATATCTGCTTGTCAACTTCATTAAGTATAGAGTAGCAGGGCTACAGAGAGGCAGGTAGGAAAGAATGAATTAGAGGGTGACTGGGGGCTTAGGGTAAGAATTAAGTTATGACGTAACAGCTGTAAAAGGGATTGTTTCATCTGAGGGCTTTTGGGTGGCTGAAATTTAAAATTTGTTCAGTTGCTAAGTCTTGTCTGACTCTTTGTGACCCTGTGGGCTGCAGCATGCCAGGCTTCCCTGTCCTTTACAGCTCTCAGAGTTTGCTCACATATTCATTGTATTTTGTAGGCCATAAACCTGTTCATGACTTTAAGTCTGTGTTCTGTGATTCACATTTATTATATGAAAGGGAATGATTTGGGGTTTAAGTGACAGGATACAAAGCAGAAGAAAAACATAGCGGGGAGTGATCCACATGGGATCTGGACTCACTCTGAATCTCTCTGTGGAAAAGTCTAAACAGAGAATGGCTCTTCTGCCATCTTGGGTTGGAATTGCTTCAGATTTAAAGGTGTTGAGAAGCTTGGCTGCTCGTTGTTCAAATAAGGTATATGTCAGTGATGTCAACACAATGTGTTGAGGAAATGTTACATATGTCTGCAATTGGCTACCTCTTGATAGGAGAAACACTGCTGGAAGCCTGGAGACCAGATGTTGCTTTCAGTCACACAGAGGTCAAACAGCTTTAGATGAAGAATGTCTGCACCTCCCCATCCCTGGCCCTAACAGAAATATGCAAGGTGATTTTGGTGGAATCATAATTGTTTTAGCTCATGTTCCCATTTTTCTTAGTGTATGACATTGCAGCTACTAGAACAGAGCAATCAAATTGGTGGCCCTTGGTTCAAGGACTATGAAGAAGACATCAGAGCCGAGAGGTTCCTGTTCACAGGGTCACATGACCTACATTCCATCCTGGCTTTTGGCATTACAGATGTTGAAGGAGTCTGAAAATATCACTTGTTTTCTCTAGTTTCTTAAACTGAGCAAAAATGAGAGCATTATTCTAAATGGCCTGTGTTAGCCTTTCCAGTTTAATATTTTGCAATTATGCAGATATGAGGGAAGCCTGGTCTTGGCTAAGGCTTGGGACAACCACCTGGAAAATCAGTACAGTGGTGTTTCCAGAACGAAAACCTCCTCTGGTATTTCCTACTAGTCCACGTGGGAAAAAACAGTTAAAACAGCTGGTTGGAAACATATCCTGAGCCAGAGTGAGAAATGACTGATTGTGAACTTAATTTTAAAGAACTCTCTAATTAAACCTCTTACAGTCAATAAAATATCTCAGTCTTTAACTAAACCTGTGTGCTAGGGGGAGTTAGGAATGTATATCCATTTCAGGAGAGTTTGCTTCTTTCACATTTATGAAGGTTTTCTGTTCAGCCACAGTAAAAAAAGGAAAATATCCAGGCTTCTTTCCAATTCAGTTTCATGCCAATAACTGCTTATATATGGAGCATCCATTAAATGAGAAATTTCTTGCTTGATGCTGCTAGTGATGTATAGGACACTGTGAAGAAAGAAATGGTTTGTCCCCACTCCTGAGGTTTTCTTCCATGACTAAGTATATCTCCTGGCTTCTTTCCACCCTATACGTCACTCTCCATCAATGAATGTGGGAGATTTATGGACTAGTAAATTTGGGAAGAACTCGAGCCTTGACTCTGTCCTTATTCCTAGAAGTCCATCCCCTTGCATAAAGCATTTTCTTTGGGTTGCACTGTCCTGCACATGTCTTTTGCTACTAAGTAACAAATAGAATGAGTGATACTGCAGTTTTCAGGTAATAATTTAAAAATCCTCCAATTTGTTTTCCATTGATGAGTGGCACTAAGAAATTAAAATCAGAGTGGAATTTAGGGAAGTGAATTACACTTATGGCAAGCTTTCGGTGGGTCAAGATGTATGGTTTCTGGCCACAGACTTCATGTAAGGGCAGGATCTTTTGATATTGGTGATTGGAGGGTCATATTAGACTAGATGAGTTTTTATAGTTATATAGTTGGCATTTAATGGCTCTGATCTGAATGAGAGTCTTAAAGACAGGTACTTTGACCTTAGTGAGCGATTGAAAGTTTTGGAGGTTTTGTCCACAGGCAAAAAGCTATTTTTATATAGAAAGTTATATGTATGAGTTTGGAGAAGGCAATGGCAACCCACTCCAGTACTCTTGCCTGGAAAATCCCATGGGCGGAGGAGCCTGGTAGGCTGCAGTCCATGGGGGTTGCTAGGAGTCGGACACGACTGAGCAACTTTCACTTTTCACTTTCTTGCCTGGAGAAGGAAATGGCAACCCACTCTAGAGTTCTTGCCTGGAGAATCCTAGAGATGGGGGAGCCTGATGCGCTGCTGTCTGTGGGGTCGCACAGAGTTGGGCACGAATGAAGCGGCTTAGCAGGAGCAGAAGTAGCAGCATATGAATGAGTTACTTCAACTAGCCCATGTGGGTACTAGAAAGTTACACCTTGGGCCCATGCAGGCTGTGGCTGAAGGGGACAAAGCTGAAACAATTAAAGACAAAAGCGACTCTCTACCAGTCTTGGCATTGATGGGCAGAACAATATTAGCTGCATTTAAAGGACATGACAACTAAATTCCATGCATGCTATGAAGCACTGATGTGGTTCTAGCTTCAAATTGTTAATACCAGGCCAGAGAAACAGCATTGAATTGGCTATTATGAATCCATTTCTGCATTTAGAAGTCAGGAGGAAACTGTGGAGACATAAACTCTGAATTCATGTGAGTAGCCCATGGGTTCAAGAGTGGAAAATATTCAAAGAACTCCTGGGAGAGTTTCAAGGTGATTTGGATTTTTATAGGGGGACAGGCACCTTGAAAGATGATGCCAAAGCATGTATGGAGTTCAGGTCGGAGGAAACCATTGTTTTAAGGAACACTTAGGAAAAAGGATCTTGATTTCACTAGGTGCCTGAATGATTCTACTAGGTGCCTGAATGAGCACAGTGGTAAAGAATCCACCTGCCAATGCAGGGGATGCAAGATATGCAGGTTCAATCCCTGGGTCAGGAAGATCCCCTGGAGGAGGAAATGGCAATCCACTCCAGTATACCTGCATGGAAAATTCCATGGACAGAAGAGCCTGGTGGGCTGCGGTCCACGGGATCACAAAGAGTTGGACACGACTGAGCATGCATGCAGACAGGTGCTTGAATATACAGGCATATAAGCAGCAATAGAGCTTTAGGAGTAAAGACAAAGATAGATGCAATGTATCAGAGGAAGAAATGGTCATGAAATAAAGGAAGATAATGATCAGAGCCACTTAAGTTTGAGGAATCAAGGCACACTTCATGGAGCAGTTGGTGTTTGAGATGGATCTTGACAAAATAGCAGAGAATTTTAGGCTTCTTGTTCCAGAAGAGCCATGGCTAAGGCTAGTGCAGAAGGAGGAGATTTGGAAGTCCTAGCACCATCTCTGGTTCTGAGCTTCCTTCTCAGCTAGTATGGATTCATTTAAATGATACATTTGTGTCAGGTGGGCTTTTAAAACAACCTCTTTAAGGGTAAATAGCAGCCAGAAAAGGAAACATGGACATGTATATTCTTCTAGTTAGAAGGGATAACCAACAAGGACCTACTGTATAGCACATGGGACTCTGCTCAGTTGTTATGTGGCACCCTGGATGGGAGCGGAGTTTGGGGAAGAACGCATACATATATATGTATGACTGTGACCCTTTGCTGTTCACCTGAAACTCTCACAGCATTGTTAACTGGCTATACCTCAATACAAAATAAAAAGTTTAAACAAACAAAAAAGGAAATACACTAGAACTATTTTCTGTTCTTTTCTGGACTTGCTCTTTCCCTATCCTCTTGCTATAACCCTTAGGAATTTGGAAGCTTTCAGGTGTGAGTTCCACTAACATCAGAGATAAAATGTAATTACAGTGAACTCTTCTTGGTTAAATTGAGATTCTTGGATTATCTCCCTCATTATTTGTCAAAATAATTATTAGGTCTCAGCATATGTGTCTGAAATTAACAGAGAAACCCCCTTTTCCATAGTCCAATCATCTGGCATGGACAAATGTTTTATATCCTCCATGTTCTGATTTCTTATGCCAGATAGGGGGACAGTGTAAATTTTGTGATGTTTTAAACCCTGGAATAATTTTGTTCTTGTGAGGATTATCTGAGAAATTGCCCTATTGCAACTTACCCCTAATATAAACCATTGAGCTTTTGCTATGCTTGCCTGTAATGGGACTGGGGCTTTGAACACATTGCTAAAGGTTAGTTTACAGACATGCTACCTTGGTGTGCTTAAATATGAAATATCTTAAATCCCATGAAAAATACATGCTAGTGGATATCTACCAGTGGTAAGGGATAAAAGAGAAGTTCATCTTGCTCAGTTACATAGAGATTGAACAGATGATAGGAGGAAAAAGGGCTCCATCAGCAAAGGAAAGCATGTTTGGTAAACAATGGAAAATCAACTTTGGCTAAAGAGTTGATTCTGAGTAGATGAGAAATAGAGATAAAACCATAAAGCTACCAAGAATAGAATTTTGAATTAGAAGAGGCCTTTGTGGTCATCTGCTGAGTCTGAAAGTGGAATCAGGATAACTTTATTCAGACCAAATCTATGGAATTAGTAGGTATGTAACTTTATTCAAGTCAACATCATTTGCCTAGAGTTTGCTCATTTTAAAATGAGGCTTAAATAAGGTGAATATTGTAATATGGGAAAATTCCAGGTGAAATTCAAATATATATTAGGTGTCCAATGAGTAATCTTTAAATATTCTGAATCCAAATATATTCCCTCTTCTAATTTAATACATGAGGTACCTGGGGCTCAAAGAAATTAACTTATCTATTTAAGTTTCCAGAGTTAACATTGGCAGAGATGAGATTCAAATCTCCTTTTCTCTTCCCTCCTTCTCTAGTGGGCTTTTGACTGCATCATGTTTAAAGTGGCGTGATTATTTTAGTAATAGCCTTAGAGATAGCAAGTTAGATTGTGATCACACCAGGGCCCTTGAAAGATAAGGAAAAGAATTGTGCTATTTTTGTCAAATCACTGATGATTTTGGAGCTGAGGGGAAACATGAGTCTGGCAATCTGCAAGATGGATTAGGAAAAGGAAATTTTCTGAAAGACATTAATTTCTGTTGCATTTGTAGGCTCCAAGAATATGGGGGAGGGGAGAGAGGCTCTCCCAGTACCCAGAATGTGATCAGCTTCAAGTGTAATGAAAAAGTTTGAAAGAATTAATTAAAGTCAATTGAATAAATAAATAAATGAAATACCTGCATGAATGAATGAAATGGTATTTTGATTACAAACTGGCCTTTCACTTTCTTCTCCTAGAACAGTAGAGTGTTCAAATTGGGACCTGAAAGCTCATAAGGATATGGTCAATGTCTTCTAGGTTATTATTGTTAGAAATGGACTAATTTGACCAAGACCCATTATTTCTTGGGAGTAGATTATGATCTAGTAGATCCAGTCTAGTTAGGAGAATTAGATTCATAGTCAGATACAATTGGATTTGAGTCATGGCTTGGTTGTAACACTTGCTGGGTGTTCCCCGGTGGCTCAGACAGTAGAGAATCTGCCTGCAAAGCAGGAGATCCAGGTTTGATCCCTGGATCCTGGAAGATCCCCTGGAGAAGGGAATGGCTACTTACTCCGGTATTTTTGTCTGGAGAATTCCATGGACAAAAGAGTCAGATAGAATTGGATTTGAACCGTAGATTTGTTGTAATACTTATTAGCTCTATGATTTTGAGTGATGACTCAAGGGGAGGAAGCCAAGCAGAAGAGGGAAAAAATAGTCTACATAAGGTGATTGACAGGGAATAAAAAAAAGAAAATGTGCATTTCTAACCCATGGGGATTCCCAGAAATGCTTATAATCAAAGTTCTTTCCTCTGGGCTGGGCTCTATTTTAGCTGGTGAGAGAAGAACCAGTAAAATATGAATTATTCATCAATACAGAGCTATTATCATGGGAATGTGAAAATATATTTATGTGTCCACATACACTGAGAAGCAGGAATATGGTCAATTTGTCACTTATTCATTTACTTTGCTTTATCTTTGTACCTTCCATTTTTGGACATGAAGCAGAAACCATATCCAAATAGAGCTCAGTTGTCTATTTATTACAAAGTTCTGGGGAGAAAATGTTCAGCAAAGAGAGATGTTCTCTCATTTATCTACATTCTCAGAGTGCATTCCACCTCCCTTGTCATGCTGAACTTTCTACCTGGTGGTTCAACTGTTTGTTTGTGTTTTATTCTTGTTTTAACCTCAGTTTTCCTTTCCTCTTGGGCTTCCCTGATGGCTTAGATGGTAAAGAATCTGCCTGCAATGTGGGAGACCTGTGTTCAGTCTCTGAGTCTGGAAGATCCCTTAGAGAAGGGAATGGCTACCTACTCCAGTATTATTGCCTAGAGAATTCCATGGACAGAGGAGTGTGGCAGCTACAGTCCATGGTGTGGCAAAGAGTTGGTGTCACAACTGAGTGACTAACACTTTCACTTTCTTTCCTTCTTACTGCCCATATCATAGGCATTCATGTCAATTCCATCACCGATTTAAAGGAGAGCCTTAGAAAGGCTGGATTTAGCTAAAAATCATTTTTATTTGTATCTTTTTAATTTATTGTTATAAACTAAGAAGAATACAAGGTATTTGCTTGGTGTACCTAAATTTCTCCTATTGCTGGAGAATTTGAACATCTAAATATGTGACTAGGGGTCAGAGCCAACTGCAAGCATTCCACAATGGCAATTAATTAGCTAAGCAAGGAGAGAGCAGGAAAGGACCTGGGCAGAGGCACCCATCTCTTCTTTATGTCATAAATATTATAGGAAAAGAAAGGAAAAATTCTCCAAGTATTCTCTGCTACTTAATGCATTTACTTCATTTTCTTGAATTTTTCCCATAGGATTTCTCCCCTATTGCATCATAAGCACATTTAACTACTGATCATTTTCCTAATTTTTCTTGCTTTTCATACACGCTGCCTTGCATGTGTTTTCCCTGTCTGACATCCCTTTGGACAACTTAGTTTTCTGAGCCCATTTCATCAGTTGTTAGATAAAGAAAAAATTATCTACCTCATTGGGGCTGTCATGTGGATTAAATAAGATTATCCAGATGATCCATGTTAAGGGCTCAGCACAGTTTCTGGCACATATAAGTGTGGCGATTTTTCATTTGTTTCTTCCTTTGTCTGTTTGATGAATTTCTACTCATACCCCCAAGAACCATTTCAAATATAATTTTTGCTTTGAAACCTTCCCTGTTTCTGTTCAGAAAAGTCATTGTTTATATTTTATGCTTCCATATGATTCTGTCCATATTTATATTACACTCAGCTGGAATTTGGGGCTTTCCCTGGTGGCTCAGCAGTAAAGAATCTGCCTGCCAATGCAAGAGACACAAAAGACATGGGTTCACTCTCTGGGTTGGGAAGATCCATTGGAGGAGACAACGGCAACCCACTCCAGTATCCTTGCCTGGAAAATTCCATGGCCAGAGGAGTCTAGTGGACTATATAGTCCATGGGGTCTCAAAGAGTCCTTCACGATCTTGCAGCTAAACATTAACAGCTGTCTTCACCAAAGGACTGTGACCTTCTGAAATGGGCACTATAACTTGGTCATCTTAGTTTTTCAACATCTAACACAGTTCATTTGCAAATAAAAACTTAACATTTGACAAATGATTTTTTTTGAGCAGATGAGCAAGTGAATCAGTGAGTGAATGAAAAAATGAAAGGAAGATTGTAAAACGATGGGCCATGGTGGAGTAATTGTTCCTAAAAATGTACAGGGTGTCCGTAAGCTTTGCCTAACTAACTGGTACTTCATTCTTTTGAGAAAAGTCAGGCTGTTGTTTTTATGAGAATGTGAATAGAGTAAGTTAAGAGAGTTTACTGAGTTAAGCTCACTTTTTTAGATATGAGATGGAGAAGATGCACTTGGAGAACCTAATCACCTTTGATGATGGGGACAAGAAGAGTAGAGAAAGTAAACAGAAAAAAAGAAGTTAATAAAGGGAGAGCTGGTGGAGTCTGGACAGAGGGAGAATTGTGACAGCTGCTGGAAAGAGAAGAGATTTGGGAGAAGGTGGGGGAAAATTCAAAAGGCGTTTTGGAAACTTTAAGCCAGCTCTCTAACCTATCTTTTGAAAGGATAAGACAGGGAATTGCTAGTGGCTCAGCGGTAAAGAATTTGCCTGTAATGCAGGAGACAGAGTTTGATCCCTGGATCTGGAAGATCCCATGAAGAAGGGAAATGGCAACCCACTCCAATACTCTTGCCTGGAAAATCCCATGGATAGAGGAGCCTGTCGGGCTATAGTCCATGGAGTCACAAGAATTGGCCATGACTTAGTGACTAAATTACCACCCCCATACTGAAGACAAACCCCAATTTACTTATTCCTGTGACTAATAATATTTTTCTGTCGTTTTCTCTAGAAACCCCCAGCTCAGAGACTGGGAATTCCTGAGGGTTGGCTCTTATCTAACACTTGGAAAGGAATTATCTGAGGAGATGCACATGCTAACAAAGCAAAAGACTTTTTTGGGAAGGGACACCTGGTTGGAGAACAGGAGGCTAAGGGAACCCCAGAGGACTGCTCTGCTACTTGGCTTGCAGTCTCAGGCTTTAGGGTAATGGGGTTAGTTTCTGGGTTTTCTCTCACTAATCATTCTGACTCAAGGTACTTGCTGGTGGCCTGTGCATCATTCAGCCAAAAAAAATTCTAGTGTGAGAGTTTCTGGGAGGTTGGCAGGGCATATTGTATCCTCTCTCCTCCTTTTGACACTTTTCAAATTCTTCTGGATTGGTTTTAAATAATATGTGCTGGCATGTCCTCCCTCCTTTAAGTTCAATTCAGTTCAGTTCAGTCCCTCGTCATGTCTGACTCTTTGCATCCCCATGGACTGCAGGATGCTAGGCTTCCTTGTCCATTACCAATTTCTGGAGCTTGCTTAAACTTATGTCCATCGAGTCGGTGATGCCATTTAACCATCTCATCCTCTATCGTCCACTTATAATACTGCCTTCAATCTTTCCCAGCATAAGGATCTTTTCCAATGAGTCAGTTCATCTCATCAGTTCAGTTCAGTGGCTCATTCATGTCCGACTCTTTGAAACCCCATGAACCACAGCATGCCAGGCCTCTCTGTCCATCATCAACTCCCGGAGTTTACCCAAACTCATGTGCATTGAGTTGGTGATGCCATCTAACCATCTCATCCTCTGTTGTCCCCTTCTCCTGCCTTCAGTCTTTCTCAACATCAAGGTCTTTTGAAATGAGTCAGTTCTCATCAGGTGGCCAAAATATAGGAGTTTCAGCTTCAATATCATTCCTTCCAATGAACACCCCAGGACTGATTTCTTTTAAGATGGGCTGGTTGGATCTCCTTGCAGTCCAAGGGACTCTCAAGACTCTTCTCCAACACTGCAGTTCAAAAGCATCAATTCTTCTGTGCTCAGCTTTCTTTATAGTCCAATTCTCACATCATTACATGACTACTGGAAAAACCACAGCCTTTTCTAGATGGACTTTGGTTGGCAAAGTAATCTCTCTGCTTTTGAATATGCTATCTAGGTTGGTCAAAACTTTCCTTCTAGGGAGTAAGCGTCTTTTAAATTCATGGCTGCAATCACAATCTGCAGTGATTTTGGAGCCCCCCAAAATAAAGTCTGACACTGTTTCCACTGTTCCCCATCTATTTGCCATGGAGTGATGGGACCAGATGCCATGATCTTCATTTTCTGAATGTTGAGCTTCAAGTCAACTTTTATACTCTCCTCTTTCACTTTCATCGAGAGTCTCTTTAGGTCTTCTTCACTTTCTACCATAAGGGTGGTGTCATCTGCATATCTGAGGTGATTGATATTTCTCCCAGTAATCTTGATTTCAGCTTGTGCTTCCTCCAGCCCAGCATTTCTTATGATGTACTCTGCATAGAAGTTAAATAAGCAGGGTGACAATATACAGCCTTGACGTATTCCTTTTCCTATTTGGAACCAGTCTGTTGTTCCATGTCCAGTTCTAACTGTTGCTTCCTGAACTCCATACAGGTTTCTCAAGAGGCAGATCAGGAGATATGGTATTCCCATCTTTCAGAATTTTCTACAGTTTATTGTGATCCACACAGTCAAAGGCTTTGGCATAGTCAATAAAGCAGAAATAGATGTTTTTCTGGAACTCTCTTGCTTTCTCCATGATCCAGTGGATGTTGGCAATTTGATCTCTGGTTCCTCTGCCTTTTCTAAATCCAGCTTGAACATCTGGAAGTTTATGGTTCACGTATTGCTGAAGCCTGGCTTGGAGAATTTTGAGCATTACTTTACTAGTGTGTGAGATGAGTGCAATTGTGCAGTAGTTTGAGGATTCTTTGGCATTGCCTTTCTTTAGGATTGGAATGAAAACTGACCTTTTACAGTCCTGTGGCCACTGCTGAGTTTTCCAAATTTACTGGCATATAGAGTGCAGCACTTTCACAGCATCATCTTTTATGATATGAAATAGCTCAACTGGATTATCTTTGCATCAGGTAGCCAAATATTGGAACTTCAGCATCAGTCCTTCCAGTGAGTATTCAAGATTGATTTCCTTTCAAATGAACTGGTTGGATCTCCTTGAAGTCCAAGGAACTCTAAAGAGTCTTCTCCAACACCACAATTCATAATCATCCATTCTTTGGTGCTCAGCTTTCTTACAGTCCAACTTTACATCCATACATGACTATTGGGAAAACCGTAGCTTTGACTAGATGGAACTTTGTTGGCAAAGTAATGTCTCTGCTTTTTACTATGAGGTCTACATTTGTCATAGATTTTCTTCTAGGGAGCAAGCATCATTTTAATTTCATGGCTGCAGTCACCATCTGCAGGTATTTTGGAGCCCCCCAAAATAAAGTCTGTCACTGTTTTCATTGTTTCCTAGTCTATTTGCCATGGAGTAGCCATCATGGTCAACAACAGAGTCCGAAATACAGTACTTGGATGCAATCTCAAAAATGACAGAATGATCTCCGTTTGTTTCCAAGGCAAACCACTCAATATCACAGTAATCTAAGTCTATGCCCCAACCAGTAATGCTGAAGAAACTGAAGAAGAATGGTTCTATGAAGACCTACAAGACCTTTTAGAACTAACACCCAAAAAAGATGTCCTTGTCATTATAGGGGACTGGAATGCAAAAGTAGGAATTCAAGAAACACCTGGAGTAACAGAAACTTTGGCCTTGGAATGCGGAATGAAGCAGGGCAAAGAATAATAGAGTTTTGCCAAGAGAGGGCACTGGTCATAGCAAACACCCTCTTCCAACAACACAAGAGAAGACTCTACACATGGACATCACCAGACGGTCAACACTGAAATCAGCTTGATTATATTCTTTGCAACCAAAGATGGAGAAGCTCTATACACTCAACAAAAACAAGACCAGGAGCTGACTGTGGCTCAGATCATGAACTCCTTATTGCCAAATTCAGACTTAAATTGAAGAAAGTAGGGAAAACCACTAGACCATTCAGGTATGACCTAAATCAAATCCCTTATGATTACACAGTGGAAGTGAAAAATAGGTTTAAGGGCCTAGATCTGATAGATAGAGTGCCTGATGAACTATGGACTGAGGTTCGTGACATTGTACAGGAGACAGGGATCAAGACCATCCCCATGGAAAAGAATGCAAAAAAGCAAAATGGCTCTCTGGGAAGGCCTTACAAATAGCTGTGAAAAGAAGAGAAATGAAAAGCAAAGGAGAAAAGGAAAGATATAAGCATCTGAATGCAGAGTTCCACAGAATAGCAATAAGAAATAAGAAAGCCTTCCTCAGTGATCAGTGCAAAGAAATAGAGGAAAAGAATAGAATGGGAAAGACTAGAGATCACTTCAAGAAAATTAGAGATACCAAGGGAACATTTCATGCAAAGATGGGCTCGATGAAGGACAGAAGTGGTATGGACCTAACAGAAGCAGAAGATATTAGAAGAGGTGGCAAGAATGCACAGAAGAACTGTACAATAAAGATCTTCGTGACCAAGATAATCACGATGGTGTGATCACTCACCTAGAGCCAGATATCCTGGAATGTGAAGTCAAGTGGGCCTTAGAAAGCATCACTATGAACAAAGATAGTGGAGGTGATGGAATTCCAGTTGAGCTATTTCAAATCCTGAAAGGTGATGCTGTGAAAGTGCTGCACTCAATATGCCAGTAAATTTGGAAAACTCAACAGTGGCCATAGGACTGGAAAAGGTCAGTTTTCATTCCAATCCTAAAGAAAGGCAATGCCAAAGAATGCTCAGACTACCACAGAATTGCACTCATCTCACACGCTAGTAAAGTAATACTCAACATTCTCCAAGCCAGGCTTCAGCAATACGTGAACTGTGAACTTCGAGATGTTCAAGCCGGTTTTAGAAAAGGTAGAGGAACCAGAGATCAAATTGCCAACATCCACTGGATCATGGAAAAAGCAAGAGAGTTCCAGAAAAACATCTATTTCTGCTTTATTGACTATGCCAAAGCCTCTGACTGTGTGGATCACAATAAACTGTAGAAAATTCTGAAAGAGATGGGAATACCAGACCACCTGACCTGACTCTTGAGAAACCTGTATGCAGGTCAGGAAGCAACAGTTAGAACTGGACATGGAACAACAGACTGGTTCCAAATAGGAAAAGGAGTACATCAAGGCTGTATATTGTCACGCTGCTTATTTAAATTATATGCAGAGTACATCTTGAGAAATGCTGAGCTGGAAGAAGCACAAGCTGGAATCAAGATTGCTGGGAGAAATATCAATAAACTCAGATATGCAGATTTCACCACCCTTATGGCAGAAAGTGAAGAGGAACTAGAAAGCCTCTTGATGAAAGTGAAAGAGGAGAGTGAAAAAGTTGGCTTAAAGCTCAACATTCAGAAAACGAAGATCATGGCATCTGGTCCCATCACTTCATGGGTAATAGGTGGGGAAACAGTGGAAACAGTGTCAGACTTCATTTTTGGGGGCTTCAAAATCACTGAAGATGGTTATTGCAGCCAAGAAATTAAAAGACACTTACTCCTTGGAAGAAAAGTTATGACCAACCTAGATAGCATATTCAAAAGCAGAGACATTACTTTGCTGACTAAGATCCGTCTAGTCAAAGCTATGGTTTTTCCAGTAGTCATGTATGGATGTGAGAGTTGGACTGTGAAGAAGGCTGAGCACCAAAGAATTGATGCTTTTGAACTGTGGTGTTGGAGAAGACTCTTGAGAGTCCCTTGGACTGCAAGGAGATCCAACCAGTCCATTCTAAAGGAGATCAGTCCTGGGTGTTCTTTGGAAGGAATGATGCTAAAGGTGAAACTCCAGTACTTTGGCTACCTCATGCGAAGAGTTGACTCATTGGAAAAGACTCTGATGCTGGGAGGGATTGGGGGCAGGAGGAGAAGGGGATGACAGAGGATGAGATGACTGGATGGCATCACGGACTCGATGGACATGAGTCTTAGTGAACTCCTGGAGGTGGTGATAGACAGGGAGGCCTGGCGTGCTGCGATTCATGGGGTTGCAGAGAGTCGGACACGTCTCAGCGACTAAACTGAAATGATGGGAATGGATGCCATGATCCTTGTTCTTTGAATGTTTTGTTTCAGGCCAGCTTTTTCACTCTCCTCTTTCACTTTGATCAAGAAGCTCTTCAGTTCCTTTTCTCTTTCTGCCATAAGGGTGGTGTCATCTGCATATCTGAGGTTACTGATATTTCTCCAGGCAATCTTGATTCCAGCTTGTGCTTTCCTCACTTCAGCCCCTCCGAAATTTTACTGGTTAGTTTTCAGCAGCTTGGAATTTTTTATAGGGTCCTCCTATTGTGAAACCACTCAGGCAAGCTGTAATCACCCTGCCTGGCCAAGATGGGCAGTTTTGGTTCCCTAACACTTTCAGCCTTCTGCATGGACTTCCCTGGTAACAGCTAAGTTTTCATCTGACCCTCCTAGATATCTCTGACCATGGCTTCTGACGATGTGTCCTTCCCAAGTACCGCCTGAGTGGAATTGTTCACTGATGCGGGTCTATGTTGAACTTCAGCTTAACCATGTGCCTTCAGAACTATTCCTGCCTGAGAAGAGGAACTATCTCTGCTACTCTGCCTTTGCTATACTCCATATGATCCATCTTTAACCCCAGGTGGTGCTAATGATAAAGAACCTGCCTGCCAATGCAGGAGACATAAGAGAGTCAGGTTCCATTCCTGAGTCAGGAAGATCCTCTGGAGGAGGGCATGGCAAAAGAACTCCATGCACAGAGAAGCCTTAGGGTGCAGTCCTTAGGGTGGCAACGAGTCATACATGACTGAAGCACTTAGCACGCATACGCATACGATCCATCTCTAATCCGAGATGAGTATTCACTGAATGTGTGGGGTAGTTGGGAGTATGATGCATGACATTTGCCTTCTTGGAAAAATTTCAAAGCATTAACATCAGCCAGTCCCTCTCATAAAGCAATAATGTAAATATCTTTTTATTACTACCCTATTTCTGCTTTGTGACAGAGGAAGTAAAAATAGAGGGAAAAAAGTTATTTTCTCCTATGTATCATCAAATTATGTTGAAAATAAGTGAGCTCTGAAGGAAATAACTAAAATGTGATGTACTTGGTTAGTAACTGATTCTTTAAATTGATCATGTGGCAGTCAGCACAATAACATGGGTGATTTTCCCACTAGTAGAAGGAGAATCACTACAGACATATCAAAGGGCAAAGAGAGACACAAGATTAACAGCCATAAGCTCTTTTGAGTTTATTAGAGAATGGATTTCTGCAGGGGTTTGGGACAGAATCACTGATTTAGTAAATTTTAAAATTACAAAATCAGACTGGTAAAATGCTGAGCTGTTTACAAGCTAATGTTTATGAGTGAAAAGTAGACAACAGGGATGAAAATGAATTTATATTGTTTCTGTACACTAGTGTACGATTTCCCAAAGGCTATCTTAACACATGACATGTATTTTCACTAGAGGAATAATTGGGTGTGCTGGTGGATTTGTCTTAGGCCAACTCCTGGTGGCCAGTAAATAAGGATTTCCTGTCCTACCTAGTATGATTCCAGAGAAGTAAGATCCTTCTTACTACAATTGAAACAGTAGTGATTTACCCCTTTGGAGTGCATTAATCTCTTTACATGACCACTCAAAACAGCCAGTAATTTCTTCCTTGGTTTAGTAAGAGATTTTTGTTTCTAATACTAGAGCTCAAATGCTTTATGTGTGTGGTAGTAATGATGAAAAGGACAGAACATTGAACAAATAAATTGTAATTTTATCCTAATATGAAGTTATTTGGGAAATTGATTCCTAAAACTGACAGTTGAACTGTCGGCCCCAATCATTCAGGATATGTTTGATGATTGATCTCATGAAACTGCTGGAGACAATACAAAATCAAAGATGCCTTCGAACTCAAAACAAATGATGGACCTCACAATAAGACAGGACAGAGGAACTAGGTCCTTATTGCATGATTTTAATAACATTTTGCCCTTGGGCAAAAGTTTTCTCTCTAAATGAAACTCTGAACTTTACCTGGAAATTGAAGTTGGGTAGGGAAAAGAAAGGGGGTTGGCTGAGGAGATCTTAGGTTGTGTAAAATGACAGCTATTCCCACATGGCTGTCTCCAAGAGGCCAAATTTGACGCTCAGCTGAAACATCTGCAGAAAATATGAAGAAAACACACCCACACACAACTCAAAAGAGGATCCTTCACATGTGGCTGTTGGAATCGTTAACCAAAGAGTCAAAGCAAGTCATAGGCCAAAAGTTCACTGTAAACATAAGATCACAGAACTAACCCATTGCAATCCATGATTTGTGTCAGTGCTAAATAATCCCCATAAACAATACAAATAGAAACTTATTCTTCCTGGTACTTTAGAACTTACAAAGCATTCTTCCTTACAGGGGACTAAGGCTTTGAATTACTCTCCTCATTTTACACATGTGGAAGCTGAGGCTTCATGAAGCTAAGTCCATTTGTAAAGTCATACGGGAGAGCCCAGGCTTAAATGCAAACGTTCTGCTCACAAACCCTAGGTAATCACAGTAATTTTTAGAACCCAATTAAACATTGCCATGATATATTACCTTTTAGAAAATTATATCCTAGAGTTATCTTCCAAAGGTTCTATTAGAGGAGATCAAAACTAATTAACTCATCTAAGGACTACTGAATCAGTTGATAAAATAAACCAGCCTTGCCCTCTCCATTTGTCAGTGCTAAACAGAGAGACTGGAATGAATGGGGCTGGGGCTTTAATGTCCATCTGGAAGATATCTTCTTTGCAACATTGCTGTATATCACCATATGGGTCAGAGAACCAGACTCATCATCTATATAAATATTGTTGGTAAATTACTTCTCATTGTGAAGGTTTGAGCCTCATTAGATCTAGAATAGAAAGAACACATTAGCTCAGTGTTTACAGCTAACTACTGTTTTCCATTTTAGATTTAGTGCAATAAATTTAGCAAACGACACTGAAAACAGCCCTTACTTGCTTGAAAGATATAATTGAAATGTATTATAGCATTAAAATATTACAACTGGATACAAACTTTATCTATTAGCAGTTCATTTTCATTAAAAGCTTCTAGTTTAGAGGACCCAATGAATACCACTTGGAAAGTAGAGTGGAATCATTAAGGATGCCAGTGATAGTGGTTTTTTTTTTTTTTTCTTTTGTAGTTGCTTGTTTCTGCTTTGTAAAAGAGAATTGTAAAGGGCTGAAGAATTTGAGAAAATTGCAAGTGAATTTGTGAAGTCAGTTTTAAAAGGCTAGGCTCTGCCACTTGTAATATCTATGCTGTGACTGGGCACCACGTTTAATATGCTGAAGGTCTGCTGATTACACAAGCAATGGACCACTTGCATTTGCAATTAGCCACTCACACCCTTGTTTTTCCTCACAACCCAAGAGGTTGATTATGTGATTGTTGGTATAACAATTAGTACACATGAAGAGAAAAACTCCCCAGAAGCCTCCTAAGAGTGTTTTTTCATTGAAAGCCTCAAACATGAACTAATTAGGTCAGAAAGCACAGGAGATGGTCCACAACATATACGCTTATTGTGCAATAGAAATTGTCCCCTCCAACCAGTTCTACATAGGGATGGTTCTCTGCTCCAGCCCAGAGTGGCAGTGGTGGTGATGGTGGGGGTGGCGTAATATGAAGGGAGTTGGAAGCCATCATATTCTTAGATACATCTTCCTCACTATAAGCTGACACTGAAATTTTTAAAACACCTAGACAAAGGATAACCTAGAGGAGCATACAGAAAATCAACCATATCTCAGAATGACTTTTTCTCTTCCTCCCCCACTTCCTTTCTTCCTTCTTCCCCCTTCTCCCTTCCTTCCTTCCCTTCAATTACATTCTGCTTCTAGAAGAACAGCAAATTAATAAAAAAATAAACAAATCATGAACAGCTTTTCAGTATAAACTCTTAGACAAGTAGATAAAATATTTTAAAATATTACAAATATATGGTTGAGGTCACAAGAAAGAAAGGGCAGTTTTCATATACTTACCAGCAGTAATAAATTGTTAACTATAGGAACCAATTTAGATGCTTGAGGTTGGTATACTGATGGAAAGTCAGCAGAATTATAAGTAGAATTTGACAAATGCTTTAACACATAAGATTTTAATCCATTTCAAAAATCTAGGATTAATATGTTTAGCAAGTACCATTTAGGAAAAATATATAGAGTTTTCAAGCAGTGCAATTAAAAGTTTGATGTAATGGGCAATGGGCAATGCATATGGAACTTGCCACTCTATATTTAAGAATCTGCATTCTTCAAACCTTGGGGAATCACATCATTCTGACTCTTCCATATCACCTTATGGTGCCTCAGCCACTTCTCTTTGTCTCTAGCCATAAGCCTAATAAAGGAATTAATGAAGGGAGGGAAAAAAAAGAATCTGCATTCTTCAGAAGTATATATGGAACTTTTATGAAAAATGACCACATTCTAGGCTACAAATATATAGAAAATAATTTTATAGACTATTTTCTCTGACAACATGAAATAAAAATACAGCTAAAGAGAGGAAAAATCTATCCTCTTTCTTCTATATTTGGAAACAAAAGAAAAACAGTAGAGTTCTAAATTATTTGTGAACAAAAAATAAACTTAGGTATGAGAAAAAATGAAAATATTGAGAACTGAATGGCAGTGAAACACTCACTTAAAAGCTAGAGGGATGCAGCTAAAGCAGCACTCAGAGGTAAATGTAATAGAATGAAGTGAGCTTAATGTAAGAATAAGAAATAATGCATTAGAGCAAAGTTATGTAAAAGAACGCCAATAGAACCAAAAGTTGGTTCTGTGAATGATGAATAATAGGTAGGAATAACAGTAAATGAAACTAATGAGAAATATAGCATACACATTATATTAATAAATAATATTAACAATAAATATAAATACATAATTAGAGATTAAAGAAATCATAAAAATATAATATAGAATGACTTTAGGAATAGAAAATATAGACCAAATGGAGAATTTCTTAGGAGAATAAAATTTTCCATAATTAACTAAAGAAAAAAATAGGAAGCTTAAACAAATCTATAAGTATTAAAAATATCAAACTGGTACTAAAACTTTTAGGCCCCAATTTCATTGGGTTCAGATGGTTTTAGGTGATTTTTTACCAAAATGTCAATAAAAGTAATAATTACATAAACACTTTCAGAAAACAGAAAAATTTCACAACTAATGTAAGAGGGTAATATTACTAATACTTTATTACAAACCAATCAAAAACAACACAAGAAAAAATATAGACCAAATCTTACTTAAAAGTATAAATACAAAAATATGAAATAAAATCTGGTGAATTAAATTCAGCAGTGTATTTCAATGGAGAAGGAAATGGCAACCCACTCCAGTATTAATGCCTACAGAATCCCGTGGACAGAGGGGCCTAGTGGGCTGCTGTCCGTGGGGTCACACAGAGTTGGACACGACTGAAGCAACTTAGCATTCATGAGTGCATTGGAGAAGGAAATGGCAACCCACTCTGATATTGTTGCCTGGAGAATCCCAGGGGCAGAGGAGCCTGGTGGACTGCTTTTTATGGGGTCGGACAGAGTTGGACACGACTGAAGTGACTTAGCAGCAGCAGCAGCAGCAGTGTATGTCAAAAATTAATCACCATAAAAAGGAAGGTTTTATTTAAGGAACATAAGAAAGTTTTAACCTCGACAAATCTATCATTATAATACAACACAGAAGAAGAAAAAGTTTATGAACATTCTAATGAATTAATAAAAAAAGCATTTGATAAAATTCAGCCTATGTTTATTAGTAAATCCTCTTAGTATACCATGAACAGGCATAAAACTTTGTGATTTATAAAACATACCTATGAAAAATTTTAGCAAATATCCTTGTTAATAATGAATCTTTGGTTGTATCCTATTAAAGTCAAGCAAGAAAAGTATGGTTGTTATTATTAGTTTTACTCTGCATTGACCAGTAAGTCTTAGGTAGTATGGTAAGATATGAAAAGTAAAACATAAATAGTGGAAAGGAATAAACACTTACTCTTATATTATTGTACAGGATAAAAAATGATTCTACAAACTGCTTGAACTAATAAGAGAGCTTAATAAGGTTGTTGGTAAGATGATCAATACATAAAAAGCGATAGTACTGTATGTATGAACAACAAATATGTAGAAAATGTAAATTAAAAAGAAGGTGCCATTAAGAACAGCAACAACAGCATACAAAAATGTGTGCCTATAAATAAACCTAGCAAAAGATGGAGAATCTTAGGAACCTAAAGTCTTAAAGCTGAAAACAGTAAAAGAAAAACTGAGTAAACAGAAGAAAGTACACCTTGTTTTTTAGAGATAGAATCAATACACTGCTTTGGATGTCTCCCACATTGATCTATAATTACAATGAAACTCCAACCAAATTGATAATACAGTTTCACAAACTCATCATAAAATGTTTCACTGGAAAAACATAGAGCCAAAACAGCCATCAGAATCTTAAGAAGAAAAGTAGGGGAAAATTTGACTTGTTTGACAAAAAACTAACACTAAAGTGTGGATGGCAATGACAGCAATAGACAAAGAGGTTAGAATAGAAAAAGAAGACCCAGACTTAATTATACATGGGATAAGGTATACAACACAAGCGGCATTACAGATCACTGGAGGAAGGAGAGACTATTAAAAAAAAGTTGCCTCCCATCTAGAAAAAGTAAAGTTAGATCTCTTCCTAACATACAGAAATAAATTCCAGATGGAAACAACACCAAAATGTGAGAAGAAAAACTGTTAAGTGTTTAGAAGGAAATACAGGAAAGTATTTTTATAATATTTTGATAGGGAAGGATATTTTAAGTTTCAGAAAACATGAACCATTAGAAAAAAGATTACATTCTAACCAATATTTCTAGTAAGTAACAATATACACAGAGACCAAGACACTGGTTTGGTAGTGATGGTGGATGCCTAGGAATCTGTTACTTAATGTTCTGTACACTTCAAACATTTGAAAAGACTCATAGTTAAAAATTAAAAACAGTAAGGACTAAAAGATACTTTAGAAAATGTGGAATAGAGTATAGAGCAGTAGAGCTGGAAATGATAGCTTGTTTTTCAACTTTCTTGCTTCTTTCTTTCCTCCACCCTGCTGAAGTATCATTTATTCTACTTATAAGCACTTGCCTCTAGTCTCTTTCCAGTTCAGTTCAGGACACAATGCTTTAATGATACTGAGATTATCTGAGGCTGACTATCAACAGAATTATGACTAAGAGATTCTCCTCCAAGTCCCTGGAGGCATTTTTTCTCTGACATACCAAAAAGTGTTTATTGGGTTTATGAGAAAATATTTCTTAGGGAGTAGATGTATACTCATTTCCATAAATTGGCACCCAGTCACAGCAGGCCAATCCATTTATGAATGTTGAAAATGCCCATTCAGTGATCATTCAGCTTGTGAATTTGCACAGACAATTCCCAGAAGGGTTTGTTTGCAATTTACTTGCTGTGATCCTCCTACTTGGCCTCACCCTATACTGTAATTGCCCCAAGCTGCCAGCCCACACAGCCCCACATGGGTGAGGATGGTACGTGGTGAGGATTTCATTCCACAATTTGTTTTTATTATCTGAAGTCCTTTTCCTAGGACGTCGGATTTCATAGGGAGGGTTTATTGTTTACACAGATGGAGCTTTCATTTTACTAGGTTCTTGGGCTCCCTATGCCATGAAAAAGCTGAGTTTATGGTAACGTGAAGACTGTTGAAGCCAGTCTGACCGGAGCCGCCCTGTTGACATGTGTGCATCCATGGAAGCATGATGGGGCCGTCAGTCTATTGCTCTATCACCGGGAAGTAGTCCCAAAGTACGAAAACAATGTAACATCAAGGTTAGTTCAGGATATAGTTGGACAAATACTGGCTTGACAGATGAAATCACATGCAGTTATATGCACTAAAGAGCCAACTAAACTTAACTAAACTATTTGGCTCATGATGATTTTCCAGGAACACTAGATGAGTTCAGTGGCCATTTAAAGTTTATTTTCATAGTTGAATTATGGAGCTTTAGGTAAGTACGGATATTAAAAGAACTCTAAATGCTAATTTCGGAAATTCTAAACTGATGCCATCAACCTGAGGTTTTGATCACTACTGCAACAGTGATCCATCAACTCTGCCCGGTCTGTGTGATGGGCACTGCTGGCACTCTGCCCTGACCACCTACAGTCACTTTAACCCTTCAAGTGCTTCCTTCCCCTAGGTTTGATTTGTCTTTGTTGCAATGGCCCAAACCTGCAGAGAGATGGAACTATTGGGCCTTTAGGACTTACTCCCACCACACTTCCAGGTGGCCTTTAGTAGATGACAGCTGGGACTTTGACTTTCAGAGGCCAAGTCCCAGCTTCAAATAGGATCACAATGGTTCTGAGCAATATCTTACTCTTCAGAATTCCTCCAAGGGATCAGACTTCTTGCTTGTTTGTAGCCTGCATCCCATACTCTTTCAGTGACTTCTCCTGAGCAATAGACAAGAGATTGGGAATATAAAAAGAAAACCCAGTAGCACACTTACTTATACCTGTCCTTAATGGGACACATACAATAGGCTTCCCAGGTGGCTCAGTGATAAAGAATACACAGCCATTAAAAAGAATACATTTGAATCAGTTCTAATGAGGTGGATGAAACTGGAGCTTATTATACAGAGTGAAGTAAGCCAGAAAGAAAAACACCAATACAGTATACTAACACATATATATGGAATTTAGAAAGATGGTAATGATAACCCTGTATGCGAGACAGCAAAAGAGACACAGATGTATAGAACAGACTTTTGGACTCTGTGGGAGAGGGAGAGGGTGGGATGATTTGAGAAATGGCATTGAAACATGTATACTATCATGTAAGAAATGAATCACCAGTCTATGTTCGATACAGGTACAGGATGCTTGGGGCTGGTGCACGGGGATGATCCAGAGAGATGATATGGGGTGGGAGGTGGGAGGGGGGTTCAGGATTGGGAACTCATGTACACCTGTGGTGGATTCATGTCAGTGTATGGCAAAACCAATACAGCAAAATAAAATTAAATTTAAATTAAAAAAAAAATACATCTGCCAATGCAGGAGGCTCAGGAGATGTTTGATCTCTGGGTTGGGAAACCCCCCTGGAGGAGGAAATGGCAACCTACTCCCGTATTTTTATCTGAAAATCTCATAGACAGAGGAGTATGGTGAACTGGAGTCCATGGCGTTGCAAAGAGTCAGACATAGCTGAGCCACTGAGCACACAGGCAGGACACATACCTGGATGCATTTATCTCAGCCTTGGTCACTAGGGAACCCAGTAGAATACACAGATGGTTTATTAGAGCTTTTCTGCCCCAAACTGTTGAGGTGGCTGAGATTGAATCTATGAGTTGTGGGGAGCCAGATGGGAGACTGAGGATGACCCTCATTAGAGAATCTGAATATTCAAAGAAAACATTAAGCAACTTCACAGGTTTGCCTCTGGACAACATTAATCTAAGTCACTGGATGATCACCTCAGTTATTTGGATTTATTTTGCTGGTGAAGACAATTGTAGAGTTCCTTGCTTGATACTATGCCCCCACCATGACTCTGCCCTACTTCAGAATGATCTTCATATGTGAGTTTAAATAAATACAAGCTTGCTGTTTCCTCCAGAGACAGACTTTACAATCTCCAGCTTGGTAGGCTACTTGGAAACATGTCTCAGAAATCATCTGGTTTGGGGAAACATCCGTGTTTTATAAGGATGTAAATTCTCTTCCAGTTAGGGATCTAGTCATCTGAAGGGCACATTATGGGCTTTGGCCCATTTGAAGAATTCTGTCTTTGTTTATGGATACACATATAGTAAAAGTTAAAAGCATGACTGGAAATGATAAACACCAAGCCAAGATGGTGGTTACTTCTTGGTGGGAAGGAGGGAGAGGAACGTGGCTGGAGAAAGGTTCACAGAAAGTCAGTTTTACATGTATATTTAATTTAATCTGGCTGACAGGAATATAAAGTTTTTTTTTTTTTAATAATAGAAGTTTCCTCCAAATATTTTATTTCTTTTTAGAAAAATTTACTAGATTAAAATTGATTTACAGTGTTGGATTAGTTTCAGGCATATAGCAAAGTGATTCAGCTATACATATGTTCATTCTTTTATGAGATTATTTTCTCATATAAGTTATCACAGAATATTAAGTAGAGTTCCCTGTGCTATATAGTAGGTCCTTGTTGGTCATCTATCCTATATATAGTAATGTGTGTTTGCTAATCCCATGTTCCTTATGTATTCCTTCCCTTCTCATATTCCCTTTAGTTCCTCTAACTTTGTTTTCTATGTCTGAAAGTCTGTTCCTGTTCTGTAAATAAGTTCAGTGATTGCTTTTCTGTTTCTGAATGAGAAAGACTCCTGGTGGAAGGGGTATATCCCCTTTGCCCTTTAGGTACTCTGCCTACCTTTCTCTATCAACAGACCCCCTTGTCCTCTGGCTTCTGGTTGGGTTTATGGGGAACCCACTGACAGAATTTGGGTTTAAAGGAGGAGCATAAGAGTGGGGAATGTGTTTTCTCACTTCCTTCTCTGAGGGCCTCTGGAGACCTTATTCCTGTAGGTCCAACATCTCCATGTCTTCCTTCTTGAAGCAGGCAGGGCTCCACAGAAGACACTAAGTACTCTCCAACTAGGTGATTTGAAGAGAGTTTAATAAGGAGCTATTTATAAGTGACAGTAGAGATCTTATAGTATCTGGTTCCAGAAGGCAGAGGTAACAGAGAGGTTTTGCAACAGAGTAAGAATTCTATTTTCCTCTTCTCTGCTTCTAAAATACATATGTGTTTTTTCAGTGACAAGTAAATTCTTCCTGAGTCAGAGATCGAGGAGAGGGTTTATACTTTCCTCCAGCCTCCAAATTTGTCTTTCTACATGTGCAGCTACTGAGACCTAAATCAGTTATTACTGGGCATCTACAATTGAGAAGGTAGTATGTTAGCCATCTTTGGGATATAGCATAGAAGAAGGATTTATCTCTGCTTTCGAGGCCCTTGCTATCTATCTGAATATGTAAGACATACATATATGAAATCATCTGACTATAAATGAATCTCAGAAGAAATGTATAACTCATACATATAATATGTATTTGCATATTATGTAATATAACAGTCATGGATGGATATGAGAGTTGGACCATAAAGAAGGCTGAGCACAGAATTGATACTTTTGAACTGTGGTGTTGGAGAAGACTCTTGAGAGTCCCTCAGACTACAAGGAGATCCAACAGTCAGTCCTAAAGGACATCAATTCTGAATATTCATTGAGGCCGAAGCTGAAACTCCAATACTTTGGCCACCTGATGTGAAGAGCCGATTCCTTAGAAAAGACCCTGATGCTGGGAAAGATTGAAGGCAGGAGGAGAAGGGGATGACAGAGGACAGGACAGTTGTATGGCCTCACCAAACTGATGGACATGAGTCTGGGCAAGCTCCTGGAGATGGTGACGGAGAGGGAGCCTGGCATGCTGCAGTCCACGCGGGCAAAGATCTGGACATGACCGAGTGACTGAACAGCATGTATAGAATATCTGATGCTTTCTAGCTACATTGTCTTTGGCCAGGTTGTTTTATTCTTCTGAGCTTTTGTTCACCTGCAAAAGTAGGGTTACTTTTAGGGTCAATATTATTAAAATGATAATTTTGTAAAGTTTATACACTTGCCTAGTGTACACCTCTACTTAGATGGACATCTCTACCAGACAGCTTAACTTTTACATTTAGCATTCTTCAAGTGACTTCCTAATTTGCTCTGCACTTCCAAATATCCACTTCCATGATAGAGTTCCCATTTGAGTTAATGATGACTTTATTATGTCAAAAGCCTCATCTTCCTATTTTCTGTTACATCTCACATTCCAGCCATTGGAAATTATTCTTGGATTTCCCTTCCAGTATATCTCAAGTCCACTCACTTCTTACCATATCACTATGGTCAGTGTGGTCTAAGCAACCATCATCTCTAGTCTGGATCATTGGAAAGTTTCCTAACTAATCTACATGTTTCTATCTAAATCCCTTAGCATATGGCATGGTTGTCTCTTTTCCTAGTTTTGTTTAGATGGCTTAGAACTGTTGAAATTTAGATTCCAGAACTTTAACAATATTTTTCTTGTGGTGATCATTTCTTATTGGGAACCCTTTTTTGACCATTTTTCCTAATTTGTGACTTTTATAGTTTATGGTAAGGAAAACATACATCCTTGCCGGAAATCATGAAGAACTCATAGAGAGTCAGCCAGTGAGCTCTAAAAATTTAAAATAACATTGAATGATTATGTTAATCTGGGTGGCTAGATGTTCTATCCCCATTTACTGAGAAATTTCTAAGGAGTGTTTCCCAATAAAATTCAGAAATTTGCTTCATAGTCTCTGGCTTGAGGCATTCTTTTTCCTTCCAAATATGGATGATTTAAAGTTTTCTGTCACTAAAAGATTCTGAACCAAAACTCAGTCATGATATATCAATCAAACAAATCCTTATTCACCTTTGGACTACGTGTGCAATGTGTTTGATAAGCATTCACAGAGGACAATCTTTATTCAAGGTGCACAGATGCATGCAGATCTAATTCGGAGAAGAGTATATTTGACCTTATCCTCGGAAAGCTTATGTTTCAGTGGCAGAGACAGAAATGTACACAACTTACTTTAATATACTGCATATGGATATGATCCATGTGTGCGTAGGTCATATCAGAAGACTAAGCAGCTATTAATGTCCACAGTATGGAAATATAATTAGCAAGATGATTCTCAATCAGAGTTCATTTACACTTTCATTGTGCGACAGAGTTATTTGCCAATTTAACTAAAATGTTGTGATTTGATAACAGGTGTTGAAACAGAAAACTGTTAATAGAAACTGGGTCCTTGCCATAAAATGTAGAGGTTATGGAAATCCTAACACAGTTTACATTTTCTCCATGACACTAAAACATTTTTGAAGGCAGGAAAATTCTTTCCCTTAAAACAACTAGTCATTTGCCTAAAGAAATGACATGAAAGCAAAATCCTTATTCTAAGCTCATCTTCTCTGTGTGGATATGAGCGTGGACATACATATCTAAGCTGTGACATGTGTATCTCTCTCCTGCAGATTGACATCCCCTTTCCCTTCTTTTTTAAGATATGAAATTGAAAGTGTTAGTCACTCAGTCTTGTCTGACTCTGCAACCCCTTGGACTGTAGCACACAAGATTCCTCTATCTATGGAGTTCTCCAGGCAAGAATACTGGCATGGGTAGCTATTCCCTTCTCCAGGGGATTTTCCCAACCCAGGGATCGAACTCAAGTCTCCAGCATTGCAGAGTTTCTTTACCATCTGAGCCATCAGAGAAGCCTGTTTTAACATATGCTCTCTCATTAATCCCATGTTTCATTTTTTCTGCTTCAGGAACTTGATTAGCCAAGCTAATACCTTCTGTTATACTGGTCCAATTCTCATGTCCCTTCCATAGGTGCGTTTCAGACAGTCACATGCTCTTCCCCTTCAGTCTAGAATTCCTCAAGTCTTCCCTGGAGCACAAATCTTTCCTAAGATCAATATGTAGTAAATTTGCCTTTGGGTTTGTTGATCCATTCCCAGCAAACCCAGTGATAAATGCTGCTTTAAAACTTGCTTTCAGCTCTAGATAGAGAATGAGTTCAATTAGTTATTTCCAAAGTGAGAGTTGATATTGATGCATGTATAATTTCATGTTATGAGATGATTCATAATAAATCCTGCATCTTTGGAAGCCATTCACAGGAATTATCACTGTTTTCATTAATTTTATGATTTGTTTCTCACCACCAAAAAGTTCACTGACTACATATTTAAAAAGAACTTGAAAAAAATATAAAGCACAAAACCCAAGAGAAGTATCCATCAAAAAATAATTTTTTATGAATAATATGTAAATTCACATCAGAGTTTCTCATAAATGGCAATGGTTTCATGGTAAATTAAAAAGTAGATTTAATAGATGTACAACATTTGGTAATGTTTAAAGAGATGACATGGATTCCCAATACAGTACATCCTGTTGGAGGAGATAACGGATTGGAGCATTTTAACCCTCTCATTACAGATGAGAAGAGTTCTACAGTAGTGACAATAACGTTCACCCAATATCTGACTATTCCCCTTCATTTCCTAGCCTTTCTTGTAGTTAATGTGGCACCATATGGCCAGTTCTGGACAATGTCCTGTGAATAAAAGTGATCCTTGCAGATCTGAGGGACTGAGGGTGGCCATGAGTTTTCTGTGCTCTCTTCCTTGGATGTGGCAATCCTGAATGTCATGTGTTGGCATCACCATAAATAAGATGGGGGGTATCATCAAATCAGTGCTCTTGTTGACAGTAGAACAATGCCTTCTGCTGACTTCTATTGGATGCAGAGTGTGAGCAGCCATTTTAGCTTGAGCTGCTATAACTAATACCATGGACTGTGGGACTTAAACAACAGACATCTATTTCTGATAGTTTTGGAGGCTGGCATGTTTAAGATCACGATGCCAGCAGATTCAGCATCTGGTGAAGAATCTATTCTTGGTCTACAGATGGATCATCTTCCTGCTATATCCTCACCTAGTTGAGAGAGAGATTGCCTCTCTTGTGTCTCTTCTTGTAAGGGCAGTAATTCCATTCACGAGAGCTCCACCCTCATGACATAATTTCCTCCCAAAGACCTCACACCACACTGGGGAATAACGGGGCTTCAACATAGGCCTTTTGGAGAAACACAAACATTTATAGCAGCAACATATAAACCTTCACAGTGTGCTGTCACTGAGATTTGGGGTCAGTTTGTTACTAAGCATTACTTGGCCTAATAAAAATACCTTCTGCAGAGAAATAATGCTTCCTGCCTGGATTTTTTCAACACAGTGTGCTGTGCTGGGCAGTGCCTAGTCATTCAGTCATGTCCAGCTCTTTGTGACCCCATGGACTGTAGCCCACCAGGCTCTTCTATCCATGGTGATTCACCAGGCAAGAATACTAGAGTGGGTTGCCATGCCCTCCTCCAGGGGATCTTCCCCAGCCAGGGATCGAACCCAGGTCTCCCACATTGTAGTCAGATTCTTTACCGTCTGAGCCACCAGGGAAGCCCAAGAATACTAGAGTGGGTAGCTGATCCCATCTCTAGGGGATCTTCCCCACCCAAGAATTGAACCTTAGTCTCCTGCATTGCAGGCAGATTCTTTACCAGTTCAGCTGCCAGGGAAGCCCTTTCAATGTACTATCTGAATTTAATGTGGATATTTACCACAGAATAAGGGTTGCATGTCCTTTTGTATGGAAAAAGGAGGGAACCATGACATCTAAACTTACAAATAATGTCATTGCCAAAAAAGCTGCCTACATCTACATGGCTTATCATGATAATGAAATTAATAAGAAAAAGCTTAAAATAAGGAATACAAAGAATATAACATATTTTCTGTCTGATTTTTCTTCCTTTCTAAATATACTACACAGATGTAAAGGCACCTGGATGTGCTAGAACTCAAAATTGTGACCGTCTAATGTGGAAATTCAGCATATTAACATGTACAAATGCAATGAGATTCATTTCCCTGCAGCTGTTTCTAATGCACAGTTCATTGTCTATCTCAATTAGGAGCTCATCTTTTGCAATACCACTTCCTTCTCTGTGGTTGATTTGATCAAACATCCTATTGTTTAAGCCAAAAACATAGCTTTACCAAATCAGCCATAGTATTGTTCAAAACTCATCATTCCTTGTATTATTCTTCATCAATGCTTATGATACTAATATCTGCAAAAAAGGAACTGAATCTTAAATGAAGCTTTTAAAATCCACTTGAAGTAGTTTGTGAACAGAGAGTTTCTTTACTTCTTTTTTTTTTTTTTAAAGGAAAGTAAAATAATTCACTCTTGGATGGATCATGACAATACCAAACAGATGCAAATAAATATTAAAGTAATATATTTCAGGGTTGGCTCACAGCCCAAATTCTTTGCCCCAGAAAATTACATAAATGCTCTAGTGTGCATGTGGTTTATATTTAAGGTGTAATGAGCTGTTCAAATAGAGAAGGGCAGGCAACCATATTAAAAATAAACATCAAATTTTAACAAAGACACATCCACTTAGTTTGCAAATACTCCTAATGGTTTCAGTGTACTGCAACTAGTCCAGCCTACAACATCTTTGGTTGAAACCAATTTCCAGTTTCAGAGTCTTCCAGTTAAATTGTGATCACACTGTCAGAGAGAGAACAGTCTGTGATAAGAGGGTAGAAATAAGAGTAAAATAGGGTAGCAGGGGTAGGAGTACTTAAGACTGTCTAACCAAGGCTAGTGGATCAAAAGTCAGCCTCAATCTATGTGTGATGTTAATCGTAGTGGTATCTTCCTGACTGGTCCTGGGCACCTCCCTCTGGGTTTTGTCACCAACTTCTTACACAGTACTATTTATGAAACCTTAGGGGAAACAATAAGTACACTCCTCTCTGCTTATTTTAGGTTTAAAACACATGCAGGATAGATTTCAAGTGCTTGAAGCACACACACACACACACACACACACATATCCCTCATATTCATCATCTTCTTTATTTATAATGGCAAATCTGCCCTGATATTTGCCTCAATAAGTGGTCTTTGTAACCAGGGAACTAGCCTTGATTCTCAGCCCAAAGAAATGCTGGGATTCTGTCTTTGAAAAGATCAAAAGTGAGATCTATGGTTCCAATAAAACCCTATGTTCTAGTTTATAGTTTATAAACTATAAAATGTTAACTCTCCTTGGAGTCTTCCAAGTTTCAACCGAAAAAATGCCAACTGATTTTGAAATAAAACAGCTAATCTCAGAGTTTTACATTGCTGAGGGTTGACAACTTCATCTCTCTTTTTGCTTGCTAGAGACTAGGAGTTGGAAAGCAGTTATATCACCCACTTGGACTTGCCTTACAAATAAGTAGCCAAAGATATTTTGAGTGGCAGGTTTCCAAGTTTGCAGAAACAAGATGATGAGCCTAAACAAAACAAAACCTAGTTAGAACTAAACACTCTAGGTCATCTAACACCAGTCAGTGCATTAACTAGATTTTCAGATGGTTGATGATGCCAATATTTCTGTCAGTATGATCATTAAGGTAAGCCCTGTTTCCTATAATATCAAAATGACTTCAAATCCCGTCTTTGGTTCTTATGTTTCTTGTAGATTTTTCTTTCTAAAAATCAGATGGTACTTTTCACCTACCCATCGAGTGAAACTTTCCCTAACTATCTGAAACGTCTCTGGTTTCCAAAAACTACAATGAAAAACTTGTAAAAACATTTCAAGAAAAAGATAACATGGAAACATGGGCTAAAGTTTAGTCTGTCACAAAGATGAATTTCACATCTGGAATTTGCTTGGACCCACTTTCTGCAGGCTAGGTCATGGAAGGATTTTGCAGAAAAATAAAGTTGACTATCCCAGGGTTATTTCATGGCATATCCGACTCTCTGATGTCTTGAAAGTGGTTACATTATCTCAGACAGGAAATTCCACTATTTACCCTCTGACAAGGAGGAATCACAAACTTCTAAGCTTTTTGCATTTTACAAAGAGTTGGAGGCAGTGGGGGCTTTATAAGGGATTTGGCTGAATGAGTTGAGTCGTTAGGCAGATAATTGGAAAAAAAATCTGAAAGAGGTCAGTATAAAGTAAGGTGGGAAAAATGTAAAAATAAGAATCTTTCTAAAAATTTTACAGTTTTATTGGAAAACATTTGAGAATGGGAGAAAACTACATGGCTATTATTAGGAAGAAGAAAAAATGTTTCAACTTCTGGCTAATAATTAAAATTGCCTTGTTGCTTGTTCTGTTAGATGCCTTTTTTTTCATTGTTAAAGTAATATATGCCTTAAAAATTCCAAAGTTATAGAAGTGTATGGAGTTAATGATATAGTTTTTCTTTTGTCCTCTACTTTTCACTTTTAACCTTTACTTCTTTTCCTCATTTTAATAATGGTCAAAATCAAAGAAAGTACATATCCTGTAAACTTGCTACTCAATGCCTTGTCCACAAACCAGCAACATTGACCTCCTGATAACTAGGTAGAAATGCAGAATTTTAGGTCACGTTTTGGACGTATTGAATCAGAATCTGCATTTTAATAAGGTCCCTAGTGATCTGTCTATGTATTAAAGTTAGCATGCATTGTCCTACAACCCTGAACTCTCACTTGTTGGAATCTATTATACAGAAATACAATATATACATAAAGCTACAAATATATATATATGTACACACACAAATATACATATGTATATATACATATACATATACATATACATATACATATACATATACATATACATATACATATACATATATAGGCTTCCCTGGTGCTCAGCAGTAAAGAATCTGCCTGCAATGCATTGCACCCAGATTTGATCACTGGGTCAAGAAGATCCTCTGGAGGAGGGCATGACAACCCATTCCAGTATTCTTGCTGGGAAAATCCCATGGAGAGAGGAGCCAGGCAGTCTATAGTCCATGGGGTCACACAGAGTTGGACATGACTGAAGCAACTGAGCACACACACACACACATGTATAAATGCTTGTATTAGATATATATTATAATATTTATATTTGGGCTTCCATTGTGGCTCAGCTGGTAAAGAATTTACCTGTAATGTGGGAGACCTGGGTTCAATCCCTGGGTTGGGAACACCCCCTGGAGAAGGGAAAGGCTACCCACTCCACTCCAGTATTCTGGCCTAGAGAATTCCATGGACTGTACAGTCCATGATGTTGCAAAGAGTCAGACACAACAGAGCAACTTTCACTCACTCACTCATATTTATATTTAAAGTGAACAAAATATTATATAGCCATTTGTAAGAGAAAAATCTGATTGATTATATTTTTTGCAACCAAAGATGGAAAAGCTCTATACAGTCAGTAAAAACAAGACCGGGAGCTGACTGTGGCTCAGATCATGAACTCCTTATTGCCAAATTCAGACTTAAATTAAAGAAAGCAGGAAAAACCACTAGACCATTCAGGTATGACCTAAATCAAATCCTTTATGATTACACAGTGGAAGTGAGAAATATATTTAAGGGCCTAGATCTGATAGATAGAATGCCTGATGAACTATGGACTGAGGTTCGTGACATTGTACAGGAGACAGGGATCAAGACCATCCCCATGGAAAAGAAATGCAAAAAAGCAAAATGGCTGTCTGGGGAGGCCTTACAAATAGCTCTGAAAAGAAGAGAGGCGAAAAACAAAGGAGAAAAGGAAAGATATAAGCATCTGAATGCAGAGTTCCACAGAATAGCAAGAAGAGATAAGAAACCCTTCTTCATCAATCAATGCAAAGACATAGAGGAAAACAAGAGAATGAGAAAGACTAGAGATCTCTTCAAGAAAATTATAGATGCCAAGGGAACATTTCGTGCAAAGAAGGGCTCAATGAAGGACAGAAATGGTATGGACCTAACAGAAACAGAAGGTATTAAGAAGAGATGGCAAGAATACACAGAAGAATTGTACAAAAAATATCTTCATGACCAAGATAATCACAATGGTGTGATCACTCACCTAGAGCCAGACATCTTGAAATGTGAAGTCAGTGGGCCTTAGAAAGCATCACTATGAACAAAGCTAGTGGAGGTGATGGAATTCCAGTTGAGCTATTTCAAATCCTGAAAGGTGATGCTGTGAAAGTGCTGCACTCAGTATGCCAGCAAATTTAGAAAACTCAGCAGTGGCCATAGGACTGGAAAAGGTCAGTTTTCATTCCAATCCCAAAGAAAGGCAATGCCAAAGAATGCTCAAACTACCATGCAATTGCACTCAGCCTGGAGAATCCCAGGGATGGGGGAGCCTGGTGCGCTGCCGTCTCTGGGGTTGCACAGAGTCAGACATGACTGAAGCGACTTAGCAGCAGCAGCAGCACATGCTAGTAAAGTAATGCTTAAAATTCTACAAGCCAGGTTTCAGCAATACATGAACCGTGAGCTTCCAGATGTTCAAGCTGGTTTTAGAAAAGGCAGAGGAACCAGAAATAAAATTGCCAACATCCACTGGATCATCAAAAAAGCAAAAAATTTCCAGAAAAACATCTATTTCTGCTTTATTGACTATGCCAAAGCCTTTGCTGTGTGGATCACAATAAACTGTGGAAAATTCTGAAGGAGATGGGAATACCAGAGCACCTGACCTGCCTCTTGAAAAGCCTATATGTAGGTCAGGAAGCAACAGTTAGAACTGGACATGGAACAACAGACTGGTTTCAAATAGGAAAAGGAGTACGTCAAGGCTGTATATCGTCACCCTGCTTATTTAACTTCTATGCAGGGTACATCATGAGAAATGCTGGACTGGAAGAAACACAAGCTGGAATCAAGATTGCAGGGATAAATATCAATCACCTCAGATATGCAGATGACACCACCCTTATGGCAGAAAGTGAAGAGGAACTAAAAAGCCTCTTGATGAAGGTGAAAGAGGAGAGTGAAAAGTTGGCTTAAAGCTCAACATTCAGAAAACGAAGATCATGGCATCTGGTCCCGTCACTTCATGGGAAATAGATGGGGAAACAGTGGAAACAGTGTCAGACTTTATTTTTGGGGGCTCCAAAATCACTGCAGATGGTGACTGCAGCCATGAAATTAAAAGATGCTTACTCCTTGGAAGGAAAGTTATGACCAACCTAGATAGCATATTAAAAAGCAGAGACATTACTTTGCCAAGAAAGGTCCATCTAGTCAAGGCTGTCGTTTTTCCTGTGGTCATGTATAGATGTGAGAGTTGGACTGTGAAGAAAGCTGAGCGCCGAAGAATTGATGGTTTTGAACTGTGGTGTTGGCGAAGACTCCTGAGAGTCCTTTGGCCTGCAAGGAGATCCAACCAGTCCATTCTAAAGATCAGTCCTGGGCTTTCTTTGGAAGGAATGATGTTAAAGCTGAAACTCTAGTACTTTGGCCACCTCATGTGAAGAGTTGACTCATTGGAAAATACTCTGATGCTGGAAGGGATTGGGGGCAGGAGGAGAAGAGGACTACAGAGGATGAGATGGCTGGATGGCATCACTGATTCGATGGACGTGAGTTTGAGTGAACTCCGGGAGATGGTGATGGACAAGGAGGCCTGGTGTGCTGCAATTCATGGAGTCACAAAGAGTCGGACATGACTGAGCCACTGAACTGAACTGAACTGAACTGAAGAGCAAAAAAATTGAAACAACCAAAATATCATATTTAGGGAATAATCAATAATAATTCAGTCCTAAGGTTGAACTCAATACAGAGTGACATCTTTCTTTGAGCCTCACCGATGCTCTCCTGAGATCCACCTGATGCTTTGGGGCATTTCATTTCATAGCCAAAACATGTTTTACTAAATGGATGAAGATAAACAGATAGGTGAGTTTTATCTTTCAGATATAGAATCATCCTGAGTCAAGTTTTCCAATAACTTTTTCCAAATTGTATATTGTACAACTATATATAATAATTTTCAGGTTAACTAACACATATGATATATGAAGTAATGAGTTAACAATGCTAAACTTGCACTTAGCATTTAGCATTTATAGAAAATTTGGTATCTCTCTTGGGTCTCTAAATTCCTCTCCTCATCGAATCTCAGCCCCTTAGTTGATCAAGAACCATGGGGTTTGCTTAGATCAAAAGGAGTCAGATATACTTCTAAATGACAAATTGAGGAAGAACCAGAGCATGTGATCAGTTCTCTGGTGGAATCCTGTTTTCTCCCATTTTTGCCTTAGCTGTTACTTGGTGGAGTTACTGTTGAACCAAGAATAGCCTAGTCAATTTTGATCCTAACTGTAAGGCTGCTTCTCCATAGCTGGCATTCTGCCTGGGCCACAGGGGTATTTGCAGGGCCAATGACACCCCTGCAATGTTACCCACCCATATGTGGGTTCTGCAGGTTTCCCTTCACAGATTCATCTTCTGTCCCTGAAACACATGTGCTGTATCTGAGTGACTGAGGATCTGAAGAGATTCTTGCCTAGTGGCATGATGATCTGTGACTGTTTATTTGTAGATCAAACTTCTACCTCTACAAGAGAGAAAAACGTCAAGAGAGATTTTTTTAACTCACCCATCCTCCACCCTGTATGATCACCTTTATATAATGCTATTACCAAGGCCCTGCTTTCAGAGATGGAGATCTACTTGCGTTACATGTGAAAACATCTCAAGGGGATTTCATAATCACCACAATCACTGAAGAGAGGCGGGGATGAAGACCTGAAGCCTAATCAGCCATAGAATGAAAAACCAAGGCCCCTGACTAAAGACCTTTCACTGTCCGACTTGTGTGCATGAGTGCTAAGTCACTGCAGTTGTGTCCGATGCTTTGTGGTTCTGTGGACTTTAACCCACCAGGCTCCTCTGTCCGTGGGATTCTCTAGGCAAGAGTACTGGACTGGGTTGCCATACCCTCCTCTAGGGGATCTTCCCGACCCAGGGATCGAACTTGGGTCTCCCGTGTCTCCTGCATTGGCAGTGGATTCTTTACCACTAGCGCCACCTGGGAAACCCTACTATCCTACTATTTATTCTTTTTTATTTCCCTTTAAAAAATTATTGGAGTATAGTTGATTTACAGTGTTGTGATTTTTGTTTGGTTTGGTATTTTTGTTGTTTGTTTTTTGGCAGTAAGGCTTGAAGTTCAAGCACTAGAATGTCTCCAACCTCCATTTCTCCAGTATGGATTTGGCTTCTTGAATGTGTCTGTTGTGGAGTCGGGCTCCAAAGTCTGAGTGACACACAATATATCTTATGAGCTGCCAGGGTCTGGATTCTCCATTCAGAGCACAATCTGAGAGCATCAGACACTCCTGCTGGGAAAGAGGAAAAAGACTGAAGCGGTCAATATTTTTTCTTAAAATGTAAAGTTAATGGAGCAGCCTGACTAATATGATGTATTTATTTTGATCTGTAATATACTGTTTGATATGTTAGAATGAATTTTAAATTAGCTACAGTAAACAACAAAGAAATGTATGAAGATCATTCTAGGAAAGGCTTTTTTAAAAAAAAAACCATAATAATTTTTCAATTTGATATGGAATTCAGATACCAGTAGAAGGAGCTATTGTTAGATGGGTCGGGTGCATAAACAGATGCTTTTTTGGACAGGATTTGTGTGCAGTGTTGGTGGATTACCAAGCCATTTACAATTCATTACTGCATTGTAGGTACTCATATCCCTTCCATTTTTACCACATCCTGAGGCCAAGAATTTTTTTAAAAGGTCATTTAGCTTTCAGAAAACTATGAATTATGGTGAAAGCATTGTTCTTTCTCTGACTTTAATGTGCTCATTTACAGAAAAGTTACTGAAACATACTTTTGCTTAAGCTCTGAATCTGACCCTCCTGCAATCCCTCACATAAAATAACTTGTCACTAATGACTTCCTGTAGTCTTTGTGCTTATTGCTGATTACATAAATATTTTCTTAACCTAAGATAGCATCCAGAGTAAAAGTATGTTTGTCATTTTTAGAATTATAATCAAATTGTGAAAACTCAGGTACTGACTTACCAGATGAGTTAAGGTTGCTTTGGAATGCTTGAATCACTCAGAGAAGGCAGGAAGAATTTCAACTGGTAAGTGTCAAGTATAGAAAAGGAAACCACTTAGTTTTTATAGTAAAAAGAAGAAGATAGAACTGTTGTTGCATTGGGTGACTTTTGAGGGATACCTAAGGTGAGGAGTAGCTACTGATCAATACAATTTAATAGTATACAGTGAAAGTGAAAGTCGCTCAGTCATGTCTGACTCTTTGCGACCCCATGGACTATACAGTCCATGGAATTCTCCAGGCCAGAATACTGGAGTGGTAGCCTTCCCCTTCTCCAGGGGATCTTCCCAACCCAGGTCTTCCTCATTGCGGGAGATTCTTTACCAACTGAAGCTGCAAGGAACCACTTATTTAAACAAAAAAGTAAAGGGTTTAAACACAACACTTCTTTAACTAGAGGTTGATTTTTTTTTTCTCTTTTCAATTCTATTCCTTAAGAAATGAAAGCAAGGGCTAAGATTCAACATGGGAGTGGTTTAAGGATGGATTGATTTGATCAACATTCAATTTTATTTCAACATCTTGGAACAACCTTGTTCTTAGTAGTCATTAAAAAATTATTTGGTTGCCATTATGTGTAATTCTAGAATTTGATTGTATGAATATCATAATCATGATCACATTAAAGAGAACATTAATAATGAGAGGTTGACAGTGTAATTTTTATTGGAATTGAGTCCAAACCAGGATCTTTTGGTCAAATGATTATTTAGGCAGGAGTTATGGTCTGTGGTCATCTTGGCTTAAGGCTGTTACATTTCATAAAATGAATATCTCAGACGATTTTGCTTATGATGAACATTTACACTGAAATATATATTAGGTAAAAACAATTTTTTGCATCATAAATCAATAATGAAAGTGCTTAATTCCCATTGATCTGTGGCTAAAAGGAAAGTGGGCCAAAGCTGGAGATATGAACCTAGAAGGACCTTGAAGCTTTTCATTTTCCACTGCTGGTGAGTCACATAGAACGGTTTCTGTGCTCCAGTTTCCTCCCTTTTCTGAAGTTCCTATATCTCTGGAAGTGTGAGATGAGCTTGAAGAAAGAACATACTCCTATAATTTTTAATGATTCAAGGTCAATAAAGTCAATAGACTACTGAAGGAGAACAGTAAATCTTAACTGAGTTTCCATTAATTAATAATGAAGAATGATTAATACACTCTCAAGTGTCTGGTGTGTGACTATTTTAAAATTAAATTTATCTTTTTGGGACATCTTATGGTAAGTAAGAAAGAGTCTATTAGTGACATGAAAGCAAACTAAAACTCAGCAAAGGAAGGCAACTACAATGACAGTGTTCTAAAATAATTACATTAAGAAACAAGACAAAAATATCTATATGATCAGATAACTACTGAGCAAAAGATACTGTAGAAAGCACTACTTCCAAACTGTAGTCCCTCAAGACTCTCCTTCTAAGATTCACCCTGCAGGACTGCAGCTGGCCTGTAGGGTGCACAGCATAAGCTTTGGCCCCAGGCAGAGCTGCTGCTGCTGCTGCTGCTGCTGCTGCTGCTACTGCTACTGCTACTGCTACTAAGTCGCTTCAGTCGTGTCCGACTCTGTGCGACCCCATAGATGGCCTCCTACCAGGCTCTTCTGTCCCTGGGATTCTCCAGGCAAGAGTACTGGAGTGGGGTGCCATTGCCTTCTCCCCAGGCAGAGCTGCAGATATCCTGCCTATCAAGGTGTATGGGCCGTGTGACCTTAAGATAGTCAATAATGTTAAGTCTTAGTTTCCACTCTTGGAAAAATGAGGATGATAGTGAACTTAAAATAATGTACAGTTGACTCATTATTTGTGGATGTTGTATTAGCAAATTCACTTACTTGATTAAGTTCATTCATATTACCACACCAATACTCAGCAGCCTGTTGGTGGTCAGTTGTGGATGTGGACACTCACCGAGCGGCAAAAACTTTCAGTCTCCAGGCTCCTGGGAACCATGTTCCCAGATTTTACATAAGGGGGTGAGAAGACACTTATTCAATTCTCATACTGAAAACAAAAAGCCTTCCAGGGCATATTTAATGCCATGCTTTTTTTCATTTTCATCCTTTTTGTTGATGGTTTTGCTTTTTAAAATGGCCCAGGCATTGGTGCTGAAGTGCTATCTAAGTGTTCCTGAGGTTGACCTTAAAACAATAACGGCCTGCTATTTTAGCAGTAAAATGGGTATATTTGGGGACAGCAATGAATTGCAATTTGGGGCATGCAGTCTATGGAAAACTGCAAGTAAATCTAGAGAGCAAAGAAGAATGGTTTTTGATAGAGAAAAGGGAGTTGGGAGGGGATGTGATAAACAGAGACCATTGGAGGAAAGTGGGAGTTTGAAGTGTAATGGGTTTTCATTGGCTGGGATGTCACCAGGCAAAGAGAAATTCTTCCTTCATTCTGCTTGGTAGTAAAGTAGTAACCTTTCTGTTGGAGATGCAAAGGTATGTCTCTTCCTCTTAAATCTACAATTGGCATCCAAGTGTAGGGCATGAGTGCTTTCCCTTCTGGCCTCTCGACTCCATTTTAAATGAGGTTTCTGTTTATTTATTTTTAAACTAAACACAAGATGGCTGTGATGTATTCATTCTAATGAAGAAAATATGTATCTTAGGTAAATTTTGTCCAGGCATGAGTTATAAAGTTGTTGGCACTGAGCTTAAGGTTAATGATTCAACAATATATATTGAATAAATTATCTTTAAGCAGAAACACATCTACGACAAGTTTATATATTGGCTGATTGATGAAAATCCTATTATCAGAGGTTCATAGATATCTAAACCTGTATTTCTCTAAGAAGCAATTTTCTAGTATTATTTTTAATATAGATGTTTATTTGACATTAAAAAAAATTTTAAAAATCTGCCTAAAGATCTCTGTTATATTATTCTGGAAACCTGGTCCTCACAATACAGCCTGGTTCCTCTTGCTAGGTACAATGGTTCAGTATTCTTAGTGACTTTAGAAAACATAACTACTGTGAATAATCAACTGTGTATGAAGTATCTGTACATTTTGAATTTAAGCCTATTTTCAAAACTTAAATTCCTTACACCTAACTTAGACCTACAATATGATTATGTGAACCTGGTTTTTCTCCATTTTCTCAACCTCTATCTGCTTCACTCTATCTTTTAACCTTTTTCACACAATAGAATGAATCAGTTTCCTAAAACACATATTTATTAAGTACAGAATATATACCAGGCATTTTGCTAAAAAATAGATGCCCTAAAGTTGCTTGGAGATTTATTGAAAAGATGGAAACATAAATATCAATTCAGAATAATACATGGTCAGTGCTGTGATGGATTAGGGACAAAATTCTATAGTAGCACAGGGGATGAACCAGATGAATCTCTGGAAAAGAGGGGAACAGAGGAGTCACAAAGGGCTTAAGACATTTGGCCCGAGCTTTAGTGAATAAGGCAACATTCACCAAGCCAAAATAAATAAATAAATAAATAAAAAGAACAGGTCAAGCAGAGAGAATTTCATGCTCAAAGGCGCAAAGGTGTAAAAAAGCATTGTTTTACAGTGGTCAGTGAAGCTGGAATGTACAATGTGAAGTGGAGGAGGGGAGGAGGACTGGGGGAGAGGCAGAGAGTGCCTGGAGATGAGCTTGGGACATATTACGAGGACCAAACATCCAGAATAACACAATAGAGACGTTTAGGCAGGTTATTAAAAAATTGTTCAATAAACACCTATATTGAAATGCATAAGATGTAAATGTATAGGTTTAAAATGAAAGTAAAAGAGGACAGTGAAAAGTTGGCTTGGAGCTCAACGTTCAGAAAAGTAAGCTCATGGCATCTGGTCCCATCATTTTATGGCAAATAGATGAGGAAACAATGGAAACAGTGGCAGACTTTATTTTGGAGGCTCCAAAATCACTGCCGGAGAAGGAAATGGCACCCAACTCCAGTACTCTTGCCTGGAAAATCCCATGGACGGAGGAGCCTGGTACGCTGCAGTCCATGGGGTCGTGAAGAGTCGGACATGGCTGAGCGACTTCACTTTCACTTTTCACTTTCCTGCATTGGAGAAGGAAATGGCAACCCACTCCAGTGTTCTTGCCTGGAGAATCCCAAGGATGGGGGAGCCTGGTGGGCTGGAGTCTATGCATCTATGCGTCTATGGAGTTGCATAGAGTTGGACACGACTGAAGCGACTTAGCAGCAGCAGCAGCAAAATCACTGCAGATGGTGACTGCAGCCATGAAATTAAAAGATTCTTGCTCCTTGAAAGGAAAAGCTATGACCAACCTAGACAGCATATTAAAAAGCAGAGACATTACTTTGTCAACAAAGGTTCATCTAATCAAAGCTGTGGTTTTTCCAGTAGTCATGTACGAATGTGATAGTTGGACTATAAAGAAAGCTGAGTGCTGAAGAATTGATGTTTTTGAACTGTGGTGTTGGAGAAGACTCTTGAAAGTCCCTTGGATTGCAAGATCTAACCAGTCCATCCTAAAGGAAACCAGTCCTGAATATTCATTGAAAGGACTGATGCTGAAGCTGAAACTCCAATACTGTGGCCTCCTGATGTGAAGAGCTGACTCACTGGAAAAGACCCTGATGCTGGGAAACTTTGAAGGCAGGAGAAGGGGACAACAAAGGATGAGATGGTTGGATGGCATCACCAACTCAATGGATGTGAGTTTGAGTAAATTCCAGGAGTTGGTGATAGGGAAGCCTGGCTTGCTGCAGTCGATGGGGTCATGACTGAGCGACTGCTTTGAACTGAACTGAAAACATTTTTTCAAGTGAATACTCACATAACTACCACTTGGTTCAGGAGGATGAAAGTTTCCAGCCCCTAGAAACTTTTTTCTGCATAATTCTTTCTAACCGCAGCCCTCTTCTACCATGTAAGGACAGGACAGGACAGAGTCGCTCAGTCATGTCCGACTCTTTGCGACCCCATGGACTGTAGCCTATCAGGCTCCTCCGTCCATGGAATTTCCCAGGCAAGAGTGCTGGAGTGGATTGCCATTTCCTTCTCCAGGGGATCTTCCCGACCCAGGAATCGAACCCGGGTCTCCCGCAGGCAGACGCTTCACCGTCTGAGCCACCAGGGAAGCTCTACCATGTAAGGGTAGACTCTATTTTGACTTTCACAGTCATCACTTCCTGGACTTCTCTATCAACTTAGCCCTCGTGGTGGACAGAATAATGCCCTCCCCTGCACCACCCCCAGGTGGCGCTAGTGATAAAGAACCTGCCTGCCAATACAGGAAACATAAGAGAAGCAGGTTCCATCTCCAGGTCAGGAATATCCCCTGGAGGACAGCGTGGCAACCCACTCCAGTACTCTTGCCTGGAGAATCCTATGGACAGAGGTGCGTGGTGCGCTACAGTCTATAGGGTCACAAAGAGTTAGACACAGCTGAAACGACTTAGCACACACACAGGCCCCACCTACCATCCAGTTTGGATGCCCATGTCCTAATCTCTGGAACCTGTAAACTGGTAACCTTACAAGGAAAAATGGACTTTACAGACATGATCAAGGGAAGGATTTTGAGATGGAGAGAAAATCTGGCTGGGTCCACACACTCACAAATGTCCTTATAAATGAGAGAGGTCAGCAGAAGTGTCAGAATAAGAAGTGATGAAAGAAACAGAGCTGGAGTGATCTGACAGCTGGAAAGGGGTGCCAACAAAGGAATGTAGGTGGTCTCTAAAAGTTGGAAGAAGCAAAGGATGGATTCTCTGTTTGAGTCTCCAGAAAAAACACAGCTTAGCTAATACTTTAATGTTAACCTTTAAAGACAGATTTCAGACTTCTGACCTCCAAAACTAACAAGATAATGAATTTGTGTTGTTTCAAGCCACTAAGTTTCTGGTCATTTGCTTCAGCAGCAACAGAATGAGAATATACCAGCCAACCTGTGCATCCATAGACACTGCCCACTTAAAAAAATAGTTTTATTTGTTTATTTTTGGCTATGCTGGATCTTCATTGCTGTGCAGGCTTCTGTCTAGTTGCAGTGGTGAAGGTAAGGTGAAGTCGCTCAGTTGTGTCCAACTCTTTGCAACCCCGTGGACTGTAACCTACTAGGCTTCTCCATCCATGGGATTCTCCAGGCAAGAATACTGGAGTGGACTGCCATTTCCTTCTCCAAGAGATGGCTATTTTCTAGGTGTGGTGTACGGGCTTACTGCAGCGGCTTCTCTTGTTGTGGAGCTCTACGGCACACAAGCTTCAGTAGTTGTGACACAAGGCTCAGTTGCTGAGGCTGCCAGGCTCAAGAGCATAGCCTCAGTCATTGTGGTGCATGGGTTTAGTTTTTCCTCGGCATGTGGGATCTTCTCAGATCAGGGATCGAACCTGTGTTTCCAGCATTGGCAGGCAAATTCTTCATCACTGAGCCACCAGGGAAGCCCCAACTTTGCCTACTTTTTAATGTTCTGTAACTGCAGTTCTTGTTTCTTGTCTGGCTTCTTCTGAACTCTAGACTTTAGACCATTTTTAAAGCAGAAAGTACCATGCCTAGATCTACATTTTATTTATTTTTTATTTTTTTGCCATTCTTTTTCTTTCTTTTTTTTTTTTTTTTACTTTACAATTCTGTATTGGTTTTGCCATACATTGACATGAATCCACCATGGGTGTACATGCGTTCCCAAACATGAACCCCCCTCCCATCCCCCTCCCCACAACATCTCTCTGGGTCATCCCTGTGTACCAGCCCCAAGCATGCCGTATCCCGCTTCGGACATAGACTGGCGATTCGATTCTTACATGATATTATACATGTTTCAATGCCATTCTCCCAAATCATCTCACCCTCTCCCTCTCCCTCTGAGTCCAAAAGTCCACTATACACATCTGTCTTTTTTGCTGTCTTGCATACAGGGTCATCATTGCCATCTTTCTAAATTCCATATATATGTGTTAGTATACTGTATTGGTGTTTTTCTTTCTGGCTTACTTCACTCTGTATAATCGGCTCCAGTTTCATCCATCTCATCAGAACTGAGTACATTTTAGAAGTTTATCTTGACATCAGTGTTCTGCCTGTAGCCTGGGAAGTTGAGAGGCTGGGGGTGGCAAGACTTGGCAAGAGGCAAATACAACAGGCTTGGCAAGAAATGGCCAGTACCTAAAAAAAGACAGTGGAAATAGAGAACGGGAAGGATGACTCAGAACAGATAGAAGTTTATAACATAGAATTGGTAAGAATTAATGTCCAGGGAATTCCCTGGTGGTTCAGTGGTTTAGACTCGGTTTTCACTGCCAAGGGCCTGGATTCAACCCCTGGCCTGGCAGAGAAACTAAGATCCCACAAGCTGCAGGCGTGGCAAAAAAAAAAAAAAGACATCCAAATACAGGCATACCTCATTTTATTGCACCTCACAGATATACTTTTTATAAGTTGAAGGTTTGTGGCAACCCCACACTGAGGGTTGCCAACCCTACAAGTCCACGGGCACTGTGTTTTTCAACAGCATTTGCTCACTTTCTGTCTCTGTGCCACATTTTGGTAATTCATGCAATATTTCAAGCTTTATTTTATTATTGTATTTGTTATGGTGATTTGTGATCGGTGATCGTCCATGTGACTATGGCAAAAAAGATCACCGGTCATTTAAGGCTCAGATGATGATTAGCACTTTTCAGCAAGAATGTACTTTTTAATTAAGGTATATATATTTTTAAGACATAATGCTATTGCACACTTAATAAACTAGAGTATAGTGTAAATAGAACTTTTATATATATTGGGAAACCAGCAAAATTGTGTGACGTGTTTTATTGCAATATTTGCTTTATTGTGGTGGTCTGGAACCAAGCCCTCAATAGCTCTGAGGTAAGCCTCTAGGTGTAAGAGAGGAGAGAACAGCTAAGAACAACTCCAAGCATTCTGTTGGGCAACAGTTTGAGTGAAGGTGGTGAATACAGGAGGAGAAAGATAACAACTGGAGGTCGATACATTTGGATCCCAGGCTGGTGTATATTTCTAGATGCTGAAAAATTTCCCCTGTGAGTAATGTTCTAGCTGCTGGGTTGACCTTCATTTTAGGTCATGTAGATGTAGAGGGGCAACAAAACCACTGATATATGAATCCATATTAAAAGACAATGGAGATGGCCTACCTTATCTTCAATGGTGGGTAATTACCTTGTTGCTCAATGGAAGTTAATTTCTACTCCCTCTTTTCTGCTCCTATCACATAATAGGTGCAATTATATCTCTCACTCAGGGTGATATAATTAAATATCAGCCTTTGTAGAAGTGCATTTCCAGAGAGTCTTCTTACGCAGCTGATTTACGCAGGTGTCAGGTTTATCACACAATAGATAAATGTTTTCTTCATGTAGCTTAATATAACAGGTATCTGCCTCCAAATGGGAGTGTTTCTAGACAGTCCAGGCAAAGGGTCCGTTTATTGCATCTGACAGCTTTATTGCTTTATCAGTTATTTGCTTAGGCAGGATTTTATTATATGTAAAATACTGACATAAATTATGGGGAGGAGAATTGATTTTTTTCACATGGGTTTGACTCATTTTTCATTGTTCGTATGTGCCAAGTTTGATATTGCACATTTTCTCCTAGTGTGTCAATTTAGTTTACAACTTATTTCCCTGCTTCTACAAATACTGTTATTTAGTTCTCAATTGTTTTTATTTTTGTGACTGTTCATGTTCACAAACTAAGCCACCTATAGAGTTAATAAATAAAAAATAGCTGTATACACAAACATAGATAAAATATATAACTAATAAAAGTAAATAGATTGACTCTAAGAAAAATTCTGGATAATTCTTAGAATTCTTCTCTTAAAAATTAGGAGAGATACAGTGCCATATCCCCCTCTGCCAGTTGGGAGAGAAACATGGCTAGAACTTGGCTGGGATCAGCCATGTAGATAATCATGTTTGGGGAGATCCAAGGGTTTTCAAAATGGACAACAGCCTGGGAGTCATTCTCATGGGGACAGGCATGTAGAAATCTGGGTCTGGAAGACTCATTTGGCTCTCAAGGCAAACATGGCTAGGCATAGACAAAATGTGGTCAGTTGGTAGATCCAGATAGGCAGGTAGTGAGCATGGAGAGTCAATGACAGATTGCACCAATTCAGTCATAGAAAGTAGCCAGCACTATGGCCAGGCTGTCAAAGCCCCTCAAATCTCCTTTACCACTTCTGTGGACCCACACTTTTCTACTGAAATCTTCAGTGGATTGCCTTTAGCATCCTGGAGTTGCTTCATCTCAATGGAAAGCCTAAAGTTCTCAGAAGTTTCACCTCCTCAGGGACATTACAAATTCCCTCCTATACCTTAACCAGTGATAATAGGGGCAGGGATACAAAAAGCCCAGCAACTATGAGATGGGACAAACTCCAGGGTACACTTTACATTCTGCAACTCTTTCTGAAATCATACTAAGGCTGAACTTCAACTAGGATTGCACTGTTGCTTGACTACTTTCCCTTTCCTGTTCTGCTCCATGACTCCTGCGTTGGTTCCTCTGAGGAACAGCCCCTTATAAGGCACTTGAATTAAAAACCTTAGCTCAGAGTCTGGTTCTGGGACAGACTGCCCTAACACAACTAATAAACCAATAGCCAAGACAGCAGGGCTATAAGAACAAGGATAATGATTATCATGATAATATAACAATAGCTAACCTTGACTGATTCTTACTCTTTCCCAGGAATGGTTCTCAATTGTTTTGTATATAGTTTTTCCATTGGATTCTTTTAAGAGTTAAGTGGAGTAGAGTTATTATTCCCATTTTACAGCTTAAAAAAATGAGACTGGGAATTCCCTTGTGGTCCAGTGGTTAGGACTTGGTGTTTTCACTGCTAAGGGCCTGTGTTTAATCCCTAGATGGGAAACTAAGATCCCACAAGCCAGGCAGCATAGCCAATAAGAATTAAAATTTAGAGATATGAAGCAACTTGTTCAATATATATGGCTAAAAAATAAAAAAAGAACATTTTAGAGAGAGGTCAGTAGGATCATTATTGTGTATCAAGCATTGAACGTTAGATTTTAGGACTATTCATCTCTGTCTGTTCCACCCCTCCACCCCCATCCCATTCAGAATATGTCTGGCTCTGAGCCTATTATGTGGAGTGATGTTGATTTATCTGTTGAAGAGATGAACTTGGGATGGGAAGCGACTGATCATTTCAGTGATTCTAGTTTGCAGCCTTGCAAATTAATCATCTTGTGAACATTAGGTAGCTTAATAAGAGACTCTGGATGATTTGGGATAAATTCAATACTGTTGTTAGAACAAAACAAAGGAAATATTGTTTGGTACCTAGTTGATAACTGTATTGAACGACCACATTGAAAGAGCTGTTATGTTCAGGTGATTGATACAGGTAATGTATACAGTAAATAGAGAATGAGAAAGATGTTGTATGTTTGAGGAGTAGTGTCCAGATAGAAATCTTGGGTTTTTCAACTTGCATTGACCATTGTCTATGTTAAGTGGCCCAGATGCTGGTTTGGGGCACTGTAGCACTGAGTCTAGAAGGGTCATAACCAGGAGTTTTTTTCATTATGCAAAAATTTTTGAATTTTTATGTACCTAATGGAAATAAGTGGAAGAAAGTGAAAAGGAACTAAAAAGCCTCTTGATGAAAGTGAAAGTGGAGAGTGAAAAAGTTGGCTTAAAGCTCAACATTCAGAATACGAAGATCATGGCATTTGGTTCCATCACTTCATGGGAAATAGTGGGGAAACAGTGGAAACAGTGTCAGACTTTATTTTGGGGGGCTCCAAAATCACTGCAGATGGTGACTGCAGCCATGAAATTAAAAGACGCTTACTCCTTGGAAGGAAAGTTATGACCAACCTAGACAGCATATTAAAAAGCAGAGACATTACTTTACCAACAAAGGTCCATCTAGTCAAGGCTATGGTCTTTCCAGTAGTCAAGATGTGAGAGTTGGACTGTGAAGAAAGCTGAGTGCTGAAGAATTGATGATTTTGAACTGTGGTGCTGGAGAAGACTCTTGAGAGTCCCTTGGACTGCAAGGAGATCCAACTAGTCCATTCTGAAGGAGATCAGCCCTGGGATTTCTTTGGAAGGAATGATGCTAAAGCTGAAACTTCAGTACTTTGGCCACCTCATGCAAACAGTTGACTCATTGGAAAAGACTCTGATGCTGGGAGGGATTGGGGGCAGGAGGAGAAGGGGACGACTGAGGATGAGATGGCTCGATGGCATCACCGACTCGATGGAATCACCAACTCGATGGACATGAGTCTAAGTGAACTCCTGGAGATGGTGATGGACAGGGAGGCCTGGCGTGCTGCAATTCATGGGGTTGCAAAGAGTCGGACATGACTGAGCGACTGAACTGAGCTGAATGGAAGGACAATAGATTGAGCTAAAAAGCTTAAACCCTTTTATAGAGAACATCAAGATGTTTTCTTATCGAAAAGGATGCTGTGTGGTCAAAGAATGCCAGACTGAGTCATAGTATTTAGTTTCTAGTCCACTCTGCTATCAAATAGATAGTTAACCTTGAGAAAGCCAGTTTTTATTCTCTCTAGGATCTGAATTCCAAGGTTATCTTATGTAAAACAAAATTAATAGGGGGCATTAGGAAAAGGTACCTCATCCCCTGTGACCCTTCACCTTTTCTACTTGATAAGAATTATACCTGTTTTGATATCAGTATATCTGATATAGTGCCATCAATAAAAGTTTATGTAAGCATATCACTAATTTGTATCAATTTGTTCAACTAATTCATTGTATGAAATAATAGTGAGAAATGTAGAAATCATAAGAACACAGTTCAATGAATATTCAGAAAATAAACACACCTATGGAACAAGCACTAAGACTAAAAACAGAACTTACCAGCATCACCGAAGTGCTTCCATATCCTTTCTAGTCATTAGCAAGTCCCTCTCCTCAAGAGTAAAGACTACCCTGATTTTTAACACCATAGCTTAGCATTGCCTGTGTTTATACATAATAAAATGAAATCAAATTATATGTAGTCTTTTATGTCAGGCTTCTTTCACTCACTATTATTGATGAGATTTATCCACATTGAATGTAATTTTAGTTTATTCATTTTCTTTGCTATATAATAATTCTATTGGATGAACATAACTCAATTTATCCATTCTACTGTAGGGAAGAAACTGGTTCATTTCCTGTTTTTTTTTTTAGATATTACTTAGAGTGTAACTATGAACATTCTTTCTTATTTATTTAGTGGAACATGTATGAGCATTTGTGATGGGTACATACCAAGGAGTTGAAAGGGTAGGTCCTAATGCTTGCAAATATTTAGCTTTGTGTATACTTCCAAGTAGTTTCCCAAAATGATTGTACAGGAATAATGGACTTTCACATATAAAAGAAGGAACAGGAACTCCCTGGGCATACCATTCCTCAGCTGGTCAGCTGGTGGGTCTGGACGGGGGTGATTAGGACTTGTTAAGCTAGAGGAAAATGGCAACCCATTCCAGTGTTCTTGCCTGGAGAATCCCAGGGATGGGGGAGCCTGGTGGGCTGCCATCTATGGGGTCGACAGAGTCGGACATGACTGAAGCGACTTAGGAGCAGCAGATGCAGCAAGCTAGAGGAGAAGGCTTGGCAACAGAAATGAGAAAATCATGCTTACTAGTAAGTAAAAGAATTTTTTTCTCTGGGAAGACAGGTGGCCTGCCAGGCAAAGAACAGGAAAGAGAGTCCGTCTCCTACAAGTAACCAAGAATGAAACTATACCAGGGAGGCTGTTACCTAGTTTTCATGGGCACCCAGAGATCTGGATCTCTGTGTTTACATTGACTACCTGACTAGGAGCCTTGACTCCACTTGGGAAGGAGAACTGTCCAGAACAGACTAGTGAGCGTTATAAATGCAAGCCCAGACAAGGGGAGACAGGTGGCTTAGGCCAAGGATTGCACATTAAGAATCTTGAGTTGGCCATAATCCATTTGGTCCACAAATCAGAGATGTGGTTAATAAACAATTTGTAACAAGGAGTAGATAAAACCACTGTGGTTGTAATTGTTTTAGAATGTTCCTTATACTTTATTCTTCCCATAATTGCCTTTACTTAATGTCTCTCAGCACATGAATAGCTGTTCGTGTGGTTTCTGCAGTATAGACTGTAGAAAGAGTAATTTGCAGACAAAGCCAAGAAAATCACTGGGGAGACACTGGTGTACCTCTGTCAATCCTTCAGATCTAGGACTTTGAAGACAAAAAGAAAGGGGCAACGTTCAGAGAGAAAAGATTAGCAAATAGCAGGAATTAAGCAGAGAGAAGAGTAGGACCTGAAATAATATTTAGTGGGCTCTCTCCTCACTGTATTCTGCTCAAATTTATAATTCCTAGAGTATATTATTATGCATTTTATATGGGCCTTTGTTGATATTGACCTTCTTAGTACATCCAATAATATCAATGAGTTCCCACTGATCAGTGACAGACATTATAGTTGATGATTGCTAGGTGTTTATAAAACCTATAGGAAGAGGAAAAATTCAAAGAGAGGAGGGCGTCTGTGGGGTGGGTGTAGTGAGATGAGAAACGAAGTTGTTGAAAGGTGCTGATACTGAGAAAAGGGCAGAGGCAGTGATTCAGCTCATTCCTTGGCTCCAGTGCTGAGAGACAGTGAAGGACAGGGAAGCATGCTGCAGTCCACTGGGTCACACAGAGTCAGAAATGACTTAGTGACTGACTGCAGGCTTGCCTCCAGCCCAGGCAGAAGCATTCTCCTGCCTGGGTTCTCAGCATTGGTTTTAGAGCTCAACTAAGACCCTGGAGTCATAAAGAGTATACATTTTCCTAATCTTATCTCCTATGCATATAGATCCCATTGAGCCTTCACATGGGGAAAAGGAGATAACTGAAGGACAGTATGATGGTCAATTTTATGTTTCAATTTGCCTGAGACCCTTAGTACCCAGACATTTGGGCAAACATTATTCTGGGTATGTCTGTGAGGGTTTGTCTGGATGGGATTAAAATATGAATCAATAGACTGAGTAAAACAGGTTGTCCTCCCTAACAAGAGTGGGCCTCATCCAATCAGCTGAAGACCTAAGTGGAACAAGAAGGTTGAGTAAAAGGAATCCCCTCCAGCCTGACTGTATGAGCTGGGACATTGGTCTTTTCTTGTGTTCAGATTGGGACTGAAACACTGGCTCTTTCTTGGTGTTGAGACTGAAAGCTTTTGGACTACAATTTATACCACTGGCTCTCCTGATTCTCCAGCCTTTGGACTTAGTCAAGAACTATATGTCAGCTCTTCTGGTTCTCTAGCTTGCTGACTGCAGTTATCAGACTCTAATTGAGAAACCAATTCCAAATAATAAAGTGTACACACACACACACACACACACATCTATCCTCTTGGGCTTCTCAGGTGGCTCAGTGATAAAGAATACACTTGTCAAGGCAAAGGATGGAATGTGGGTTCTATCCTTGGGGAAATGGCAACAAATTCCAGTATTCTTGCCTGAAAAATCCCATAGAGTATGGTAGGCTACCGTCCATGGAGTTGCAAAGACACGGACATGACTGAGCTACTGAGCGCACATATATACACATCCTACTATTGGTTCTATTTCCCTGGGGAATCCTTAAGTGATACAGACAGGATTCCTCACTTTGACTTCCTGTCATCTCCCACTTGCTCAATGAAAATATGACGGCTTTTTAGAGCATTTTAAAAATTATATATATATATATTATATTATATATATATATATTTAGAGCAGATTCAGAGTCATAGAAAAATTAAGTAGAAAATAGAGAGAGAATATACCATTTGCCCCCATATATGCACAGCTTCCCCTACTATCACTGTCCCACATCAGAATTGTGCATTTGTTATGATGAATATATCTGCATGGGCATGTTCCCTATTATGTATGTCTACACTTAATATTGAAGAGGAACTAAAAAGCTTCTTGATGAAAGTGAAAGAGGAGAGTGAAAAAGTTGGCTTAAAGCTCAACATTCAGAAAACGAAGATCATGGCATCTGGTCCCATCACTTCATGGGAAATAGATGGGGAAACAGTGTCAGACTTTATTTTTGGGGGCTCCAAAATCACTGCAGATGGTGACTGCAGCCATGAAATTAAAAGATGCTTACTCCTTGGAAGAAAAGTTATGACCAACCTAGATAGCATATTGAAAAGCAGAGACATTACTTTGCCAACAAAGGTCCGTCTAGTCAAGGCTATGGTTTCTCCTGTGATCATGTATGGATGTGAGAGTTGGACTGTGAAGAAAGCTGAGCGCCAAAGAATTGATGCTTTTGAACTGTGGTGTTGGAGAAGACTCTTGAGAGTCCCTTGGACTGCAAGGAGATCCAACCAGGCCATTCTAAGGGAGATCAGCCCTGGGTGTTCTTTGGAAGGAATGATTTGCTGAGGCTGAAACTCCAGTACTTTGGCCACCTCATGCGAAGAGTTGACTCATTGGAAAAGACTCTGATGCTGGGAGGGATTGGGGGCAGGAGGAAAAGGGGACGTCAGAGGATGAGATGGCTGGATGGCATCACCGACTCGATGGACGTGAGTCTGAGTGAACTCCGGGAGATGGTGATGGACAGGGAGACCTGGTGTGCTGTGATTCATGGGGTCGCAAAGAGTCAGACACGACTGAGTGACTGAACTGACTGACACTTTATATTAGGGTTGACTCTAGTTGTATATTCCATGGGTTTTGACAAATGTATCATGAAATTCATCCACTATTATAATATCATACAGAATATTTTCACTGTCTTGAAAATCTTCTGTGCATTCAACTTCTGTCTTCCAAGCTCATTTCTTTTTAGTGTTGAATAAAATTCCATTGTCTGGGTGTATCACAGTTTATTTATTTTTTTATTTATTAATTAATTTATTTTTTATTTTACTTTACAATTCTGTATTGGTTACTTAGTTCTGATAAAGGTCTGTACAGCTAATGCTATAGTTTTACCAGTAGTCATGTATGGATGTGAGAGTTGGACCATAAAGAAGGCTGAGCACTGAAGAACTGATACTTTTGAACTGTGGTGTTGGAGAAGACTCTTGAGAGTCCCTTAGACTGCAAGGAGATCTGTCAGTCCTAAAGGAAATCAACACTGAATATTCATTCGAAGGACTGATGCTGAAGCTGAAGCTCCAATATATTGGCTACCTGATGCGAAGAGCAGACTCATTGTAAAAGACCCTGATGGTGGAAAAGATTGAAGGCAGGAAAAGAAGCAGGCAATAGAGGATGAGATGGTTGGATGGCATCACCGACTCAATGGACATGAGTTTGAGCAAACTCCAGGAGACAGTGAAGGACAGGAAAGCCTGCAGTCCATGGGGTTGCAAAGAGTCAGACATGACTGAATGACTGAACTTACTGAAGAACATTTTGATTGTTTCCAAATTTGGCAATTATGAATAAAACATAAGACACTCATATGTGGGTTTTGCTGTGGACGTAAACTTTCAACTCCTTTGGGTAAATACTAAGTGTGATCACTAGATCATATGGAAAAAGTAAGTTAAGTTTTGTAAGAAGCTATGAAACTCTTCTAAAGTGGCTGTACATTTTGCTTCCCCACAAGCAAGGAATGAAACTTACTGTTGCTCCACATCCTCACCAGTGTTCAGTTTTGTCAGTGCTTGGGAGTTTGGCCATTTCAGTAATGTGTAATGGTATCTCTACACACTGCTGTTTTAATTTACATTTTCCTGATAACATGTGATGTGGAACATATTTTCATGTGGTTATCTTCCATCTGTACATTTTCTTCAGTAAAGTGAAAGTGTTAGTTGCTCAGTCGTGTCTGACTCTTTGTGACCCCAATGACTGTAGCCCCCCATGTTCCTCTGTCCGTAGAATTCTCCAGGCAAGAATATTGGAGTGGGTGGCCATTTCCTTCTCCAGGGGATCTTCCTGACTCAGGGATTGAAACCAAATCTCCTGCACTGCAGGCAGATTCTTTACTGTCTGAGCCACCAGGGAAGCCCCTTTCTTTGGTAAGTGAAAGTAAAAGTGCTAGTCACTCAGTTGTGTAGTACTCTTTGCAATCCCATGGACTGTAGCCTGCCAGGCTTCTCCATCCACGTGATTTTCCAGGCAAGAATACTGGAGTGGGTTGCCATTTCCTTCTCCAGAGGATCTTCCCAACCCAGGGATCAAACCCAGATCTCCTCTACTGTGGACACATCTTTCCCTTCTGAGTCACCAGGGAAGACTTTCTTTGGTAAAGTGACTAACAAAAATTTTGACTTGCTTTTCTATTTTGGAGTGGGTGTTGGGAGAGAGTGTTTGTTTCCTTCATATTGAGAGTTTTTATTTTAATGGACATCAGTCCTTATAAGGCGTATGCTTTTCAAATGTTTTCCTTATTTTGTGGATTATGTATTTATTGTCTAATAGTATCTTTTGAAGTACAGAAATTTTTAACTTTTATAAAGTTTTATTTATTATTTTTTTTCTTACAGGTCATACTTTTGTTGTCAAATTTAAGGAGTCTTTGCATTTATAAACTTTGCCACAATTTTCTACTGTTTTCTTCTAGAAGGTTTACTGTTTTAGGCTTCATATTCAATCTGGAATCCATTTTGAGTTTAATTTTTGTATATGGTGTGCGATACTGATTAAGATTTTTTTGCATATGTTTATTTCATATGCAAAAAATTAGTTCAGTACTATTTGTTGAAGAGGCTGTATTTCTCTACTGAATAGTCTTTGCACCTTTGTTGAAAATTAATTGTGTATATGCAGGTGGATCTAGTTTGAAATGTCTATTTTTTCTCTATTATGTTACTTCTCTATCTTTATGCCAATGCCACATTTTCTTGATTAGTGTAGCACTGAAATAAGTCTTAAAATCAGGAAGTGTCAGCTCTTTAACTTTTCTCATTTCTTTCAGATTTGTTTTTGTTACTTGTCCTTGGCATTTCCATTTGGATTTTAGAATCAAAATGTTAAGGGCTTCAGAAAGCCTGCTAAAATGTTAATTGAGATTGCATTGAATTTATAGATCAAATTTAGGGGGCTCAATATTTTACACTGACTCTTTTGACTCCTGGAGATGGAATATTTTGTATTTACTTAGATTTTTTTTAAAACTTTTATTTAGCAATGTCTTACAGTATTCTGTATGTAGATCTTGCACAACTTTGGTCAGATCTGTCCCTAGTTAGTTAATATTTTTGAAAGTATTGTAAATTGTATTTTTTGTTTATTTCAAATTCTGATTTTTTATGGTTAGCATAAAGGAATACTATTGACCTTCTATATTTATTTAAAACATTAAATATTTTATTATTAAGTACTAATATTGAATTTTTAAATGTTCTTTCTGCATCTATAGAGATAATATACTTTGGTTGGTTTTAGTTCACTAATCTGGTGGGTTACATTAACTGATTTTTAGATATTAAAACTACCTTTTATTCTTGGGAAAATTTCACTTGGTCACAATGTATTATTACCCTTTTAATATATTATTGATGTAAATTTGCTGCAATCTTGCTTAGAACTTTTTGTGTCTATGTTTATTAGTAATATTAGTCTGTAATTATCTTTTATTTAGAGCCTTTGTCTAGTTTTAATACCATGGTAATGTTGCTCAGAGAATGTGTTGGAAAGAACTGCATTTGCTATAGTTGTGTGGAAGAATGTATAGAATCGGTACTTATTCATTACAATTTTAGTATATCTCACCAGGGAAACCATCTGAAGCTGAGGTTTTATATGTGGAAAGGTTTTAAACTATATGTTTCTTTTAAAAAAGATATAGGGCTACTCATTGTATTTTTCCTTATTCAAGCTTTTATAATTTGTGCCTTTTAAGAAATGTGTCCATTTTATTCATTTGTCATAGCATTATTCATAATATCCCCTTATACTCCTCTCATAATCAATAGAATCTATAACAATGAACATTTCTCTTAATCCTAATTTTTATGATAATTTTTTTCAGATTAATTTATCTGGAAGATTATGTTTTGTTGATCTTCTAAAAGGCCAACTATGGGTTTTGTTGATTTTCTCTTTTGTGTTTTGTTTGTTTGTTTTCTATTTCGTTGATTACTTTTTCTGATCTTTTTTTTTTTTCCTCTTCTGGTTACTTTGGCTTTATTTACTCTTTTTTACTAGTGTCTTTTTTTTTTCTCCTAGTGTCTTATATTAAGATGACATTTTGATTAATTTGAGAGCCTTTTTTCTAATGTAGGTGTTTCATGATGTAAAATTTCTTCCATTTACTACTTTGGCATAATCCCACAAATTTTAATATGTTGTATTTTCATTTTATTTACTTCAAAATAGTTTCTAACTTCTCTTTTGGTTTCTTCTTTGACCCATATCTTGTTAGAAGTATGGTATTCTGTTTCTAAATATTTGGGATATTTTCAAGTTATCTTTCTGTCATGAATTTTGGGGTTTAATTTTATCATGGTTAGAAAATGTGTTTTGTATGGCTTGAATTCTTTTAAACTTATTAAGCCTTGTTTTATGACCCATATTCTATGTTAGCAAATGTTCCATGCACACTCAAAAAGAAGGCATTGTGCTGTTGCTAAGTGAAGTATTTTATAAATGTAAATGGAAGAAATTTTACATCATGAAACACCTACAGTAGAAAAAAGGCTCTTAAATAGATCAAAATGTCATCTTAATATAAGACACTAGTAAAAAAGAATAAATAAAGCCAAAGTAACCAAAAAAAAAAAGAAAAAAAAAAGATAAGAAAAAGTAATCAATGAAATAGAAAACAAACAGATAAAACACAAAAGAGAAAATCAACAAAACCCAAAGTTGGCCTTTTAAATCAAATTGATAGTTTTATTCAGGTCTTCTATATCTTTTCTGTTTTTTGTGCATTTGTTATTAAGATAATATTATTGAAATCTTCTGTTACACCTGTGGATTTGTCTATATATTATTTCAGATTTCTTAGTTTTTGCTTCATGTATTTTGAAGTTTTATCACTAGCTGCATAGATTTTGAAGTTGTTATGTCTTCTTGATGAATTGATTCTTTATTATTATCAAATGATCATATTTGTCCATGGTCATGCACTTTATTCTGAAATCTCCTTTGTTTGATACTAACATAGATACTCCAGCTTTCCTTTGATTCATGTAACATGGTACAAATGTTTCCGTCCTTTTACTTCTAACTTGTTTATCATTTTATATTTTATGTGTGTTTCTTATGTTTAGTAGGGTCTTATTTAGTTTCTGCAACTCTCTTCTCTCCAGGACTTCACAAGTGAATTCTGGTGCCTTGGTCTCTCTAAACTCTTAGCTCTGTTTCATCAATACAGTCTATTGGGCTCCACCTACATTATTCTCTATACTACCATCTGGAAGCTCTTTAAGACTGTAAGCAGAGGCAATCAGAGGGCTCATCTCATTTACATCCAGTTTCTAGGGGATCACTATGCTTTGTTGACTAATAATGTCTTGAAAAATATTGTTTCATTGATTTTCTCTAGTTTTCTTGGTTGTTTTGGGTGGGAATATAAATTTGGTCCCTGTTATTCCATTTTGTATGGAAGCAGAAGTTCTCTACAGACTCTTATTTGAATATGATCACTGCTAATTCTGAGTTTTTGACTCTTGGAAAGAGTTCACCAGTTGCCTGATATTGACTTCAAAGAACTAATTTAGTGGGACCTTCTCACTTCTTAACCTATCCCAGTCCCACTTGAGTTTTGTGTTGAATGTATCCTATACTGAAGTAAAATACAACAAAAGTTTTTCTATTCCAGCCACAAGAGAGGAGACAGAAGACTTCTCAAGGAAGATGAGAATAATTACCCCTTTGAGCCATCCAACAGAGTTTTCTACCCAGGGTAATGTCCTTACTGTGTGTCCTCCATATATCTTTGAAGAATTAGGTTTCTCCCTGAATTGACGTTGAAAGGGTTAATGTAGGAAGGAAGGAAAATGTGGGAAAGAAAGCTGAGGAGATTCTGACTAGATTCATCTGACTTTATATTCATCTCTGTGGGAAGAAAGATGTTAGAAAGGCTGGCTTCTCCACATGTGAGACTGTCTCAAAACTTGTGGGAAAATGGGCATGAATAGATTATTCAGATATACTTATGTGATAAACACACAAGATGATTTCTTGATATTCTGAACATGTTTTAGAAAGGGATTTGTACAGACAAATAATGATAAAATAGATGTTCTAAATATGTCATGAGCTTAATATTGAAAAAGCATTTTCCCCCACAGAACACAGTTCTTATCTCTACAGTCAATATTTGATGCGTGTTCTTTGCTATTTCCTCATAGTCAGTCAGACGGAGAAAGGTGGATCTTCCTCTAAGTGATTTATCATCACAGATTTACTCTGCAACATTAGGAGAAAGATAAATTATGGCATAATATACACTTTAAACAGCCATTCTGTTGGCCTCTCAATGAAGTCAGAATGATCAAAGCTAAGTTTTCAGAAGCACTCTTGTTTCTTCAGAAGTGTGAAGGGTGATTAATACACCCTGCAGAAAACAAAAATACTTACTTTAGAAAGCTAAAGAGAGGGTAAAATGTAGCTGCTTATTTGCCTTTGTAAAGGAATCCTGATGGAAAAGTCCATTTTGGTTTTATGCAGGGGGGTGTGTGTTTATTGACTGAATTGGAAATTTCATAAATTATAGTAGTCAATATGTAGAGAGTGTAGAATGAAAATGTATAGGCTGTGATTAACAGCAGGTAAGAAAAACCAAATGTTTTGGCAGAAATAAGACTTGCAGGAGGTCTCTACCAAAGCAACAATAGTTTTTCACAAGTAGTTGCCAGGGTCAGTACTAACATACTCTGGCTATGTGTGGTGTGCTGAGCTAGGAGGTATCTAAGGAAACATGAGACATTCCTACTGTCCAGAAACTGCAATCTAGTTTGAGATATTGGTCAGAAGCTTAAAAAGATAAGTGGTCTTACATGTGAGTCTGAGGCATTCTGAGAGTATAATTAAAGAGTTGATTCTAGAAGAAAGAATAATGTTTGTATTAGTGTGTGTGTGTGAGTCGTGTTTGACTCTTTGTGACGCCATGGACTGTAGCCCACCAGGCTCCTCTGTCAATGGGATTTCTCATGCCAGAATACTGGAGTGGGTAGCCTTTCCCTTTTTGATCCAGGGATTGAACCCAGGTCTCCTGCATTGCAGGTGGATTCTTTACCAAGTGAGCCACCAGGGAAGATGGTTTGTATTCTTACTATGGCTCAAAGTGTTGAGGTTGAACTGGATCTACAAACAATTATTTACTGAGATACAACCACATGTCAAACAATGTTCTAGTATCTGGCAACACAGCCATTAAAATGAAGTTTAATTCTAGTGTAATTAACTGAATAGCTAGAACCTTAAATTCTAAAGGCAGAATCAAGCAGGATAAGTTTTGAAAACAGAGTTGGACAAAATATGCCTCTTCAAGAAAATACTCTCACCCAGATTAAAGGCTAATTCAGCACCTTAAACATTATTGTTGCTCATATAGAAAATACTCTGTGCTCATCCTGACCTTCCTCCTGAAAAGTATCCATTCCTTCCACTTGCAAGTGAGAAAAGAGAGGTTCGGTCAAATTATATTGTGTAGCTAAGATGGGAAAACTTGGACTCAGATCCAAATCTATTTGACACCAATATCTCTTTTCTTCTCAGGATACTATGCTGCCTCTGGAATTGGAAGCCTTGCTTTGTTGGGTAATTTTCCCTGGGTATTTCAGCCAGTTTGTTGCAGGAAAAAAAATTAAGATGTGAAAGGATGGTTATGTCGCAGGCCTCAGACAAGTCCTTTTGTTGACTGAGGAGTGTGGATCTTGGCTTCTCACAGGAAAAAATTCAAGAGCAAGTCATAGTAAAGTGAAAGAAGATTTATTCAGGGAGAAACACACTCTATAAACAGAGTGTGGGCCATCTCAGAAGCCAAGAGAAGAGCAAGGGAACAGGCTGTTAGTTTTCAGGGGCTAGGCAATTTCATCGACTAATGAGTAGGAGGATTATTCCAACTATCTGGGGGAAGGGTCAGGGATTTCCAGGAATTGAGCCACTGCGCACTTTTTGGCCTTTTATGGTCAACGTCAGAACTGTCACGGTACCCACGGGTGAGTCATTGATTATGCTCATATATTACAAGGAATGTATACTGAGGCTCAAAGTCTAGTGGAAGTCAACTGTCTACTGTCTTGAACCTAGCTGGTTTTAACCAGTTAATGTTGTGTCTTCAATAGCTATGACTATGTCATTCTTTTAAAGGTTGTGTCCTACCAACTTCCTATTTCAAGTTCACCTTCAGTTCAGTTTCCCATGCCCGTGAGAGTCCTCTTTCTTACTCAGGCTCCTTTGGAAAGGCATTACAGGTCTTCAGTTGTGGTCTCCTTGTACTTTGAGCCAAGGAGTCTAAAACAAGAGACAAAGGGAACACAGGAGAAAGAAGACTGAAGCATGTCCTCAACTCATCTACAAAGCAAGGGTATCCTTTCCTCTTCCATGACATGACTGGTTACTACGGTGAGCGCTGAGAGAAGTTGGCCTTGGCTCTCTTGATCTGGAAGGCCCTCTGCGGTCAGCTTGAATGATGCCTCAGGAAATGAAGGTCCCTCCTGCCAGTGGCTTGTAGAGTAGTGGGGACGATGGGGACATTGCTGATCCCTTCCGGAATGGGAGAAGTTACTGTGCTCACGTTAGAAACTCAAATGCAGGACGCAAGCCAGGGCATATTTTAAGTCTGCTGTCTATCTAGAGTGTTGTATGATAGAGATTTGATTTCACTGGCCTCATGCCTGCTTAGGACATACTTAAATAAACATAAGACTTTGGTGAGGGTTGATGTTTTCTCAAAAGCTGGTGACAGCTCTTCAGCGGCAGATTGATAGGCTCTCTAAAGAAGGTAGAAGGGAGTCCATAGTGAGATGCTGGGGTGTGGATCCTTTCAATGCCAAACAATCCATGTCTTTCTGTTCTAACTCCATTCCACAGGGTCCGGGTCGGCTTTCAAGAAGCCATGCTTCAAAGGACCCAGGAGGCTCCTCAAGCTGAAAGGCGTCCCATGACCAGTAGGAATCACTTTAAGAGACTGTAAATGTGTGACCTTGAGGAAAAGGTGCACTTCCTGAAGAGTAAAGAGCTCCAGTGGTAGCTGGCAGGATATTGAAGCCAGGAGAGTCTGACAGTGGCATCAAGCTGCGCTGTAAATCCCAGACATTCACAAGCCCCAGGCTGCAGAATCTCTCCCAAGTTTTGCTTTTGTTTCCAATCAATGGTGTTAACAGCTCTGCCAATGTTCAGCAATTGTGTGAGGAGGACAATACTCAGACAGAAAAATCAGTACAGTATTGTTTTATTTTTATGCCATATCCAGACAGAAAGATCTCATCTATTCATTGTAATACATTTGTCATTTTAGTCGGAATAAATGCAAAGCTACGAGAAAATGCTGATGCCAGTTGTCAGAGAAAACTATGTACAATGGTCCCTCCCTTTCTTTCTTTAGGCATTTTCATTATAATCTTTTCAGCTTCACAGAGAGATGAACAGAACTCGTGCGTGGAGTATAAAGCAGACGGCTGAACTGCATGGATTGTGACCTTCACTTTTAAGGTTAACAGTTGGGGGGGAAACAAACTGTTGACTTCAGTAGTTTTGGTTACTGTTTTCTGGAAGAGGGAGTAGCCATTTCTTTCCTTTTATTATCTCTCACTGTCCAGGTTCCTATATGAAGAGCTTAAGTCAGTTGTTCATTTACTCATTAGTTCGTTCAGGACTTACGCATGCCAACTATGGCAAGACACTGGAGGCCCTGGAGATAGGTGGTGAGCATGAACTCTGAGGTCTTAGGGGCTGGAGAGCCTAGTGAGGAAGATGGCTCTTGTAAGGAAACAGGAAATCCTATTATCAAAATCAGGGTCTTTCAAGACAAGAGAATAGACATAGATCAGGCTGTAGTTCTCTATCAGAGAGTTTCATACATCTCTCCACCATGTGTCTAGTGAGCTTAAAATAAACTTCTGGCTTTTGACCTTCCATTTCCAGCCAAAATACACTTATTTTTGTAAGTTTCAGTGTGAGTCACTTTAAGTGAAATATATGAAGGGAAGGGGTCACATATTGTTTACTTCTTTTTTACTTAATTTTGCCAGACATTTTTTTTTAAGATAAAGGAAACTGATGTATTTAGCTAATAAATATTAAAAGACATCCTTAAAATAGTCCTTGAAACATCAGACAATTTTTTCTTGATGGTTTAATACAGATTTTATTTATGTATGTCTTTTTTTTCTGATATCTTTATCACTGTACTGAGGACTAACTTCAGTCCTTTGTGTGGTTTTTGATCCAAATCCCTAATAAACCAGAATTTTCCAAACTTCAGTCATTTGTGCAAAACTGTAATTGTTTTCCCTACCTACTCATACTATGACTTTTCTTCTTTGTTTTATTTTATCCTGGTACCATATCTGCTATTACTTACATGATATTCTAGTGAAATTGACTTACTTTTTTTTTTTCCACTTATGCTACTTTATTTCCAAAAAAAAAGAAATTCCATGTGACCATCATAAATGAAGTGCCAGTTTTGTTTCCACATAATGGTAGGTAATTAGAAAAACAAATAAAATGTAAACTGATATTCCTACATTCTCTCCAGGTACTGGGAGACAGTTCTCTTTGTTAAAAAGGAAGATGAGTGCATGATGGGTAGTGTTAAAGAAATACTCAAGCCAGCTGAGACTTACCCTGGAAATAAAGATAATGTTTTCTTTAGTATGTGATTCCGGGTGTATAATGTCATGCCCGGCGTTCTCTCTTAAGGTCATTTTCTGAACTGTTGGCGGCATTTCAAAGGATCACAATAAGCCACACTCTGTGCTCTGGTGGGAAATTCTTTGGCAGGTTTGGGAAGAGGATGCCTTCCCCATCGCCAAGGGGCTTCTATAGTAAATAGGGGCAGTGCTTATTTCAAACAATTCTTTCTTTCCCCTAAGATCTATAATAATTGACTTCACTCAACTATTCAGAGATATGTGATAATTTAAGGAAATCCATGTATCTTCTCAATAGACTTTAACACCTGCAGCCGGTGACATCTGTCACCACCTTTCTATGCATGCTTCCTGTCTTCATTATTCTTCTCTTTAATTAACAGTTTAATCCTTAAAAATAAACTTTATAGTATGTGGTTATGAGTGATTGTTTCCAGTCAGCATAACAGAAGGCAATAACACTAGATCACGGCTGAACTCCATCCAATAATAGAGTATCTGACGATAATGACAACAGGAAGTCATTTATCAGGCCTAGGTTTCTCCCATTTCATCTAGAAATATAAATATCTTATTTTTAATAGGGAGAAAGATGAGCTGAGAAGATGATGATGGATCAAGCGGGTGACACTGTGGACCAGCCAAAGCTTTTAAATATGACATTTTTCATAGAAGAGCTCAGGGAGAAAAAGAAGAGAATATCCAACTACATTAAAAAAACACACACACACACACAGGCCAGGCTGCAATAATTGTGCATCACATTCTTTCCTGAGTCTAAGAACAAATGCAAAGTTTCTTCAGGTCTCTCCAACCTATGATATTGTCACATTTCAGAGAAACCCACTTCAAATCAGAAATGATTGTTGACAGTGAAGGGAAATAGTCAATTCCTACTTTTTCATCATGTGGTATCTTTAAAGAAGAGCTTTGTATTTCAGGAAAATAGTAAGTACAGAGAAAGAGATTGCTAAGAATGACCCAGGTCAAGAAAGAGAAAGCCTATCCAGGTATATGTTAGTAAAATATGGGGACAGGTCCTGAACAGAAAATTCCATGCTGTAATAGATAATGGAGTGCAGATGATACTCTGTAAGTGTACACCATGACACTGAGATGGGGGATAGGATCGTAACTTAAAAAAATATAATCACTTATGGAGAAGGCAATGGCACCCCACTACAGTACTCTTGCCTGCAAAACCCCATGGACAGAGGAGCCTGGTAGGCTGAAGTCCATGGGGTCGCTAAGAGTCGGACACGACTGAGCGACTTCACTTTCATTTTTCACTTTCATGCATTGGAGAAGGAAATGGCAACCCACTCCAGTGTTCTTGCCTGGAAAATCCCAGTGATGGGGGAGCCTGGTGGGCTTCTGTCTATGGAGTTGCACAGAGTCGGACACGACTAAAGCAACTTCGCATGATAATCACTTAATAAAGAGTTTTCCTAGAGAAAGAATGTTTTGAGAAGTGTGAATGAGGAAGAAAGAAGTTTGGAGCTGGGTTAATGTTTACAGTCATCTTTTTTTTCCCCATTTAAAGAATAAATATCCCTCCAAATAAAGCAATATCTTTCTCAATATCTCAGAAATCTTTTTCTTTTTCTGGGATTTTTGTACTTAAAACGTAAAAACAAACATGCAAGCAAAGGATAAAAAATTACTATGAGAGCCCCTGAGAAGAGTCAAAGAAGAACATTTTAGGAACTGATTTCATCATTCTGACATACTGTATCTGCTCCTAGTTTGCAAAGAGCAGAACCACTGTAGAAGCTGATTCTTAAGAGTTTTCTTTTTTTTTCTTTAAAATTTTTTTCTTTTTATTTTAATTGGAGGCTAATTACTTTACAATATTGTGATGGTTTTGCCATACATTCACATGAATCAACCATGGGTGTACATGTGTTCCCCATCCTACCCTTCCCTCCCACCTCCCTCCCCATTTCATCTCTCAGGGTCATCCCAGTGCACCAGCCCTGAGCACCCTGCCTCATGCATTGAACTTGGACTGGCGATCTATTTCACATATGTTAATATACATGTTTCAGCAGTTTTCTGTGGCCTGCAGACTCACCAAGTGATCGAGAATAAAGGAGGATGGAGAACCAGTTAGAGGAAATCTTCAGTGGTAGGAAGGGATGAGGGGTAGTCGCTAAACTGTCTACTGATTTTTAAAAAGACGCTATACAAAGCTTTTGGTCAGAAAAACAGCCTCAAGCAAGCAATGCACTTTACATAAAGGAAACCTTCTCAGGAAGGATGGCTATGAATTTAATTATAAGCTCTTCTTTTTGCATAAATTTGGTTCAGTCTAAACAAGACTTGAAACATGGAACAATGTCCATGGAGTACAATTCACCAATTGTTACTTTTAATTATGTTCACATGCATAATTCATAAATACACTGCATGGACAAGAGGAGAGAAAAGATAAGAAGGAACAAAAGAGATGAATTTTCCATCAAACAATTACTATATAAATAGACAACATATTTAATACATTAGTTAGCAAAGTGATTCTTTGTTCTTGTCAGTTTGGGGCTTAAAAATGTTAAAAGAATCCCCAAACATAACATTGTTACATTTTGTTAATATCTCTTTTAAATAAAAGAAATGAGGATTATCATCCTTCATGAAAATAAAATATGAAAATCACCCCCCAAATGTGGAGATATACGTATGACATAGAATAATATTATACTATGTAATATCGTAATAGACTCTAATGGGAAGCTAAAAACATAATAGATTCTTAACACAGAAACCTTTAAGAATGGCATTATTTCCTTGTTAGGAGAAAATGAGTCTTTTTTTTTTGGTGCCAGTTGTGTCATTTCACTTTGCTGCAAAATGTTTGCTTTGTTTCTTCTTCTTAGCAGTACATGCATCTTCCTAGGAAAGAAAGAAGTGGTACAAACAGGTGCGGATGTGGCCAGAGAGTTCAAACTATTTCTTTAATGATATCATTTTTATGAAAGTGTTTGATGTCATAGTTCAGTCATAGTCTATTCCTGAGATGGCAAATATCAAATAAAATATTGCTTAGCATAAACATATGTTAAACAAAGAATTAAAGTTTTGTGCTTCAGTATAAATTTGCATTCTTCCTGCAAATTCTGTTTTATGTAGGAACATCTTTGGTTTATGGTGCATTGGAGGGCCCAGTAAGTAGCATCTGTCTTCCATATTTCAGAACCATCAAGACTAGACATGGAAATAGGCACATAGAGACCAAAATGTCAGTTTCCCTTCCAGCAGAGCTATTGGAATCTTTCTTGGGGTAGATGTGGCAACAGTGTTCTTCATACTGAACTTCAAAATTAGATGTTTCCTCACCCATCACAAGTAGCACTCTCATTGTGGGCTCTTTCCCTGTTCATCAGCTGGCAACACTCTGTTAAACTGAGAGGCTGGAGAAAAATGTGTACAGCTTGTAGGCACTAGGCTATGAAAAGGAAGAGGAAGGCATGCTCAGATCCAATGTGATACATCACTTCTCTTACCTGGGAGCAGGGGTGGGTGGTGAGCGGTGAGACAGAGTGATAACCTGATAGAATGTCTGCCATGCAGAGGTGATAGTCAAGCATCCATAGGCTGAGAGAAGGCTGATATCCTTACCTTACAAGTTGTTAAAACGTCTAAGCATCCATACCTAACTTTCTGACCAAACCCACTCTCATGTAGAAGGAACAATGTTAAGTACGGAATAATTGTTTAAATAAGGAAAGGAATATTTAACCCCAATTATTTTATGAAAATCTGAATCTATTTAAAGTACAAATCAGTTCTATATGCTATATCCATGAAAGGAAACTTTTTATATAGAAATTCTTTTACTTTCTATGATCAGGGTTTGGTGTCTAGTTTTTTTCTACTGTAAACTGATGATAATAACAGTACATATCTCTTAAGATTGTGTCATGTCAAATAAGTACAATAACACATGGTGCTTTTTAAAGAGTATATTGCTTATGGAAAGTGCTTAAGAAATATTAATGGAGAACATTAATGTTGTCCCCATCATCACCATCATCACCACCACCACCATCATCCTCATCATTATCATCATCGTCACCACCACCATGACCCTCATCATTATTATCATTATCACTTTCATCATTTGAGGCATAGGTGAAAACCTGTGGATGAATGGCAAGGACTTAATGGCAAGTGCATAGTCCATCAGAAGAATGACTTCCATTCATTATGTGATCAATAAGCAGTTATTCAGGACCCATGGCATGCCTACAATTTTTGTGAATATGGAGGTATGATATTTCTCTGTTTAAAGTTTACAGTCTACATAATTGCACAATATGCCAGTTCTCAGCAGAGTTCAGAAACCAGAGCTATATGTGAGCCCAAGGATTGAGGACATTCTAAAGGAAGCAGATGACACCACCCTTATGGCAGAAAGTGAAGAACTAAAGAGCCTCTTGATAAAAGTGAATGAGGAGAGTGAAAAAGTTGGCTTAAAGCTCAACATTCAGAAAACGAAGATCATGGCATCTGGTCTCATCATTTCATGGCAAATAGATGGGGAAACAGTGGAAACAGTGGCTGACTTTATTTTTTTGGTGGGGTAGGGGCCTCCAGAATCACTGCAGATGGTGACTGCAGCCATGAAATTAAAAGACGCTTGTCCCTTGGAAGAAAAGTTATGACTAACCTAGATAGCATATTAAAAAGCAGAGACATTAGTTTGCCAACAAACGTCCATCTAATCAAAGCTGTAGTTTTTCCAGTGGTCATGTATGGATGTGAGAGTTGGACTATAAAGAAAGCTGAGCACTGAAGAACTGATGCTTTTGAACTGTGGTGTTGGAGAAGACTCTTGAGAGTCCCTTGGACTGCACGGAGATCCAACCAGTCCATCCTAGAGGAAATCAGTCCTGAATATTCATTGGAAAGACAGATGCTGAAACCCCAATACTTTGGCCACCTGATGTGAAGAACTGACTGAATAGAAAAGACCCTGATGCTGGGAAAGATTGAAGGCAGGAGAAGGGGATGACAGAGAATGAGATGGTTGGATGGCATCACCAACTCAATGGACATGAGTTTGAGTAAACTCCGGGAGTTTTTGATGGACAGGGGGGTCTCGTGTGTTGCAGTCCTTGGGGCTGCAAAGAGTTGGACACGACTGAACGACTAAACTGAACGGAACTGAAAGGAAGCAGACTTTCCATCCGACCTTGAAAGTTGGTTGGATGTGTTCCTGAAGGATCAGCATGAGTAAAGGCAAATGCTTAGGAAGAAACATGGGGGGTTAGAGGCTAACAAGGGGACTGAATTGATCAGATATTGTTGGTCTTAAGTCCTGGACAGAATTCTGAAACCAAAGTTTGTTCTGGAGGATTCAAGATGGAAAATACCACATCTTTCTACTCCTGTTGCCCTCACATGAGGCCCCTTCCACACAGCTTGATAGTGTCCATCCTGCCCAGAGCATTGTTCTGTAGCCCCATCCAGGCTTTTGCTCATGCTCTTCCCCAGACCACTCCCTTCCTTCTTGCCCTGTGAAATTTTACCTCTCTTCCAAGGCCTACATTTTGTCATCATTGTTTACTTGCTTCCTCTTTTTAAAAAGACTTATTTATTCAATAAAGCTTTTTTACCTTACTTGTTACATTATTATTATTTTTTTTTTCTCTTCCGAACTCCTAAACTAATCTGTGTATTCATTATTTGACAATATATCTGTAAAGCAGTCCAGTAAACTAGTAGGAACATACAAGTTCTGGGTCAGACTATCTGGCCATCTGTGTAGCCACAGGCAAGATGCTTCATCTCTCTTGGCCTTAGTTTCCTCAACTGAAAATGAAAGGATTGGTTTGAGTGATCTTTAATCGCTTACCCAACTTTGTTGATTTTCATCCTAGAATTTTTCTATTGCTTTTCCCATGTCACTTTTATTCAGTTTTATGATAAATCTGTATTATTTTGGCCATAGGGCTTAAAATCCATCTAGAATAGGGAATTTGATACCTATCTATCACTAATCCCACCTAATCCCTGTATTGTGATTGTAATCATGAACTAAACACCTGGTGAAATTTACTGCTACTTGCTTACCTATCTGCTAAGTGTGAACTTAATCTCCCTGCCCCTTCCATTGCTCCCCAAGATGTCCTCCATCTCCAGTTTCTGTGTTAGCCAAGCCAAGCAAATATTTCATATTTCATATTGACTTTTAGTGCATGTTGATACTTGTGAATCATAAACAATGAGATTTAATTAGCTATAACAAAAGCAAGCCTCTAGATGAGGGGCTGCCAAGGTGAGTCTAGCATTTGTCCTCATTCAGCAAGTATGCCACAGCTCTGCAAAGCAGTGCAAGGGAAGGAAAACTCCTCCAATCTAAATAAGACCTCAAAAGGCCACCTTCTATCAGAGCTGATGTGTTTGTCTCCACAGTGTTTCTACATTGGGAGCTGCCTTACCCTTTGGGCACCAAACACTGTCAGAGTTTAAGAGAGTTTTGTTTTTAATGCCATATCCTTTTTATGCCAATTAGAGATAATCTCCCTGGGCTCTTAAGTAATTTGTCTGCGTAATCTCAGGCACACTGAAAAGAATCACAAATCCTTTGCCGATTGGAAGACATAGTGGAAACTCCTCAGTCTCGGTTAGAAATTAGTCAAAACTTTTAAGACATCATGATGTCTTTTCCCCCTTCCCTTCTTTTATCAAATAAAGAAAGCTTTCTCTTCTGATTAATGCACAAATTAATTTGAAAGAGGTTCATGGGGACTTTTCTTCAGGCTTATAACACACACATACACACACACACACACACACTACCCACAATTGAACAGTCTTAATGAGTCTAAGAATTAGAAACTTTTCCCAAGGAGTCAAAATGCTTTGGTTGAATTCTGAGAGGTTTTCACTTTCTCATGGCTCTTTATTATCCTAGATATTTAGAAGGATTGCTGGCCAAGAGTTTATTAGGAACTCTCTTAACTGCATTGGGATGCAAACTTCTGTAGAAGGAGCAGAATAGAGAGACTTAATTAATTCCTGATTGATTATAATAATTACATCTTTTCACCTCACCTTTGTTTGTTATTTTAAAACACCTGAAAATGATCCTATTGCTATTTAAGTACTAACTTTCACATAGAGAGATATCATTTTATGTTGACAAATTACTGGTTTTAACTATATAAGAAAGGCCTGTTTGGTTAGTCCTATGCAAAAGAGAAAGTGGGTGAGCTGTGATCTAAGTGACATTTAGTATATGCCCCATGGCTACCATGGCCATGTCAAAGAGCATTACCCTGCCTGTTTCCCAGTAATCACTAGTCCAGAACACATATTTTTGGCAGATTTGTTTGAGTTGAACTTCTTCATTCAAAATGTGAATTTATCTTGCTTTTGAGTCCTGAATTGAAGCATGTCACCCTCTAAAATCCCAATTCTGTCAACTGTCTTTGACAAAATGCATGAATTAATGTCCTAGTTTGAGCGATTGAGCATTCCTTTGCCTTTTATGGCGATATCTTCCCCTTCATCACTCTTTTCTATAAATATAAAATTAATACATTCATGCATACAATATGGATAATTTTTCTCATTTATTCAGATTCTACTTTGCAGTTCATAATTATTCCTTTAACAGATATTGAGAACTTATTATCTGACCCACACTCACTCACAGTGGAAATGAACATCAGAAGACATGCCAAAACAGAGGATCAAAATATTATTCAACTTTTCTTTTCTCCATCTATACACACACAGACCAAGGAAGCTCTGTAGCCATTGCTGACATTATATTTTCTTTGTTTCTGTCTTCTCTTGCTTTTTTTTTGGTCTCCATGAAAGATTCTTGTTCTCATCTCACAAAAATGTGGGTTTGACTGAAAGCTATTAGGACTACAGAGTTTAGTAAGAAATTAATAGTATGTAAAACATAAAAGCTTCCCAATGCACCAGACATAACCAGTTTAGAAGATGGAAAGATCAGATTCCAATCAAAAGAAAAAAATTTTTATTGCTTAGAATTTTTTTAAAACCCTGACATATTTTTAAGTGAAAAGCCTGAATATTTTATGTGTATAGAATTCTTCCAGATATGATTGTAGAATTGTTGCAATTCTAATTCATTGCATGGGACCATATTGGATTGGTGTTGGCACTTGACAAAGTGATTTGTCTATCTATCTCTTTTAGAAAAGAAGAGAGGAAGGAAATACACCAACATCTTGAAAATGATGCTACTTAAATATTTGTAAGTTTCAAAGTAAACACATTTGCCTTGTTGTTGTTTTCTGGTTGCCAAAGCAGAAACTTAAGGAATTGAACTAATTATCTACTTACTTTCCTGATTTTACATTTCTGCAACAGTGACATGATGTAATGGAAGGCTTGATATACCTTGCTTAACATTACAGAAAGGATCTTGGACACGTGGTCTTCTGAAGAATGTGCAGAGTGATTTGAGGCAGTGAACACAGAAAACAAATAATTTCAGATCAATGCATAAGGGAATGCAAATTAACAGAAGACAAAAGAAGTCACTAAGGTCAGAGGAAAGACATAAATTACAGAAAAGTTGTTTAGGAGATATTCAGTGACATTAACAGTGACATGCAATCTGTTGCTTTCCCAAAAAGTAATTTGCATGGGTTATTATATCTTGAACAACCCTTGTAAAATAGGAACTAAATAGTGAAGAGACAAGAGATCACCTTCCATATGTGTTGCTCTTTTTGTGGTAGGAGGACAAGTGTGTGGAGGGTGGGATGAGGTATGTAGGGACCATGGTGCGCAGGCATGACGAAAAGGGGAGAATTTGTCTACCTTTATCTAGAAGTCTTTTCACCACAGGAAGGTTTTCAGGCAGATTTTTTTAGATTGCCAGAACTGCAACTGTTTGTTCCATGTACAGACAGTGCTTTGATTATTTTCTATCTCAAATGTCATTTGAAAAAAAAAGAACTTATCTAAAGAATAAAAAATTCAGCAGCAATTAATTAAAGGGAGAAAAATGGTCTGTTCTGTGATGTTCCACTCAAGAGAGCATATCACTAATATTATTTTGAAAGACAAAAAGTGAATCAATTTTTCTTTCCAAGCAAACTAAACAAAAACAATTTCACTCATGAGCTGAGATGCTAACTGACAGCTCCCCATGTAAAGGTAGGTTATACCAGCAGTGATGTCATTTCTGAGAAGTGATGCTCAAAATAGAAACACTCCCAGAACTTCAAATGTCTCCAGCCCAAGCCATCTCCTCAAGTATTTCATGTATGAATTTTTCAGGTCATCTGAAAGAATCAGAAATTTCTTTCATTTCTTTTTCTTCAGGTTCCCGGGAGACCATTCAGTTTTATGTAATGCAAGAACACTGCAGTTTGGGGTGGGAAGTCTTCACTGCTCAAACAGGCTGCCTCTTTGGGATTTGTAGCACTGTTTTAGATTTCAGCTTCCTGCTTCACATTTCTGCTTTGGTTTCCTGATGTTTCACCATCACACCAAACAGCTTTCCAGAACAGAGTTCTGTTTAAGTACTTTCTTTTATTGAATGTGGTGTATTTAGTACAGCTGGATTACATTACATAAAACTATGTTGGCAAATTAATTACTAAGCATCATCTTGTCATGGCAAACTTATATGTGCACACATACAAATGCAATAAATCATTGATGTCGAGTAAATGAGTCGCTGTAAAACATGGATTTCTACAGTCATAGGGACTGTAATTAATTTGTCATCGCAGAACTCTTAGGTCTGCCCAATAGTACACAACTGTCTGGACAGTCAAAGAAGCAGACAATACAACAGTTATGTTGATATACACAAAACAAAAACATCAGGTTGAATTATTCTCCACCCATCATCTCAAAACTATCAGGTCTCTTTTTGTCACAGAAATAACAGAGAGATGATACTGGACAGTGTTTAGAGTTAAGCTTTCCTGAGTGGCAGGTATCAATTTTTAAGATAATAACTTGTGAAAGTATAATCACATCTCAAATGGGGTCATGGTTTTTATGCTTATTTTAGAATACTTTGTTTTCATGATTTCCAGAAACTAAAGATCACCAAACAAACTTGCAAATTATACGCTAAGAATAATTACTTGTTAATATGTATAAAATGGCAACTCAAACTGTACATATTTCTAAGTAACACAGATTGCTGTGCTGTGCTTAGTTGCTTTAGTCATGTCCAACTCTTTGTGATCCTATGGATTGTAGACTACCAGGCTCCTCTGCCCATGGAATTCTCCAGGCAGGAATACTGGAGGGATCGTCCTCCAGGGGATCTTCCCCACCCAGGGATAGAACCCAGGTCTCCCGCATTGCAGGCAGATTCTTTATCATCTGAGGCACCAGGGAAGCCCAAGAATAATGGAGCGGGTACCCTATCAATTCTCCAGGGGATCTTCCCAACCCAGAAATTGAACTAGAGTTTCCTGCTTTGCAGGCGATTTCTTTACCAGATGAGCTACCAGGGAAGTCTAGTAACACAGATTAACTGAAGTCATTTAGCAAAATTAAAAACTCAGTATCAGTTTCTATGTATGTTTATCCTATTCAGTACTTCTAACAGCCCTTAGTTGTTGATAGAATTTTTCAGATGAGGACAGTGAGGTACAGTAAGATTAAGTAAATTACCTGGGCCACATAGAGAGTGAGTGATGGGACTAGAATTCACTCTTAGATGGTCTGCCTGCAAAATCTGCCCTTAGCCACTGTACTGGGCTTCCCCATGAATTTGGTCCTCCCTCATCCTAACTCCCTTCACACTGCCTTCCTTGTTTACCTGAGTTCCCACCAGGTTATAAACTCTGGATGCAGGACTCTATACTGCACACGGCTGTGAATTCAGCCCTGGAACTGGGCCAGGCAGACAACAGGTTCTTAAATACGTGTCAGATGAATAAATGAATGAGTACTTAAAGCACTGTGAATTAAAAAAATCTTTTTTATTAAAATATAGTTGACATAATATTGTGTTAGTTTCAGGTGTACAGCAAAGTGACTCAGTCATATATATATATATATGATATAACACATGATATATCTTCCAAATATTCTCAGTAAAGTTTGGAGAGATGAAGAGACTGGAGGGCCTCTTTTAATAGGTCAAAGCAGAGATAGGTAAATACTAACCTCATCTTTACATGCAGGCTACTGTTGCCTGAGGATATGAAGACTATAGTTGATTATGTTCAGAGACAGATGGCCTGGGGGTAACAAAACCAGCCTATCAATTAACATGGTTGTGTAGGGTCAATGTGCAGAAGCAGAAGGGCCACAAAATAAAAAAGAATATTGTTCTCCATCATGAAACCCAATGAACCTTGGGTCTTGCAAACTTGTGCCTGTCACATGCCTATGTGTAGTGTGTTGGAACATGGTGGGGGCCAAAGAAGATGTCAGTAGACAAGGGAATTGCTGTAAATCATTGCTGCTCTTCATAAAGAGGTTGTGGCTGATTTGTGAATGTCTGTTGATTTTGGTCCCTTGAGGCCCCAGGAGTCTCTGTCATGGGTCCTAGATTATGTGACTTATGGGCTACCCAAACAAGTAGCCTGCAATAAAAGAGAATTTAATCGACACAACTACAGTTCTGGGAAATACATCAAATTTGTCTTTTAATAGTTTAGAAATCGCTTTCCCCTCATTAAAATGAGTGGGGAGAGACTGCATAGGAAATTAAACCAAAGTGTTGAGGTGTGGGGAGTGGGGTGTGACTTCTAGAGGCCTTCAGGTTTGCCCTTTCTTGGGGCTTCTACCTTGGAGCTCTTTGGAAAACACACACACACACACACACACACACACACACACACACACATACCCTTGCTCGGTAGATGAAGTCTCTTTGGATCCCCTTCACCTTAGCAAAGTTTTCCTCAAAGCTGGGACTGTTTCAGAGTTAAGAGCTTTCATTTAGCTGGGTAATTGTGTTTGTGGAAGTTAGGAATGTTTTTGTTCCAAGCACAGGAGGAAAGAGTCAGGAAAGAAGATAAAAATTTCAAACATCTCATACTTCATTGGGAAAAATAAATCTTTATGTAGGCATTCTGAATCTTAAGAGCAGGAGTCAATTCTCCAAACTTTCTGGCTCCAACCCTATCTGATATGACTTTCTACACAACAGCCATCTTCATTCTTGATGTTGATTCAGCCCCTGGTGAGAGCCTCCTTAATCAGATAGTTGCACAAAATTCTTCCTTCTCTACTGCTACTGCTTTGGCTGTCCTGAGTTTCTAATCTGTTGCTGACACCCTGCAGAGCTGCCTGCAACCCTGTCTTTTCCTCTCTTCCTCCCCATTCTTCTTCCCCATGCTGGTCCACAAAGACCTAGGGAAATGTCTGGTCAGTAGAACTGCTTGGAAGTGAGGAGTGAGGGGAAGAGGGCCCCTTTTCTCGCCTTTTTTATCACCAGCCTGCCCCCATATATGATACCTTCCATAGATTTCCCAGTCCCAACCCACTGGTTCATCCCTTCTGCTCATATTCTAGGCCTTTCTCTGTGCCCGTCCTAGTATCTGGCTATGACTTCTATAATTATATACCTGGAATAGCTAAGTCTGAGACTGTATTTTCTTTTATATAATGAGAAAAAAAAAAAAAACACCTTTTCTCTTTAATATACCCTACCAGGACTTCTGTGTACAAAAACACCCTTTCCATTCCAATCCTTTTTCTTTGAAAGTACCACCAGAGCCATGTTTAAATGTTGCAGAGACAGCTATTATGTTGGGGATGAGGATAACATGTCATGTCTACCACTGGCCATAGAAAGAGGAAGTGCCAGACTGGAAGGAACACATGACAAGGAGAAAGAGACACACTGCATTCAGGGATTTTCTTAAGAAGAGAAGGGCACCTGGAGAGTTGAGCTTAGGCTGAGGCTATTCCAAAGGAGGTAAGGTGTGGGAAATCCTCACTCACTCCCTTACACTTTACCCTGCTTTCTTCCCTGCCTCAGTCTGGGGTTGTGCCGGAGTTGACTTGGGGCTGGAGGACAAGGGTTGCAGTGCCCTCTTTGCAGTGAAAGTGAGGGCTTGAGAGGTTTGGAGGGCCTGAGAGACCTAGAAGCCATGGATCCTGTTAGAAACATTTTAGACATCCAGAGAAGAGGAATTCTCATCTTGTGAAAATCACAATTTGTTGATGTAGATTTTGAACTTTATATGATTATGGAATATATACTATGAGTAAACAAACTTCCTGAGGGCTTCCCTGAGAAACAAAATATGGAGCAGTTGTGCTGTCCTAAGTTCTAAACAGTTGGCTTTCCAGAGAAAAAACATTTCTAACTCAGAGGCTGCCTGTGACAGGTAAAATAAAACCTCTAAACAAGATAGCACATGTATCGTTGTGTGTAGTCTCTGGGTCATGTCTGACTCTCTGACATCCTTTGGACTGGAGCCCACCAGACTCTTCTGTCCATGGGATTTTTAAGCCAAGGATACTGAAGTAGGTTGCCATTTCCTCCTCCAGAGGATCTTCCCTACCTAAGGATTGAACCTGCATCTCCTGTACCTCCTGCACTGGCGGGCGGGTTCTTTACCCACTGAGCCATCAGTGAACCCCATACCTCAAAAAAGAGTACAAATTATTACTTTTGGGATATATTATCTTTTTACTTCTGCATATACTTTTGGGAAAAGAGCATTTTTCTTTTTTAATTATTTAAATATTTATTAAAATGCTTAAATATTTATGATTATACCACCAATTTGGCTATTTTACTTAATATTTATGACTGTAGTACCAGTTTGCCTATTTTGAGAAAAAAATTAATAGATATACTTCAGCTAATCAAGAGCTGCATTAAAACCAGGGGCACATTTATCGTGAGGTGAGGCCTCATGCAGGGCCCCAGGCATGTAAAGTGCATGAAAGATATTTAACCATACTGGTTAAGACCACTGTCTCTGTCCACTCTGGCATCAAACTGTGGCAAGTGAGTCTGGGGTGGGCCTGAGCCATTTTTTTCTAAATATGCATTCATGTTCATACCTAATTCCTAATTTTTTTTCATTCTTTCAGCAAATATTTATAGAGCATCAAATATATGTCAGACATACTGCTAGAGAATGGGGATCATAGTGAATCCTTTACTTTAGATATGCATCCTTCCTCTGATAAACCATATTTAGTAAATTGTTATCCAGCTTCTGTTTAAACTTTTTAGTAAGAGAACTTCCTATCTCACTTTGTTCTTCAATCAATATCCAACAAATACAACAAGAAATATATAGCTCAACAAAATGTATTCCACATTTCACTGTAAAAGAGACAGAACTGTCCTAATGGTAACATTCTTTTTCTTTTTTAGTAGCTAATACCTAATTTTGTATTTGCAATTTAACATTCTGTTTCTTAAAGATCTTCCCAGATTTTTTATAAGACTCATATTCTTGAAAATCTTGATCTGCTGCAGTAAAATCAAGAGGAGTATTTTATAATTACTAAATCTGATAGTAAAGGTTCCTATGAGCAAAGAAAGAAGTAAAATGAAGTAATTCTTTGAAATATGCTAAAGCCTTATTACAGATTTATAGATATTTCCAGAAGAATGTAAGAACATTTTATGTCATGTGGTGGAGCATTCAGAATGTTGTCTCTTTCAGGATTAAGCTACCAGTTAAGACTTACTTTCAAAATTCTTCTCTCCTAATCCATTCTGAAGTCATTCAATCTGCAGGCCAGCTGGGGTTACAACTGCCTATTTACACTGAATAGGTTTTAGAGTACAGTACCTTGAAGGTTTTTCTTTAAATCTTTTCTACTCAAAGTGTGGTCCATGAATCAGCAACATCTCCTGGGAACTTGGTCAAAACTAAGAATCTTCTAACCCCAGATCTACTGAACCAGAATTTGCATTATAACAAGATTTCTATGAACTTCTTCCACACCTTAAACATTGCTCTAAATGCCTGCTGCAGTTTTGAGATCAAGACTACTTAGAAATTGATTGTTTCTTTGAATTTAGATAAATATGATGATCTTCCTGTTGGAACACAGCATAAAATTTATCCCAGAGGTCTGAGCCTTCTATGGTTATTATATTAAATTCAAAACTGCACACTCTGGTTAATTTCTTTCCCCTTGAGTTTCTGGTCTCCTCTCCTTTCTCCCCAGTTTTCAACACAAAGAAGGAGGTCTCTCAGTGTTGGTCTTTCAATCTTCCGTACAAATGAATAACAAGCAAATCCAGTGGAAGGCATACACTGAGTCTTATCCTTCTCCCTGTGGCTCCAGCAATTGCCAATGGTTTTCATGGCCTCTCTAATGTTTCTCCTCCTTTGTTCTCTAAATTGACAGTGGAGCTTTTAAAAGTTGATGTTTTCAGATCACAGAGAGGGCTGCAGTGAGGTAAGAACTGGGAGCAAGTTTGACATCTGACTTGTTCTGAAACACACATTCCTGCTTGCTCTGCGCTCCCACACCATATTGCTTATTCCTCTATTAGTAGTGCTTTTTTCCTTCTGTCTTTTATTATATTCATTATACGCCTGCCTCACCAACTGGATAATAAACTCCTTGGGGGCAAAAAGAATCCATATTCATTTTTTTCCTTCCATCACATCGACATTTAGTACAAAACCTTATAGTACTGCATGCTTAGTAAATTCATGTGTCAGAAATTTACTATATACATATCTGTGTATGTATTGCCAATATCTCACTTTTTAAAATTAGATTTGTGGTTGTGGAGACATCAATGATTATGACTTGTAGATTAGAGATAGGAATTGAGCAATAAGTCTTGGTTATTGACTAGCAGAATGTAAAAGTTTTTATTTCCTCAGCCCCAGTTACAGCAGATGGACTATAGCACTCTAAAATTTGATCTAGTAGCATTCATTAAAATCTGTGAATGAACCAGATGGTAAAGGGTTGTACTGGGGAGAGTGAATTTTAGAAGTGATAAAACAATAATTTCCTGATAACTTTTTTCTTTTTAAATTTTATGACCTTGCAGAGAGTTTCTCCCATCCTTCACGATTTCACATTATCTATAAGTAACAAAGAGACAAGGCGGCTTTCCCAGTTTGAATCTTGGCTCTGTTGCTTGCTAGCCCTGAAGCTGCTTTGTGTTTCCGTTCATTTTTTTTTTTTTGTAAATTAAAAGAAAATAAAAAAACAATGATGAATTTTCACAGAGCAGTATCTGACGTAATAGGTGATACATACATGTTTGATGTTATTATTATCCTTCAATAAAAAGAATAAACACAACAATCCTGCAGTTCGGCTTAGAAGTGCAAACACCTGCATATTTTGAATATCCATTATGATTCTGAGGGTACACACTGACAGACAATCCCATCCATTCAGTCAAAACTTTATCCAATGGGCTGAACACTATTTTTTCACAGATCTGGAGCTTCTCCATGAGGCTATGAGTTCTAGTGTGTTTGTTCTTGGTTTCTGTTCTTGGCTGATATATGTGGCAGTCAGACCCTAAGGGACATCAGCAAGCTTCCACCTCATAGTGTCCATGATTTTGTATAATTCCTTTTTCCAAAGCATTTGTGGGTCATATGACTTGTTTCTAACCAATAGAATGTGGCAAATATGGTGGAATATCACACCTGGGATTACCTCATGCTATGGCTTCTTAGCAGAGTGCAAAGGTCTCCTCGCTGGCTTGACAGAGTAATGAGCCATGCTAAGGAAACCACATGGAAAAGAGGGATGATCTTCCCCACAGGGCCTGAAGCACCTTCCATCAAACAGCCAGCAAACAGCTAGGGCCCTCAGTCACACACCACAAGGAAATACACTCTCCCAACAATCTGAATAAACATGGAAGCAGATTCTTCCCCAATCAAGCTTCCAGATGGATAGCAACTCAGTCAACATCTTGATTGGATACTGTGAGATCCTGAGCAGAGGACCCATCTAAGCCATGCCTGGATTCCTGACTCCCCAGAACTGTAACCCAATAAATGTTATGTAGTTTTCAGTCACTAAGTTTGTGGTTACTTGTTACACGGTCATAGAATAGTACTCTGGTATAGTTACCAGCACAGAAGTGGGGCTCATATTTGGCAATGGGTCCAACAGTCTAAGGTCTTTGCTGTGTCCTGTCAGTTATTTTGCAATGACTGGGGACCTTTAAAGTGGGCTTGCATGAGCTGATTGGAACTATTTTTAGGCCAAATTCTACTTTTCAGTAGGCAGTCAGTATGGAGTTGTGTTGGAGTTAAAAAATAATTTTCCTTTAATCAGGTTATTCTTTCAGTTCCTATTACCTTTTTTTTTAATTAAGAGTAATAGACTTTTTTTTTTTCTTTTTTTAAGAATAGTTTCAGGTCTACAAAAGAATTGAGAAGACAGTATGGAGTATTCCCATAATCATTCCTCCCCTGAGTTCTCTATATTACTAGCATCTTGCATTAATGTGGTACATATGTTATAATTAATGAGTTTGCATTGACATATTATTGTTTATTAAGTAGAGCATAACATTTATATGCATCAGTGCAATATCTTAAAGAGTAGTTTTACCACCATAGAAATCCTGTTCATCTTTCCTCTCCCCTCCATCAAAATCCATGGCAATTACCGATCTTTTTATTGTCTGCACAGTTTTATCTTTTTCCATAATGTCATACAGTTTGAATCACATGATATGTAGACTTTTCAGATTGGTTTCATTCATTTACAATACACATTTAAGATTCCTCCATGTTTCTTAGTGATTTAATAGCTCATTTATTTTTATTGCTAATATTGTAAGAATGTACCGCAGTTTGTTTATCCATTTACCTACTGAAAGTCATCTTGGTTATCTCCATGTTTGGCTAATTATGAATAAATTTGCTAAACTCATTCAAATGCAAGTTTTTCTATGGACAAAGATTTTCACCTCAAAGAATAAATATTAATATCTAGGAATTTGATTGCCTGATCAAATAAAACTACTTTAGCTTTCTAGGAAACTGCCAACTTTCTTCCAAAGTGACTATATAATTTTGAATTTCCACTGGCAAGAAAAGAAAGTTCCTGTTACTCCAAATCCTTGTCAGCGTTTGATATTGTCAGGTTTTATGTTGAACCATCCTAATAGGTGTGTAGTAATATCACTTTGTTTTAATTTGCAAAAATAATGGCATATAATGCTGAACATTTTTTCATATACTTATTTATCATCTGTGAGGTGTGTCTGTTCTGATCTTTTGCACCATTTTAATATTGAGTTGTTTGTTTTCTTTCTGTTGAGTTTTAACTGTTATTTGTATATTTTGTCTAATAGTTCTCTATCAAATGTGTCTTTTGCAAATATATTCTCACAGTCTTTGGCTTACATTTTAATTACCTTAATGGTGTCTTTTGCAGAGAAAAAAATTTTTAAATTTTGATTAGAAGTCATCTCTTTTCCAGTGTCATGACTGAATTGGGCTAGCCCTTCAATGGAGAAATTTCCTGGCTTTGAGGACTCTGGGAAAAAGTCAGCTACCCATTTGCTACCCATACTTGCTCCTGTTGGTTTGCTTTAGAAACCTATTATATTTTGATGTACATGGAAGAACAGAAGGTTTTGTTAAAAACTTACATTTGAAACTCAGCATGACAAATATATAAGTCCCCAAATGGAAGATATATAAGTGGCAGTTAATTTTATGCTTTTCATGGGAATTTTTTCCAATAACTCAACTGTAATCCGATCATGTGAAGTAAAAGCACAGATAATTTCATTTGTGTTCCCAAGATTTAAATCACTTTGGCTTTTAAAGTAGTTTTTAGAGAGGAACTAAATAATTCACTGTAGAATCTTTTCTTTTTGGATAGTTATAAAGAAATGGGAACTTTAGGATCTAGTAATTGTTTGGACTTTTTCAGGTTTTGTTTTTCCAATTTAATTAATGAAAATTGTTGAAGGTTCACTGTCCCACCCCTTTACTTAAATTCCAAATTATTTTATGGCAAAAAAAAAAAAAAAAGACTTTCTTTATTTGGCTATAAATTGCTTTCCTAGCATTATTCACACCATTTTCACTTTCCTCACCTATATTCAGTAATACACAAAGTTTTCAGTTGAACTGTGAACTTTTTCGTGTACTGCTGTGGCTGCCTGAAAATTCCTTTGCACTTCACCTTTTTATTTCCCTGGTAAATCCAACTTATCCTTCAAGGTCCATTTTAATGACCACTTCTTGCCAGAGTAGAAAGAGTAGACACTTCTAGGCAGGACTTAACCCTGTCTCTATCAGCTCTGATAACTTTTTTTTTTTTCAAGTTTGTGCCACATTTTTTCCTTGTGCTTTATTTAGTTTTTTTTTCCACACCAGATGACTTCTGGGATCTTAGTTCCCCAATCAGGGCTTGAACTTGTGCCCTCTTCAGTGGAAAAGTGGAGTCTTAAGCACTGAACCACCAGGGAAGCCCCAGCTGTGATAACTTTTGATAGTAATTGCTTACCTGTCAGTACTCTCTCCTGGAGAGGCAGCTCCTAAAAGGAAGGGGACATTTTACTTTTTTTTTCATTTTCTGTCTTTTCTGTATTTAGTATAATGTTTTATTCATTGTAGTTGCTCAATAAATGCATGTGGTAATATTAGAGATAGATGAAATATCTCTTGCAATCCTTATCTATTGCTAGAGAAACATCTGGTTGTCTATTGGCTCCCAAAGACTTGATGAAGGCCTATCACAGCAGATAAAAATTTTTCATTAATCAGTTACTACTTTTATTTTTTTTGTTGTTTTAATGTTTTTATTTTTTAATTTTTTAAAAATTAATTAATTAATTTTTTATTTTACTTTACAATTTTATATGATTGAAGAAAAGAGAGTGGATTATTTTTCTGTTCCCTCCAGTTGTTCAACAGATTTAATCAAGTTGTACATGGATGCCAAGTAACGTGTAAGATACAACAGCAGTTTTTTATTAGATAATTTTAAAAAGCAAAAGAAGAAGTTGCAAGTGATGACTTTTCTCTAGAGATCTTTATATTGGTGACATGATGTTATATGATGCAATAAATAAATAAAATTTTCTTTGGGAAAAGTGGGTGAAAAGATACATTTTTGATTAATTCTCTCATTAATAGATGTCCTTCAAAGTACAACGTTGGCCATATGCTTTATCATAATGTGAAAATACAAATAAATGACTTCAGATCTGGCTGCCTCATGATATAGTGCTTAGTACATTAAAGATAATCATAGATACTTAATAAGTATTAGTTGAGTCAATAGAGATGAATGAATTAATTAATTTAAGGGAGGTCTTCACATCCTACATCCATTTTAAATAAGTGCTACAGAAATATTTTTAGATCATCTTTCTCTTCAAGATATTCATGTGAGGTCAGAAGGGTTTAGATAAGAAGAGAATCATGAACAGTCTTATCTATCTTGTACATTTGGCCATGCTTTGTGGATTGATTAAATTTCATGCAGAACGATGGGGGTGTGTCTGTAGGGACAGCTGAATTGGCTGTGCTCATCATGGAGTATATGTTCGGTTCTATGTCTAGTCTATCTCCAGTCTTACAATGTATACTCTGAGAAGTCCAGAAGGTTGATATGTGGTCATTACTTCGCAGAATCGATCCCTTAGTCACAGGGGATATAAAATGACTTTGGAAGAAGTAGAAAACCATTGCAGGAAAGAGCTGGAGGTGGGAAGTATGGAAAGTAATTTGATTGATACTTTCCTAATCATGGACTTCCCTGGTGGCTCAGATGGTAAAGCCTCTGCCTACAGTGTGGGAGACCCGGGTTCAATCCTTGTTTCGGGAAGATCTCCTGGAGAAGGAAATGGCAACCCACTCCAGTATTCTTGCCTGGAAAATCCCATGGATGGAGCTGCCTGGTAGACTACAGTCCATGGGGTCGCAAGGAGTCAGACACGACTGAGCGACTTCACTTTCTTCACTTTTCTTTTACTAATCATTGTCATTGACATTGTCCATCTGACTCAAGTACATTGCTGACCATTTACCCTCTTGTTTATTTATTCATTCATCTGTTCATTCATTAAACAAATATAAATTGACAACTACTATATTTCGTATTTCTTGCTAGATGCAGAAGATATTCAGTTCAATTCAGTTGCTCAGTTGTGTCTGACTCTTTGCGACCCCATGTACTGCAGTATGTCAGGCTTCCCTGTCCATCACCAACTCTTGGAGGCTACTCACGTCCATTGAGTCAGTGATGCCATCCAACCATTTCATCCTCTGTCGTCCCCTTCTCTGTCTACCTTCAATCATTCCCAGCATCAGGGTCTTTTCTAGTGAGTCAGTTCTTCACATCAGGTGGCCAAAGTATAGGAATTTCAGCTTCAGCATCAGTCCTTTCAGTCAATATTCAGGGCTGATTTCCTTTAGGGTAGACTGGTTGGATCTCCTTGCAGTCCAAGGGACCCTCAAGAGTCATTTCCAACAGCACAGTTCAAAAGAATTGCTTCTTCAGCACTCAGCTTTCTTTACAATCCAACTCTCACATTCATACATGACACTGGAAAAACCATAGCTTGACTAAATGGATCTTTGTTGGTAAAGTAAGGTCTCTGCTTTTTAATATGCTGTCTAGGTTGGTCATAACCTTCCTTCCAAGGAGCAAACATCTTTTGATTTAATGGCTGCAGTCACCATCTGCAATGATTTTGGAACCTCCAAAAATAAAGTCAGCCACTGTTTCCATTGTTTCCCCATCTATTTGCCATGAAGTGATGGGACCAGTTGCCATGATTTTAGTTTTCTGAATATTGAGTTTTAAGCCAACTTTTTCACTCTCCTCTTTCACTTTCATCAAGATGCTCTTTAGTTCTTCTTCACTTTCTACCATGAGTATGGTGTCATCTGCGTATCTGAGGTTATTGATATTTCTCCCGGCAGTCTTGATTCCAGCTTGTGTTTCTTCCAGTCCAGCGTTTCTCATGATGTACTCTGCATATAAGTTAAATAAGCAGGGTGACAATAGACAGCCTTGACGTACTCCTTTTCCTATTTGGAACCAGTCTGTTGTTCCATGTCCAGTTCTAACTGTTGCTTCTTGACCTGCATACATATTTCTCAAGAGGTAGGTCAGGTGGTCTGGTATTCTATCTTTTAAAGAATTTTCCACAGTTATGATCCACATAGTCAAAGGCTTTGACATAGTCAATTAAGCAGAGATAGATGCTTTTCTGAAACTCTCTTGCTTTTTTGATGATCTAATGTTGGCAATTTGATCTCTGGTTCCTCTGTCATTTCTAAAACCAGCTTGAACATCTAGAAGTTCATGGTTCATGTACTGTTGAAGCCTGGCTTGGAGAATTTTGAACATTACTTTGCTAGCATGTGAGGTGAGTGCAATTGTGTCGTTGTTTGAGCATTCTTTGGCATTGCCTTTCTTTGGGATTCGAATGAAAACTGACCTTTTCTGGTCCTGTGGCCACTGCTGAGTTTTCCAAATTTGCTGGCATATTGAGTACAGAACTTTCACAGCATCATCTTTTAGGATTTGAAATAGCTCAACTTGAATTCCGTCACCTCTACTAGCTTTGCTCGTAGTGAGATGTTAGAGGAAATGTATTGTAAGGGGAAGGAAGCGGGCTTACAAATCATCCTGACAATTTCTAACTCTGAGACCCTGGAATAATAATACCCTGTCACTTACTGTTATGAGAATCACCTTAGACTATGTAACACATAGATATAATTACATTAAACGTAACAGTTATTTCCTAAACACTGCAGTGCATAGTGTAGAGAAAGCTAAACTAACAGAATCACAGCTAAAAGGAAGTGTGTTAACTTTTTATTGTTCAGTTGCTAAGTTGTGTCCAGCTTTATGCAACCCCGTGAACTGCAGCATGCCAGACTTCCCTGTCCTTCACTGTCTCCTGGAGTTTGTTCAAAATCATGTCCATTGAGTCAGTGATGCCATCCAAATAGCTCATTCTCTGTTACCCCCTTCTCCTCCTGCCTTAGATCTTTCCCAGAATCAGGGTCTTTCCCAATGAGTCATTGGCTCTTTTCATTGGGTGGCCAAAGTATTGGAGCTTCAGTTTCAGGATCAGTCTTTCCAATGAATATTCAAGGTTGATTTATTTTAGAATTGAGTTGAATTTGATCTCCTTGCTGTCCAAGGGAATCTGTAGAGTCTTCTCCAGAATGTGTGTTCATACTAAGTTGCTTTAGTTGTGTCTGACTTTTGCAACCCTATGGACTGTAGCCCTCCAGGCTCCTCTGTCCATGGGACTCTCCAGGCAAGAATACTAGAGTGTGTTGCTATTCTCTTCTCTAGGGAATCTTCTCAATCCAGGAATTGAACCAGCATCTCTTATGTCTCCTGCATTGGCAGGCAGGTTCTTTACCACTAGCACCACCTGGAAAGCCCAAGCATTCTCCAGAACAATAGTGACCTATTTCTTCAAATTATTTTTATGTCAGAGGCAACTACTTTCAATTCTTTTAGATTATGGTTTTTATTTTTTTTGGTATTTACTTTTTTCATGTTTCCAGGTAACTTTATTGGATTGGTATTTTTATTTATTCATTTTTAAAATAAATATATTATTTAAAAATCACTTATTTAAAAAAATAAATAAAAATATTTATTTATTTACTTTTGGACAGATGACCAGGGATCAAACCCATGTTCCCCTGCAGTGAAATTTCAGAGTCCCAATCACTGGACTGCAAAGAAAGCCTCTGAATTGGTATTTTTAAAGTTCAATTTTAGTCATTTTATGATTATTTACAACTTTGTAAGTTATTTTAAAAAATTATTTCACTGTCCCTTTCACCCACGCATGGCTTCTCAATCTATCATTTACCTAAAATAGTGTACTTTCATAGATCAATATGTAGAGTTTACATGTTTATGACTAAGTGAAGCTTATTTATAGTAGAGCCTTAGCAAATTATAAAACTCTTTTACTGTAAAACTCTTTTCTTGCATTTTGTATCTTTTTGCTTTAATATATTCTAGTTTTCTCTGTATTGATCCAGAATTTAACCTCAAATCCATGCTGATTGTCTAACTCTTTTCTCAAGCACTCATTAGATACATAGATGGTTTCTTCTTCCTGAAGATGTATTTCCTGGAGACTTCTGACTTGCTTGTGTGGCCAGGGTGCCCTTTATGCATGTTGCCTATCATCCTGAGAAGTCTTTGACTATTATCCTGAAAACTGAAGTCATCTCTTTCTTATGGTGGATTCTTTTCCCTTTGTCTTATTTCAGTCTAGCACCAAAATATAAGTAGCTTTATTACTGAAAGGTATGTGGGGCCAGGGGCATGGGGAGAGGGTCTGGCTGCTTGCCACTCAAAAGACAATAAACAGGCCAGGTTGCTGTAGAGGAAAGTTTGCTTTATTTCAGATGTGGCAATGGGGGGAGAGGGTGGCAGACATCTGTCCAAAGGCAGACTACCCCCTTGACAAGCAGAGGATGAGAGCATTTATAGACAGAGTCTGGAGAGGGGGGAGTTACACCCAGAAACAGCATAGTCATCTTTAACAGTCATCTTCAAGTTGGTCATCAAGTTGGTCTTCAGTGGTCTGACCAGCATTATCTTGAATGTTTTAGGTGCAGTTAATCTTCAGTTCCAGGGTCCATTTGCTCTCATTTCTTCATGGTCAACTCTCAGAATTGTGGCAGCTCATGTCCTGGCTACAGTCTGGTCATCATATAGTTAACTTCTCCACTTGGGGTTTTAATATCTACAAAACAGTTCACAGTATATGGCTCAGAACACTACCTACAGCCCTTGAGAAAGAATTAAAGTTCCTTAACTATGCTTAATGACTACATTATTATTATTTAAACTCCTTAGACTGTTTTCCTTTGTTTCAGCATTTCTCACTTCTCTGATTAAACTTATTCTTTGAATAAAGCTTTCCACAGGCAAAAGGCAGGCAGAGGACAAGGTTGGGCGGGGGTGGAAGGAGGGTCCTGCTCTGTTTTAGCTTCACAGATCAAAAGTTCTGTGTCTTTTGTAAAAAGTTCTCTTCGGTTGTGGATAACTCTTGATGACTTTCCAGGATGAATCTGTTGCAGGAAGGGGGATCCCTTCCAGGGCCGGAGAGTGGTCTGTTATCTAACACTCAGAAATAAAATGTCCAAGGATACACACATGCTGACAAAGCAAAAAATTTTATTGGGAAAGAGCACCTGGGTGGAGAGCTGTTGGGTGAGTGAACCCAGGAGAAGTGCTCTATCACATGGCTCACAGTCTCATGTTTTACAGTGATAGAATTAGTTTCTGGGTTGTTTTTGGCCAATAATTCTCATTCAGTCCCTCCTGGTGGTACACAGATCTCTCAGCCAAGATGGATTCTGGTAAGAAGGATGCTGGGAGGTTGGTAGGACTTACGGACTAGAGCACCATCTCCCCTTTGGGCCCCTCCAGAATTCTCCAGACTAGTTTTCAGCAGCAGCATTCTATTCCTTTTGGGACTTCTTCTTGTGAGACAATTCATCCAAGTATTATCACTGTGCCTGGCCGAGGTGGATGGTTTCAGTCAATGGTTCCCTAACAATCATCTTCTTTGTTGGATCAGCACTCCTGGTGACTTTGATATTGTGGTGCTTCCACATTGATGTGTGCGTCCATGACGGCAGAGGATGGGGACAAGAGCATGGAATAAAGTCCACCAGCTCTTCAGCGCTCCAATCTGGAAGTTTCATCGTGTCTTATGCTCCTATATATCATTGACCACACCAAGTTACCTGGCCATGCTGCGAGGGTGTAGAGAAATGTGTGCTTGGAAAGAGAGGATAACTGGAAATATGAATGTGTAATGTAAGGCTCCCATATCTCTTTTGCACATTTCAGATTCTCCTGACTATCCAATCATTGCCTCTCTCTTAATCCAGCCACACTGTGACAATCACTTCTGTGAATGTTCTGAGCAGCTTTAGGAAGCATCAGCTTGGAGCAACTCAGCTTGAACTTGCACTGATGATTCTTGCTTCTGATTCTGAGCTCCTCAGACACCTGGGCCCACTTGGCACTCATGCATGGGCCCCTGAAAGGGTCTGTAACTGAGCAGGACCATATGGGGTCTTCCTGGGACAGACCCCTCCCTGATATCCTCTGCTTTAGTTCCTCTCTGAAGTACCTATATAATAGCATCTGATGCAAATTTCCTGAGTTGTTTTATTGTTGCTAAAATCCCCACCAAATGGAAATCTTTATCTACTTGATGACCATAAGAACACAGCTGCCAGACCTACTGGAGCCTAAGGATTGGTAAGTTGCTTCAATCATTTCCAACTCTTTGTGACGCTATGGATGGTAGCCTGCCAGTCTCCTCTGTCACTGGGATTTTCCAAGCAAGAATATTGGAGTGGCTCACCATTTCCTTCTCCAGAAGCCTAAGGATTAATAATGTTAAGCCCTGTGATACTGCCCTGTTACCTCACCATCAACCAATTAGAGAATTGTGCATGAGCTGATCACACACTGTGGGACTCTCCTCCCTTACCTTGCCTATAAGATGCTTTGTGGAAACCCATCAGGGAGTTTGGGCTCTTTGAGCATTAGCTGGCCCTGACTCCTTGTAAGGCACCTTATGTCCTTTCATTCATTGCAACCTGGTTTCTGTAGGTTGGCTTTATTTCATATGGGTGAGTAGACCCATTTTGGTTCAGTAACAGACTGAAGAGTTGGCACCCTTAGGAGAAACTCTGAGCAACATTTGACAGGAACTAAATGAAAAATTCTTGCCCATTTCTTCCCAGGATGGATTTCCTTATAATATCTCTTCCTGTTTCCCTAAATTTGTTCCCCACATCCCTCACTCTTACTCCTAGCATCATACTTCCTAGTAAAATACTACCTGCCCCAGGCTTGGCTTTCTGGCTCAACTGGGCTAAGCTACCTTGTCTTCTTTCTTGGTTTACTATCATGTTTGGTTGGAAGAAGATTGCTTCCTAAGAGAGGGTGCCTGAGAGATAAATTTTCTGTAACCTTGATGTCTAAATTCTTTCAATAATAATTGATGAGCATTTGCCTTTGTATGGAGCTCAAGGCTGGAAATAATTTTGCTTTGGAATCCTGAAGGCATGGTTCTACCTTCTACCTTCCAGCTACTGAGCAATCTAAGATACATTTTGTAACCTCTTATGTAAATTGATTTTTATGTTTACATTTTCTGGAGGCTTTTGGATTATCTCTTTATCTCAGTTGGAAATATATAACTCAGTGCTTTGGTAGGAATTCAGTACTCTTGAGTTATTTTATTGCTGATTTTTTATTCCCTATTTTCTTTGTGTTCTTTCTCTGGAAATCTTACCATTCAGATAATGAATATTCAAAACTTGTCTTCAAATTTTCTTACTGTGTATGTGTCTTTTCCTTTCATTTTACATTCTGGGAAATTTCTTCAAATTTACCTTTCAAACCTTCTGTTGAATTTTTCATTTCTGCTCACATATTTTAAATTTCTCAGAACCTCTTTTTCCTTGAATTAAAAAACAAAGCCCTTTTTCTTATTTAAAGTTTACAAACTTTTTCTTATCTCTGCCAGCATTCTGAGAGTTGAGCGGGACTGAGTTAGAGAGTTGTGGTTAAGGTCTCAGCATCTGTTTCCTTAACTCCTTTGGTATCAGTTCAGAATTTCCCATCTGATCATGATTTGGTATGTCCCATTCCAAAGAACATTTGCTTTTACCTCTTTTCTGGGTGGCAGTAGAAGAGTGACCATTTGTACAAAGCAAGGTATTCTTGCCTAAAAAAAAAATCTTGTAGACAGAGGAACCTGTCGAGCTGCAGTCAAAAGGGTTGCAAAAAGTCAGACACTACTGAATACAAGGCTTTGGAGAATTACTTGGTGAAAATCTGGTTGGTTCTCAGTTTTCTCACTGCCACTATAGGAATCAGTTCCCTAGGTCTGCTATTATTTCCCATTGCTCTATTTGCTCCCCATCTTCCAATGTGTTGCCAAGATCTTGTCTGACATCATTCTTATTCTTATAGGATTATAACTAAATAAAGCTCCTTTTTACTGTTTTTTATTTGGCTTTTGAGAATACTTTAAAGTAGATGGCTGTGTTCTATCAACCATCTTTGCACAGAAGTCTTTAAATGATATATTTTATGGATTATATTTATATAATGCAATAATATCAAGCATATAGCTCATACATTTTCTTTTTGGAAGAAACAAATATTTTGAAAACTCTAGTCAATGTTCAACTCATTCGTATAATAACATATATTACAAATGCCATTAAAATTGTAGATTTCATGAAGTTATGTAGAGGGACCATGCAAATTTCATTATAAAGAGGATTTGCGATGGGAATGTTTCTCAGTCCCAGCACTACTGACATTTTGAGCTGAATAATTCATTCTTTATTGTGGAGGATTGTTCTGCATTGTAGGATGTTTGGCAGCATCTGTGGCCTCCACATTCTGAGGTTCCAGCAGCATCCCCAAGTTGGAAAAGCTAAAATGTCTCCAGACATTGCAAATGTTCCCTGGGGGCAAAATGCCCCGACTGAGAACATTATGGTAAGATATAGTGCAAAAGTTGGCAAACATATTCTGTAAAGGGTCAGATAGTAAATATTTTCAGCTTGGTGGGTGATATTGTTTCTATCAAAGCTGTTCAACTCTGCTATTATAGAGTGAAAACAGCCACAGAGAATATGAAAACAAACGGGCATGGCTGTGTTCCATTAAAACTTTATTTATAAAACCAGGCAGCAGACCATATTTAGTCTATGCATGAGAGTTTGCCAACTTCTGGTGTTGAACAAAGAGTAAAGATTTTGGGGATAGAGCTGGATTTAAGCCACTTACTGGCTACATGGTGTCAGGTAAACTTAATGGAAATAATAATGCCTGTTTCTCGGGGTTGTAGTGAGGATCAGATGCAAACTTAAATGAGAACATTTGTAAGATATAATAATACTATTCACCTTTGCTGATCCTTATCAAATAAATACTGTTCATAAATAAAACAACAACCCCCTTTAAAATCAAATGTACCTTCTCCCTGTACCAGATGGTGAGCTTCTAGAAGCCAGCAAATGAATCATTGATTTATTTTTATGTCTTTGGTCCACCAGTGTCTGGCACAATGTTCTTGGTTATGAAATATCTGATGAAGAATCAAGTGACTTGGTGTATTTTGTGCACTCAATGCAGTTTTATTTCCTATTTATGTTTCTACTATTTCTCAAGGAGAAATACATTTTCAATAACTCTGAAAAAATCAACTTCCACCACTAATAGACATGTTAAAATAATTTGCCTGACAATTTATAGACCAAATGATTTTACAAATACTTGTAAAAAAACATTTTGTACTTTGCCACAGACTCCAAAAGGGTTGAAATGAAGCATTTTTCAATTAAGTATATGCTATTAGGAGCACAAAAAAATAGTGATATGATTTTATTTTATTAGATACTAGAATTGATTATCTTTTAAGCATATTAGAATAAAAAAATGTACTTCTTACTGTTCTTGCCTAAATTTAAAAAACTGACCCTGCTTTTAGGGTCTAACAATTTATTGCAAGTATTTACAGCACTTTTTTTTTCCCTGCTGAAATATCTACAATAAAATAAATATAAATAATTGAGATATTGAGATAGACTTAACATTCTGCTTCCTATCGTGAAGATGAATAAGTCAAAATAATGGAACTGAATCAAGAGGTAGAAGACTTTGGGTTTCCAGGACCATGACTAGGTTTTGATGTTGTTTTTTTTTTTAATGGCCAGACCATGGGGCTTGTGGGATCTTAGTTCCCCAATCAGGGACTGAAACCAGGCCTCAGAAGTGAAAGCCCTGAGTCCCAACTACTGGCCTGCCAGGGAATTCTTTAGATTTTGATCTTTACATATTCCTTTATGTCCAGTGAAGTTGTAGGATGTGGACAATTTAAGATATTGCTAAGCCTTGGAAGAAATGAGTGACTGTACCCTGAAACAACTTTGGAGAATGGTTTTAGAGGGAGTCTGCTAATTCTAGAAACTGCTAAGGGAGCTGAGTCCTGTCTTGGGAAGAAAGGAAAAATGTTGAGTGCTTCAAAGTAACTCTGATACCTCTTAATTCCTGAACCTGGAAACCAGTTTGGATACTGCTCACATTCCACATTCACTGGTTGCTTTCTTGTGGGGTATGGAAAGAAAAGAATAAGCAACGCTACATAGGAGCAATGTAAGGCATCAGAAGCCAAACTCATGGCAGGATAGCCCCACTGTGTGGGGAGGGTCTGGATCCAGATTGGGGGTGGATAACCAAGGCAGCTGCTAAAGGCACTGATCTCCTAGTCAAACTGCAATATTACAGTAAGAAAATCAGAAATATGATGCCATATTTACTCATGATAATCTGTACAGAGACAGTGGTGTGACCTATAGAAAATTTAAATTACCTCCTCTCTTTCTCCTGTAGCAAGATTCCCATGACCATCTTTGGGGTCTGACGTTGGCAGTGTGACTCCTTAGGCAAGAGTAGAAGTCATTTGTTTTCCCTTTCCTAGAAGAATGCATAGGCCTTTGTGATCCTAATGCCTAGGACACTCCATGTTTCCCAGGAGGCATAAGGCTCTATTATGTAAAGAACAGTAGACTGGCAACCTTTTTTGGAAATGGGGTAAGAAAATTGAGAGACAGTGCTGATGAGATAGACAGACAGATACAGTGAAACACCTCCCAGAGCCTTCACTCCCACTCCAGAACCAAGACCACTGACTGAACACAATTGATTCACTCTCCAAGAATTACCCTGACTAAGCAAAACTGTTTCTCTCATGCTAAACTTCTCTTTTGTGGCAGCCTATATCTGATACCTGGTCAGTGTGAGTGTATGAACATCTGACCCTTTTAACTCCAATGGGGCAACTCCAGTTCTAGAAGCTCCTATCGCAACTGCCTCACAGTTCATCTTCCTCCTCTGCTCCATTTCTTTCCTCATTCCTAACAGGTGTGGTTCCCAAGGGCACTTCTCAGTAAACATCCCACATGCAAATCTTAGGGTTTCATTATTTATTTATTTATTTCCTGTGGGACTTGACCTGCAAAAGTAGACTATAGAGGAGTTCCAAGGAAGACTGTCATTTTGGAGCTTGTTTACCTACCAGCAGGAGCAATTGCACTTGTGAGCTTTAAGGGAAATAGCACTATGGTATTGGGTGATTGTTGCTGGGTCCACTGATGCACTACAGAAAGATGCTAAAAGGCTACGAATGATTAATTACAAATAGAAGTTTAAGTGTGAAAGCCTAGGGGCCTCTGTGTTAGTTTACTAGGGTTACTATAACAAAGCACTAAAGACTGGGTGGCTTAAATAACAAAAATTTATTTTTTCACAGTTCTGGAGGCTAGAACTCAAGGTTTCAGCAGAGCTGATTCCTTCTGTGAAGGAATCTGTTTCAGGAAGGATCTATTCCAGGCTTCTCTCCTTGACATGTAGATGGCCTTCTTCATGTTCACATGGCATTCTTCCTTCAAAGATGCTTGTGAAAACTTTTCCTCTTCTTATAAGAGCAGCAGTCATTGGCTGGGACTCAATCAAATTATTATTATTTTAACTTAATTACCTCTTTAAAGAGTGTGTCTCCAAATACAGCCACATTCTGTCGTACCAGGGGTGGGGATTTCATTACATGAATTTTTAGAGGACAAAATTCAGCCCAAAATCATCTCCCTGGCAACACAAAGAGATTTTCATCTCATCTATAGCCAAAGGAATAGCTCAAAAGAATGTTGGATTTTCAGCCATGACTTGTTTTCTGTGTCAGCATCATGGCTCTGATTTTAAAGCTTGTAACCTGGGATGAATACATCTAAATTGATTAAAAATGCCTCACTTCCTAGAGTACCATGGGCCTTAGGAGTGGACTACTCCTCCTTGGCAAAGGCTGGTTCTTCCCACTTGCTTGAATATGTTGCAGAGAATTTTGCCTGCAAGATAATAAGGGAACTACTTTCACTTTCTCTTCTGTCTGTCACTTCAACAACAACATAAGCCAGCTGGAAATGAGCTGAGCCTGCCAAAGGAGGGAAGGTCGATACCCATAAAAAAGGTATAAGGATTAATCAGTATATACTGGCAGGACCAGGAGAGAAGGCATAGCATTGAACTAGAGGAGAAAGCAGGTGTAAAGGATACTTTACTTTTATCCTCTACACTCAATACTCCTGACCCTAGATGTATGAGATTTTTTCCCATGCCAAACAACTTTCAAATTTGCAATGGACTCTGACCAGGTGTCTTATGAATTTAACTCAACCCTGACACTAACTATCTATTAGTACAGACCCCACAGGTTAAGGGGTCAGTCTCACAAGATTGTTTCTGTTTTAGATGCCAGTCCCAAGCCCCAATTGTCTTCTGCATCTCTGACCTACCAGCTATGTACCATAGGTTACAACAACCACCTCCTTGGGTTCAACAGTTGTCTAGAGTGACTCATAGAACTCAGGAAACATTTAGTTACATTTACCATTTTATTATAAAATATTAGAATGCAGGAACAGCCTGATAGAAGAGGTATATAGAGTAAAGTATTGGTTGAAGGGAGTGCTTGAAGCTTTAGGGCCCTCCCTGGGCACAATCTCCCAGCACCTTGATATATTCACTAACATAGAGGCTCATTAAATCTCATTGTTCAAGAGTTATTATAGAGCTTAATTTCTAGCCTCCACAATCCTTCTTCTCAGAAGCCAGTGGGAGCAGGGGTTAGAAATCCCATCTAACCACGTGCTTTTTCTGATGAACAGCCCATCCTGAGGTTATCTAGGGGCTCCAACATAAGTCATCATATTAACATACATTCAGGTGTCTTAAAAAAGTGCTTCTTATAAATTAAAAAATATATATATACTCCTGTCACTCAAAAAAGGACCAGGATTCCTGGATCCTGGTGCCAGGAAACAAGGACAAAGAACAAATACGTTTCTAATTATACCAAAGCAGAGCAGGACATACATTTGGATGATCATTATTGATATGATAGCACTTTCTTGAATGCCATATTTAATCCCTGCACAAGAATCCAATGTTATGGACTAAAAGTTTGTGGCCCCTCATGAAATCCATGCATTAAAGCCCTAATCCCCAGTGTGATTGTACTTGGACATAGGGCCTATGACAAGATGATGAGAATCAAATGAGGCCATAAGGATGGAACCCCACTCTGACAGTGATGATGATGCAGTAAGAGGGAAAGACACTGGAACTCTCAGTCTTGACCACTTCAGGACACAGCAAGAAGGAAGCCATACTCAAGCCAGAAAGAAAGCTCTCACCTCGAACTAAATTTGCTAGCACCAAAAGCAGAGACATTACTTTGCCAACAAAGGTCCATCTAGCCAAGGCTATGGTTTTTCCAGTGGTCATGTATGGATGTAAGAGTTGGACTGTAAAGAAAGCTGAATGCTGAAGAATTGATTCTTTTGAACTGTGGTGTTGGAGAAGACTCTTGAGAGTCCCTTGGACTGCAAGGAGATCCAACCAGTCTATTCTAAAGGAGATCAGCCCTGGGATTTCTTTGGAAGGAATGATGCTAAAGAATGTGAAACTCCCATTCTTTGGCCACCTCATGGGAAGAGTTGACTCATTGGAAAAGACCCTGATGCTGGGAGGGATTGGGGGCAGGAGGAGAAGGGGACAACAGAGGATGAGATGGCTGGATGGCATCACCAGCTCGATGGACAAGAGTTTGGGTGAACCCCGGGAGATGGTGATGGACAGGGAGGCCTGGAGTGGTGCAATTCATGGGGTCGCAAGACTCGGACATGACTGAGCGACTGAACTGAACTGATCTTGAACTTCCAGGCTTTAGAATTGTGAGAGAATAAGTTTCTATTTTTTAAGCCCACCCAGTCTGTGGAATTTTGTTATTGCCTCTCAAACTAAGATTCCCTGGGGAGGGTGTGAACCCACTGCTTGGTAGAACATGCATAAGACTGGATCTTGAGGGTGATAGATCAAGAAAGAAAGAAATTAAAGTTAGGTAAAGGAGAGTTTATTGCTATGGAAACAGTCTCCTGTGATACAGAATTCAGTGCTGGTATGATCCCAGGGGATGTTATTAATCTAACACTGGGTTGACCCTTGAAAATATGGAAAAGTGTTGGTACACTAAATGAAGCAGAAATGTCAAAACTTTTGTGTAGAGGAAAAGATCAAAAGTCTCAGGGAATTGAAGCTGCTATAATGGACTTACTGTATGGCCAGAAAACCCACTAATTGACTATGTTCAGTGGAAAAGTCTGAGGATACTTCCCTTACCAAAACGATAAACAATCTGCTAACGAGAAAGCACCAGAAGTATGAAGGGGGTTGTCCTTTGTAGGTCAGCTCTGACTTAGAGAGATGCTATCATGCAGTTGGGCTCCCTGATGGCAATGTAGATGATATGATTCTATAAAAATAAATGCCAGCTGATGATGCTTAACTGGCAAAAGCAAAGTGGGTGCATTTGTTATAATGATGAGCGAGGTCCAAGTGGAACTAGGGGGCCTGACCTAAAAACAACTATGGGTATGGTGAAGAGAGCTTGGTATTCCCCGCGGCAGTATAAATTGTCAGCCAACAAGGGTATTGTTCAGTCATGTACAACAGAAGAAGACAAGGATGGATGCTCAGCAGGTAGCAGACAATTGCTTCAATCAAAATTCATCATCTCTTGATGAGCTTCCAAAACGAAGCCAGTTCTCAGAACAAAGACCCACTGAAAAGAGGGAGATGGTGAATCCTTATAATGAAGGACCTTCTGAAACCACAGCAAGTATGCTCAGTCATGATTACTCCAAGGATCCCTCAAAGGCAACTATAATCACTTACTCAAATCTTCATGTAATGAGAACAGAAGGATATAAGATCCCTTTTCGGGACTTTTAGATGTAGGATCTGAGTTGACAGGATAGGGTGTGGACATATAAGGACTAAGTACAAAGAGAATGTGGACTCCGGTCTTCTGGCTTACTGGTCTTCTGAGTCCATGACCAGAGTGCCATTTACCTTTGGTCCCTGAATGAGTGCTTGGCATGGATATACTTGATAATTTGAAGGACTCCTGAATTGGCTAGTTATCATGTGCTCTGATTGATTGACCAAGTGACCTGAAAAGCCTCCAGCCCTGAGTGAGACACAGCCATCAGGACAGGGCTCAGCAGCAGGTCCAGCCTGTGATCAAAATAGATGATCCAGCAGACCGTATGGAATTAGAGATATATGTACTGGGGAAAGGCACTTGTAGTGCTTGACTAGTTGATCAAAGGATAGAAGCGGAAAATCCAGGAATAAGTGTTCTGGGGAGAAAGCTCATTCTAACTAGCCACTTGGTAGGAATTTGATTATGTTGAACCTCTTCCATCCTGCAAATGGCAGGTATTTATTTTGAGAGAAATAGTCTCTCAAATTATTTTTTTTGAGAGAAATTTTGGGTGTGAGTATACTTTTCCTGCCCACAGGGCTTTAGCCAGCATCACTGAGGACCAAACAGTTTGATCCAGTGGCATGAAACTTACCTAACCTTGTATCAGACCAAAGGATTTGTTCTATAGTAAAGGGGATGTGATAGTTAACACATTACCATGGAATCCACTATTATTATATAAACCATACCACCCAGAAGCTGATGGCCTGAGGGAGAGATGAGAGGATTCTCTGAAGGCTAAGATGATATACTGGATTAGAGACTAGTCTCTGCAGAGATACTGGATTAGAGACTATTCCTCAGGCTCTAAATCACTGACTATGATACAGGGAGATACATTGGGGTGTCCCAAACAGGAGGGATACTTGGTCCAGGAACCAAGGGGTAGAAGTAGGAGTGGCCCTGATGTCATCGCAACCAATGATCCCTTGGGACTTTGTGGTTTCTGTAACCCTAGGCTCTGTAGGTTTTAAAATTTCTGTGTCATAGGAGGGGAGCATTTCCACGAGGGCACAGTGCGTGTCCCATTAAACTGCACACTACGGCTGCTAATCTATCATTTTTAGATCCTTGCGCCAAAGATAAGCAGACAAGGCACAGAATCACCTTTTCTGAATGATCAGGGATAACTGACCTGATTGCTGTTGCACAGTGAGGGCAGGGAAGAATTTGTTTGGGCTGGATGATCCACTGGGACATGACCTGGCACACCCTCACCCATCTTGATGGCACTTGGACAAATGCCCAGGCATGAGAAAGGCATGCTAATAGGAGGCCAGACCCCTCAAAGATGAGAGTCTTGGTTACCCAACTAAGTAAATTACTAAGAGCAAAAGAGGCACTAATCAAGGATATGAGGAATCTAAAATGAGTGGCAAAAGAGGGAAAAGAGGAGTACCAGCTGCAGTGGTGGGGGCTGTAGTTGTCCTAGTAACTTGTCCTATCATAAGTTACTTTAGGAAAAGAGATCAGTCCAATATGGAAAAATAGTTTTTTTTTTTTTTTTTTTTTTCAGAGAGGATGAGCTCTTTATATAAGAGGCAAAGAGCACACAAAGACTAGGAGGTAGCAGATGCTGTGTTCTATCACCCCCTCCTCCACTGGGATGGAGGACTCATTCTCTAGCTGGCAGGAAGGTTGGCCCCTGATGGTCCATAGCTGAGTCCCTCTTTGTAGAATTGCTCTCCATTTGAAGGAGGTTGCTTTGTTCAAAGTTTACATTCCTTCTGTGGAGGGAGCTCATAACCATAAACAGATTGATGGAGGGGTACAGAACCAGGACCTTTGCCTTAGCTGGAACAAGTCTGAAGGGCCAATCTAACTCCAGAACTCCTCATCAGATGGGCTGAGGTGATTTCTGCAACTCGATCACATTTCACCTTTTCCGTCTGCTGGGCCTCACCTCTCACCAGTGCTACTCATGAGTGTGTTCCCTGTTAAACCTCTGCATGGAAAGCTCAGAATCTGTTTCCCAGAGAACCCAGTCTGTGATGGCTAATAAAAGGAACTCTTAAACATACCTGCAGTAAGCCTTTGGAAGTATTTTCACGTTAGTTACCTCTAACCTGAGTGTGAGTGATGAATCCCACCCACTAAAAGGAAACATTGGATGAAGTGAAGGAAAGACTGTGACTTGAAATATAATTCCAAATACATTTAATGATATGCTACTTTCAGGAAAATCTCTTCATTGGATCATAAAGAAAGAATAAAAATTTTTAAGAATGGAAAACCAGCTCACCTCTTCAAAAATTAAAGTTGAAATAACTGTTAAATATACCTAACCCTTTGGGAGAGGATTCTAGAGGAGGGAGACTCAAGGAGTGCTGATGATAGGTATGTAGGTCCCAAGGTAACAGGGGCTTGGGCAGCACCTGTCGCCTCCCCTAATGCCTAGTTTTTTCTATGAGTATTTGGTTTTTTTCCACTGTATGTTTGTTCTGGGAAGGAGAGATTCCCAGCACTTACCTCCCAATGCTCCCAGCATCAGATAGTAGATCTTTCTGTAGAAGAGGGGAAAACAGCCCTCAGATATTTGATTGATGATGTAATCCATGATAGAGAAGAACATGTACATATCAGAAGGTTATAGTTACACATTTACCTGTGTGGACCTCCAGATTAAAAAAAAAAATAAACAAAGAATTGTCCTGCCTATGTTTAGTGTGAGGTCTGTGTGACCCTGGGGTCCTGGACTCTGAACACGGACTCATCCCAGAATAATAAAGAACCTAGAAGACTCAGAAGATGAAGTCCAACTGCCATAGAGCCTTAGGCAATCTCTGGACATTGAATACATCCCTGATGACAGCTTCCTTAGTTGTCATTCGTTTCTTTCTCAAAAAAGAATACAAAATGTGCAAAATGCTTTTAGTTTCTGGTTTTGTAATTGCAAGCCGGCTAAACGGTAATTTACTGTACTTTTCTGTTTGGAGATGCTACCACTTTTTAAAAACATTTTCTACATTTTTCTTCATTTGTTGTCTTATAGTAGGAAATAGTGCGCATAACTTGAGCCTGCATTTTCATCACATTAGGGACCACTAGAAGAGTCTCTTTCCTAAAGAGGGAGGCAAGGATGGCGAGTAGGCGGAATGTGCTAAAAAACATGTTCCAGAGTTTGTCTCACCCACACAACTGGGAGGGGACTAAATGCTCTCTACACAGAAGCAGCTCACACGGTTTCATCTTGATCTACTCCACCTCCGTGCTGCAAAGTTTCACAACTGAGAAAAAAAAGGGGTGGTGGTGGTGCTGAAGTCTTTTTAACATGGATCATGCAGAGCTAGGTTATTTTTAAATTCAGTCAAGACATCTGGCCTAGAGACCTTTGACAGCAAAATGTCTTCCCTTCTTCTTTGGTTTTTATATTTAGCATCCACCATAAGTAAGCCAGGGATAAAGATAGTATAACCATCTAGGTAATTCCACAGACTCCACTTCATGTAAGTGTCAGAGGACCCTGTGGAAGCTGCTTCCCTTTCTGGATATCACAGGGGCAACAGGGATCTCACACAAACTCTTACCAAGACTATTTTTTAAAAATTGACTTTAAAATGATACTTCTGCCTTGCAGATAAATGAACTTCTTGAGGTTCACTATGTCTTATGATGAACAAGATCCATCTATGCCTCTCATGGTTAAATTTTAGCATTGGATGCTCTAATTGGTCTGTGTGTCCAATTTTTCTATCCTTAAATTAAAAAGTATAGTTATATATTCCTGTAGCTGGAACCACAGTCCCACTAGCTTTCCACAGGGGAACAGAAATGCCTTATATATAAAGGGTTTCTAAAGCCTTTCCCTGTTACCTTTGCAAAAGAAGACTGGGTTTCTAGTGTGAGATCACTACTTGTACCAGTGCAAAATAGAGGGACTGTCCTGACCAGAGAGAGAGAAGAATTGGGTTTTCCTCTTTTTTTCATGAATTTTATTAGCTTTGTTAAGTAGGGTCATCTAGGCAGCTTATCAAGATACTAGTTTGTAGATGAAATATGACCGTATCTCAACGTCAAAGTAGACCTCTTAGAGTGACACTGGGGTTGGGTGCTCAGAGCCTCCTACTGCAACTTTCCATCTTCTTCCCTTTCTCAGATTGTTTCTGACACTGCTACTCAAGATTCTTGGGCACTGAAGAAGCACAGATACCCTGGAAAACTGTCTGGAAAAATTCTGCTCTAATTAAATTGTAATATCATATGGTGTAGTCCTAATAGTTCCATTATGTAAAAAGTTTAGACAGCAGGAGCCTCCTGGGAGGTGTGATTTGAGGAGTGACAGTGATGTTTCTGCTTCTGGGACCCTGCTAGGAATCCTTCTTCCCATCACTATTTGGCATTTCTGTATTGGAATCACTTCGGGTTAAGGCACAATTACTATTAAGGGTCCCTGTTAGAAAACAAAACAAAACTTTATTGGAAAGTATCACCATATTCTACTGGAATCCATCATTCCATGTGGAATGGGGATATTTCCCATGATGATACAGAGCTGGGATAAACCAGTCCCAGCAGCAAAACTGAGAGTCAGGGAGAGATCCTTTTTCGATTGTGACCTTGTGAAGCTAGGCAGTGGACAGAGAGATGCTGATGTAGAGAGAGGCATGAGGAAATGGCTTGGACAAGAGACACTGTTCAATGCAGCTGATTCTGCAGCTATGATGAGCCTCCCGGGGTAACAGTACGGCAAAGGAAGAATTGGGCATTTTCACTAGATAAGAAGTGAAACACAAAAGCTGCAAAGAAAAGAAAGATGGTGGCATGCAGCCCAGACTCTGTGTTACGATTTTGTCCAAGACTGGCCTGTTGGTATTTCCAAGTGCCTAATGGAATGAATCGACATTAGTGAACTAATTTGTTACTGGTCCCTGCATAGCAGACTATCATTTGTGGGATAAGGGCAAGCTCTCTTAAATATGCAGAAGGAGATTGGATGACCAGACAGCTAGTTATCAAGAATTTCAAGCTACAGATTTATCAGATTTGGGGTAAGGTACTTGTTTTGAGTTCCGTTTTAATATTCTATTTCTTAAAAACTGTTATCAATTTGTTTTCTTGTGTCTGCCTTTATTGATTACAAATGTTCCCAAATGTCAAGACCATGGAAAATGACAACAAACTATCAATTCCTTAAGTTAACAAGCACCACATTTACTCCAAAAGATTACAAAGAATAGGGGGAAAAAAGAATCCCCACACAGATGATTTGAATCATGTCGTTTATAAAAATGTAGAGAAACAGACTTTAGTTGGGGTGCAAGCTGCTTGAATTTGAATTTAATTTAAAGATGGACAGTTTTTCTACAGGGTTGGCATTTTGTCTTCCTGAAGCCAGAATAGATTTCATCCAGATGCTTCATGTTTTTGCCCTGAAAGCAAACATTTACATGGGAACTGAGCTGAAGGAACTGAACAAAGCAACCTTATAAACTCTAAATTTGGGTGATTGCATCACCAAAGTCCTAAACATACTATGAGTCAGATCCAGGTTTTATTTTTATTGAGCATTTGCAACTAATTCCCACTGATCAAAGACAATTTAGTCTCTCTCTCTCTTTTTTTCAATCTTTCTTTTTGGCAAATAAATCTTGTTCTGGGAGGATGACATGGGAATCACTTGTCTTCCCAACAGCCACACAATTTGATTCCACTGTTGCAATGGGAATGTGGAATGGGGGAAGGTTGTGCATTTGAGGAATTCATTAAGCAACGGAATTCATTAAATGTTGGGAGTAGATAATTTAGACCTTTTTCATTAACATAATAATTTACAACTGTGTCGTTTTTAGGGCTTGTTTTGGTCTCAGACACAATTTTATATTTATATTAAATGAAAATTATCTACTACTTATATCAACAAAAATATAAGAGTCTTAGTTGTAGTTATTGGTGGGGTTACAGAGTCCCCACCTTGCTCTTCACTAATCAACTTGGACAGTGTGAGGAGTGGGCAGAGGAGGAGATGTGACCCACGGTGGAGATGGTGCCAGTGTAAGGCAGGCAACTTATGTAGAAGCTTAACTTTGAAGTTGGAACTAAGAAGCTCAGGTCTTACTTCTGACGATCTCAGGTATTTCTTTACTTTGGCTGTAAAATAATGAAGATGATATTCTTATTGTGAGTTCAGGGATAGATCAATGTTTTAGAAGGTCCAGAACTGACACAGTTTGAGTGTATGTGCTCAGTCACTCAGTCATGTCCAACTGTCTGCCATCCTATGGACTGTAGCCTGCCAGAATCCTCTGTCCATGGAATTTTCCAGGCAATAACACTGGAATGAGTTGCTATTTTCTCCTCCAGGGTATCTTCTGGACCCAGGTATCAAACCCACATCTCTTACATCTCTTGCTTTTTCAAAAAAGAATATAAATATAAATTCTTATTGTTGTTCAGTTACTCAGTTGTGTCCAACTCTTTGCGACCCCATGGAGTACGGCATCATCTATCAAAGAGCTGCCATTTGTGCTCAAGAGGCTGCCTTTCTAAGGGAGGCAGTAAGGTCTTCTCTAGAACTGGAAAGGGTGTAGCAGAAGATTGCTGTTCACCAATAACTAAAGCTTGTTAGCAGGAATTTTAAGGTGGTGTCACATCACGAACCTCTTCCGGTAAGGCAATTTCTGCTTTATAAACATGATTGCTCCCAGGTACAAGTTTCTTTCCCAGGTGGCTCAGAAAGAATTCAGTTCAGTTCAGTTCTGTCTCTCAGTTGTGTCCAACTCTTTGCAACCCCATGAATTGCAACACGCCAGGCCTCCCTGTCCATCACCAACTCCTGGAGTTCACTCAAACTCATGCCCATCGAGTTGGTGATGCCATCCAGCCATCTCATCCTCTGTCATCCCCTTTTCCTTCTGCCCCCAATCCCTCCCAGAACCAGAGTCTTTTCCAATGAGTCAACTCTTCACATGAGGTGGCCAAAGTACTGGAGTTTCAGCTTTAGCATCATTCCTTTCAAAGAAATCCCAGGGCTGATCTCCTTCAAAATGGACTGGTTGGATCTCCTTGCAGTCCAAGGGACTCTCAAGAGTCTTCTCCAACACCACAGTTCAAAAGCATCAATTCTTCAGTGCTCAGCTTTCCTCACAGTCCAACTCTCACATCCATACATGACCACTGGAAAAACCATAGCCTTGACTAGATGGACTTTTGTTGGCAAAGTAATGTCTCTGCTTTTGAATATATTATCTAGGTTGGTCATAACTTTCCTTCCAAAGAGTAAGCATCTTTTGATTTCATGGCTGCAGTCACCATCTACAGTGATTTTGGAGCCCCCCAAAATAAAGTCTGACACTGTTTCCACTGTTTCCCCTTCTATTTCCCATGAAGTGATGGGACTGGATGCCATGATCTTCGTTTTCTGAATGTTGAGCTTTAAGCCAACCTTTTCACTCTCCTCTTTCACTTTCATCAGAAAGAATTACTCGGTGGTAAAGAATCTGCCTGTTGATCAGGAGATGCAGGTTCGATCCCTGCATCGGGAAGATCCCCTGGAGAAGGAAATGGCAACCCACTCCAGTATTCTTGCCTGGGAAATCTCATGGACAGAGGAGCCTGGTGGGCTACAGTCTATGGGGTCACAAAGAGTCGGACACGACTTAGTGAGCAGACAACAACAGAAATTTCCTAGATGGGAATGATTGCATGTTTGAACTCCCATGTTCCAGACCATCTGCATGCTAGACCATTCAGTATTCACAGGTGCCCAAGGAACATTTTCAACCTCATTTTGTAGGCATTGACCTGCTCAGCATCATAGAGTCGGATGCTGGATGTGCCCAACCCTGAAATCCATGCTCACTCACCACCCTTTAGCACTGAGGGACTTCAATCTTGGACAGTTTCCATAGGTGTTTTGAGCTGTCTGTGTGATCTCACCGATTAGCTGTTCATTCAGTCAAAGTGACATCCCGCCTCTTGGGATGATGCCCTAAACACACTTCCACCATGGAGGGTTGTGCCCTCTTTCCTGGTGTGACAGCTGGTACTGGAATAAAGATATGTCCTCTGTTTTGGGCTTAGTCATGCCCTGACCTGGAAAAATGTCTACTTAAGAAATAATTTTGAGTTCCTAGGGTTGGTAAATAACCATGAAGTGGTTACCATCAATTTCTTGCTGGTATATATTCTAGAATGGGCTTTCCAGATGGCAGAGTGGTAAATAATCCACCTGCCAGTACAGGTGATCCAAGAGACATGAGTTCAATCCCTGGGGTGGGAAGTTTCCCTGGAGAAGGAAATGGCAACCCACTCCAGTATTTTTGCCTGGGAAATCCCATGGACTGAGGAGCCTGGCGGGCTATAGTCCACGGGGTCACAAAGAGTCTGATATGACTGAGCACACACACACAAATATTTTAGAGCAGCGGTCCCCAATCATTTTGGCACCATAGACTGGTTTTGTAGAAAATGTTTTCATAGACGTGTGGAGGATGGCTTCAGGATGATTCAAGACATTACATTTGTTGTGCACTTTATTTCTATTATTATTGCATCAGTTCCTCCTCAGATCATCAGGTACTACATCCTGGGGGTAGGGGACCCCTGTTCTAGAGTGTACCCTCATTCAGAGGATGTTTATTTTGAAAGTTTATTTTCTGGCCAGATTCTCTGGGGAATTATTATTAGTCCTGGGGAAAAAGCAAGTGACTTCCAGTAAAACATCTATTTCTCTTTTATTGACTACACCAAAGCCTTTGACTGTGTAGATCACAATAAACTGGAAAATTCTGAAAGATTGGAATACCAGACCATCTGACGTGCCTCTTGAGAAACCTGTCAGGTCAGGTTTCCTGCAGGTCAGGAAGCAACAGTTAGGACTGGACATGGAACAACAGACTGGTTCCAAATAGGAAAAGGAGTGTGTCAAGGCTGTATATTGTCACCCTGCTTATTTAACTTCTATGTAGAGTACATCATGAGAAATGCTGGGCTGGAGGAAGCACAAGCTGGAATCAAGATTGCAGGGAGAAATATCAATCACCTCAGATATGCAGATGACACCACCCTTATGGCAGAAAGTGAAGAGGAACTAGAAAGCCTCTTGAAGAAAGTGAAAGTGGAGAGTGAAAAAGTTGGCTTACAGCTCAACATTCAGAAAACGAAGATCATGGCATCTGGTCCCATCACTTCATGGGAAATAGATGGGGAAACAGTGGAAACAGTGGTGGACTTTATTTTTCTGTGCTCCAAAATCACTGCAGATGGTGATTGCAACCATGAAATAAAAGACACTTACTCCTTGGAAGGAAAGTTATGACCAACCTAGATAGCATATTGAAAAGCAGAGACATTACTTTGCCAACAAAGGTCCATCTAGTCAAGGCTATGGTTTTTCCCGTGGTCATGTATGGATGTGAGAGTTGGACTGTGAAGAAAGCTGAGCAACGAAGAATTGATGCTTTTGAACTGTGGTGTTGGAGAAGACTCTTGAGAGTCCCTTGGACTTCAAGGAGATCCAACCAGTCCATCCTAAAGGAGATCAGTCCTGTTCATTGGAAGGACTGATATTGAAGCTGAAACTCAATACTTTGGCCACTTGATGTGAAGAGCTTTCTCATTTGAAAAGACCCTAATGCTGGGAGGGATTGGGGGCAGGAGGAGAAGGGAACGACAGAGGATGAGATGGTTGGATGGCATCACCAACTCAATTGACATGACATGGGTTTTGGTGAACTCTGGGAGTTGGTGATGGACAGGGGGCCTGACATGCTGCGATTCATGGGGTCACAAAGAGTCAGACACGACTGAACGACTGAACTGAACTGAACTGGGGCTCACCAGACATAGGAATTGCATGGGAGAGAAGAAGGATTTCTAAAAAGAGAACAAAAGATTCTAACTCAGAGTAGGGCTCCTTTGTAGAGAAATTCTCCTCTACAGACACTGCGTTTTTTTTTCTCTGCTGTCTTTCAACTCTTCCTACTGACAAACACACACACACAGAGTCCTCATAGGTACTAATAAAATGTCCACTAGGATCCAGTAGCATTTGACTGATTAAGTTTCTCAAAAGGCTTCTCAAGTCCTTATGCAAGAAGAGAGTTCTCTTTCTCCCAGATTCATCTCAATCAACTTCATGTTTAGAAGTGTGACCTGTTGAGACCAGCATGCTGGTCTGTTATGCGCTGGATTTACAGTGATTGAATATATATTTCTTTTTTGAAGCTGTTAAGAACCACATGGCTATTTACCCCAGAGTTGGGGCATTTCTAGAGATGATTAAATGGAGACTTTTGATTTGAAGTCTTGTGCGAAAGGAACAGCTCTGAACTCCCTCAAAGCTGGAACTTAAAGTCTGGAAATTAACTGAACTCCGGTCTGAAAATTAAACTGAACTCACTCTCATTCTGGTGACTTCTCCTAGGAGCTTGGAAACAATAATTGTGCTGGTGAAGGCTTAGAATACATTGAAATAGGCCTGTCAAGTGTCAGTTTATACAGGAGGCAATGCAGTATGTGCTGACATCATGTAATCAAAAGGAAAAAAAAAATTACACTGTGTGTCTTGCCTGGGAAAAATAGACTGAAACTTAGCAAGTTGTATTTCATGCTCCCTGAACAGAGCGGCAATTCAGTCCTGTATTTATTCATTGAGTGCCTATTTAACTACATGGTGGTGGTTTACAAGTAATCAGAGTGTGGGGCTGTTTTCTGGGCTTTTAAAGACATCAGCTCTCGTGGATCAGATAAAATCCAACCCACCTCAGCAGGTACTAACTTGTTTAAGAAAACCAGCTGTCAACAGGAAAGAGAAACTCAGAGGGTTCACCAACTTAATCATCCCTATGGCAGACCCTGGGAAATTTGCTGCCTGATTTTTCAGTGATGTGTTGGGCAAATGTAGAAAGGCAGCACCTTCCATCAATCGGGAATCAATTATTAAGCTGATTGAGGTGTTGGCTTTTTAAATCACCCAAATAGATGGAGATTCAGGGAACAGCAGATATCTTAAGGAATTAACCTAAAAGGGGACACAGGGTAGGGATAAGGGGAAGAGGAGTTCAGAGAAAGCAAGGGGGTTTGGGAAACCTGCTTCTCTCCTCCCAGACTGCATACAGAATAGTGTCTTCTCTGCTCCTGTCTCCCTGGAAACATTATTCTTCTGGTGGCTGCCACTGAGTGTTCTGCAAGTTACCTGGCAGGGTTGCAGGCAAAGCTATTACAGAAGTCTGCTTCCTTCTTAGCCCTCCCCTGGAACTTCCAGCCTTTTCATTTCAGCTGTGCAATGCACATGTCGAATGCCAATGAGCTGGTCCTGATGCTGTTTCTAAACACTTTTTGTCCATCTGGGAATTCACAAGGACTTTGTTCTGTAAACCTCCAATGTTACCAGCTCGGTGTCCAGTTGTGTAAGAGGCAGCATTTTCCTGGAAGGCATTTTGAACGACATACCTTCCCCTACCCTCTCAGCACAAAGGGATATTTTTGTTCTATTGACATATGTTTTAAACAGTTTAATTGTGAAATATAACCAAAAATGAGTAAGACAATGTCATAGGTGTTAGTTAATGCAGGAAGCTTTCTGGCAGCAAGATGAGATAAAGTCGTAATCACTGTACCAACCAAGGGCTATTTTGCATTTTGTTCTAGTTGGTGGTTCCCTGACAGCTCAGTTGGGAAAGAATCCGCCTGTGATGCGGGAGACCTGGGTTTGTTCTCTGAGTTGGGTAGATTCCCTAGAGAAGGGAAAGGCTACCCACTCCAATATTCTGGCCTGGAGAATTCCATGAACTGTATAGTCCATGGGGTCACAAATAGTTGGACACGACTGAGCGACTTTCACTTTAGTCGGTGAAGGAGGAAATTGGTGGGAAGGGACCAAGGGACGATCTCATTTTGACTCTGCTGATCTGCTCTGTGAGTGAAATCAGGTCCTTCTTAAGCATGATATGTCTCAAATTTGCAAGATGTTGCTTAGTAAGTAAATCAGGATGGCAAGTTTTTTGTTTTTTGTTTTTTTTTTATCTAGTAAGAGAACTAGACCAAAGTTGTCAACAAACACAGCACCTAGACAGGACACCTCTCACTGCACGATTTTCATACAAATTTCTGACTTCAATAGGAGGTTTATTAGATAAGACAGAAGTTGCAAGAGATGAGAAACAAGGTGGATATGTTATGGTTCAAATGGCTTGTGTAAAAAGGGTTAAATAGGAATGCTTGGTGGGATGCAGTTATAATTTGGCTTTAAAAAAATTCATTTTCATTGGAGTATAGTTGCTTTACAATGTGTTAATTTCTACTGTACAGTAAAATGAATCAGCCACATAGTCACATATATCCCTGCCTTTTTGGATTTCCTTCCCATTCAGGTCCTCACAGAGCATTAAGTACTTCTCTGTGCTATACAGTATGTTCTCATTAGTTACCTATTTTATAGCGTTAATATTACATATATGTCAATCCCAATCTTCCAATTCTTCCCCCCACCCCTCTTTCCCTCTTTGGTATCCATACATATGTTCCATAATGTGACTTTTAAGGACATACATTCAGAGGTCAGAGTGCTTGATTTAGAGACTAAGTCCTACCACTTTTCTAGCTGAATGACGCTGGGGGATTAGTATTTTATCCAAGCCTTTGTTTCCTAAGTTGTCAAATAGGGGTAGTAATACACATATCACATAAAGAATGATACATGTAGGGAGCTCATATAAAATCTTAGCACAGTGACTGGCACTTAGTAAGAACTCAGTAAATGCAAGCTGCTCCTGCTGTTACCACCAGTACTATAAATACTAGCGTTCCTGCTTCTGTGGGGCTTCTCAGAACTCCCAATATAATAATGAGTCCCCGAGTTTATAGAAGAAGCCTGCAGAGCTCAGCCTGCCCAAGACTTACCTAAATCACTAACGCTTTTTCCATAGAACATCTGGCTGGATTCATGTTTTCTGGCCTACCGTTTAGGAAATATTGTGACAGACGTATCCCCATGGGATCCTGACTCATCGTCTTTAACATTTGCTGGAGAAATTCCTCTCACTTCTCTCTACCTACTCAAATTCTCTGCATTCTGTTCAGCTCAACTCCTGTCCTGCCTCCAAGAGCCAGCTCTCACCTCCCTGGTCAGCATTTTTAATTCCTTTCTCTGAATTTGGTTGGCCCATGTCATTTGCAATACATGTCACTTGGATGTTTTCTTGATATTGGCACTGTTTTCATAGATTTCTTATCACACTTGATTTGTCTTCTCTAACTTTATTTTACATAGTAGGTCTTCAGCTTAGCAACCCTTCACTTCACTGGCTAGTCTTACATCTGGTGTGCTTGCTCAAGACCTAATTGAGTAAAGGTTTCCTGATGGTTCACCAGGTAAAGAATCTGCCTGCAACGTAGGAGATGCAAGAGATGCGGGTTCGATCCCTGGGTCAGGAAGACCCCCTGGAGGAGGAAATGGTAACCCATTCCAGTATTCTTGTCTGGAAAATTCCCTGGACAGAGAAGCCTGGCTGGCTACAGTCCACGGCGTCACAAAGAGTCAGACATAACTGAGCGCACATGAGCAGGAGGCATCAGTAAACAGCTGGAGCCTGGCACTGCATGTTGATTTCCCCTGCAGAGAAGTCTGAAGCCTCACTTGTCACCCTCCTCAACTTCTTCCAGGGCCAGGGTTCTTAGGCTTTAGTCCCGCTGTGTTATCTCTCCCCTTTTGATGTCTTTCCTATCTCATAGGACAGTATTTATTATCAAACTCAAGTTTGACTGCTCACCTCTCAGAGTCAATAACTGAGAAGCAAATGTTGGTAGAAAGGAAAGTTGCTTTAATCAGAAAGTCAGCAATCTAGGGAGAAGGTGGATTCATGTCCCAAGACTCACTCCAAAGATTCTGCTCAGGCATGACAGTTCTTAGAGGGAGAAAGAGGAAACAATCTCAGATAGTTATTAAGATTGGAGGTCATAGTCATCATTTTCCCATTGAATGCAGGACTTCTGACTTCTCCAAATAGTCCTTTGGATGTTTCCTTGCCTGCATGGTCTGACTGCAAATTTATCAAGAGGAAAGGGGCTTCCCTGGTAAATCAGATGGTAAAGTATCTGCCTGCATTGCAGGAGATGCAGGTTCATTCCTTGGAGGAAGATCCCCTGGAGTAGGAAATGGCAACCCATTCTAGTATTCTTGCCTGGAGAATTCCACAGACAGAGGAGCCTGGTGGGGTACAGTCCATGGATTGCAAAGAGTCAGACACAACTGAACAACTAACACTAAGGGGAAGACTGTCAGTCATTCTTTAACTACTTAATTCTCCATTAGTACTTCTAATCCAGGAAAGGAATCAACAGGTTAGGCAAGGCACTGTGTACATTCAGGAAAGCAAAAATCAGGAGTAAAGGTTAAAAGTTATCTAGTGATCTTATTTTTAGGATTAAGATCTGCGAAAAACAGATGGACAAACAGAAAAACATCAAAAGAGCTGCTTACATATCTACTGTGCAAAAAGCTGATTTGTTGAGGAGATTATATTTTCCTTTTTTTCTGAAGTCAATATTTCATTCTGTTCTTTGGTAATATATATTTTCTCCATCTTTAATTTTATTCTTTATATTTCCTAGTGAGGCTTTGATTTATCCACATTTTATTGACTTACTGTGCCTAAAAACTATGTTGATGTAGGGAGTTGATTACAAGAATAGATGTAATACAAGTTTATTAAAGAGATTAAGAACACAGGCACTTGAACTAAAATAATCCGGCATTAACTCCATCCTTTACTAGCTGTGTGGCCTTGTACAAGTTAATTAAGCTCTACTACAGTCTTATTTATGAAATGAGCCACCTGGTAGGGTTGCTTTCCACATTAAACAAGACAATGGAAGACTATCAGCAGAGTGCACTCTGGAAGGCTCATAGTCATGGTTCAGATTTAAGACACATTGCTGTCATCTGGAACAGAAGCAGAGGGGGCTTTAGAAGGAGGAAGGATGTGAGCAGGAATTGCAGATGAATAGGGAGAGTTACTGGAGAAGGCAATGGCAACCCACTCCAGTACTCTTGCCTGGAGAATCCCATGGATGGAGGAGCCTGGTAGGCTGCAGTCCATGGGGTCACAAAGAGTCGGACATGACTGAGACTTCACTTTCACTTTTCACTTTCATGCATTGGAGAAAGAAATGGCAACCAACTCCAGTGTTCTTGCCTGAAGAATCCCAGGGACGGCAGAGCCTAGTGGGCTGCCATCTATGGGGTCACAAAGAGTCGGACACAACTGCTGTGACTTAGCAGCAACAGCAGCAAGGACAGTTGCAAAGACTGCTTCTACTGGGCCAGAGTGAGAGATGAGGTTGGCATCATAGATTGGAGACAAATAGTGGAGGGTTTTAAATCCAAATTTATGGAATTTTAGACAATGGAGAGTCACTAAACATTTCTAAACAAAATAGTAATACGATCTCCTCTGTGTGTTAGGAAGTTACCTATAGGAATACCAAAGAGGATGAACTGGAGTGGAGAAATCAATCAAGAGATTAACCTCCACCATTCCTTTTTTTTTTTTTTTTTTCCTGTTTCTATCCCCCTGCTTCTGTTTCTTTTTACATAGTAGGAGACAATTTTTCATGCAACTTCCATTGATAATCCTTGGTGAGACTCTCCTTGAACTTTTTAATCTTTGTTTATCTGACTAGGCCTATTTACTTCATCTAACCCAATGAATGTATCCAGAAACAAAACAGATCATACATTTTCTGTTTTATATTTAAGCCTCAACTCCCATTCTTCAAGAGATAGGAATACCAGACCAGCCTGCCTCCTGAGAAATCTGTATGCAGGTCAAGAAACACCAGTTAGAGCTGGACATGGAACAAAGGACTGATTCCAAATTGGGAAAGGAGTATGTCAAGGCTGTATATTGTCACCCTACTTATTTAACTTACATGCAGAGTTAATGTGAAATGCTGGGCTGGATGAATCACAAGCTGAAATCAAGATTGCTGGGAGAAATACCAATAACCTCAGATATGCAGATGACACCACCTTTATGGCAGAAAGTGAAGAACTAAAGAGCCTCTTAATGAAGGTGAAAGAGGAGAGTGAAAAAGCTGGCTCAAAACTCAACATTCAGAAAACTAAGATCATGGCATCTGGTACTATTACTTCATGTCAAATTGATGGTGAAACAATGGAAACAGTACCAGACTTTATTTTCTTTGGCTCTAAAAGCACTGAAGCTGGTAACTGCAGACATGAAATTAAAAGATGTTTGCTCCTTGGAAGAAAAGCTATGACAAACCTAGACAGTGTATTAAAAAGCAGAGACATTACTTTGCCAAAAAACGTCCATCTTGTCAAAGCTATGGTTTTTCCAGTAGTCATGTATGGGTGTGGAATTTGGACCATAAAGAAGGCTGGATGCCAAAGAATTCATGCTTTTGAGCTGTAGCATTGGAGAAGACTCTTGAGAGTCCCTTGGTCTGCAAGGAGATCAAATCAGTCAATCCTAAATGAAATCAACCCTGAATATTCATTAGATGGACTGATGCTGAAGCTGAAGCTCCAATGCTCTGGTCACCTGATGTGAGGAGCCAACTCATTGGAAAAGACCCTGATGCTGGGAAAGATTGAAGACAGGAGGAGAAGGGGAGGACAGAGGACGAGATGTTTGGATGGCATCACTGACTCAATGGACATGAGTATGAGCAGGCTCCTGGAGGTGGTGAAGGACAGGAAAGCCTGGCGTGCAGCAGTCCATGGGGTCGCAAACAGTCAGACAAGACTGAATGAGAACAACACTTCCCAAAGCTGCTGTCCACTACCATAACTTTGCTTCAGAGAATCACCACGCCTTTCTTCCAGTCTGTGCCATGTTTTCTCAGCTGAGTGCTGAATTCCAAGGGTAAGTGCTTTATTTATACATGAACTAGAAAATGGATAATAAGAAAGATTTCAATAACTATCAGCCCCTTGGTTACAATAGATTCTTAACCTCAGGAAGCAGAACTGACATTTTGCTCTGAAGTCCTCTGAAAACAAAAATATATTTACACCTGATGCAGTTGCCCAATGCAAACTTTCAATCCAGTTAGATGCACAGGAGTGTCTACTGATGACCTTTCAGCTGCTTGTCAGCACCTTCCTATTAAACTCTCAGTCTGCTTAAAATAAAGCAACAATACCTCTGGGCACCTCGCTTTTTGAAAAGCAAACTAAGCCATCAGATAAGACCATGGAGACCTGGGCTTTATCTAATGCTACACACTTTTTAAAATTGATTCACTTTTCTGCCAACCCAAAATGTCCATGAAATAGCCTAGCTGCTGCTACAAGAACAATTATTATTCCACCTGAGGTGACTTGTATGGTCTCAAGGCCTCACAAACATCCATTTATACTGAAGATGGGTTGGAGATAAAGCAGACATGAGTTGGCACTTCAGGCAGACAATGATTGTCAGACATGCTGCATTGTGACAGCTGGAGAATAGCCCCATGGCCTGATGGAAGAACACACTTCCATATTTCCTGGAGATCAACATGCATGGAAATGTGCTAAATTTTGTCCTAACAGAAATACCGTAAGGGTACAAAAGACCTTCGAATCAGAATTGTCTGAATTTTCAAATTGACAGACTTGACGTTTATAAGCAAACATGGAAGCCTTGTGGAAACTTCAATTCACCTGCTGTCTCTCCCTATAATCTAGTGCCAAGCTTCAATTAACTGTAATTCAAGGTGTACATAATTGCAACTCATCCAGAAGAGATTATTTTTTTGAGAGCTTCAAAATGAGAAAATGTGCACATTCCTTTACAGGTTTCATTGAAAGAAAGTTGATTTAAATAAATCCACAGACACATATACTGTAGTGATTGATTTACCCCAAACAAAATGCACTATTGACATCTGTAGAAATATACATAGTAGTTTATTTCTCAGATTACTATTATCTCATTAGTGATGTCATGAATTACAAGTAGAAATATCATTTGTGTCACCATTTTGCAATTCCTCTATAAAATTCCAGTTCATGTTTGGATTTATAAGACAAAAATGTGTTTTTAAGTCTGCACTAGATATGTTTGTATTGTCTGGTTACAAATTAGTTCCCAGGGATTCATGAGGTCATCACAGGAAAATGTGAGAGATCCCTTTGGGGTATCATAATACTCTAACAGGGAAATAAGTATTAACATCTGAAGCCAGAAGAGCAGGGACGTCTATATTTCAAGGAAAACCTGACACCGGAAATTTCAATCCTGTCGTAAAAATGAGTTGCAACAAAATTACTCTCCAGAATCACTGAAGAGTATCTCTGTGAGATAACTGAATTAGCCACTCAGGATGTCAAAGACAAAGGTGGATCTCGTTCAATCAAAATGTTTATTCTGCTTATTAGTCCAGCTGAACACTTCTGTGAAATCAAAACAGTGTAAATGTTTGAACTAAATTTCAACTCAGTCAGAATGATCAGTCTTTAGGCTTATGTTTCACACACAAACAATAAAAATATCAAATTGTCTCTTATATGTATGAGTCCGGGTACAAAAGGTAAGGACAGAATTACATCAAGTTTTTGACTTTGATTTCAGTGAGTCACGCAAATCTCTGTCACAAAATGGAGAATCATAAGTAAGTTCATTGCAGATAAATGATTTCAGAGCAGCCAATACCCATTCTGGCCAAATTGCTGAGTTCCCAGATTATCTGGAGTCTTGACCTTGCCTCTAAGGGTTTACTTGGGTCTTGAGAGAGGGGACAGGCCTCCCACTATGGAGAAAAATAAACCAAGTCAGTTGGTTTAGATTTAGGTCTTAAAAAGTTCAAAGGTCTTCTGTGGCACTTAGGGAATTCCCAGCCCATTCTAGATTTGAGCCTTCAAAATTCTGAAGGGTCCATCTGGTCACTGGATGAGAGCCATGGGAACTTACAACCAAAGGCTACCAGGAAGTACCCTAGAAAAGACCCTAATTTGGTTTTCATCAATCTGAATCTCAGTGACCTGCTTCTACTTTTAGCACAGAAAGCCGACCAAATTAGAATGTTACTACTAGCAATCAAAGCAGTTTTTATTATTATTATTGCATTTTGGACTTCAGCTTCTGCCAAGAATTAGATGCTGAGTTGAAATTAACCTCTCCTTTGCCCACAATCCAAGTGTACTTTGTTTCTACAACTTATGAATTACTCATTACAGTCTGCACTCATTAGCTTAGAAACACAGATCTGCCTATATAGTTCTTCAAACCTTCAATATTTCTTGGCTTCATATTTAATATACTTCCTTCAATATTTTTTGGCTTCATATTTAATACACTTCCTTCAATATTTCTTGGCTTGGTATTTAATACAGTTCTTAATCTGGCCTAGACTTATACCTTTACCATCTCTTTTCACTTTTCTCGACACAAACTTGATTTCTTAGCTGTATCAGGTTATTTGCTGTTTGCAAATGACATCTTTTGATGCCTTTGCTTGCACTGTTCTCTCTGTCATTGTCCATCTCATCACTGATATTCATCTTTCAAAGTCTATCACAAATGTTATCTGCCTCCATACACATTTTCTCAACTCTCACAGACAAAATTAGTGAACTCCCTAGCATGGTCACTTTAATACTTCACACTTCTTCTGTAGTTGCTCAGTTATAGTAGCACTTTCCATATAAAAACTAGTGAGACAGGAGAGCTTATTATTTCCTGTGCTGAAAACTGTATTATTTGAGTTCTGAGAACATATCCTTGGGTAGGAAGTGATCCAGGTGAACCTGAGAGGTGGGGAGATCTGAAAGTTCCTTCATGTTCATGATGAGTCATGCAAATAATTGTAAGTGAGATGCATAGGAAGGCAGAGCCAGGGGCTAACACTTCCTACAAATGAGAAGAATGATCAGGAGGTTGTAGATGACCACAGCAATTGAGCCCAAGAGTGACATATTTGCATGATGTGAGTTTCAAGAAAGCAGCAGTTTTGGCAAGAAGTGGGGGATAGTATTGGACTAAAAGTGGCAATAAGAATCAGGAAGGACATTCCAACATATGAGTGAGGCAATAAAAGTCTCCTCCACGTGACCAGTCTTCAAAGCAGTACTTTGAGGACAATTGGGCTTTAATTAAAACAAGAAATGAGGAGAATGTTCTGAGAAAGGATGATGGGTAGGGAGGAATATTTAACTGACTAAGGTTTGAGAGGGAGAGGAAAGGAGAGGGATGGGTCAGATTAAATGCACCAACCAGGATAAAGACAGTGTCTGGGTTGGCAGAGTAGACTTTAAATGGCAATGAAGAGTATGGTGGTGTGAGGCATAGCATGTTGGCCTTGCTATGTACCTGGACAACTGGACAAATTTCCATGATTTAAAAAGCTTTCCTCTGTGATATGATGGCTCGCAGCACCAGGGCTGTCTGTGACTTCTTGGAGGTTGATGATTTATGTGGTCTAGAACTTAATCCTGGCTTTGCCTTGGGGTGTGTACAAATGCAGGCCAGTGGTGCACCTCACTGGACTTCTATCCCCTTGCATATAATACAAGGAGATTAGATCTAATAATCGTGGAGCTTGACTCTAGCTATTAGTCTACAAAAAGTTTATTTATTTTTCAGTGAGTTTAGGCAGTCCATGTTTCTTGTGTTAAGAATTGAAAGAGGGCTACTTCCTAAAGACTAAAAGAAGAATATATTATTTTCTTCAGTTTCATGCAGGAAGAATTTATTAAGCACTGATTTTGGGTCTCACTTGATGTGCTATGAAGAAATGTATATATTCTGTGCTCTGGAAGATCTTTCAAACTACTAGGAGCCATGACATATGCTCAGAAATAAATGGCGAATGCTGAAGACATATGCCTTCATGCAAGCTTTTAAAATGAGACTCCCCTCACCCTGGTCCACTTCTTGCTTAGACAAATCGCTTAACATTCACCATTTTTATTTGCCCCTCAATATCTTGTAGGGTTAATTGGGAAGTTCATGACCTTACATCTAAAGTTCTTGAAGATTCTAGTGATAAGGTCAGATTTAGACTGTCTTGGCCTCAAGATAATACAATTTTAATACCAGAGGCAGAGCTGGTGAAACACACACATAGCTTCCTCCTCTCCTTTCCATTAACAGTTTATTTTCCTCTGGGAAAATCCGAAAGTAGGAAATGAGAAGATATTTCTTGGTTCCTGTTCACAGGTGGAGGAAAACATTCAGGTAGCTTGCAGCTGACTGATCTGAAGAACTGCTGCTTAGGTGACCAGGCACCTTGCTACTATGAAATCATAGCAGAGAATGACCTAGACAAGGGTCATGAGACTTCTGTTTTAAATTTTTGCTCAGACACTAATTCCTTGAGTGATCTATGAAAAGTCACTTCTTGAAACTGGTCCTTCCCCCTTGGGGAAGTGAGAGATTTGGGATAGAGAGTTTATAACCCTTTCCAGCTTAAATGTCTATTGTTCCAAAAGTCCACCTTTGAAGTGCTGGGATCAGTAGGCAACTGGCTTTTAGGTGTTTGAACGCTTTGGCATTCTGCGAACAGCTGATATATTGGATCATTTTCATTCAAATTCAAAATTCATTTTTTAATTGTAAAATTTTGTTCAGATATATTTTGGAATGATTTTTGTCCTTCTGCCTAGACAAATGTCTCTGGAAAGGGATAGAGGTGATAATTTAATGATACCAATAATTTATGCATAAGGTAGTTTTGTTTTGTTTGAAAACACATCCTTGAATCCCTGGAAACCTGAGGAAGAAAATGTAACATGTCTCAGAACAGACTCCAGATGAGTTTAAGACCATCCGGCTATAAGGAAATATGTGTTAGTATTTTAAACCAATTTTTCTTGGAGTATAGTTGATGTACAATATTGTGTTAGTTTCTGCTGTACAGCAAAGTGAATCAGTTATATGTATATATATATTCACTCTTTTTAGATTCTTTTCCCATATAGGCCATTATAGAGTACTGAGTACATTTCCCTGTACTGTGCCATTCAACACCTCATGGTTTGCCATATCCCACAGGCCACCAACTGGTTACCTCTGGCTAGGAAAATACTGCTAGTGAATGAGGTTGTCTATCTGGGTTACAAAGAAAGAGGCTGTGTCACAATCTGGCCATTTCTAATAAATGGTTGTTTTATTTACTTTACAGTTACAGCTATGTGTACAGTTGTTTGTCCAGACCATTTCTATTTGACTTTAATAAGTTATTTAATTGTTTAGAACTTTCTTTCCTTCATTTGTTCAAGTAAGCACATCAACTTCACGGAGTTGTTATGAGAATTTTATAGATAATGTTTGTGAAAACATATTTTAAACTGTTAAACACCATTGACATGTGGGTTATTGTATTCAATTGGACAAGTAATGACCCAAACAAATTTATTTTGCTTTTGTAAGCCCTCAACCAGATTTTTTTCTCATCATTGTTTTGCAAAGTGTAATCTACTCCATCTACTTTTAGTAAATTTGCCAGTTTGGTAGCTTTGGATCAGATTGGACAAATTTTCTGTAAATCCATTCTGAGCAGGACCCTGTTATTGTTGGAAGCCCAGATTATTAATTGATGCTTGCAGCTGCCAAGGCTTTACCACAATTGGAGAAATAACTGTGGAAATTAAACTCACACCTGAATTCCCTTAGATTTGTTCATTTAAATCTGATCCTCAAAGTATTTGTTCTACTCATTATGCTACCTAATTGGCCAAAAATAAATCAGGAGCCAGTCAACACTCAAATCCTGGGGTAATTGGAGTTTTCAGTATCAGCAGTAATGTCTGCTAGTTCTGCAAGTGTGGAGTGTGTGTTTGTGTGCTGGAAATATGAACTAAGAGGATTCCTTTTGCCTGCAATTGCAAATAGTATTTGGGAGTATTTTCAGCTCATCTGGAAATGGATTTAAAATGCTACAATCTAATAAAAATAAAAGGCTGCTTGTTTTCAAATACCAGTCTTACCAGAGGAAAACAGGATGTTTTCAAATATTAATCTTACTTGAAGAAATGGACTGGAGGAATATATCCTAACTTATTGTCGTAGAAATATGAGTAGTATCTTTCAAAACTAATGTATGCTTCTGATGCAACAACCTTAGGGGACAAGTAAGCGTGTGAATACAGCCATTAGAATAAGATGGAATAAAATTATTCTGACATTAGTTACTTAATGATTCTTTATAAGAGCAAGTAAAAGAACAAACAGGCTTCCCTGGTGGCTCAGACAGCAAATAATCTGCCCACAGTGTGGGAACCCTGGGTTTGATCCCTGGGTTGGGAAGGTCCCCTAGAAGAGGGCATGGCAACCCACTCCAGTATTTTTGCCTGGAGAATCCCCATGGACAGAGAAGCCTGGAGGGCTACAGGCCATTGGGCTACAAAGAGTTGGACATGACTAAGCACAGCACAGCACAAAGGAAACAAACACACGACAGGAGACAGATTTCATTGTGTTGACTTGATAGTCAGCAATGGTACCCTGACTGCTTGAAATCTGTGTAGTATTTTGTTATGAATAACTGTCAGGAAATAAATAAGAGGTGAGGATTCAGGCAAGTGAAATTCTCACTTACTCGGTAAAAATTGTTTAGATATTGGAGGTTAGGGGGCCTGCTTCTCACTTAGGGCTCTGAACAGAGGGAACTTCACAAAGAGAAGGACGGGCAGGGGGTCATTCATTTTTGCCCTGTACTTTGTGTACTGGTTCTGTACTGGTGCTTACTCCTCACTCATTCACCTAGTCACCAGCAGAGATGATGGCACAGCAGAGAAGCTGGGAGAATGGCTAAGGATTCTGTGAGTGCTAAGTCACTTCGTGGTGTCTGACTCTGTGTGACCCTACGGACTGTAGCCCACCGGGCTCCTCTGTCCGTGGGTTGCCATGCCCCTCTGCGGGGGATCTTCCCTACCAGGGATTGAACCTGTGCCTCTTGTGTCTCCTGCTCTGAAGACAGATTCTTTGCCACTAAGCCATCAGGGAAGCCCAAGGATTCTGGCTTGGGTTTTCCCTTGCACCACTGAAGAATTCTCATATACCAGCTGTGGGATTCTCCAGGCGAGAATACTGGAGTGGGTTGCCATTTCCTTCTCCAGGGGATACACCAGCTGAGCACCCTACAATTCTACTCAGTTCTGACACTATCTATGATCAGCTGCCACAGGTTAAGGGCTAGTCTCACAAGACTGCCCTTCACTTCAGAAAGAGTGAAAGTGTTAGTCTCTCAGTCATGTCTGATTCTTTACGATCGCATGGACTATAGCCTGCCAGGCTCCTCTGTCCTTGGAATTCACCAGGCAAGAACACTGGAGTGGGTTGCCATTCCCTTTTCCAGGGGAGCTTCCTGACTCAGGGATCAAACCAGGCTCTCGTGCATTGCAGTTGGATTTTTTTTACCATCTGAGACCAGGGGAGCCTTATGAGCCACCAAGGAGATGACAATCACAAATCCAGGTTGTTATCTGTACTTCTGACTGGCAGGTTATAAATATGAAGTTCCCACAACCCCTTCTTGGGTTGATTAACTTGCTAGAACAGCTTACAGACTCAGGAAACCAGTTTGCTCACTAGATCATCCATTTACTTCAAAGAAATATTAATCAACCTTCAGATAAAGAGATACTTAGGGTGAGGTCCTGAACAAAGGAACTTCTGTTCCTATGAAGTTTAGGGCCTAACACAATGGTACATGGAAGCATTCTGTTTCCCCAATCTGGAAACTCTCAGAACCCAGATTTTTTGGTTTTAATGAAGGTCTCATTATACAGGCCTGATTAATTACATCATTGACTGTTGGTGATAATTCAATTTCAATCCTTCCCCGCTTCCTCAGACCTCAGCGGGTGAGACTGAAAGTTCCAATTCTCAAATTACATGTTGGTTCCTTTGGTGACCAGCCCAATTTGTAGACTTGGTGGGGTCTACAAGTCATCTCATTCACCTAATAAAAGACACCTTCATGATTTTTATCACTTAGGGAACCTGAAAAGTTTTAGGAGCTCTGTGTCTGAAAAGAAGACAATGATACAATACATATTTCATACCATCACACTGGGCCTGGGGTCTTGGGTATATCATAGGGGAACAAAAAGGAGAGGAGATGGGCCTTGTGGAGCAATGACCTTGAACCCCAGTAAAGTGGCCCAGCTATGGTCGGGATGACACCAGTAAGATTGGCTACTTTTCCCTGGGGGAGGAAAGAGAAGAGTGGAAAGCCAGAAACAGTCTAAGCTCAGACCAGTGCCAGCTGTGGGGGATAGGAAGGATGGCAGAGACCCCCCTGAGCACTCTGGAAGAGACAGAAATACTCAAGAAAATGTCTCTGCCTTAAAGAAGCTAATCAACCTGTGAAAGCACACACCACATTTCTTTTTGCACAGAATGAAGACAAAAAAATTCCTATACATTCTGAAAAATAGCATCCAAGAAAAATGTCTGTTTATATTTACATGCTTTAGATCAAAGTCTTTAAGAGGGATTGGAGGAAATTCTTAGTGGACAGGTTGGCATTTGGGGAGATATATGAATACGTGCTTCTGCCGTCATCTCCATTTTGGTTCCAAGATAAGGACAGTATTTTCTGAAACAAAATCAATGGAATGATTCTGAATAATGAGATATAATATTTGAAATGAGGACAGACCTATATATTACAATCTGGTTAATCTCTTTTTTTTTCCCCATAGACCCATGACCTGCAGCAGCTAAACCAGGACCATGCCCTTGCCCAGCTGATATCTCCAGTTATTCATTTCAGCAGATTAATGCAGAGAACTGTTGCCCTGTTATTAGAAATGGAATGGTGATTTTAATAGAAGTCTTCATTGACACCCAAACTCAGATAGCATAATATGAAATGTTGTGATCCTCTAAGTGATTACTGTGGTTCTGAAAGTCAAGTCTGCAAAATTTTCTGAATCCTTTCATTTTCATCCAACTATCTGGTTGTCATATTGATATTGGGTGTAATTAAATGTAATTAAATGGCAGTGTTCTGTGCTGCTTTCCACAAGGAGTCTGTTGCCTAGAATATATAGGAATTGTGAGGCAGTGTGATGTTTCTGCCAAATGTGGAAGTGTTTTTAGATCAGACACAGCAGACAGAGGCTCTTCATCCTATTGGAGTTTAAAGATTGTCCCCTGCCAAGTGCTCTGTCCCCTCAGCTTTCCACTTTGTGCAGGGAATGCTGAAGCCTCCGTCTTCACCCCAGACCTCCACAATGAATGATAAAAACCCCTGAGATGATTCATGCTGAAGCCTCACACACCCTTAATGAGCAAGGCACACTGAAAGGAATTAAGCATCTCTGCAGAGACTCACTGAGGCAAAATCATTTTCCAAAGATTGGTTGGAGACACCAATCTGACCACTGACCTCAGAGTAATGGACTTCCTGATGGAAGAAGCAACCCAGGACATGAGGGAAAACAGGGACTCTGGAGAGCAGACAGAACAATGAAAAATTAGCTAGGGAGGATCACCAGTAAAATGAGTGAGGAAGAACCAGAGATTCTTGTTAAAATCTACCATATACTCTTTAATTATGTCAAATTTGTCTATTTCGCATTTAGTGTAGATCTTGTCCTTGTCAGCAAAAACTTTTGATATCTTTAAAAGACCAAGTTAAAAACTTCTTCCAGGGTTAGTGAAAGGGGACACTTTCCCCAAGATCTCTGTCCATTAAGAGACAGAGATGCCTATAGTTGGCAAAGCCGGCTAAGCAGCTCCCTTAGAAGCAGGGGTCCCCAACCTCTGGGATCTAATGCCTGATGATCTGAGGTGGAACTGATGTAATAATAACAATAATAATAGAAATAAAGTACACAATAAATGTAATGCTCTTGAACCATCCCCAAACCGTCCCTCTACCTGGGTTCATGGAAAAAATTGTCTTCAACAAAACTGGTCCCTGATGCCAAAAAAGTTGGGAATTAGAGAATTAGACAATTCTGAGCTAATGAAGTTTCCAGAAACGTAGGGAGAACAGGGATCAGCAAGCTATGGCCTGGGGGCCAAATCTATCTTAAACAAAGTTTAGCCAGAACACACCCATCCTCATTTGCTTGTGTATTGTCCATGGCTGCCAAGTTGAATAGGTTTGGCAAAAATCATATGACCCACAAAGCTGAAAATATTTCCATCTGACCCTTTCTAGCAAAAGTCTGCAACCCCTTGTGATTGACTCACACAAAACATTGCTTGTCACAAGCATCTACAATTAGAACCATAGACATCTATCTGTTCATTGTTTTCTGTTCATTTGCAAACATTCATTGGGCACCTACTATGCGTCCCACTCTTCTGGGATGCTTAAATGACTGAAAAAGACAAAAATTCCTTTCTTCATGGTGCTTACTTTCTCGTGGGGAGAGACAGAGTATAAATAATAAACAAAATAAAAGTGACATTTGCTAAGTGCTGAGGCAAATAAGAGAGCAGGTGTACAAGGATGGGAGCCCTTGGAAAGCGCTGCACATTGTGGAAGCCAGTTTGAGAAGGTGACATCTGAATGAAGACGTGAAAGAACTCGAGGCTGCAGATCTGGAGGAAAAGTGTTTCAGATCAGGGAGCAGCCGGTGCGAAACTCTGAGTAACAGCTTATGGGACCACAGGCTGGCTTTCCAGATGCGTGAAAATAATCTCCAAAGTCCACCCCCTAAGCCCAAGCTGATTTTAATGATTCCTGCAGATCTTGATCTAGAAAGTCTAGGGTGGGGACCAGAAATTTGTATTCTGTGAAATGGGGGAGCATTTTTATTTTTTTAGGTGTCTCATTTTGGGAATCACTATCTAAATCAAAATCAGAGTGCCCTCCAAATATGCTGAGTGTCATTCAGCCTCTGCTTAAACATTTCCAGTAATGGGAAGCTCTCAACTCTTTGAGAGAGTTCATTCCATAAAACATTTATAACATTTAATTAATTTATTCATTTATTCAACAAAAGATGTATAGCCTTCCTACTGTGAGTCGGGTACCAGGGATATGAGCAAACACATTCTGTGTCTTCATTGTTTATTTTGCTTGTCTGTTTCTGATTGCAAAATGTATATGGTATTTTAATTTTAGACAGATTGGAAAAAAAAATAAAACACATAAGAAAAAAGTTACTCTTCATCTTACAAGTAGCAATGTTAGTATTGTGGCATTTTTCATTTTCTTCTCTCTAGATTTAAAAATTTGAGCTCCCTTTTTCAACTAATAGTTTGTTATGAATATTTCTGTTTTTACAAAAATTTTTTGTTATGTGCTTTTAAAATAACAGTTTAGTATTCTATTTTATATACATATATATATCCCATATGTATACACTAGGTTATCTCAAAATGTACACTACTACCCAAAACTCTGCAATTAATTAATTTTAAGTTTTTTCCAGCATTTCTAGTTATGTAGGTAAATATCTGCAAGTGGAATTTCTGAATTAAAAGATATAGACTCTTAAGTCTTTTGAATACTTTGTCAAATTGCCTCTCCAGAAAATATGATCCAATTTCTACCTCCATTTCAATTATATAAAAATATTCATATTTTCATACCCTTGGCAATACTTCTATTTTATTCTTTTTAATAAAAAGCTTTAATTACTAGAAAGTTCTTTTTTTATGCTGAGCTCAATTTTGCCTATTCAAATCTTCAATCTATTGATTTGACTTTTGTCTCCTGGAGTTTTGTGGGTAAGTTCAACCCCTATTCTTTAAAATGAAATCTCAAATATTTAAAAATAATGATCATGCCTCTACTGTACTCTGACTTCAGTTAGATAATTACTCTTTTCACCCACTTTCTAGACTCTCCGTGGTTCTGGTCTCACTGTTCTAGATAAGCCTTTGTTAATCAGTCTTTCTCTTAAAATGTGGTGACAAGGATTAACTGAAGACACTCAGTGAAAAACACCGACTTCTTTGTTTTGAGCAAAAGTCTTCTAATTGGTGCAGGCAAGGTAGGCGTTAGCGTTTCTTGGCAAACATGCTGTCCTTTTGGCTCTTACAGAGATTGATATGAACCAAAATTCCTAAGCGTTTTTATGAACAATCTCATTGTCATATCAGGCATCTGCTGTACTTCACTACTGTAGTTGTTTTCTGAGACCCAACTGAAGAAGGACTTTAATAAAAATCAGCACAACCATTAATTCTAACTTGTCAAGTTCTTTTGAAAGCTTATTTCATCACCAGATGTATATCTTATACAAACTCGATAAAGATATCTCTTGACTTGTAATTAAGAAAAATACAAGCTCATGTCTATTGCAGAGTCCTGCCGCACCCTATTAGTCTGTATTGATCCATTAATCAAGCAAACTCTGGGTACAACACTGAGTCCAATCAGGCTACCTGAAGCTCATCCAGTGTGTGTGTGTGTGTGTGTGTGTGTGTGTGTACGGTATTCCCATTGCTAAGGATGTACAGGGAAACTCTCTAAAAAAAAACACAAACAAAATATTTTATACTTGCTGAAATCAATGCATGGCATTTCCTTGACCCTTCTACCTATGATTACTTCTTTTTTTCCTAAAATGGAAATTAGTTTGGCATAATGAGTCAGTTATCCATGTTGGATCTTTGATTTCAGCTTTACTTCAGAATGGTTAGGGTCAACATCAAGCTAAGCTTGATGCAATTTCTAGTTTATAACTTTATTTCTCTATTTTGAAATGTTGGCATGTTTGCCCATATCTTATCCACTGGAAGCTCTTGCTTTTGTACAAAATTAAGAATTGTGTTTTTTCCCCCTATTTTTCAGCTCGCTTGGTGTATAGCTTATTTGGATCTGAGGGCTTTTATTCATTTCAAGCAAAGAGATTTTTTTTTTCCTATCCTCTAGATCTTCTAGTACCTTTAATTTCAGTTTCCTGATAACTTCAAAGGTACCTACACTTTCCAATTTGAAAGTCATTCTGCTTGATGGAGAAGATGATTTTAAGTAGGACTTGAAAGCATGTGCTTTTGTATTATTTCTTAATGTGTTATATATCTCCATTTGTAGATTTAAGCCTTTCTCATTTTAATATTATAATTTTAACGATACAATTCATTATTCTTGACACTTCTGCCACATCTGTTTTTAACATATATGTGAAATGAATTGCTCTATCATAGTTGATCTCTACATGCCAAACAATTCAGATTATTGCAAAAATAGTTTAGCTCTAGGAGAAGGCAATGGCACCCCACTCCAGTACTCTTGCCTGGAAAATCCCATGGACAGAGGAGCCTGGTAGGCTGCAGTCCATGGGGTCGCTGAGAGTTGGACACGACTCAGTGATTTCACTTGCACTTTTCACTTTCACGCATTGGAGAAGGAAATGGCAACCCACTCCAGTGTTCTTGCCTGGAGAATCCCAGGGGCGGCGGAGCCTGGTGAATCCCAGGGGCGGCGGAGCCTGGTGGGCTGCCGTCTATGGGGTCTCACAGAGTCGGACATGACTGAAGTGACTTAGCAGCAGCAGCAGCAGCAGCAGTTTAGTTCTGGTGGTATTTATATGTGAATAGATCAGTAGTTAACTCAGGCTTGCTTTCTTATATGTGTGCTGCTTTTAAATAGTTTCAAAGCATTTTGTACTTTTGATCTTAAAACCTATATCCAGTCATAAAGTTAGATGGATCATGTCTAGCTTTATACCGTTTATACTGTTCAGTATAAAAAGACAAAAAGATATGGCACCAAAAGATGAGCCCCCCTCCCCCCCAACAAGGTTGGATGGTATCCAATATGCTACTGGGAAGAGCAGAGGGCAATTACTAATATCTCCAGAAAGAATGAAGTGGCTGGGCCAAAGTGGGAATGACACTCAGTTTCGAATGTGTCTGGTGGTAAAAGTAAAATCCAGTGCTGTAAAGAACAGTACTGTATGGGAACCTGGAATGTTAGGTCTTTGAATCAAAGTAAATTGGATGTGGCCAAGCAAGAAATGGCAAAAGTAAACATCAACATCTTAGGAATCAGTGAGGTAAAATGGACCGGAATGGGTGAATTTAATTCAGATGATTATTATATTGACTACTGTGGGCAAGAATCCCATAGAAGAAATGGTGCATAGTAAACAGAAGAGTCCGAAATGCAGTACTTGGGTTCACCCTCAAAAACAACAGAATGACTTCGGTTTGTTTTGAAAGCCAAGAGAATGCACCAGTCATAGCAAACACTCTTTTCCAATAACACAAGAGACAACTCTACATACAGCCATCACAAAATGATCAATACTCAAATCAGATTGATTACATTCTTTGTAGCCAAAGATGGAGAAACTCTATACAGTGAACAAAAACAAGACCTGGAGCCAACCGTGGCTAATTATCAGCTCCTTATAGCAAAATTCAGATGTAAGCTAAAGAAAGTGGGGGAAATCACTAGACCATTCAGGTATGATCTAAATCAAATCCCTTATGATTATACAGTGGAGGTGACGAATAGATTCAAGGGGTTAGATCTGGTAGACAGAGTGCCTGAAGCACTATGGACAGAGATGGTGGCTCAGATCAGACATGAACTTGGGTGAACTCCAGGAGATGATGAGAGACAGGGAGGCCTGGCATGCTGCAGTCCCTGGGGTTGCAGAGTTGGATACAACTTAGTGACTGAACAACAACAAGCTCTCATTTACTTGTTGGCCTATGCAATATGAGGTGGTGATGAACAGATCAGAGAAGGCAATGGCAACCCAATCCAGTACTCTTGCCTGGAAAATAGATGGAGATAATTGCATTTTCTTAAGGATAAGAATTATGTATATGTACATGTGTATGTATATGTATGTAGATGAATAAATCATTTCTCTGTGCTCCTTATTTGGGAGTTACTATAGTTTCTACAGAACTTAAAATATATATAAAACAAAACTAACTGGCTTTTTACTAAATATAAGAAAGGAAATTCAATCATTTCAAAGTGAGAGTTGTCTTAAAATAAAACAATGTAATATTTGACTATAGTTTTTTCCTAGGGTGATCCACCATTCCCAGTTGCTGGAGACTGGGTAGTTTTCCAAGATGCAGACATTTCAGTGCCCAAACTGGGAGAGTTATGTGCAAACTGGGATGATTCAGTCAACTTGTCTTTATCCTAATTCTTCCCATATGACTACCATTTTAAAAAAGCTAAAATAGTTGACTACTCTCCGATTCTAAATATGACCAGTTTTTATTTGGCCAATTCTTTGTTTTAAAATATTAATTTAAGATACTGTTGCTGGCTAGTCTCTAGACTACTCTTTTATTTTTTTAAACTACCCGCCCTTCTATCTTTTACTCATCAATTTTCCTTTCTTTCTTTCTTTTTTTCTCAATGAGAGAGCACCTGGACACAAAGTGCACCATTAATACAACCATTTCCATGTCCAGTGACCGTAAAATGATTATTAATACCTCCAGATAATTAGTGTCTGTATTTTCATTGAGAAATGCATGCTATCTCTGTGTCTATGACCTATATTTTTGTGATTTAGAGTCTTAATTGAAGAAAAAAAGAGGGACATAAGTTTTATGAAATACTTTTAAAGGTCAGGAGTAACCAGCCTACCAGAAATTCTTGAAAGTGCCAGCATGATCTTGATGTTTTGTCCTCAGATGCCATCAAAATTGTGAATCCTTTATTGGTTGATGGAGCCAAGGTTCACACAGGGCTCAGTTACATGTGTTGACTCCATCCATTCTGACTTACATGCTACTTAATATAGTAATCAATGGTTACAAATGGATGCTTATGTACAAAAAGTCCATGATCATCATGTTATATAACAATATCAAAAGACCTGTGAATACGATAGAACTTCCTCATTTCTCACTTGAAGAAACTGAGATCTAGAGAGACTAAGGAAATTTCCTAATATCAAAACTCTGGTTAGTGGCAGAGCTGAGCTCTCCATCACCCAGAATCCATGGCCTCATTCCAGACTCTAAACTGTCAAAGGAGAGGAGCTTAGACAGACTAATAAAGGCAAGATTGTTCATGATCCAGCCTTCTCACAGTCATTTCCAGTGGAAACAGGCTTGAACCAACTTTGTAAAATATCTTCTTGCACCTTCTTCTTCTTTGGCCACTTTGCAGCCTGAGGCCTTACCTGTGACCAGCTCTGGGGTCATGCTCTACGTGCTCAGTTGCTCAGTCTTATAGACTCTTTGTGACCCTATGAACTGTAACCCACCAGGCACCTCTGTCCTTGGGATTCTTCAGGCAAGAATTCTGGAGTGGGTTGCCATTTCCTACTCCAGGGGATCTTCCTGACTCAGGGATCAAACCCGCATTTCCTGCATTGGCAGGTGGATTCCATTGTGGTCACTGGTTTCCTTATTTTTATTCTTGCTCATTGTTGCCCAGATTTGTCCCCTAATACATTTCTTGGTCTTCCCATCCTCATTCCTTGAACATAAAATTTTAATTTATGGAGCTCCCACTTCATCTAGTCTTGATGACTGCCTAGAACAGCTACCCAACTGACCATTGAAAAGCAGAACATAACTAATGTGGGAGCTATCATCCTGAAGTGCTGTTACCTTTATCTGTTGCTTTGATTCTTGCTTACCAGGTACTTTATTGTCTCTGTTTATCATAAAGCTTCTACATGACTAATAATTACTAGTATTGTTGAACACAATATGTTTTTGAAGCTCTGCCCCTCTAGGTCTGTAATTTTCCCCCATCTTTCTTACATAACAGAAAATTGCATATCTTTAAAATGTTTATTGAAAAACTCTTATGCTCTAATATCATTTTAATAAGATAAAATTGTAGCCTACAATTATTTTAAAATTGACTTTAAATTTTGGAATAATTGGAAGTTACCAGAAAAGTTGCAAAGAGAGCATAATGAATGCCCTAGTGGTTTTTATTCCATTTTCCTCTGATGTGAACATCTTACATAACCATGGTGTATTTGTCCAAACTAAGAAATAAATGTTGGCGCATCACTGTTAACTAAACTACAGACTTTATTTGGATTTCACTGTTTTGTTCCACTGATGTCCTTTTTCCTATCCAAGATCCAAACTATGGTTCCACACTGCATTGTGTCATAACATTTTCCTAGTCTTCTTCAATCTGTGATAATTCTGGAGTCTTCTCTTGTTTTTTAAGATTCTGACAGTTTTGAGGAGGACTGCTCAAGCATTTTTGTAGAATGTCCCTCAATTTGGGTTTATCTGGCATTTTTCTTGTGATCAGGCTGGGTTGTAGATTTAGGGAAAAATATCACAGACATGAAGTACCCTTCTTATTAAATCCTATCAGGACTGCATACCTTCAACATGTTTTATCACTGGTGATGTTGACCTTCATCACCTGGTTAAGGTTGTATTTGCTGGGTTTTTCCACTGTAAATTTACTATTTTTCCCTTACCATGTGCTCTTTTCCTTGGGAGTGAGTTACGAAGTCCAGCTCACACTCAGGGGAGGAAAAACTATACTTTTACCTCCAATCTTTTAACCTATTTTATTTCTGCTGGTCAGCTTGCCTCATTTTGGAGTCTAAGCATCTCTACCACTAGGTGGACCACATTTATTTCCTACTCTTTTTCTAAACACTTTACTCCTTCCCTTGTCTTATAACCAACTCCTTAAAACTTCTCCATTTTCATATATTCTTTCTTCTCTGCAGCATCAATCTTATTTTAGTTGTCTTCAACTGAAACTTAGTGTGGCGTACCATGGCTCTTTTTCCCTGATTCCAGAAAGTCTAAATTGAAAAATGAGGTGTGTTGGGCTAGGAAATTATTTACGAAGGAAGAAAGAAAGAAAATGTAGACTTAATAAATAAAAAGTTCAAATAACTCTCTTGACAAGCTAACAACGGATGAGAAAGCTACTAAGTAAATATGATATAAGAATTTCAAGGCGTGTTCAGAGAGATGCAAAGATCTTTGTGGAAGGAGGCCTTCTTTATTAATCTTACATTTGTCAGCTAACACACTGAAATGCACCAAGTTCATACCCAATACATCTTTGTTGTTTATACAGATTTGTATATGTACATTGATAGAAACATATACTAATTTCTATATGACAGAAAAAGCAAAACTCTAGGAAAACCAAAGCATTGCTACATTGTAGCAAGACCTCCCAGCAGATGTGGTGCTTCACTGTCTGGATTTAAATCCAAGCTCAACCACTTACTAGCTTTGTAATCATGGACAAGTTGTTTACCCTCTCTGTGCTGATTTATAGGATGAATATATTGTTAGCAATTATGGTACAGAGAACTTGAGAGAAATAAGTGAGTTAATTCATATAAAGCTCTTAGTGGAGTGCCTGACATGTAACAAGCATTCGGTTAATATGATTTACTGTTACTGTTATTACTCATGAAGTTTTAGGTATAGATCAAACCATGAGTTTTTTTTCATATATATAGGCTTTTAAAGTAGATTCAGGTTCATAGCTAAATTGAGAGGCAAGCACAGAGATTTCTCATGTACTGTCTGCCCCCTCACCTGTACAGCCTTCCACATCATCAACATCTCCCTTTGTTATCATTGATAAACCTATACTGGCACATCATAACTACCCAAAATCTACTGTTTACTTTGCAGTTTAGTCCTAGTATTATAGATCCTATGGTTTGGAAAAACATGTAATGATATATGGGGCTCCCCGGTAGTAGCAGTAAAGAACCCACCTGCCAGTGTAGGAACTACAGCAGACCCAGGTTCAACACTTGGGTCAGGTAGACCTCCTGGAGGGGGAAATGCAACCCGCTCCAGGATTCTTGCCTGAAAAACTCCATGGACAGAGGAGTGTGGTGGGCTACAGTTCACTGGGTCACATAGAGTTGAACACGACTGAGTGACTGAGCACACGTGTGTAATGACATGTATCCATCATTCTAATATTATACAAAGTATTTTCATTGCCCTGTGCTCTACCTATTTATCCTTGCCCCAAACAAGTTCTTTTTAAAAGTAAAATCATTTCACAATAAAAATACGAAAGTTACCCAGTGAATTAACTTCAAAATATTAATATTAAATTGTTTCTATGAAGTGATTAACCCCATTTCTCTCTTTTAAAGCAAAATTATCAATTTAATCCTACCCATTTTTTAATGCTAAACTTTTTTTCCTGCAGTTTGGGTTCCATCATTAAGATATTTTAAATAAAGTGGCTCTGCAACCACTAAATACAAAATAAGATTCTGGCCAAAAGTTTTTGCTTTCTCTCACTTGATATAGGATAGTTTTAGGCAGAAGCTGCTCCCTGATCTAGGTGTCCTGACTCTGGTCATCCAGAGCAAGGCAAAGGCCTGGACCCTGAGTTTAGATTATTGGATGATTTTAGCAGTGTTTAGGTCTTCCCCTGTGACTCAGTGGTAAAAAGAATCTGCCTGCAATTCAGGAGACTTAGATTTTGTCCCTGGGGTGAGAAGATCCCCTGGAGAAGGACATGGCAACCCACTCCAGTATTCTTGCCTGGAGAAGCCAATGGACAGAAGAGCCTGGCAAGCTATAGTTCACAGTGTTGCAAAGAGTCGGATATGACTGCAGTGACTGAGCAAGCATACACACAGCAGTTTTTATATCTTTATCAATGGTGATCTTTGCATAATTTGGAATTTTCCAAAAGACAGATTAATTAAACCATACATCTTTACCAATTAGGCCTCTTCTTCATTGATAAATATAGTCATAAATTATTTGTAGACATAGTTTTGAGATTAGCTACAAACAACTCTTTCACAAAGTAATTTAGTTAGTGAATTAAAAATATCACATCCGACTACAAGTAGCTGATCCCAAAGAACTGCTGAGTTGGGTTGCCATGTATTAGTTCATTATGCAAATAGGCATCCCAAGAGGGCCATCCCAAAGACGATTAGCCTCTTTCACCTTTAATAACCTAAGATCTCCGGTTCGTGATGTGTGCAGATGAAAATATGTTCCGCCTGTGGGTAAGGGTGTTATTAATGCATAATTCTTTAGCTTCTTTCTCCCTACACTGGAATTCTATTTTGGCAATACTCTTGGGTTCAGTTGTCAGAGAGATAAAAGTCTGTGTGTACTGCAGTAGAATCCTGAGTGAATCTTGGTAAATTTAGAGGGTCAGATCTACTGTCTTTATCTGTGGATAAAACTACATCTCCTCTACCCAGTTGTACATTTTCCTTTTTGTTTTTTCTTCAAACTTTACACTTTTTAATAAAGACAAGAGATCTTTTCAAGAAAAATAGAGATACCAAGGGAACATTTCATGCAAAGATGGGCTCGATAAAGGACAGAAATGGTATGGACCTAACAGAAGCAGAAGATATTAAGAAGAGGTGGCAAAAATACACAGAAGAACTGTACAAAAAAGATCTTCACAACCCAGATAGTCATGACGATGTGATCACTAATCTAGAACCAGACATCTTGGAATGTGAAGTCAAGTGGGCCTTAGAAAGCATCACTAAGAACAAAGCTAGTGGAGGTGATGGAATTCCATTTGAGCTGTTTCAAATCCTGAAAGATGATGCTGTAAAAGTGCTGCACTCAATATACCAGCAAATTTGGAAAACTCAGCAGTGGCCACAGGACTGGAAAAGATCAGTTTTCATTCCAATCCCAAAGAAAGGCAATGCCAAAGAATGTTCAAACTACCGCACAATTGCACTCATCTCACATGCTAGTAAAGTAATGCTCAAAATTCTCCAAGCCAGGCTTCAACAATACGTGAACCGTGAATTCCCTGACGTTCAAGCTGGTTTTATAAAAGGCAGAGACCAGAGATCAAATTGCCAACATCTGCTGGATCATGGAAAAAGCAAGAGAGTTCCAGAAAAACATCTATTTCTGCTTTATTGACTATGCCAAAGCCTTTGACTGTGTGGATCACAATGAACTGTGGACAATTCTGAAAGAGATGGGAATACCAGACCACCTGACCTGCCTCTTGAGAAATCTGTATGCAGGTCAGGAAGCAACAGTTAGAACTGGACATGGAACAACAGACTGGTTCCAAATAGGAAAAGGAGTATGTCAAGGCTATATATTGTCACCCTGCTTATTTAACTTCTATGCAGAGTACATCATGAGAAACGCTGGGCTGGAAGAAGCACAAGCTGGAATCAAGATTGCCGGGAGAAATATCAATAACCTCAGATATGCAGATGACACCACCCTTATGGCAGAAAGTGAAGAAGACCTAAAAAGCCTCTTGATGAAAGTGAAAGAGGAGAGTGAAAAAGTTGGCTTACAGCTCAACATTCAAAAAATGAAGATCATGGCATCCAGTCCCATCACTTCATGGGAAATAGATGGGAAACAGTGGAAACAGTGTCAGACTTTATATTTTTGGGCTCCAAAATCACTGCAGATGGTGACTGTAGCCATGAAATTAAAAGACGCTTACTCCTTGGAAGAAAAGTTATGACCAACCTAGACAGCATATTCAAAAGCAGAGACATTACTTTGCCGACTAAGGTCCGTCTAGTCAAGGGTATCGTTTTTCCTGTGGTCATGTATGGATGTGAGAGTTGGACTGTGAAGAGAGCTGAGCGCCGAAGAATTGATGCTTTTGAACCGTGGTGTTGGAGAAGACTCTTGAGAGACCCTTGGACTGCAAGGAGATCCAACCAGTTCTTTCTGAAGGAGATCAACCCTGGGATTTCTTTGGAAGGAATGATGCTAAAGCTGAAGCTCCAGTACTTTGGCCACCTCATGAGAAGAGTTGACTCATTGGAAAAAACTCTGATGCTGGAAGGGATTGTGGGCAGGAGGAGAAGGGGACGACTGAGGATGAGATGGCTGGAGGGCATCACAGACTCGATAGACGTGAGTCTGAGTGAACTCTGGGAGTTGGTGATGAACAGGGAGGCCTGGCGTGCTGCGATTCATGGGGTCGCAAAGAGTGGGACATGACTGAGCGACTGTACTGAACTGATGCTGCTAAGTCACTTCAGTCGTGTCCGACTCTGTGCAACCCCAGGGACGGCAGCCCACCAGGTCCCCCGTCCCTGGGATTCTCCAGGCAAGAACACTAGAGTGGGTTGCCATTTCCTTCTCCAGTGCATGACAGTGAAAAGTGAAAGTGAAGTCGCTCAGTCGTGTCTGACTCTTAGTATTGGGGTATAGCCGATTAACAATGTGACAGTTTCCAGTGAACAGTAAAGGGACTCAGCCATGCATATTCATGTATCCATTCTCCCCCAAACTCCCCTCCCAGCCAGGCTGCTACATAATATAGAGCAGACTTTCATGTGCTATACAGTAGGTCCTTGTTGGTTATCCATTTTGAATATAGCAGTGTGTACATGACCTTTCCAAAGTCCCTAACTATCTCTTCCCCCTAGCACCTGATTGTACTATTGATTGTGCTGCAAGGAGTCTAACTGTCTCTCCTTGGGTTGGAAACCTTTTAAATGGGACCCATTGTTTCTGTCTGTAGATATAGACATGTCAAAAAAGCCAACTGGAATTCAGACACAGCCTTGGGTCCAGGAACTACTGATTCACAGGCAATATTAGTCTTAAGCAGATTGTGCCTGTACATGGAAGAAAGTCAGCCAGGGCCCTTGGCAGGCTTAGAGAGAATGTTACCATTTGGTGACTCGAATGGTCACTTCCAAAAATAAAATGTAATCTTACAGCCTTTTGGAAAGGTATTTGCTGGATGCAGGCATCTGCTGACATTGAGAAGGTGTGATAGTTCACAGGTCTGAAATAGTTACCATGGGTGTTCCCAACAGTGAATCATCAGTAGCTTCAACCTTGTAAAAGTTCAAGAATGCTATCAGCGTAAGTGACTGTCAATCCTGATGGGCAGGATTTTCTGGCTTTGCTGAAAATCGTTCAATTAGTTAGTAATTTATAAAAAAGTAAATTAAAAGAAATGCTTTTTGCTTCATCTTTTTTTGCCCCTGAGAGTTCTGCTAGGAATTCCCTGTCATAACGGAGGATTGGGGGATATGAAGGCAGACTGCTTTTCTTGGAAGGATCCAATACAGAGAGCCTTTAGAGTATTTGGAAATTCTTGGCCACTTGACTCATCTCCTGTTGGTGGCAATATGTGATGGAGCAGTGACCAGAAGCTGTACTTTATATGTCTCTGATACTTAAAGACAATGCCAAAAGGCCAAGGAAAACACTGCATTAAAAATCCAGCCAGCATTTTAGAGAAAGAGGTGATTCAATTTCTTTTATCTACTTTAAATAATTTGTTGTACTTCATCCAAAGATTTCCTTCTTCTCCATCATCTTCTTCTCCAGAGTTCTCTAGGGATCTGTCCTTGTGAACTGCTACAGTTATCACTTCCAGATACTAAAGAATATGGCACTTTCACATTATCCTCTATTCCTCTGTGCTGAAGTCTGATGTTCCTTCATCTGACTCTTTCTCTGGCACTTTTCTTTTTCTTTTCCTTTACTTATGTGCTGTGCTGTGCTTAGTTATTCAGTCATGTCTGACTCTACTTTCTTCTTATTCTCTGGTTTGTTATTTTTCCTTCCAATAAGAGGTGATGTCAATGGTAAAGAAACCTCTTGCCCATGCAGGAGGCATAAGAGACCTAGATTTGATCCCTGGGTCGGGAAGATCCCCTGGAGGAGAGCTTGGCAACTCACTCCAGGATTCTTGCCTGAGAATCCCATGGACAGAGGAGCCTGGCGGGAGATGGTCCATAGGGTTGCAAATAGTTGGACACACCTGAAGCGACTTGGCACCCATGCACACACAGGTCCTATGTATTTGTGTGTTTACTTTTGATTCTCAGCCTTTAAGGCTCATTCTTTTCCTCTTCTGATGTCTTTCATGCACTCGAATACATTCGGTCAAACCTGGTCAGAGAACAAGTTTCATATCTACTATCATAACTGTTTTCAAGGTTTCAGATCGATAAGAACCCTTGAACCTTGGTATCTCTTCTTCACAGATGGGAAACTGAGAACATGAGCAATCATACAGTTTCCTGAGATCAGACAGTGGATTGCTAGAAGAGTGAGGGTTGTAACACAGGTTTCCTGAGTTCCAAGAGAAGTGATTAGCCAAGTGAACTTTCATTATTGAACATGTGGTCCCTGGACCAGCGGCACGGGCATCATGTGGAAATGGGTTAAAAATACACATTCTTGGGCTCAGACCCAGACCTACTGAATCAGCATTTGCATTTTATCAGTGTCCAAGGTGTTCAGTTCAGTCCAGTTCAGTCGCTCAGTCATGTCCAGCTCTTTGCAACCCCATGAACTGTAGCATGCCAGGTCTTGCTGTCCATCACCAACTCCTGGAGTCCACCCAAACCCATGTCCATTGAGTTGTTGATACCATCCAACCATCTAATCCTCTGTTGTCCTCTTCTCCTCCTGCCCTCAATCTTTCCCAGCATCAGGGTCTTTACCAATGAGTCAGCTCTTCCCGTCACGTGGCTGAAGCACTGGAGTTTCAGCTTCAACATTAGTCTTTCCAATGAACCCCAGGACTGATCTTCTTTAGGATAGACTGGTTGGATCTCCTTGCAGTCCAAGGGACTCTCAAGAGTCTTTTCCAACACCACAGTTTAAAAGCATAAATTCTTCAGCACTCAGCTTTCTTCATAGTCCAACTCTCACATCCATACATTACCACTGGAAAAACCATAGCCTTGATTAGACGGATCTTGGTTGGCAAAGTAATGTCTCTGCTTTTGAATATGCTGTCTAGGTTGGTCATAACTTTCCTTCCAAGGAGTAAGCATCTTTTAATTTCATGGCTGCAATCACCATCTGCAGTGATTTTGGAGCCCATAAAAATAAAGTCCACCACTGTTTCCAGTGTTTCCACATCGATTTCCCATGAGGTGATGGGACCGGATGCCATGATCTTAGTTTTCTGAATGTTGAGCTTAATTCATGTGCAAATTAAAGATTGAACAAGTTTGAACTAGACTCTTCTGTATTGAAGCAAATCTCCTTGAAACACACTCTGTAGCATTGATAGGTTTGCTTTGCATCTGTGAAGTTTCTTCTGAGTCCTGGCTACCCCTGATAGAAGTCAATGAGAAGAGAGACACAAGCTTTGGCCTTGGTTTCAGCATCTTGATTCTGGAATTTGGATTTCACATCAACTGCACTTTTGAAGCATTTCAAGAGAAATGACAAAGCAAGTGGAAATTCTTTTCTAAGCAATTAGTTTTCTCTGTGCTTCAGTTCAGTTCAGTCGCTCAGTCGTGTCCAACTCTTTGCGACCCAATGAACTGCAGATGCCAGGCCTCCCTGTCCACCACCAAATCCAAGAGTTTAACCAAGCTCATGTCCACTGAGTCAGTGATGCCATCCAGCCATCTCATCCTCAGTCATCCCCTTCTCCTCCTGCCCACAATCCCTCCCAGCATCAGAGTCTTTTCCAATGAATCAACTCTTTACATGAGGTGGCCAAAGTACTGGAGTTTCAGCTTTAGCATCATTCTTTCCAAAGAAATCCCAGGCCTGATCTCCTTCAGAATGGACTGGTTGGATCTCCTTGCAGTCCAAGGGACTCTCAAGAGTCTTCTCCAGCACCACAGTTCAAAAGCATCAATTCTTCAGCGCTCAGCTCTCTTCACAGTCCAACTCTCACATCCATACATGACTACTGGAAAAACCATAGCCTTGACTAAATGGACCTTTGTTGGCAAAGTAATGTCTCTGCTTTTCAATATGCTATCTAGGTTGGTCATAACTTTTCTTCCAAAGAGTAAGAGTCTTTTAATTTCATGGCTGCAGTCACCATCTGCAGTGATTCTGGAGCCCCCCAAAATAAAGTCTAACACTGTTTCCACTGTTTTCCATCTATTTCCCATGAAGTGATGGGACTGGATGCCATGATCGTAGTTTTCTGAATGTTGAGCTTTAAGCCAACTTTTTCACTCTCCTCTTTCACTTTCATCAAGATGCTCTTTAGTTCCTTTTCAATTTCTGCCATAAGGGTAGTGTCATCTGAGGTGATTGATATTTCTCCTGGCAATCTTGATTTCAGCTTGTGCTTCTTCCAGCCCAACGTTTCTCATGATGTACGCTGCATATAAGTTAAATAAGCAAGGTAACAATATACAGCCTTGTCATACTCCTTTTCCTATTTGGAACCAGTCTGTTGTTCCATGTCCAGTTCTAACTGTTGCTTCCTGACCTGCATACAGGTTTCTCAAGAGGCAGGTCAGGTGGTCTGGTATTCCCATCTCTTTCAGAATTGTCCACAGTTCATTGTGATCCACACAGTCAAAGGCTTTGGCATAGTCAATAAAGCAGAAATAGATGTTTTTCTGGAACTCCCTTGCTTTTCTGATGATCCAGTGGATGTTGAGAATTTGATCTCTGGTTCCTCTGCCTTTTCTAAAACCAGCTTGAACATCTGGAAGTTCATGGTTCACATATTGCTGAACTCTGGCTTGGAGAATTTTGAGCATTACTTTACTAGCATGTGAGATGAGTGCAATTGTGCAGTAGTTTGAGCATTCTTTGGCATTGCCTTTCTTTGGGATTGGAATGAAAACTGACCTTTTCCAGTCCTGTGACCATTGCTGAGTTTTCCAAATTTGCTGGCAAATTGAGTGCAGCACTCTCAGCATCATCTTTCAGGATTTGAAATAGCTCAACTGGAATTCCATCACCTCCACTAGCTTTGTTCATAGTGATGTTTTCTAAGGCCCAGTTGACTTCACATTCCACGATGTCTTGCTCTAGGTGTGTGATCACACCATCGTGATTATCTTGGTCATGAAGATCTTTTTTGTACAGTTCTTCTGTGTATTCCTGCCACCTCTTCTTAATATCTTCTGCTTCTGTTAGGTCCATATCATTCTGTCCTTTATCGAGCCCATCTTAGCATGAAATGTTCCCGTGGTATCTCTAATTTTCTTGAAGAGACCTCTAGACTTTTCCATTCTGTTGTTTTCCTTTATTTCTTTGCACTGATCACTGAGGAAGGCTTTCTTATCTCTTCTTGCTATTCTTTGGAACTCTGTGTTCAGATGCTTATATCTTTAAAGCTTTTCTCTTTTGCTTTTCATTTCTCTTCTTTTCACAGCTCTTTGTAAGGCCTCCCCGGACAGTCATTTTGCTTTTTTGCATTTCTTTTCCATGGGGATGGTCTTCATCCCTGTCTCCTGTACAATGTCACGAATCTCCATCCATAGTTTACCAAGCACTCTATCTGTCAGATCTAGTCCCTTAAATCTATTTCTCACTTCCACTGTATAATCATAAGGGATTTGATTTAGGTCATAGACTGGTTCCAAATAGGAAAAGGAGTATGTCAGGGCTGTATATCGTCACTCTGCTTATTTAACTTATATGCAGAGTACATCATGAGAAACGCTGGGCTGGAAGAAGCACAAGCTAGAATCAAGATTGCTGGGAGAAATATCAATAACCTCAGATATGCAGATGACACCACCCTTATGGCAGAAAGTGAAGAGGAACGAAAAAGCCTCTTGATGAAAGTGAAAGAGGAGAGTGAAAAAGTTGGCTTAAAGCTCAACATTCAGAAAACGAAGATCATGGCATCCAGTCCAATCACTTCATGGGAAATAGATGAGAAACAGTGGAAACAGTGTCAGACTTTATTTTTTCTGGCTTCAAAATCACTGCAGATGGTGACTACAGCCATGAAATTAAAAGATGCTTACTCTTTGGAAGAAAAGTTATGACCAACCTAGACAGCATATTGAAAAGCAGAGACATTACTTTGCCAACAAAGGTCCATCTAGTCAAGGCTATGGTTTTTCCAGTAGTCATGTATGGATGTGAGAGTTGGACTGTGAAGAGAGCTGAGCGCTGAAGAATTGATGCTTTTGAACTGTGGTGCTGGAGAAGACTCTTGAGAGTCCCTTGGACTGCAAGGAGATCCAACCAGTCCATTCTGAAGGAGATCAGGCCTGGGATTTCTTTGGAAAGAATGATGCTAAAGCTGAAACTCCAGTACTTTGGCCGCCTCTTGTGAAGAGTTGACTCATTGGAAAAGACTCTGATGCTGGGAGGGATTGAGGGCAGGAGAAGAAGGGGACAATAGAGGATGAGATGGCTGGATGGCATCACTGACTTGATGGACATGAGTCTGAGTGAACTCTGGGAGTTGGTGATGGACAGGGAGGCCTGGCGTGCTGCGATTCATGGGGTTGCAAAGAGTCAGACATGACTTAGTGACTGAACTGAAATGGTCTAGTGGTTTTCCCTGATTTCTCCAATTTAAGTGTGAATTTGGCAATAAGGAGTTCATGATCTGAGCCACAGTCAGCTCCTGGTCTCGTTTTTACTGACTGTATAGAGCTTCTCCATATTTGGCTGAAAAGAATATAATCAATCTGAGTTCGGTGTTGACCATCTGGTGATGTTCATGTGTAGAGTCTTCTCTTGTGTTGGAAGAGGGTGTTTGCTATGACCAGTGCATTCTCTTGGCAAAATTCTATTAGCCTTTGCCCTGGTTCATTCCGCATTCTCAGGACAAATTTGCCTTTTACTCCAGGTGTTTCTTGTCTTCATTCATTTGCATTCCAGTCCCCTATAATGACAAGGACATCTTTTTTAGGTGTTAGTTCTAAAAGGTCTTGTAGGTCTTCATAGAACCATTCAACTTCAGCTTCTTCAGAATTACTGGTTGGGGAATAGACGTGGATTACTGTGATATTGAATGGTTTGCCTTGGAAACGAACAGTGATCATTCTTTCGTTTTTGAGATTGCATCCAAGTACTGCATTTCGGACTCTTTTTTTGACCATGATGGCTATTCCATTTCTTCTAAGGGATTTCTGCCCACAGTAGTAGATATAATGGTCATCTGAGTTAAATTCACCCATTCCAGGCCATTTTAGTTTGCTGATTCCTAGAATGTCGACATTCACTCTTGCCATCTCCTGTTTGACCACTTCCAATTTGCCTTGATTCATGGACCTAAAATTCCAGATTCCTATGCAATATTGCTCTTTACAGCATCAGACCTTACTTGTATCACCAGTCACAACCACAACTGGGTATTGTTTTTACTTTGGCTCCATCCCTTCATTCTTTCTGGAGTTATTTCTCCACTGATCTCCAGTAGCATATTGGGTACTTACTGACCTGGGGAGTTCCTCTTTCAGTATCCTATCAGTTTGCCTTTTCATACTGTTCATAGGGTTCTCAAGGCAAGAATACTGAAGTGGTTTGCCATTCCCTTCTCCAGTGGACCACATTCTGTCAGACCTCTCCACCATGACCTGCCCATCTTGGGTGGCCCCACAAGGCATGGCTTAGTTTCATTGAGTTAGACAAGGCTGTGGTCCTAGTGTGATTAGATTGACTAGTTTTCTGTGAGTATGATTTCAGTGTGTCTGCCCTCTGATTCCCTCTTGCAACACCTACCGTCTTACTTGGGTTTCTTTTACCTTGGACGTGGGGTATCTCTTCACAGCTGCTCCAGCAAAGCTCAGCCGCTGCTCCTTACCTTGGACGAGGGATATCTCCTCACTGCTGTATCTCCTCACTCACCTACTCACAGGGTATCTCTGTGCTTACTTATTTGTAATTTGCAGATTCAATTTAATATCTGCAAACCTATTGGTAAAAACAGAGGCATGGTCACTTTAACTGTCTTTATCTGTTTTTTTTGAATATATTGTCTGCCATTTTCCAAGTGCCTCATGGGATATTTCAATATCCAAAATGATTTTTATTGTTTTCCCAAACTGTAATAAAAGAGGTGTTATCGCTTTCATTCCCCTGACTGGATTTTAAATTTAGAGGAAGCAAAGCGCATGCATTTGACAAGGAGAGGTGTAAAGTAAAATCTATTTGATACCAGAATTGAAATGAATCACTGGCATAGGAAACAGTGATGAATATTTTCTTAGAGAGAGAAAGTGTTGTCAGATGTAACCTCTATCATATCAGTTCATGTACAAGGGACACGTTCCAGCTTAGGGTTTTAAAAGATAAGTGCTGAGTAATCATGAAAAATGGGTGTTAAAGATATTTCCAGGTAGGAAAGAATAAAGAACGAAAATGAATCTTGAGGAAATAAAAAAAACACTCTTGAATATTTTTCTATCTTTTTTTTTTCATTTTTCAGTTCCAAATAAACATCCTTTTTGTATGAAAGACTCTCGAGAAGGGATTGTAATGGAGGTGTGTCAGTCCTGGACATTCATGAATGTATCCGTGATTTGAGATTGAATTTATTTTATGTTCCTGAGTGTTTCTGCCAACTGAGAGGAGACCTTTAGAATGTACATTATTTAAGAAGTTATGAGATAAGCCAGGGATGGTCCACAGATTGGCAGCCTCTGCCCACCGTAATTTGAACCTAGAATCAGTGTTTTGCTCAATATCACAGCAAGTCTCAGCAAGTCGAGTTCCTGAAACTCATCTTCTATGATTCTTCTAACTCTACATGCCTAAAAATTAGGATGAATGGCAAAATTAAAGCCACATTCTCTCCAAAATTCACTGAACCTATTGCTTCTATCTCTGATACAGAGGAGAATATGAATATGACTAATGCCTTCGGACAAAGGTCACAAATACGAGGCTTTAACGTTCAGAAATATGCAGAAAAAACATCCCTCCAAACTTGCCAAAATATTTCTTTAGTCACACACAAGTTTACCTAATGTCAGTAACTCATAATTAATTAGAAAGTAGATAAGAAAAATGAAAACCCAGTAACACCATGCCTGGCAGAAGGGGGAGAAAAAATAATGGCTGGTGCACTGAGATGACCCAGAGGGATGGTACGGGGAGGCAGGAGGGAGGGTGGTTCAGGATGGGGAACACGTGTATACCTGTGGTGGATACATGTTGATGTATGGCAAAACCAACACAATATTGTAAAGAAAAAAAATAAAAAAAAAAAGAAAGAATGGCTGATGTGACCCTCACCCTCATCCCCTCATGGAATATTCCTCACTTGTCCATGAAGAGGAAGGTCATAATCAGTCAGAAATAGTTTTAGACTCTGGCCATCAGTTAGGCTGACAGTTGTCCTCACACACATTCTCACTTTTGTGACCTTTTGGAGGGGGATCTTCCATTCCCTCCCCATCCTTTACTCCCACCTCTGAAGAGTTATTGCCTGAGTCTGCTAAAATTCTCCAGCAGTTATCTGTAATGATAACTTTACAATTACAGAAAGTGGTACAACTTCTGGAAGGCAAGATAAAAATGCATCTTATTTCCACTTTGCCATGTTGATGCATTTACCTTACTTTCAATTTTGAAATTCCTCAACAGTGAGCAAAAGAATGTTCTTTGACATTTGTGGTGATGTTATTATTAACTCAGTCTGTACTGTTTAGGAGGTACAAAGTGATGCTATTTGAGAGGAAAATTTAAAATTCCCTGGCTTCTATGCTATATATATATATATTTATTTATATTTATATATACAACTTCACATTCAAAGAAAGAGGATTGTCTTAGTACTTTAGTAACAGAAAGGATATTTTTGTTGAAATCTAATTCAAAAATTCACAGTAATTCCCAGTAGCATACAAATGATGTGTTCTATATATTTTACATTAAGGTAGCCTAGAATACTTTTATGCTATTCTAATTACCTTTCTTCTTAGGAATTACTCTTGAAAATTGAAGGAAAAAAAATGTGCTAAGAATCATGGCTGCTTTGCAAACAGTTCAGGTGTACTTTTGAGGCATCTCAAGCAAAATGCATTTTGGAAGGCTTTGGTTTATATCTTTCATATATCATTTCTCCTTTTGAAGACTTTCATACACTTTGAAATCTCTTCCTTGAAAGAGAATAAATGAAAGATGATAGCATTCTTAAATATGAATGATTCATTGATGTTAAGCATAGGATTTTGGCTCTTGGGTGTATCTATAAAAGGGATATTTGAAGAGTGTTTCATGTCCCTCCCACCAGCTCTTCCTTTATTCAAGTTCTAATGTTGGTTCTGAGCAAGTGCTACATTTATACTAGCATCTCAAGGTTCCTGTGAGAGAAATATTTCATGTTCAGTTAAGTCAGTTGTGTCCAACTCTTGTGTCCCCATGAACTATAGCACACCAGGCTTCCTTCAACATCTCCCAGAGACTACTCAAACTTATGTCCATTGAATCAGTGATGCCATCCAGCCACCTCATTCTCTGTTGTCCCCTTCTCCTCCTGCCTTCAATCTTTCCCAGCATGAGGGTCTTTTCAAATGAGTTGGCTCTTTGCATCAGGTGGTCACAGTTATGGAGCTTCAGCTTTATCATCGCTCCTTCCAATGAATATTCAGGGTTGATTTCTTTTAAGATTGAGTGGTTTGAACTCCTTCCAGTTCAAGGTACTCTCAAGAGTATTCACCAACACTACAGTTCAAAAACAGTTCTTCTGCGCTCAACTTTCTTTATGGTCCAACACTCACATTCATACACGACTACTGGAAAAACCACAGCTTTGACTATGACTAAAAACAAAGCTTTGTCGGCAAAAGAATCTCTCTGCTTTTTAATGTGCTGTCTAGGTTGGTCATAGCTTTTCTTCCAAGGAGCAAGCATCTTTGAATTTCATGGCTGCAGTCACCATCTGCAGTGATTTTGAACCCCAAGAAAATAAAGTCTCTCACTGTTTGCACTGTTTCCCCATCTATTTGCCATGAAGTGATGGGACCAGATGCCATGACCTGAGCTTTTTGAATGTTGAGTCTTAAGCCAACTTTTTCACTCTCCTCTTTCACTTTCATCAACAGCCTCTTTAATTCCTCTTTCTGCCATAAGAGTGGTGTCATCTACATATCTGAGGTTATTCACATTTCTCCCAGCAATCTTGATTCCAGCTTGTGCTTCATCTACCTTGGCATTTCTCATGATGTACTCTGCTTATAAGTTAAATAAGCAGGGTGACAATATACATCCTTGACAAACTCCTTTTCCAATCTTGAGCCAGTCTGTTGCTCCAAGTCTGGTTTTAACTGTTGCTTCTTGATCTGGTTACAGATTTCTCAGGAGACAGGTAAAGTGGTCTGGTATTCCCGTATCTTTAAGAACTTGCCACAGTTTGTTGTGATCCACACAATCAAAGGCTTTAGTGTAGTCAGTGGAGCAGAAGTAGGTGTTTTCTCAAATTCTCTTGCTTTTTCTATGATCCAGTGGATGTTGGCAATATGATCTCTGGTTCCAACATGGTGTAAATGTTTAAATAAAGCATTCAGGTAATAGTCAGAGAGTATACATATTCAAACTATTTGTGCCATGCCATGGTTGAGCATCAGTGACATATTTCATTTATTCATTCATTCTTCAGCAAATATTGAGTGCCCATATATCCACATATATTCTTTTTTCTAAGCTTTGAGACTAGGGCACTGAACAAGAACAATAATCCCTGTCTTCATGAGGCTTACTTTCTCATATGGTAGTCAGAGAATAAGAAACAGAAGTACTGATGTGGAAAAATTAAAGCAAAGTAAGAGAGAGAGGATGAAAACTATTTTAGATAGTGTGGTTAAAAAAAAGCCTCTTTGATATCACATGTGCTTTGTCTTTGTCTGTCTGACTTACTTCAAATATGCCAATCTCTAGATCCATCCATATTGTGGCAAGTGGCATTATTTCATTCTTTCTACTGGCTGAATAGTATATGTGTGTATATATATATATATACCATATCTTTTCTATTCGTTTGTCTGTCAGTGGGTATTTAGGTTGCTTCCATGGCTTGGCTATTGTAAATGGTTCTGCTATGAACAGTGAGGACTTCTCAGATGGTGCTAGTAGTGAGGAGCCTGCCTGCCAGTTCAGGAGACATAAGAGATATGAGCTCAGTTCCTGAGTCAAGATGATCTCCTGGAGGAGGGAATGGCAACCCACTCCAGTATTCTTGCCTGGAGAATCCAAGATAGAGAAGCCTGGTGGGCTATGGTTCATAGAGTCACAAAGAGTCACACGTGACTAAAGCCACTGAGCACACACACATGAATATTGGGGTGCATGTACCTTTCTGGGCTTCCCTGGTGGCTCAGAGGTTAAAGCGTCTGCCTGCAATACAGGAGACCTGGGTTCGATCCCTGGGTCAGGAAGATCCCCTGGAGAAGAAAATGGCAACCCACTCCAATATTCTTGCCTGGAGAATCCCATGGACAGGGGAGCCTGGTGGGCTACAGTCCACAGGGTCGCAAAGAGTCAGACACGACTGAGCGACTTCACTTTCACTTTCACTTTGTACCTTTCTGAGTTACAGTTCTCTCTGGATATATGCCTAGGAGTGAGATTGCAGAATTGTATGTTTGCTATTGCTGTTTAGTCACTAAGTTGTGTCCAACTCTTTGTGACCCTATGAACTACAGCCCATCATGCTTCTCTGTCCATGGGATTTCCCAGGCAAGAATATTGGAGTGGGTTTCCATTTCCTCCTCCAGGGGATCTTCCTGATCCAGGGATTGAACCCATGTCTCCTGCATCGGCATGTTGATTCTTTACAACTGAGCCACCAGGGAAGATGTATATGTGGAATAAAAAAAAAAAATTGTACAAATGAACTTATTTTACAAAATAGAAATATGTATTTTACAAAACAGAAATATGTCTATTCACAGACAAACAAAACAAATTTATGTTTAGCAAAGGGGGTATCTGGGGAAGGAGGAGAGATAAATTAGGAGTTGAGGATTAACAGATACATAATACTATTTATAAGATGGTTAAGCAGTAAGGAACTATGGTGCAAGGAACTACACTCACTATCTTGTAATAGCCTATAATGGGAAAGAACCTAATAAAGTGTGTGTATATGTATATATGAATCACTTTGTTGAACACTGAAATGAAACACAACGTTGTAAATTAATAGTACTTCAACTGAAAAAAAGAATGGGGAAAAAAGTAAAGAAAAGCTATTGAATAGCTGATATTTGAGCAGATATCTGAATAAAAATTAAGAATGAGCAATGATGAACCATATAAAGTTGTGGGTCTGGAAGAGTGTTCTAGATGGAGGGAACAACAGGTACAAAGACCCTGGAGGCAGGACTGAGTTTGGGGTCTTAGAGCAGTGCTCTACAATAGGAATATAATGACAGCCACACATGCAATTTTAAAAATTTTAGCAAGCACAATAAAAAAGGAAATATGCTTTCAAAAGTAAAAACAAACAAGTGAAATTGACTTAACTATATGTTTTACCATTTAAATGTAAAATCAAGGTCAGCATTATGAATGTAATATTTTACATTTTTTTATATAACTTTTTTTTCCAAATCTGGTGGGTATTTTATATATAAAGCATATCTCAACTCAGAAGTGAAATGTTTATTGAATGTAATTGATCTGAATTTTGATTCCATAAAATTTGTAATTGATAAAATAGGTTCCCTGTCCTTCTCTGAAGGACTAGGAAGCCTGGCATGCTCCAGTCCATGGAGTTGCAAAGAATCAGACATGACTGAGTGACTGAACAACAGGTTCATATATCCATGTTTTCTGGACATATCTCAAGGTTTTCTGATCATTAAATTGGTACCCATTTTAAATTTAAATTTACTGAGAATTAAAATAAGAAATTCAGTTCTTCAGTCTCCTAGCAAACATTTCAATTACTCAAAAGGAACATATGGATAATGGCTACTATAATGAAACTAAGAAGGTCAAACTGGCTGAAAAAGACCAGAGTATTTGGAGAGTTAGACAAAGGCCAGGAGACAGAAAGCTTAGGAGTCTTGGTGGGGAAATGTTTGGATTTCACTTGGCTTGTGCTTGGAAGTCTTTGAAAGTGTGTGAGTAGGTGAATGACACAGTCTGATGTGTGCCTAAGTAGATCCACTCTGGCTTCAGTAGGAGAGAGAGTAGAAACATGGAGACCCAGTAGGAGATCATTAGGTAGGTAGGTCAGGGATGAAGGTGGCATGGCCCAATGCAGGAGGGAGAAGTTGTTGGTTTCAGGGTATATCCTGAAGTTTGAGTCGATAGTAGTTGCTACTGGATTATTTGCAGGGTAGGCAGCAAAGAGGAGTCCAGGGTGACTTCTCGGATTTGGGCTTGAGCAAAATGGCAATCCACTCCAGTATTCTTGCCTGGAGAATTCCATGGACAGAGGAGCCTGGCAGGCTATAGTCCATAGGGTTGCAAGAGTCAGACACGACTTAAAGACTAAACCACCACCATCACCAACACTATGAATGGTGGTGCTGCTGTTGAGATGGCTGTGACCAAGGTAGAAGGGAATTGGAGGGAGGGCATAATATGGACACTTTACTTGAGACTTGTGTATTTAGGCTTTGGAGTGGATAGCTGAATTTGGAATGCAATGGGAAAGGTTAGAACTGGAGACATCTATTTAGTGGTACAAATTTAAAGTCATTGAAGAGATCACTGAATGAATGTAATATTTTACATACATTACATACATTCAGAGATCACTCAGGGACTGAGGGTACGCAGGAAAAGGAATGAGTTTGAGAAGAGTCCAAGGGCACTCTAAGATTTAATGTTATGAAGAAGAGATGAAGTCAGCAATGAATAGTAAAGATGGAATGAACAGTAAAGAAGGAGGAAAACTATGAGAGTGTGAAGTCTTAAAGCAAAATTTAGCAGTCATTTTTGGCTAGGAAAATATAGTGCACTCAAATAGGATATTTGAAGAGAGTTTAATAATGGGACATTTTACAATGGTGTGATGAGAAGGTAGAGGGAGCCCAAGGAAATAATTTAGCTATCCAAAGAGTAGTCTCGATGTTACCACTGCTAGGTCTGAAGGGACAAGAAGAGAAAGAAAACAAGAGTGAGAGCAAGAAATTGAGAAAGAGGATGATAGAGACCAAGAGATAGAGACAGAGATAGACAGAACTTGGAGGAATCACCCAATAGGATTTGAGGCTTTAGGTTGAAGGATAGCAGTCTATGGTGCAGGAAACAAACAAGGAAACTGATAATCCAACCTCTCTTTTCTTCTATCTTCCAATGTTCTGACATTGGCTGAATTCATACAGAAGCCAAATCCTTCCAGAAGGGACCTGTTGCCTTAGTCTATGCATCCACCTCCCAGGGCATAGTGCAGAATGGAGGTGATAAGGTGTGAATCTGGAGGGGACATACAAGATAACCAGCTTGCGAAGTGACGAAAGCTGTTAGCAGGATTATAAATGAGGATGATGTGAAACAGAATCTGCCTGCAAGTTTTTTTTTTTTTTTTAACTTATATCCTAATTGAAAGATGCTTAACAAGAGACACCAGATGGCCGAATCCGGAGATTTTGAATCATTGTCCTTGTGTGCCTTCTCTCTTTCTTCCATCTTTTTTACTTTCTTCTTCCCTACACATTCCACTTAGCACTTCATTTTTCTTTTTATTCACTTCCCTCTTTCTCTTTTTTCCTCTCTTTTGTATTTTCATTACCCTTCTTTTTCTTTCTCTCTTCTTTTCATTCAGTCCTATGGACTTTAGTCTTTACCCCTTGTTTAATGACTCGAGTTGGTGCATGGAAGCTTCTAAGAACAGCTTAAAACCAAAATAGTGTTTAAATGCCACTTACACATTTTTTTTTTTTTGCCTAGATAATGCCATGGATAGAAGAGCCTGACAGGCTACTATTGTTCATGGGCTTGCAGAATTGGACACAACTGAGAATACAAAACTCATACCAACTTAAAATACAGAGAAAAAGCATCAGTATCCAAAAATTATATATGGATGGCGAGTAGACCTAATATCTCTGCATTTTAAAATAATAATTTCTCCTTCATAGTTGAGTGGATGAGTGACATGAGCAAGTATAATTGGAAAAAACTAAATGTATTAGGCTAGAGAAAAAGCTCTATAGCAGAGTTTCACAAACTTGAGCAGGCATCAGAATCACCTAGGGGCTTAATAAACCACAGATTTCTTGGTAACATTCCCAGAGTCTCTGATTCAGGAGAACTAGGGTGAAGACCAAGAATTTCCATTTCTAACAAGTTCCAGGGTGAAGTTGCTGCTGCCACTGGTCTGGGAAGAAGCATGGATATATAAAGACAGAGAATACCAGTAGACCCCGACATGGGATTGGGAGCAGAGTAAACATAGATGAATCACTAGATGCTTTAAGAGGGAAGTGGGAGGATGGTGCTTTGACTAGTGATAAATTTTATGACATTCAGAGGGAGACCAGTGACTCGCTAAGAAGTGTGGGATGAGTAGTGACATAGACAGAAAAGAATCGCCAGGGTCCTATGGATTTCAGTATGATGAATACATCCAAAACAACTGGCATACCAAGGGAGATAATTACATTAAGGCAACTAATGCTGAAAACCTCTTATGCACTCAGATGATCCACTATCTACTAGATTTCTCTAATAAAGTGTCTCATTGGCACTTTAAACTCAATTTCTTCTAAAGTCTTCTTATCACCTCCCCTTCATCCTCAAACCTCTTTTCCTTCCTATACTTGCCACCTGCATCAGTGACCCCACTAGCAAAGTCAGAATTCTTTTTTTTTTTTTAATTTTTATTTTTACTTTATTTTACTTGACAATACTGTATTGGTTTTGCCATACATTGACACGAATCCACCATGGGTGTACATGAGTTCCCAAACATGAACCCCCCTCCCACCTCCCTCCCCATACTATCTCTCTGGGTCATCCCAGTGCACCAGCCCCAAGCATCCTGTATCCTGCATCAAACATAGACTGGCGATCGTTTCTTACATGATATTATACATGTTTCAATGCCATTCTCCCAAATCATCCCACCCTCTCCCTCTCCCTCAGAGTCCAAAAGTCTGCTCTACACATTTGTGTCTCTTTTGCTGTCTCGCATACAGGGTCATCATCACCATCTTTCTAAATTCCATATATATGTGTTAGTATACTGTATTGGTGTTTTTCTTTCTGGCTTACTTCACTCTGTATAATCGGCTCCCGTTTCATCCATCTCATTAGAACTGATTCAAATGTATTCTTTTTAATGGCTGAGTAATACTCCATTGTGTATATGTATCACAGCTTTCTTATCCATTCATCTGCTGATGGACATCTAGGTTGTTTCCATGTCCTGGCTATTATAAACAGTGAACGAACATTGTGCGATGAACATTGGGGTACATGTGTCTCTTTCAATTCTGGTTTCCTTGGTGTATATGCCCAGCAGTGGGATTGCTGGGTCATAAGGCAGTTCTATTTGCAATTTTTAAAGGACTCTCCACACTGTTCTCCATAGTGGCTGTACTAGTTTGCATTCCCACCAACAGTGTAAGAGGGTTCCCTTTTCTCCCCACCCTCTCCAGCATTTATTGCTTGCAGACTTTTGGATTGCAGCCATTCTGACTGGTGTGAAGTGGTACCTCATTGTGGTCTTGATTTGCATTTCTCTAATAATGAATGATGTTGAGCATCTTTTCATGTGTTTGTTAGCCATCTGTATGTCTTCTTTGGAGAAATGTCTATTTAGTTCTTTGGCCCATTTTTTGATTGGGTCGTTAATTTTTCTGGAATTGAGCTGCACAAGTTGCTTGTATATTTTTGAGATTAGTTGTTTGTCAGAATTCTAAGAGCCACTCCCAGATCCAATATTCCTTTCAATTTGTCTTCCTGTATATGGATATGACTGAGTGAATGAACTGAACTGAACTGAACTGAACTGAATAATTTGTGAACCCATCTTGTGTTTTTCCCATCCCCTTCTAATGCTGTCTCAGCTCAAGCTCTCAACATTCCTCACCCGGAGGTAGACTCCTGCATCTAATTTTTCCTCCTTGAATTGTTCAACCATGCTTTGAGGAGAGTTATGTTCTAAAATACAGATCTGATCTTACCCCTTTTCATCCTTCTCCTATGAGGTTCATACGGTGCATGCAGTCTTTATGACAGGATACCTGGCTAGTTTCCTCATGCCTTCCTGCTCTCCCTGTTTTGTTATGCTTCCTCCTCAAATTTATTTTCAAGCAATAACAAATCATGCATGTTTCCCCAGTCACACCACATTTCCACAAGCCTGTGTCATTTTCTTGACCTGTCTATCTTCTGCAGTCATTTCCACAGTCATCTGCTTTCCTTTCCAAGCTCTGTGAAGTTTACTTCTTGAAGAAATCTGACCCCAGACAAAAGCAAAATTTCTCTTATGTGCTCCTTCTTCTCCTTTGGCAAATTTTAATTTCTGCTGTTAGTATATGACATGGTTATTATTATGGTTTTATACATCTGCCCAGGTGGTGCTTGCTAATAGTAAAGAACCCACCTGCCAGTGCAGATGACATAAAAGACATGAGTTCAATCCCCAGGTCAGGAAGATTCCCCTGGAGGAGGAAATGGCAACCCACTCCAGTATTATTGCCTGGAGAATCCCATGGACAGAGGAGCCTGGTGGGCTACAGTTCATGGGGTCGCAAAGGGTCAGACATGACTGAAGGAACTTAACATACCTTCACTCACTGGACATTAATTTGAGCAAACTCTAGGAGATAGTGAAGGACAGGAAAGCTTGGTGTGCTGCAGTCCATGGGGTCACAGAGTCAGACACCACTTAGTGACCAAAAACAAAATCACTTTCTATGATGTCTGTTGCTTGAGGGGTGAAGTTGCAGCTTTTTCATCTTTCTATCACCATAGCTTACAAAGGTGGTACAATTTAAGCTATAGAATTATTTCAGGACACTGGGAAAACTTATTCTAGATTTGGATTAAACTGAGATGAACTAGAGAGTAAGAGGAAGAAGAACACTCAGGTCATCTGATTTTAGTTAAAATGTGTCAAGCTCTACTGAAGGGGATTCGTGTGAGGGATGCTCTTGAACATCCCATCAGACTTTGCTCAGCTTTCATCTCATTGAAGAGCATCAAGTACAAGTTCTTGAACCCAATTAAGTCTGCCAGCTGTCTTCTTCATGCCCTAGGCGATGTACTTATGTTCTTTTAAACACCATTTTCCAAGCGCTGTACTGAACACTTGGGTTGTTATGATCCCATTCAATCTTTCCAGTAACCAGACCATTACCCACAGTTGTATCAAACCTCTCTGATTAAAGCCATGAACTCTAACGAGTTTATCAGGTCTTGGAGCAAGTTATTTAACCTCTATAGGTCTCAGCTTTCACATCTCTAAAACAGATTGCTAATAGCATTTACCTATATATTTGTTATGCACATGGGTGAGTCAATATTGTAACATAGCTGAGACTTCCTGGAACATGCCAAGTGCTATGTAAGTGATTGTTAAAGAAATTGTATTGTTCGCTTCTTTCTAATTTCTCCATCTTCATTCTGCCAACCAAGTGTTTCTTCTCACGGCTTCTCTCAGGAGTGGTGTTTTCTTTTCCAAAGGTTATAAGGTTTGTCTGAAAATATGGGATTAGCTACCAGAAGGACTGGGATCTATTTCAGAGTCTGCTACTGGTGCCTGCGTCATCTTTAGCATATCATTAACTCCTCAAGTACTCAGATCATTCACAATGGGGTTGATATAAGTATTACTGTCTTTAAAGACTGTAGGAAGGTCTAATATTCATATTATACATTCATATATATATACACACAAATTATAAGCTGTAAGAGACTAAAATAATGTTAAGTGAAGAACAATGATAGCAATAGCTATAAATGTAGCTTATACAGCTGACCTAGTCTTCAAATCACTCAAACAACTGCCATATTGTAGGGAGGCCATTCCCACCACCACTGTCCGACTCGTCTGGGTTAGGGTGTCCCTGCAGCCATATCTTACCCTCCCAACCAAATATGAAGAAATATAGACAATGACGGTCTGGAATCCCTTTTAAGGTCTGGAATTCTTCAATCATCTCTGACACATGATTAAACACATTCAAGTATTACATGACACAGAAAGTAGTAATACCACATGTTCAATCACAGCTTTTGTCCCTGTTGACTCCTAGGAGCTTATTAACTCCTACACGGCTTCCCTTTTCTTCCTCTTGTCCCACCCACACCAATCATTATTCTTCCTTCTCCTGAGTCAAAATAACATCTCAAGACTATAAATTAGTCCACATTTTATTTCCTTGGAATTCCTTCCCTTTTGCTAATCTTTACACACAAAAATTATGAAAGCCATTGGATCATTTTTAACCTTATCCAATGAATGCTTTATACTTATTTTAAAAATTTACTCCTCCTTTATGATTTTGATCACTGCTTGGTAGTTCCAACAGTTTTCAAAGCTACTATAAATTTGAAAACTGTTATCTTGACATTGTTGAAAATTTTCTTTGGGAAAATAGGAGGTGGGGTTTCATTTTATTCATCAAGTTAGATTTTCCTTTGACTTTGAGGTCACTCTGGGTCTTTTTTTTTTGCAGCCCTGGGCAATCTGTGAGGCATCTTTTCATTTAAATAATATTGCAGTAAACAGAGAAATGTCAGAGACCAGAAGGAGAACAACAGGGAAATATCACTTAAGATGATATTCAGACAGATCTTCTATAGAGTTAACAGGTTTTAATTCTGAATAAATTCAACAGTGAGTTTTCCAAAAAAATGTCCGTCTCCCACTTTGATGATTATGATATACTTACAAATAAATCACAGTTGAATTCATAGACCCAAATTATTTATCGTAAAGAAATGAACATGGCAATATGCTTTCTATGCCTTTCCAATTAGAGTTTAGATCAATTTATCTTTGTGAAGATATTGCCTGGTTGAATTTTTTTAAATATATTATGACATGTTATTGGAGCCAACTAGCTGGAACACAAGGTTCCTGAGACTCAACATTCATTATTTATCCATTTATACTAATAAACCTTTATATCCCACATGTCCCCAGCTCAGATTTGAACAGGGCCTCAGAAGCACAACCTGCTTTAAATTTATGACACAACAGCCATTGCTTATGACAAAGAAGAATGACATAAATGTGTATCCATCTTCCCCCCACAGGAAGACAAACGATAAGATATATATATTTTTTAAGAAATGGCATTTCTCTCTCTTCTTAGAAGAAAAATTAGCCTTAAGAAAAATAAACTCAATGATCATAAGCCATAAAAGCAAAAGAAAAATTGACTTTGGGATGTAGGATGGGATTGAGTCATAATAGAGAAGTGGCTGGTCTTTTACTACCGAAGGGCAGAACCAATTGATTTCTGAATCACAACACTAAACTTGCTTTCCTTCTTCTTCTTTTCCCCTCCCTCTCCCCCTAGGAAGAGAATGTGGATACTAGGTGGCGTGTCTCTTTTGATTTGCCACACTATGTCTTAATTATCAGTGCTCGAAGATCAGGCACTGGTATTTTCTAATTTCAAAGGCTTCAGCAGCCCGAGCAGCATGAGGGAAATCAGATGTGCCAGAATGCAGAGTGACAACAATATGGTGTCTTCATATTTTTGGAGTGTCAGCTCATTTTTTATTTGTGGCACATCAAAGTGAAAACGAGGACACGAGGAGGGTTTTACTCTTTGTTATTCTCTTCTTAAGTGACAGCAATGTCTTCCCGTTCAATGCCTAGGCCAGGGTACTTAGAGAACAATGCTTCTGATTTTAATATGCCTCCTACTTACAGAACTTGGAAAAAATAGCTATGGATGATGAACTGGAACAGAAAAGTATCATGCTTATAAGGAAACATGATTAGAGATTCCAAGGGGATGTCTGGAGTAATTTACACATGGCTAAGTATTAATGAGTAATAAGAAAGTAACAGTAATGATAGCAATAATAGTAGCAGTAATTGCAGTGACAGCAGGAGCAGCTAATATTTATTGCTTGCAAGTTGTCAGACACTATGTTAACCGCTTCTATATATGATAGACTGGAGGCTTGTAGAGGTTAAATAACTTGCCTAATGTTATGCAGTATGGCATGGAGTCAGGATTCTAACCCAGATCATTGGCTCGGAGCCCACTATGGTGATTACTAACAGTTTAGTGGAGACATACCTTAAAATAGAGTGTAGATTCTGAATTCAGTAGAGGGGGCAAACATCATAATAGTCAAAATTACCCTCGAGTACTATTAAATTGGTCATAAGATACAGCATACCTTTAAATTACTGGGTGTGTACGTTCACCTGGCTGAGGGCACGGCAAGCCACTCCAGTGTTCTTCTTTTCCTTAGTTCATCTATTTTTAATTGAAGGATAATTACAATGTTGTGCTGGGTTTTGCCATATATCAACATGGATCAGTCATAAATATATATATGTCCCTTCATTCCTGGAAAGAGTAGGATGGAAATATATACAGTAACATACGTAAAATAGATAGCCAGTGGGAATTTGCTATATGACCCAGGGAACTCTAACAGGGGCTCTGTGACAACCTACATGCGTGGGATGGGCTAGGAAGTAGGAGGGAGGAGCACTTCAGTGTTCTTGCCTGAAGCATCCCCATGGACAGAGGAGCCTGGTGGATTACAGTCTGCATTTCTCTTGCAGAGAGTTGGACACAACTGAAGCAACTTCACAAACATGCACATGTGGGGTAGAACTTCCCTGCATTGCTTATAAGGAATATTTATTAAATAGAAGAACATAATAGTAAGATGCAATTTTAATTTTAAGATGCAAAACACACAGTGAACATAAACAATTGCATTTGCATATATAGTATGGATGTGTAACTTGTGTGCATGTGTGTGCTAAGTTGCTTCAGTCATGTCTGACTCTTGGCTACCCAATAGGCTGTAGCCTGCCAGGTTCCTCTGTCCATGGGATTCTCCAGACAAGAATACTGGAGTGGATTGCCTTGCCCTCCTCCAGCAGACCTTTCTGACCCAGAAATTGAACCTGTGTCTCCTGTGGCTCCTGCATTGCAGGTGATTCTTTACCTCTGAGGCACTGGGGAAACCCTGAGTAACATGACTTCAGTGTAATATGAAGATAGTAATATGATGATCCTGGATGTAGATTTCTCTATTCTAAAGGAGGCAATGCAATATATAGGTTATAAACACAGCATTTGAGTGAATTTATGACCTCTTTTCCCCAAGGAAATGCATCTTTCACTTCAGTCTAATGAATGGTGTAACTAAGGGATGTGGAGGTTGGCCCTGCTCAGAAGCAAGGGCTTCAGATGATTCAAATACTCTAGTCTGCTTGACTCCTATGCCTCTGTGCCTCAGTGCATCTCACCGCAACCCTGTGTGCTTGAGAAATATTTCAAAAAATGTTAGGTAAATGAATATTTGAGGATCTTAAGATTTAAGGATGTTAAGTAGCTCATCTAAAGTCACACAGCCACTACATTTTAGGGATTTTCTGGGAAATCCTTGGAAAATCTTCTGCTGTCCTTTTGTCAGGTGGCCAGCATTCCTTCACCTGTGAAAGAGACAAGCTTGATAAATTGCTCCTGGGAGAGCGTGTGCCACGGGGATTGGCCTCTGATTCTCTAGGGATACCCTGTAAGTATCAGCAAGGGGAGCAGATAAAGGCAGGGCATGTTCAGCAAAATGTATCTCTCATGTCCTGTTTTCTGATAAATTATGCATGCTGGCTGCCTGGAATATTTCTGGTTGAGAAGAGAGGACACCCACCTCTTAGCATCTAAATTGAGAAAAGAACCGTTGTTCTTAGATGTTATCACTGCCAATCAACCCTGAAATAAAAGAGGGAGTCCATTTCTACAGGACCCCAGGGAAGTGGTGAACAGGCTGGTCCACAGAGCTTGACAGGTTTCTCTTTCTCTTAATTGAGGGCAAGGGAGAGCTTCACTATCACTTTGGAACAAAAAGAAGGAAACCTCACAAACCAGAGGGCTGAGAAACCTAGATACTATCTGATTATTTATTAACACCCTCTTAGAAAATTAAAAGGATCTTGGAGAAAAATCCTTGGGTCTGATGGCTGCCCACTAGAGTTTTGAATACTTCACTCATGATCTGATAAGAAGGGCCACTTTTTTCTACAAAAAGGAGGATATCGCCCATGAAGTGTTGTTCTCTTCTGATCCACTGGGCTTTCCTTGTGTTATTCTGTCTCCCATAGACCCTTGGAGAATTGCATGGTGGATTGTAACCAGCTCCCCCTGGTTTCTGGCATGACGTTGTGGAGGGGCTCATCTTTGAATGGAACCATATTCACCAAGATACTTTTGTGTATAGATATCTCTCAGAACCTATCATTGACATTAGAACACTTTGGTTGACACATTTCTATGAGAGCATGGCTGGGTGCTTGTGTTTGTAACCAACACACACACAAATCTTGTTTTCTAAATCAGTTGATTTTTTAATCTCTTTTGTTAACCTCACTTGTCCTTAGTTAAATCAATCAAATCATCCTCAGTTCGTGGCTCATTTTCACCCTTGGTCCAAGTAAGACTCTTTTCTTGTTTATTTACTTATTTTTCTCTTCACCCTCTTGGCTATTTACCTCATCAAACCATTCATTCTAATATGTTATCATCAAACACATACTGTTGTTGTTGCCATGATGTGAGTAGTTGCTCAGTCGTGTCCAACTCTTTGTGACCCCATGGACTATAGCCTGCCAGGCTCCTCTGTCCATGAAATTTTCCAGGCATGAGTACTGGAGTGGGTTGCCATTTCCTGTTCCGGGAGATCTTCCTGACCCAGGGATCAAACCTGAGTCTCTTACATGTTCTGCACTGACAGGCAGATTCTTTACTACTACTGTCACCTGGGAAGCCCAAATATATATTGGGTTTTACTTATATTTTTGATTTTTACAAATGGCTTTGGATTATAGATCTCAACCTGTTTTTCTCTTATTTTTTCACCTATACTGTATTTGTTGGAACCATTTATGTTACTTCCAAATGCTTCCTAGTCTGCCGTGGTATTCATCCACCACATTTTACCTATCCATTGCCTTCAAATTTCACCACCATAAACAGAGTTGTAATAACCATATTTGTACTTGTTCATGTGTGTACTTGTTTGAGTTTTTGTTATTCAGTCTATTATCAGTCGTATCTGCCTCTTTGTGACCCCATGGACTACAGCACGCCAGGCTTCCCTGTCCTTCACCATCTCCTGGAGCCTGCTCAAACTCATGTCCATCAAATCAATGATGCTATCCTACCATTTTGTCCTCTGTTGTCCCCTTCTCCTCCTGCTTTCAATCTTTCCCAGCATCAGGGTCTTTTCCAAAGAGTTGGCTCTTCACATCCAGTAGCCAAAGTACTGGAGCTTCAGCTTCAGCATCAGTCCTTCCAATGAATATTCAAGGTTGATTTCTTTTAGGATTGAGTAGTTTGATCTTCTTGCAGTTCAAGGGACTCTCAAGAGTCTTTTCCAGCATGACAGTTCAAAAGCATCAATTCTTGTTTGATAATTTTCTTAAAATATATTGTTGGGGACAGAATGGGCATATCAAAAAGTAAATCTAAAGTTAATTTAATCAAGCACTGTCAGATTAGCACCTAGAATTGCTACACGTGTCTATACTTCCACTACAATATAGCTTAGTTTGGATGCATAATTTTCTAATGATTCATGGTGCTCTTCTATGGACTTCTTGTCCTGTAATCTGACATTTGTAAATTTTCCTCTTTTTCTATTATGACTATTGATATTTGATTTTTTTGGTCTATATTTGTAGAAGTTCTTTGTTCATTTTAAAAATCATATGCATGTCATCTCAATCTGCCATCCATCTTTCAAGGTTATTTGTGAGGTTCTTTCTTGCTTTCATTAGCAGGTAAAGTTAAATGCGTTGTGTGATGAAGAAACAGTCATTCTGAATTGCTGCCTAGGTGTTTTACAGTATGGCAGCACTGCTCACACCCAGAGTCTGGATATTTAGATTAAGAACTTGAGCTTGGGATTCCAGCCACAAGTTCTTGCTTTGCTCTTCTTGGGGGACATTTTTAAATAACTACTTTGAGTGGAGCCCAGAAAAACTCAGTGAGCACAGGCCCAATCGCCCCCATAAGTAACAGGTGCCTGCTACCCTGCTCTGTGTCTCCTGCTCACTTGTGACCTGGGATGAAGGAGTGCAAGCAGTGCCCTTTCCTCAGTTCACTGGGCCCCTGTCTCCCCACAGTCATTTTTGGGATTGGTAAGTAACACATTGGTGATTTCACTTTCTTTGCATGAGTATACTGACACTGTACCTTCAGTCAAAACAGCCCAGGAGTTTTCACCTCCCCAGAGTACGAGTTCAGATACTGAGAAAGATCAACCAACCCTGTGAGTATGATTTGCACCACCTCACTTTGCAGGACACAATCTGTATAGTCTTAATACACCAACAAAGGGAACTCTGGCACAGTAGTTCTTCTTCATTCCCTTTCAGTCAAGGGGAAAAAGGTGACATAGTTCTGGACCTTGAAATGTAAGCAAAAGCATTTGCTTTTCCAGTAAAGGGATGGAATTTGTTATTGCCTCCTTGCTCCTTGGAGCTTGATGCATGATTGTCTATTGGCAACTCAATACCATTTTCTCCCTTTGATGTTCTTCCTGAGCTATAGGGCCAGAAGCTTGAGAACTACTTTTCTCAGATTTCTTGCCAGCAGAGTTTCCATATAAAGCCAGCACTTATATGAGATCTGGAATGCAGAAGAGAAGCAAAAGCCATTTCATTGGTCATTGGACAGCAGTGAGCAGATCCATAGACTTCAGCAGAGGAGAGATATTTGCAGTGGTTTCTGGTCATTTTCCTCTGGAGATGGAACTGGCAACCCACTCTAGTATTCTTGCCTGGAGAATCTCATGGACAGAGGAGCCTGACAGGCTCCAGTCCATGGGGTTGGACACGACCGAGTGACTAAACATGTATGCATGCTGGTCATTCTCTTTAGTGTCACCAGTTTTGACGCTGAGCAGGGCAATCATGATCAGTTATTTCTGTAGTTCCTGCAGCTTCCTAATCCCCAAAGCTAGTTGCAAACTCTGAATCAGCAATGACTTATGCAGACCTCCATTCTTCCAGACCACCATCCCGATAATTCCATAAACACTGAAATCCCCTTTCCATTTAAAATAGCTACAGAAGTTTCTGTTTTCCCCAATGGCTTTGACTGATACAAAAAGAAAATGTGATCCTAAACCCTGTAACTTCCATCTCTTAAACAACCCTGCAGCAATATTCCAACCAGCTGAGAGGCTGACACAGAAAGATAGTACATTCTTGATGATATTGAGCCAAGGGACCAGCTCCAAACTGCTTTATGCTTTCACTGCTTTTTAATGCAAAGAAAAATAAAATGTATTTGTTAGCCATATTAGTTATGTTCTCATTTTTAAACAAAGCATTCCTAATGTTTCCCATTCCTCAGTTTCTCATCTGTAAACTGGGGCCACAGTGAAGTTCAGTATGTACAACAAAGGTGCTTAGCATATCACAGCCACGTAAATGTTGGTGATTAATACTGAATAATTTTACTAGTCCTCAAATTAAAAATAAGATACATCTCTTCTTCTTTTCAAGGAGAATAAATCATGTATATAAAATACGCTTTTCTAAATTCAAGCCTGAATAATCAGTGCTATTAGTGAATGCTAAGTAATAATATTTTTGGATGGATACATTTTACTGCATTGACAAATAAGTTTAGCAGAAGTATTACATAGAGATCTGTGTATGAACTGCATACCATATTTTCAAAACATAAGGAAGAGATTGAGCTTGAGATAGCCCTATGCAGTGTACAGAAAAACAAACTTTAATGTTATGGGTATAACTTTCTCTCCTAATGGAATGTTCTATAAATATTTCTCATTTCATAATAACTTATTTAAAATAAGGTGACCATTTACAAATGTTCAGCTGGAGATCAAAAAAAAAAAAAAGAAAGAAAGAAAGAAAATGTTGATTATATCTTGTCAACAGAGGATAACTGAGAGGTCATTATACTCCTTACTGTTCTATGAAACCAAGACTATAATCAGTGCTTTGGTCGGAAAAATCTATTTTCCTCACCCAGTGGTTTTACAAGCATAGTGTCTTTAATATGGAAAGGTATTTGGCTTGTCCAACTTCTCTAGCAGTGTTCATAAATCAAGATAATCAGTATCAGCAGAACAAACAAGAGGAAAATATTATGATAAAACATAAGTGAGACGTGAAAGAATATTTTCAAAGGTACAATACTAATGAAAAACATAAAACCATTATTTTTTTTTCCAGAATGATTTATCTGCTCATGATGAATCTTTCCATATTTGTTTCACTCTCAGGATATTCAAGGACTACAGAGATGTATTAGTATTTTGGCTTTGGAGTCATAAAATTACTTGTATTTTTGAATCAAGTTTTACCTTGAGGTCTATATAAATAAAATTGTTTTATTAAGTGCCTGTTCTTCATAATTATCTTTGCATTGTTGCTGTAGAGCAAGCTATAATTTCTTCAAGAAGTCAAGGTTTTTAAAATGTGATTTAAATATTTGCTAATAGCAATAATAAGGTCCTTTTTTTTTTTTTTTTCTTCTTACCACCTTGAACAATATTCTGGTCTCAGTGGACTGATACCAAATTGACAAACCACAGTAAAATTGCTCATACACTGAACCTGGGAGATAAAACAGCTGAGTGACAGGTGGGACTAATCAGTTGGTAGATAAAAAATCAAGATTGGATTTGATGAGGGGATTTCTTGGTCCGTGGTGCATTCAATCCTCTTTTCAATATACTGAAAAGTCATTTTTTTTAAAGCTAAGTTTGATTTTCATTATTCCCCAACCGTAGGTATGTCAATGTTCTTCAACGGATTGCCTTCTCACCGGGCCTAATTCTGCACCCAACCAAGTGGCCTGAGGGGAAGATTCAGAGGTAAGGAGCAGCAGCTGTGCCTTGCTGGAGCAGCCGTGAAGAGATACCCCATGCCCAAGGTAAGAGAAACCCAAGTAAGATGGTAGGTGTTGCAAGAGGGCATCAGAGGGCAGACACACTGAAACCATACTCACAGAAAACTAGTCAATCTAATCACACTAGGACCACAGCCTTGTCTAACTCAATGAAACCAAGCCATGCCTGCGGGGCAACCCAAGATGGGCGGGTCATGGTGGAGAGGCCTGACAGAATGTGGTCCACTGGAGAAGGGAATGGCAAACCACTTCAGTATTCTTGCCTTGAGAACCCCATGAACAGAACAAAATGGTAGGGAGAAAATTAAATGCCTGGGCTCCTGTGAAATCTTGCTTTGAAGACCTACTGTTGTTATGTCAGTAGTTAGTTGCAAAAAATAAGTAAATAAATAAAAGTCATTCAGTGAGGTGGCATCAAGTTGGTTATTTTCATCTGGTGACAGACTTAGCTCCTCTTCAGACCACTTCTTTCCTAATCACCCATAGTGGTCAAGAGAGGTGATCATTTTAATACCCAAATTAGGTCTACAATATTGTAAGAAATCCTACACAGATAACGTTTCCTTTATTCTTCTCTAGATTAGAAACTCTTTTTTAAAAATTTACTTTCATGGAGTATAGTTGAATTATAATGTTAGTCAGTGCTGTACAGCCGAGTGACTCATTTATACATACATATACATTCTTTTTCATATTCTTTTCCCTTAGGGTTTATTGCAGGATATTGAACATAATTCCCTAAGCTACATAGCATTACCTTGTTGTCTATCCATTCTATATATAATAGCTTGCATCTGTTAATCTCAAAGTCCAAATCCATCCCTCCACCACAGTTCTTAACAAAAGGGTGTTTCCAGGTATCTGGAGGGAGCATTGCCTAAATTATACAGTGAATTCTTTCTCTGTCTCTTTAAGAGGTTCTGCTAAGTTAAGTGCATTTCTGTTAAAAAGAAAGTGAAAGGAAAGTGAAGTCACTCAGTTGTGTCTGACTCTATGCGACCCCATGGACTGTAGCCTATCAGGCTCCTCTGTCCATGGGATTTTCCAGGCAAGAGTGCTGGAGTGGATTGGCATTTTAAGAGCTTACAATATCTTGATTCTCCACTCTTTCTCCTTGCTCTCTCACTGCTATAACCTTGCAGCATTCAATGGTTTGCTCTGTTATGGGGTGGAAATTCATATACTGAAGTCCTAAGCTTCAGAACCTCAGAATGAGACTATGTTTGGAGACGGTACCTTTAAGGACATAACGGAGGCAAAATGAGAGCCTAAGTGGGTGGGCCCTAATCCAGTATGGCTGGTGTCTTTGTAAGAAGAGGAGATTAGGACCTGAACACAGAGGAAAGGCCATGTGAAAACCCAGGAAGAAGGTGGCCTTCTTCAAGCCAAGCTGAGAGGCCTCAGGAGAAACCAACACTGCTGATACTATGGTCTCTGACTTCCAGCCTCTGGACTGTGAAGAAAATACCTTTCTATTGTTCAGGCCATCTAATCTGTGGCACTTCATTATTGCAGCCCCAGGAAACTGAGGCACTCTGGGCAGCTACACTGGTGGTTGAGATGCAGAGAGCTTCCTTGGTGATGGAAACACTAAGGTGGGTCAGCAGGTGGGGGAAGATACGCACGATGTTGCCGCTATAGGCACTGGGGGAGAGGGTGTGGGGACTGTGTGCCGTGTGGGCTCAGGGCAGCGTGAGGAATTGAAGACAAGAAGGCCTGGGCATTGCTGACACAAAGTCCAGATGTTTAGGCTGCCAGGGCTTAATCTTCCTTCATTGACAAGGTTAATTTACTTTAAAAAAGGCAACTAATAATTGTTGTTAAGAGCATAACAGGAGAATGCTTGTGATGAAAGCAGCCATCCTCTGCTCACCCTCACCCTTCCTCCCAGTAGCAACCACCTTCAACTCTTCTGGCTGTGTTCTCTACTATTAAGTTCATCTTTTAAATAATATGTTTATATTCTTATTCTATTCACTCAATGAATATTTAATAAGGTTCAGAACTAGTTGCAGGTACCCAGCAGTGAAGAAAATAGTCCAAATTCACTGTCCCCATGGAGCTGATATTTCCTTGGGGGAGGAGAGCGAGGAGCAAAATGAATAGGTAAATTGTGTGAGATGTAATAGTGCTACTGTGAAACCATGTCATACAAGAATGTGATATCTGAATTAAAAAGCACACCCCTAAAACTGGAATTAAGCAAGGGAGTGGCTCGTAAGGACATCTGAGGATGAAGATTGCAGGGACAGAAAACACAATTACAAAGCCCCTTAGATGGGGGTGCTTAAGACGTGCTTTAGAAACAAGAGCGGCGAGGAAGTGGAGTGAGCAGGGGTGGTCCTGTGGATGTGGCTGGAGAGGACAAGGAAAGTGCAAGGAAGGCTGATGGAGAGTCTTGAGCCCACCAAAGCCTTCAGCTCTCACTCTGAAAGATGGGAGCCATGGGAGGATTTTGAGTAGAGAAGTGACAAGATCCAGACCACACAAGCTTAGCAAGAGCCTTTCTGGTTGCTGGTGTAAGATGAGATGGAAGAGGGGCTGAGCTGGAAGGAAGCAGTAACCAGGCTACTGTAGCCACATGGCCTAGAGGGTGAGGAATGGGGGAGCTTGGGGCATATTTTGGAGGTAGAGTTGGTTGGATTAGCTGATACATTGAGTTGAATGAGCTGATACATTGCATATGGGGGGTGCTGGGAAGAAGACAGTCAAGGATGATGCCAAGCTTTTTGGCTTTAGGAACTGAAGAATAGAATTTCCACTAAGAACACTGGGTGAGTTTTTATAAAAAGCAAATTCAAGAGGGAACAACATGGTCTAGGACAGTTTTAGTTTATCTGTTGTCATGATGGAATTAGCAGCAGCTTCCTTTCCCTCTCAAAAGCACCCCTGTTAGTCTGCTTGTTATGGTTGCCTTGCTCTTAAGTGGGGATGTCAAGAAGGCAGAAGAGTGGGCGATTTGGTGAGAGGCTGTGCCGGGTACAGACTGTCAGATCCTTCAACATCTCTACCATTTGCACATCAAAATAAGTTTAAAATTCTTCAACATGTCACTTCCAATCTCCACTAGAGATTTCACTCCTAGGGTTCGCCATGTATTTATATAGTTAACAAACACAGTGAACACATTAGGTGCCAGGCACGGTTCTAGGTAGGTTGTAAATAGTTACTGACTTTATCATCATAATGGTTTTACCGGGGAGAAGAGTGGCTATAGAAACTCATGTTGAGAAAAAATAAATATTGTTATGAATTTTGAAAGCCTTTCCCAATATCTTTCAGATCTGAGTGTCCACTGTTGCTGAGAAATCATTTTTATTCTTAATATATGTTATGATTCACTTTTGTAAAGACTTCTTGTCCCTAGTTTTCTAAAATGTCAAGAACCTCAGTGCAACATTTTTGGGTCATTGCATTTTGTCCCTACAATTTGGAGACTCAAACGTGTCAGTCTGGGAAATTCCTATTCATTCTCTCCCTCAGAATTTTTTCTTTTTCTTCGTGAACATCTTTTATTGGGTTTCTCTCTCTTTTTATTTTGTTTTCTATCTTCTGCTCTAATTTCTGAAAAAAAAAAAATCTTAACTTCTAACTCTTTTCTCAAACATTTTATTTTGGCTTTTTTTTTTAATTTTAATTTTTCTCTCAAGAACTGTTACTTCTCCTCTGATTGGCCTCTTTTCTTAGCAGTTTGTTTGTGTTTCATTGGTGCAATATTTTGCCTTATTTCTCTGGGGATGCTTATTTATTTTTGCTGTTCCTTTGGCTTCCTGAACCATTCTGGCTTCTTTCAGTAGTGCCCTAAACTTTGGGGGCATATATTTGTTGATTTGATTTAGTCTCTCTGTGTCAGGATGGAGGCTTTTCATAAATATCCAATGATTCTTGGTTTTCTAGTCATATCAAAATAGGAGGCTGAAAGTTTGGAGAACTCCCTATACCTCTTGAACTTGTCTTCTACTGGAGGATGGCTTTGCAGTGAGATACCCCATCCCACCCTTGCCTACCTCTTTTTCAAGGGGTTCTTCCAGCTTCAGAAAAAAATTCTGTCTAAGAGATATTGGACTGGAGGATAGGGGCTAGCTTCCCACTATCCAGTGTACATTTTCATTTCATTTCCCTGTTTTAATCTGAATCTGATCTCCATTCCAGCCTACTCTTCCTGTGCTTGGTGCACCTAATCCTGAGTTTCTCAGGGTTTTCTTTTTTTCCTACCATAATTCAATTACTTGAATGTGGTAGGGACCTGGCTTCGTGGACCAAGAGGGGAGTTCCACAGTTCCAAACTAACATGCAGACTTTCCACCCATCTCCCTATTATGAGCCCCTGGATGAAATCCCAAGCCCCCAGAAGGCTGAATGGACTTGCTTTTCTTCTGTATTCTCTTTTGCAAGCAGCATTTACATCTACTGGGTCTGCTTTTGTTCCTCCAAATTTTTAATACATTCTCTCATCCCTTGTTGTCATCTTTCCTGTTCTCTTTGTCTTTTTTTGGATTGGATTGCTATTTAAAAAAAGTTTATGTCTTTTTTTTTTGGAGTTTGGAAGGGGCAGAAAATAGATCCATGCTTGCCATGAAACTAATTGACTTTTGATCTAAAACCTATCCACAAAAAAATAAAATCAAATCCTATTTTGGATATATTGTTGAGATAGATAAAAACTACATTTTGAGTTATCAATCAAACTTATGCCTCTGCCTCTTATAAATTTCAACCTTCCCCTTGAGGAAAAAAAAAACAAATACATAAGCCAGGTCAGTATCTTATTGAGTCAATTTTGAAATGCATTGAAAGAAAAAAGAAAGTGCTAGTTTAATTTGTTGTCTCAAAAGCATTCAATAATTCATGTCAGTTGATCCATTATTTTAGGAGGAGCTAGCCTTTCCCCCCACCAACCAAATGTTGGTAGGCTGCGCTTTCTCTGCCTTTGTGCTGATTCTGACTTCTTCTATGACAATGGATCAGGTTGAGAGCAGTTTTCTATGAACAGCCCACTGTCTTTCATCAGAAGTAAAGTTTCATGATGTATTTATTCCCATGCCTTTGCACTCAGGTGATGGGATAGTCTGTCTCCCAAGAGAGTTGACAGGGCTTTTGGAAGGTCAGATCAGAGCTTTAGGGGTCATTCAGATCATGAAAATAAAACACAGGACTGAAGCTGTCTGCACAGCTCTCAATCCTGGCTCTTGGTTTTCATGTGTGTATACATGATTTTTTTTTTTTTTTTTACACAAATGGCATCATACTCAATGAGACTGACATGCTACCTAACTGTGCTAATGAGGCACCTATGGTATCATACCATATGTGCGATTTTGCAAGTTGTATTTTCACGCAACTGTTTGTTTTGGAGCTTTTTCCCATGTTGATTCATGTAAACTTTATTCATCACTTTTAACTTCTGAATACCATTCCAGTGAATAAAATGCCATATTTTATGTATTGGCAAGTTTTCTAGAGCCTCCAGGTGTCTCTCAACTTAAGAAGCCTACAGAAGGATGTCTGAATCATGGACTATAAGAAAGGTTCCTCCTTTAAACTAAGATTTCTAGTCCTTTCAGCAAGTTCTCCATTCTCTGCTGGACCAGCTGTTTCTCCTCCCTTGCCAGAACAGAGGTACCTGGACAGATGCCCTCAGATGGCCATCTCTCCCTTATTAATTGATGGGATTAGCAGGCGGTCAAAGCAGAGATTTTATGCACCCATGTCTTGCAAATGTCACTGGGTACTCAGGTGCCCACTGCTAACACTTCCAGGAAGTGGGGGTGCACTGCTGCAAATGGGCTCCTACCCTTGATCACTGCCTCCAGTTGAGCTTGTGGGAAATTAGACACCAAGACATCATTCAGGGCATGTTTTGAGCAAGTTAATGCAATCATAAGACACAAATAACTGTCATCTGAATTGCTAGAATGGTTGTGAGGAATCACTAATTAAATAGATTATAAAGCATTTTATTATTATTATTTGCAAAAAGCCCATCAGAGAAACGGAGGCTTAGAGGCTGGCATCAGGTCAGCATGAAGTCTCCTTCTCAGGAAAACAGACTCCATCTTGCAATTCATGAAGCTATGAAATTTCTAATTTGAGGATTTGTGAAAAGATGCACAATCTGTTGCTTCATACAGTCCATGACTGGATATGGTTTGGCCCATCTGCTCATTGGAGAATCACTTGGGTATGCCTTCTCTTTAGTATTTTAATTTCAGGTGTAGGTGTTTGGAAAAGGGAGTTACTAAAATTAATTGTATCAAGATGAGATATGTAAACTTATAAAGTGAAGCCACATGTTTAGCAATGCTAAACAATAGTTCTGTCCAGTTATCTCTGAAGAAAGTTCTGATGGGCACAGATATTTATTTACTTCTACGTATTAACCACCTTTCTATTAAGAGAGGAAACATTTTAAAAAGTATTTTGTACTTAGCTCAGAATTTGGTGAAGAGAATTTTGACAGTGGTGGTGAGCATTTCAGGGTGAGAGGGAGTTTCAGTTATTTAATTAACAAATAGTTTCTGTTTGCCTCCTTGATGTCAGAGCTTGAACTGAATGCAGGGTTAGGAAAAACAAAGATTGTCTTTGCCTTTCTGGAACTCTCAGGCTCCTGAGGCTCAAAAATAAATAATCATGCTAATGAGTATGTGATTTCAACAGTGGAAGTGCTATGGGTGGCTGTACAATATGTCACCATGAGGAATGACCTGGCCTGGGAATCAGGAGAGCAGGATACCTCTTTCGTCTTGAAATATGGAGAGTCAATAGGCTTTTAGATGGGCCAGAAGGGGTGGATGAGCAGTAAGTGTGAAAATCTGTACCTGAAAGGTGACAACACCTTTAAAGCCCTTGTTGTGAGGCTGGGTTAGGGTTGGGGGACAGAAAGCCCTGTCACCTGTCCCCAGAGGGTAGAGAGAATGGGCAGGTGGGAAAAGAGGAAGCCTGGAGTGTAAGGAGAAGCTGAAGGGGTAGGGCTTGCTCTGAGGTTATGCTGAAGGCAAAGGGAAACCGATGAAGTATTTGAATAAGAACACTTTGGTTGAAAGTAAACAAGGAGAGAAGAGGAACTGGGAGCCCTAGGCAGCTGTATCTGTCCAGGTGAGAGTAATTTTATAAAACACACTACATACCCATAGTGGTGAGGAGAGAGAGAGTGAAAGCAAGAGATCTGCAGACATGTGTGTATGTGCGTGTGTGTGTGTGTGAAAGAGAGAGAGAGAGACCT